>NC_092755.1:30414863-31023272 GCF_047496795.1 Chiloscyllium punctatum | reverse complement strand
TGCATTATCAAATAAATAAATCGTTTATATTATTAAATTGTAGCATACAATAAGTTGAAAACTTGCTATTTTTAGAATGAATGATAAAGAACAATGAACATTCCAACACAGGAACAGACACTTCGGCCCTCCTAGCCTGTGCTGATCCAGATCCTCCTATTTTCTAAACCTGCCACCTATTTTCTAAGGTCCTGTATCCCTCTGCTCCCTGCCCATTTATATTTCTGTCTAAATACATCTTAGATAACGCTATCGTTCATGCCCCTACCCACCTCCGCTGGCCACACATTCCAGGCTGTCACAGACCTTTGTGTAAAAAACTTCCCACATATATCTGCCCCAAACCTTTCTCCTCTCACTTTGGACTCATGACCCCGTAGTAATTGAGTTCCAAAATCTGGGGAAAAAGCTTCTTGCTATCCACCCTGTTTATATCTGTCTTGATTTTGCAGACCTCAACCTTCGAATTTGTCATGAAAATAGTCCTAATCTACTCAATCTTTCTTCATAACCAGCACCGTCCATTCCAGGCAGCATCCTGGTGAACCTACCCTGTACCCTATTCAAAACATCCACATCCTTTTGTTAATGTGGTGACCAGAACTATATGCAGTATTTCAAATGCGGCCAAACCACAGTCCTATGCAACTGTAACATGCCCTGCCAGCGCTTTTACTCAACACCTGATCCAATGAAGTAAATCATGCCATATGCCGCCTTGACCACTTTACTGACCTATGTTGGCATCTTCAGGAAACAATGGACCTGAATACCCAGATCTACGTGTAAGTCAATTTTCCCCAGGACTTTTCCGTTTACTGTATTGTTCACTCTTGAATTGGATCTTTCAAAATGCATCACCTCACATTTGCACAGAATGAACTCCATCTGCCATTTCTGTGCCCATTTCTCCAATCAATCTATATTCTGCTGTATTCTCTGACAGTCCCCTTCACTGTCTGCTACTCCAACAATCTTGGTGTCATCTGCAAACTTGCTAATCAGGCAGCTGATACATTCTTCCAAATCATTGATATATATCACAAACAACAGTGGTCCCAGCACGCATTGCTGTTGCACAACACTGGTCATAGGTCACCATTTTGAGAAATCCCCTTTCACTATTACTCTCTGTCTCCTGTTGACCAGCCAGTTCTCTTTCCATCTAGATAGAACTCCCTGGACCCCATGTGACTTCACCATCTCCATCAGCCGACCATGGGCAACCTAATAAAACGCCTTACTCAAGTCCCCCAGTACCTTCTCCAGCAACTTCCCTACCACTGATGTCAGGCCCGCCGGTCGACAATACCTGGATTATCCCGCTATCCTTCTTAAATAAGGGGGCAATATTATCAATTCTCCAGTCCTACGGGACCTCACCTATGGTCTATCATCCTGCAAAGATATATGTTAAAGCCCCAGTTATTTCCACACTCACATCCCCCAGTAACCTGTGGTTGATCCCATCCAGACTTGGGGGCTTGTCTACATTAATACCTTTTAGAGTATCCAAAACTTCCTCCCTCTTTATGTCGACTTGATCCAGAGTACTCAAGGATCTATCCCTCACCTCAACATCTGTCATGTCCCTCTCCTTGGTGAATACAGATGCAAAGTACTCGCTAAGAATCTCACCCAATTTCTCTTACTCCTTTCTTCCTTTGTCCTTGTGTGGGCCAAACATTTCTCGAGTTACCATCTTGCTCCATATTTATGAAAAGAACTCTTTGGGATTTTCCTCAACCCTGTTTGCTAACGATATCTCATGACCACTTTTAGCCCTCTTAATTCCTCGCTATTTACTGTGAAATGTGGCTAGTGAAAAGAAAATAAACATTTGTTCGTGTGAGTGGGAACTCAGAACTTTTCAAAGTATTTTGTGCCAAAACAATATTTGAAATCCGTCTCAGTGCAAATAAAAAGCAAGAGAAGAAACCTCTTGGGAAGAGGAATTTTCAGCCACTGTTCCCCCAAAGTACTTCTGAGGTAGAAAATAGTGAGGGTTTGTAACAACGACACAACAGTAACTATGGATGGCTTGAACATGCAAATTGGCTCAATTAATCAACTGGACAGTGATATCCTTGAATAAAGATTCATAGAGTGTATGAGAGATTATTTCTGATAGCAGGGCGTCATCTAATGTCATTGTTAATGAGCAATAACTTTGAACACAGGCTCCCTCTTTGCTGTTTGGGTGAGCGCAGTGTTCAGATTAGCCCGGAGGGCTGTAATCTGCTGCAATTTAGTTACAGACAGTCTGTCAAAGTATGCTGTCTCAGCTGCCTTCATTTAAGCCTTAAGCATACGCTACTGCTTTCCCTTCTGCCGCTTCCGGGTCACCGAGTAAGAAATAATTAAACCCCTTGCATAGGCCTTGGCAGTTTCCAGAACACAGATGGATTTCTGGACGTACCCAAGTTAATGTCCCAATAAAAACTTCAATTCCCACGAAAAGTACTCAGTGAATTTGCTATCTCTCAAGAGGCAAGGATCCATGCGCCAGTGCTGCGAGCCTGTGCCATCGCCATCGGCCTTAACATTCACGTACACTGCTGCATGATCAGAATTTTGCAGGGCAGCATCGAATTTAAAAAGGCCAATGGGGCAAAAAATATGTCAATCCTGGTATAGCACTTTTGTGGGTTAGAAAAAAGGTAAAGCCCCTAACTTCAGGTTGAAGACATCTCAAACGTCCACCAACGCAGCTCCCTGTTCAGGTCCACCAGCTGCCTTGATGGCGGGAAAATACCCGTGAGAACCCTTGACATCCTATCCACTTTGGGGTCCAAAAGTCGGTTCAAGTCTCTCCTTTAATTGTATGATGTTCACCAATGGTCATCAACCTGAAGAGCGCATCCATTTGAAATTTTAGGGGGTGTGCTGGGGGCAATATTATACAATGTCCCATATTCCCCTGCATGTATTAAAGCTTTAAGGATAAGAAACCACTCACGTTTGTCCTTAATTTGGTCAAGCAGCTGAAGTGGAAGGTTTGTATGAATGAGTGAAGCTACTCCTCTACTTTTCGAATTAAAAGATGAAATAAACACCGGGCCAAAATTTCCCTGTTGTAACTTTAAGTGCTCCTTATCAGTTAGATGTGTTTCTGGTAGCAAGGCTACATTGACCTCTTCCTTTCTGAGGCTTGAAAGTATCTTTTTTCTCTTAATCAGTGAGTGACTCTCCTTCACGTTCCAGGTGCACCATTTAAACGAGCGGTTAGCCATAGCCATCTGAAGCAGCCTATAACCCACTGGAAGAAGAAACCCATTTATAGCGCATCAAGTGAAAGCAGTAAACAGTTCATACCATCTTGAAAATATAACTATAATAACAACCAAATCCAAACTTCTAACAACTATTTCTGAAATAAACCAGCATATAACACAAATAAGTGGAGACATTCCCCCTTCCTGCAGAGGGTGTTCATATTACCCATTAATCCCCCATGGCTCCTCCTAGCTGAAGCCGCTCGCCAAACCCAGGCAAAACAAAGTTTAAAAAAAGTTGCAGCATCTTACAACAAGAAAATTAAAAGTGGGCATTCAATCCATCCTATACATATTTCGACCCGAGGCAGTCCCGGTGAAACAAAATGTAACCACCCCCACCATCCCCAAACCCCCTTTCTCATTCCGATCTAAGTGAGAGAAACGAAAAGCAAATGATAGGAAAACAAAGGATAATGGGAATGGAGGAAGAAAGGAGAAGAGAGAGAAAAGGGAAACATATGACTTCCACACACTAAAAAAAGTTGAAAAACCAGACAAACCCCAGAGAAATCAAAGAGAACAATATCATCCATATTATTGCAACCAGCCAGTCTATTTTAATGTGTACAGGAAGTCCTTTGACTTTTCCAGTGAGTCAAAATTAAACCCAGACCCTCTATGGCTGAAACATAATATTACCAGATATCTTACCAGAATATTCACATCCCTCAGGCTCCTTTTTACCTTATCAAAGGCCTGCCTCTTGCGGATCACAGCAGTAGAAAGGTTTTCGAAAAATATAATTCGTGATGCTTTGTAGGTCAAAGCCGATGGATCCTTCCTCAGAGCTCGAGAAGCTGACAGCACTTTTTTTCTCTCTATCGTGCTGGACTTGCAATTGGACTGGGTGGGGGTGCTGGTCTGATCCGGTCTTGCACACTGTGACCCAGTGGGCCCACTCGACCCGCACCCAGTCTGCCCCTGACTTCCAGCTTCAAAGATTGTATGAGCCATTGCTCCAAGCAGCTGACGAGCTGGCCTTCTTCTTGTTTCGGCAGCCCGACCAGGCTGATGTTCTTCTGACTGCCCCGATTTTCAAGGTCGTTGACCTACTCTACTAAGGCCCTTACCTACCATTCCAGGGTTTAGACCCGACCCACCGAGGATTCTGCGATGGTTTCCATAGCTGCGGTCCGCAGTTCCACCTCGACGATGCGCGGGCCGAGACACTGGGTCTCATGGTTCTACTTCTGCAGCTTTGCTGAGGTCAGTTTCAGCCTGGTTCGGGTCTCCTCAATCGCTGAAACAATGTTCTCTCGCAGGCTTTGAACTCCGAGATCAGGCTCTACTCCACAGATAAGTCCCCTGGGGCGTTCGCAGAGGCCGACGTCACGGCCGAGGACGTATCCGGTCCTTCTCCCTTCGTCAGTGCGATCCGGTCCTTCTCCCTTCGTCATTTTCCTTACTCACTTAGAATGGCATAGAACAATACTGTGGATCAAAAACAACCGATATTACAACATTAGAGAAGAAAGAGCGGGTGAATGCATCACTTTGTCTTGGTTCTGGTGCAGAGCTCAGCAGCGCAGGCCTACTGGATCGCCACCATCTTGGATCTCACCCGAATAATCAATGTTAACAAACCTTTTTTGCAATGGTTTGCAGATGTTTCTTAGGTAAAAACAATGACTGCAGATGCTGAAAACCAGAGTTTAGATTAGAGTGGTGCTGGAAAAGCACAGCAGTTCTGGCAGTATCCGAGGAGCAGTAAAATCAACATTTTGGGCAAAGGCCCTTCATCAGGAATACATCAGAAGATTTTTCTTGTAGGGGGAGATAATGGAGGACTATTGGATGTGATATAGTTCGACATTCAGGTAGATGTTTAAGAGTTCAGCAAGTGAATAGTAAATAAAATTGAACCAACGTGGGTCGGGGGCGACTTTTGGAAATGGAAGGTTATAAGTGAAGTTGGCCTTCATTTATCGGAATTTAGAATATCGAAGTAAAGGCGTTCTGCACAGACTGCATGCAGTGTGGATGAAATTATACCTGTGTTCTGTACTTTTTCAAAGAATGAGAGGTGATCTCAGGGAAACTTAGGAAATTCACCCACTGCAGACTGACTAACACAGGGACATGGAGAAGTGCAGCAGGCAAAGTCAGGGGGAACCCAAGATGTTGTACAAAAACATCAAGCTGAACAGAATAACCAGGGAACAAATAGGACCCATTTCGAAACCAAGGGGGTAATCAGTATGTGAAACTGGGGAGCATTGATAGCCTGTGACATGAGAGCTTCACATCTGTTTTAGTTGGGAGAAGAAAGATGCAGGTACAGAATTCAAGAAGATGGACTGGGAAGCTCTCGAACTAATTTATATAAGATGCAAGTTGGGATTGATTGTTTTGGATGATGTAAAGTCCAGATGAGTTGTGTTGCAGGATGCTGTTGGAGACAAGAGAGGAAATGTCCTGACCTAAATGCTTAAGTCAAATCTGACCACACAAGGGAGGTGCTAGAGAACTGGAGAACATCTATGTTGTCCCAAGTTACTGGAAAGGAGGTAGAGATAGACCAGTGTCTGGTGGCGTACCACAGCGAGCAGTGCAGTGTATCTAATTATTTGTGGTATTCATAAATTATGTAAATGTGAATGTGGAGGGGGTGCGGGTGGGGACTGAGTGTAATAAGTAATTTTGTGATTGAAAAAAAAAATTGGCTAGGTGGTTGGCAGTGAGGAGGAAGGCCTTGTGTTACAGGAAGATACTGGTGGAATGGTCAGATGGTCAGATCACTGGCAGATGGAATGGAACCCTGATAAATATTTGGTGATGCACTTTGGAAGAAGGACCCAGACATGGAAGAATTCAATTAATAGCAGAACACTCAGGAGGTCAGAGGGTGCTTCTCCACACATCCCTGAATGTGACTGGACAGTGCAATAGCCACTTCAGAAATCACACGGTACTGCAGGCATAGTATTCATTCATCGAGGCGACATAATATGAGTTAAACATGCCATTGGTTAGGCCATAGAGTTTGCAACTCATTCCCATTAAGTGCAATCTTGCTCAGGCTCCTTGAGTCCAACATCAGTTAAATGATGCCTTGATGTCAGGGCCGGTCACTCTTCCCTGAGCCCTTGTATTCACATCTTTTGCTCATATAAATAGGTCACAGTGTGGGTGAAGGGAGTGCGTTTTGACCAGTCAGAGGTGAGGGCTGTGAAGAATTGGACATGAAAGAGGATAGTAGACCTTATGATCTTATTGTGGATGAATACATGCTGGGTAGGGGGTGCGGGGGTGCGTGTGGATGAATGACATACCCCTGTTTAGTGGCGTCCTCACATTCTATTATTGGAAAGTGGAGGGTGTTATTTTCCTGGAAGCTCTGTTATTGAATGTTGCCAGATTGTCTTGACGATCTCTGGTTGAGGTATGGGGGATGTATTCACAGTGAAACTGGGTCTACAACATGACCAACAAATGAAGCATAAGTTGCAGGGAGGGGTGAGCGACCTCTTTCGTGCCAGCCTGGGTTTTCAAATTACATTTTCCAAATCAGCCCCAATTGTGTGTGACAGTTTTGAGGGGCTGAATGATCTCCTCTGTTTCTGTGCACCAGGGTATAGCAGTAAGTAACCTCTAACTGCTCCTGTCTAACGGATTTGAGGGGCTGAATGGAACACAGAAACATGGGACCGAGGAGTAGTAGTGGGTCATTAGACACTTTGAGCCTTCTCCACCAGGCACTAAGATTGTGGCTGATCAGGTGATGGTCACAGCCCCACTTTCCTGACTGTATCCCGTTATCCATGACTCACTTCTCTGTCAAATATTTAACTAACTCAGCTTTGAATCAATGTCAACATCTCAAACTTGTGGGGAAAAGAATTCCCACTTGAAATGCCTGTTTAGAATGTCTCCTCATCCCACTTATAGAGTCATGTAGCATGCAAGTTTTTCCGAACTGATCAGACATCCCAATCTGATCGAGTCTAAATTGTCAGCATTTGGCTCAATATTCCTCTATACCTCCTTATTCAGATACCCATCAAGCTGCCAGACCGCACCAATTCCTCTGGCAGATAATCCCATATGCACACCTCGCTCTGTATGAAATCATTGCCTTGAAGTTCCATCTAAAATATTTCCCCTTGCACCTTAAACCTATACCCTCTATTTTTTGAATGCGCGGGCTGACTGACCACATGATGCGGAATTCCAGTTCTCTCCAAAATATTCCCCTCCCGGTTTGAAATAAAGTTCCTTCAAAATGTAGACTACAAATCCCACATTCAGGCTCAGTTTCAATGCTTGCAGAGCGGATTACAGACTAGCTTTATCTGAACACACTGAGGGTGCATTTTGCAGACAGAGGGATCCTGAGGCTGGGATTTGCTGTTCAGCTGATGCCAGAGATGGACTCCCATAACAGTGAACGGGAGCTCGCTTTATAAAGAAGGGGCACAATTCACTAATTGTGTTGCAGTGAAATTGCGTTTAATAAACACACCTTTATTGGATAACTGCCTGTATATCGAATGGACGATCAAAATTTATGAACCAAAACAAATACAGTAGTTCTTAATAATGTGTTCCGATGATTAAACATGCTAAAGGATAAGCGTGTTGAAAACTGAATTGAGGAGATTTTTACCATGAACTAGAATGGAGGGTGCTCAGTGTGTTGAATGACCTACTCCTTTCCCGAAGTTTCTGTGCAGTCAGTGGAAAGCTCTGTAAATGTTGCCACCAGCTCACAGATGTTAGGAAGGAGGTCTCTGCAGGGTCAATAGGATAGTGTTTCCCATTCCAATACTGAGGCTGGTGCCGGGTGATCTGTACGGCTTTATCCTTTAAGACCTCGGAGCAGTTTGATACAATAGAGTGTCTTGCTTGGCCGTTTCCGAGACAATTGAAGAGTTTTCCATATATCGATGTATCGAGTCACGTTTATGTCAGACCAGGAAAGCACCCGAGATTCAATTCCTGAAAGTACGTTGAGGAAGGAAATTGGTGTTTACAATCGACATTGGCTTCAAGGTCACTGTTAATGACTCCAGGTTTTACATCTCGATATTTTATTAATTCTAAATTCCACCGGCTGTCAGAGCATTAGCCTGGTCTGGATTAGTAATCCAGTAATATTTCCACAACAGTAATATCTCCACATGGGGACCTATCTGAAACCACACTGAGCAGATTATTTCTGTGCTGCTTGATAGATCTGCCAGAAAGAACCCCCACCAATGTGACTATTGCGATGGGATGCAGGGCATGGTAAATGGTCAGACTGTAGTTATTCCCTTGTTATGGGATTGGACATAGCTGAGTAATTTTCCACATTCCCAGGGAGATGTCAGAGTTGGATCTGGAATGAAACAGCTTCCCCAGGAACCCGGCTTGTTGTGCAGCACAAGTCTTCAGTCCTATTGCAGGAATGGGGTCAGGGCCCATTGTCTGTGTCGTATCTACTGTGTTCAGCTGTTTCTTCATGTCACATACTGTGAATCAGATTGACTAAAGACTGGCATCTGTGATTCTGCGGGCAGCATGGCGAGGGTGAGGTGGATCATCAAGTCAACACTTCTGGCTGACGACGGTGCAGATAATACAACCATGTGTTTTACACTGATGTACAGGGCTGTCCCGTTATTTAGGATGGTCATATTTATGGAGTCATCTCCTCCAGTGAGTTGTTTAATAGTCCATCATCTTTTATGTCTGGATGTGACAGCACTGCACAACTTCGATCTGATCTGTTAGTCTTGGGATCATTTCGTCCTCTGTATCAGATGTTAGTCCTGCTGTTACGAATATAACCAGTCAAGTGCGGTAGCTTTAATGGATTGTCATCAGGTTTAGGTATACATGGTTCTGACCCGAAAATGTTCACCCACACTCGTCGCTGAATCATAGATCAGCTTAATGTTAATGATAGGCTGAGGGATTATCCTGGGGAAAATGTTATGGATCGTAGTTGAATACAATTCTGCTGCTGCTGTGATTCTAACGCACCACATGAATGCCCAGTTTGTGCTCCAATATGATCAATTCAATTCTACTGACGATCCCCCAGTTCACATCAAGACACCATTCTCCCATCAGCCATGTACTCAGTGTCTTAACCTGGTTTCTGATGTGGTAACACTTCCATTTTCCTATTCTCATTCTGCTCTCCCTGGTATCACGCCTCCAATTTGTTACTTTACTCAAACCCCTTCACATACGCATCTGAATCTTTTCCAATCCCCCAATGCAATCTTCTGTGTTTGATGTGAATGCGTTCCCCTCTGTTTCTCGCCTTGACCATGATTAAGAGCTCTGCAGTATCAGTGATTCCAGCCTTCTGCAGTTTCAGATCCAGGAATTTGCGCACCTTGCATTATCGGTCACTTCCCAGTGCACGGCGTTCTGTGTTAGACAAGGCGTTTGAGCAGCTTTACCACACGTCTATGGAACTTGTTCAAAAAATGAAATTGCTGACGAAACTCAGCAGGTCTGGCAGCATCTTGTGGAGTGAAAGCAGAGTTAATCTTTCAGGACCAGTGACGCTTCTACAAAGCTCCCGTTTTCTCCAGCAATTTTTGCATTTTCATTTCCAGTATCCATAGTTATTTGTTTAATTCAAAACATGTTTGAGCCTATTCATTTCTAGGAAACTCAACAGGTCTGGTATCACCTGCAGAGACAGAGAAACAGAGTTAGCTTTTCAAGTCCAGTATGACACTTCTTCAGAACTGAAAAGGATTGGAAATTGTACATTAACTCCAAAAGGCTGTAACGTATGAAAGTGTAAAGTGAGTTGTTACTCGAGCTTGTGTTGTGTTGCCTTGGAACATTGCAGCAGCCCAGGGCTGAAATGTTAACATGAGAGTAAGTTATTGAAATGGGAAGCAATGAGAAGGTCAGAGTTATTTCTACAGACAGACTGGATGTGTTCCTCAAATCAATCCCTATTTGGTCTCGCCAATATAAAGAGACTGCATTATGAGCAGCAATGACAGGAGATCAGATTGAAAGTTTATAAGTGAAATGCTGCTTCACCTGGAAGCTATGTTTAGGGCCTTGGACAGTGAGGAGGGAAGAGATGAATGGACAAGTGTTGCAGCTTCTGTAATTGCATGGGATGGTGCGATGGGGGAGTGGGTAAACGTTCGGGGTGATGGACGGTGACACAGAGGGAATGGTCGCTGTGAAATACTGACAGTGTGTGGGAGGGGAAGATGTGTTTGATGATGCTGTCCTGCTGGAGATTGTGGAAATGGCGTAAGATGAATATGTGAATGTGGATTCTCGTGCAGGAGGAAGTGTGGACAAGGAGGAATCTATCATTGTTCTGGGGTGGAGGGGACGGATTGAGGGCAACACCGTGGGAGATGTGACAGTCATAGCTGAAGGCCCTATCCAGCAGAGTTCGGGGATTTCTGGTTTGATGGAAAAGGAGGTCACATTAGACGCAGCACACAGGAATGTGGAATCGTCAAACAGAAACAAGAGAGATGCAGAAACTGGGAGAATGGAGTCAGCCTCTGCTGATCGTGTATTCAGCCACAGGCAGAAGTTCCCTCTGAATGATTGAAAAGAACCAGGTATCTAATTTGAGGATTTCTCCCTCACATCTGGTATGAAGCGGAATGTGAAAATAGAGGAAGGTCAGTGAGTATACACGAGCAGCCATTCAAGCAGATATCCCAAACCGCTCAGTAATTATTGTTTCTGTTCAAAAAGAAGAACTCGATCAGAAGATGAAGCACCCATGGTTGACAAAAGCTCTCAAGGATACAATTGATGAGCATTAGTGGAGGGCCACATTTAGGATGCTTATTTCAGGGACGAGAAGCAGATGCTAGGCATGAATTTCAGCTGTGCTTCCTGAATTCCCCCAGAAACCGCTGTCATTGCTGCTCCACCCTCTTCCCTGCTCGTGTCCCCTTCGTGATTCCAGGTTCTCCCTCTCAAATTACAGAGTACATTCTCTTACATTATAGTCCCTCCCCACTTCACCTGAAACTCTTTGATCAAGCCTACGTTCTCTGCAATAGCATCAAGCTGCGTTTCATGCTGCCACTTTGCCTTTGGTCTCAGTGTGGCTCGGCCTCTCCATTTTACACCTCCCACACATCTCACTCGGAAAGTTTCCTTCTTTGAGTAAACCTTATTGAAAACACCTTTGCACCGAATTCACACTGTGATGCAAATTTCAAAAGGTATACTCAGCTTTCATCTCACTCTGCTAAACGCAACTGCACGCTGACCGTGTGGTACAAGAATTCCCCTTCTAATATGGTTCAGGTTAGTGATGCGCTTTCACTGTAGAGATCATCATCCCATTTGAACAAAGCAATTCAGGTGTTTGACCTCTTATTGGTACTCGTAACAGTTTCCTGCTGCCTTCGTATTATAACGTGGAGAAAAACAAATCACAGTATGAAGCTTGGGTTGAGTGTTATTTACCTGTCATTTGAATACTGTCTTAAATTTGCAGTGCTTATGTTTAAATGTTTGTTCGTAAAGTTAGCGTCAGCGTGTCGGAGGTTGAGGGGTGACATAGTAGAAGCTTATAAAATCATGAGAGGTATGAATAAAGTGAATAGCCAAGGACTTTTCCACGGGATGGGGGAGTTCAACCATAGATGGCATAGGTTTAAGGTGAAAGAAGGGAGATTTGAAATGGACGAAGGGTCAATGTTTTCACACAGAGGGTGATGTGTGTCTATGGAATGAGCTGTCAGAGGAAGAATGGGAGATGCAAGTACAGCTACAACATTTAAAACTCATTCGGACAAACATATGAATGGGAAAAGGTTAGAGGCACATGGACAAAATACAATCAGATGGCACTAGTTTAGTTTGGAAAACCTGATCAGCATGGACAAGTTGGACCAAAGGGTCTGTTTGTGCGCTATATGACTGTATCAATCTAGAAAGCGAGGAAAACGGGAGAAAAGACATGATGTAGTAAATTGGCAAGAAATACAAAAACAAGCAGCGTGAGCTTTTCCGAGAATATAAAAATGTTCTAGATGAGTGTGTGACCTTAGGTGAAATTAATTAGAAAAGTATACTGAGGATAATTGGAGGGTGTGACTGAAGAATTGGCTACAGGGAGCAGACAGATAATTTACACCCATGTTTTGCATCATTCCTCACAATGGAAGGTACAGTAAGTATATCAATGATGTAAACAAAATGGCAATAGTAGGGAAGTACCTGAACCGTCTCTAACAAAAGGAACAAGGATTTTTCGAACAAATAAGATGAAGAGTAGACAGGCAGTAATTCACAGCTGGTTTTAAAAGAAGTGGTCACAGTCTTGGGGTCATGGTGCCCTCTCTATCAGATGTTAGTTCTGCTGTTTGGTAATGTAAGCAGTAAGTGCGGTCGATTGAATGGGTTGTCATCAGGTTTAGGTACACATAGTTCTGACCGTGGCATGTTCACCCACACACATCACTGAAACGGAGATCGGCTTCATGGTCATGGTAGACTGAGAGATTATCTTGTGGTTGAATATAATTCTACTGCTGCTGCTGCTACTACAGCTGCTATGATGTGTAGCATCACATGAATGCCCAGTTTGAGCTGCAATATCTGCAACACAATTCTGCTGCCTGTCCTCAATTCGCATGGGGACCCGGTCACCCTTCTCCCCTGTGCACAGTGCCCTATCCTGGTTTCTGATGTGGGAACGCTTCTATTTTTTAAAAATTATCGTCCTGTTAGGGTATCTTTATGATGCCATGCCTCCAATTTGTCGCATTCGTCAAAAGCATTTAACGTTTTAACCTGAATATTTTCCCCTCCAGTAATGCCATCTTCTCTTTAAAGCGAATATGTTTCCCTCTGTTTCTCTCCATGACCATGGTTAAGAGCTCTGTAGTGTCGGTGATGACAGCTTTATGGAGTTTCAGAGCAAATGAATTTGTACACCTTGCGTTATCATTCACTTCCCGGTGTATGGCGATCCATGTTGGACAGGGCGTGTGAGCAGCTTTGACACACATGTTTGAAACTTATTTAAAAACAGAAATTGCTGAAGACACTGACAGTTCTGACAGCATCTGTGGAGTGAAAGCAGAGGCAATCTTTCGGGTTCTGTGACTGTTCCTCAAAGCACCCAGTGAGCTATATTGAAAATGAATTCTGTAACTTCATTTTTGAAGGAACTCAGTGGGTCTGGCAACATCTGCAGAGACAGAAAAACAATGTTAATGTTTCAATCCAGTGTAAATCTTCTTCAGACATGTAAAGGATTGGAAAGTGAGCGCTTTAGTATCTTGGCAGAGGTGGGAAAGAATGTTTGGAGGCCCAGTGTGAAAGCCAAATTGACTTGAAGTTGTGGTGAAAGAGACACAGATATATAATGGGTGTAAATTAATGTGTACATATTAGAAATTGATTTTCTTTGTTGAATGGAACGTAAACAAGACACGAACTTAGGGACCCCAGGAGAGAGCATGTACGGAAAATGGAGAACAGCCATAATGGATTCAGGCTGGGAATTTATGGAATTGAATATTAACTCCTACAGACTGTAACGTACCAATGTGTAAAGTGAGGTGTTACTCGAGCTTGGGTTGCGCTTCCTCTCAGTAATCTTTGATCCCCTTGTCAATCAAGAACTTATCTGAGTCTGTTTTAAGTATACTAAATAGAACATAGAACAGTACAGCACAGAACGGGCAAGTTGGACCACGATGTTGTCCCGAGATTTAAGCCTAATGTAAAATGTAGTAATTTAACCTACGCACCCCTCAACTCAGTGCTTCCAATGTGCATGTCCAGCAGTGGCATAAATGTCCCCAATGACTCTGCTTCTACCAACAGAGCTGACAATGCATTCCATGCATTCACAACTCTCTGCGTAAAGAATCTACCTCTGACGTCTCCCTTTTACTTTCCTCCTAATATCTTCAAACTATGACTTCTCATACTAGTCAATCCTACCCTGGGAAAAGTCTCTGGGTATTGACTCTCTCTATTCCTCTCACTATTTTGTACACCTCGATCGGATCTCTTCTTTCCTCTTTGTCTCCAGAGAGAAAGGTCCAAGCTTGCTCAACCTTTCTTCATAAAGCATCCCTCCAGTTCAGACAGCATTCTGGTAAACTTTCTTTGCACCCTCTCCAAAGCCTCTGTATCTTTCCTATAGTATTGGGTCCACAAGTGGACATAATATTCCAAGTGTGGTCTCACCAGGGACTTGTAGAGCTGCAGCAAAACCTCACTGCTCTTAAACTCTATCCCCCTGTTAATCAAAGCCAAAACAGCATATGCTTTCTTGACATCCTATCCACTTGGGTGGCAACTTTGAGGGATCTATGAACTTGTGCACCCAGATCCCTCTGTCCCTCCACACTGCCAAGAATCCCGTATTTAATGCTATATTCAGGATTCGAATTTGACCTTCCAAAATGCATCACTTCACATGTACCCAGGTTGAACTCCATCTGCCATTTCTCAGCCCAGCTCTGTATCCTGTCTATGTCGTGCTGCAGCCTACACAAGACCTCAATACTATCAATGACACCTCCAACCTTTGTGTCATCGGCAAATTTACTAACCCACCCCATAACGCACTCATCTAAGTCACTTATAAAAACTACAAAGAGCAGAGGCCCAAGGACATAGCCCTGTGGGATCCCTCTCAACACTGTCCTCCAATTGAATTGGACCCGGTTTTCTGGTGCTGTGAGGCAGCAGTGCCAACCACTGCCCCACCGCGCCACCCCTAAAGAGTTTTAAACATTCTAAACCGTGGAACATCAAGCAACCATCCCTGCCCCCGTGAAACCTAAGTCTCGGTTATGGCCATGACATTGTAGCCCCAAGTACTGATCCATGATCTAAATTTGTCACTTTTATTTCAGACATTCCTTGCATTAAAGCAGACGGACTTTACCTGATCCTTTTGTTTCATCGCGTGAGAAATCTTCCTGATAGGTTCAATATACCCTGTCACTGTCCCGTCTGCAACTAACCCCCTCTCAGACATGTGGTCTGATTCCTACCCCCCTGCCAAACTAGTTGAAACCCGCCAGAATCACACAAGCAAACAGCCCAAACAGGTCATTTTTGCCCCTCCAGTTCAGGTGCAACGCGTCCTTCATGTACAGGTCCCACCTTACCCAGAAGGTATCCCGATGGTCTAGGTATCTGTAACCCTACCTCCTGCACCAGCCTCGCAGCCACGTGTAAATCTGAATTC
The DNA here is from genome assembly GCF_047496795.1 of Chiloscyllium punctatum. Classification (NCBI taxonomy): domain Eukaryota; kingdom Metazoa; phylum Chordata; class Chondrichthyes; order Orectolobiformes; family Hemiscylliidae; genus Chiloscyllium; species Chiloscyllium punctatum. Next base: position 31,007,834 of record NC_092755.1, on the reverse strand, counting down.
CCTGAGTGTTCCTCATCTCACTAGCTCGTGCCACTGGTATCAAACCAGAGATCAGTACTCTACTCGTCCTGCTCTTCAGCTTCCAAACTAACTCTCTGTGGTCACTTTTCAGATCCTCAGTCCCTTTCCTGGCAATATCGTTGGTGCCAAATGATCTGGTTTCCACAGACTTCTGTGGTAAGGAATTCCACAATTTCACCACTCTCTGACTAAAGACGTTTCATTGCATCCTCATTCTAATGGATTTTCCCTTTGTTCTAAGCCTGCGCCCTCCTGCCAGTGCAAACGGCCTCCCAATTTTGTCTGTATCCAGGTCATTCAGTATTCTGTAAGTTTCAACTTGATCCCCCCTCATCCTTCTAATCTCCATCGAGTAGAAACCCAGAGTTCTCCAACGTTCTTCATGTGTTAAGCTTTTCATTTCTGGTGAAACTTCTCTTGACACACACCAAGGCTAAAAATCCTTCCTGAGGTATGAGGCACGAACTACTGGAAATGTGGTCTGACCAGAGCCTTAGAAAGCCTCAGAATCCCCACCAGTATGTCCTACTCGTCTCGAGATGATTGAAAACATTGCATCTTCCTTCTTAACTGACTCAACCTGCAAGGTTATCTAAGGCGAATCCTGGGCTTGGAATCCAAGTCCCTTTGTTACTCAGATTTCTGATTTCTTTTCCCATTTAGTAAATAGTCCATGCCTGTATTCTTCATATCAAAGTGCATTACCTCACACTTTCCCACATTGTGTTCTATCTGCTACTTCTTTTCCCACTCTCCTAAACTGTCGAAATCTTTCTGCAGGCTCCCTGCTTCCTCAACACTACATGCCCCCCACCTCTCTTTGCATCATCTGCAAACGTAGCCAGAATGCCTTCTGCCCCGCCACTCAGCTCATTAACCTATAAAGTGAAACGTTGTGGTCCCAAAATTGGCTCTTGAGGAACACTGGTAGTCACCGGCTGCCGTCCTGACAGGGACAATTTTATCCTCACTCAGCATCCTGCCAGAGAGCCAACCTTTTATCCATGCTCGTACCTGGTCTCTGACACTTATCTTACTCTGCAGCCTCCTGTGCGGTACCATATCAGAGGCCTTCTGGAAGTTCAGATAGGTATCTCTCTCTGGTCCAACCCATCATTAACTTCTCAAAGAATTCTCATAATCATGAGAGCAATGTAGGTTATTGAAATCGGGTGCAACCAGTAGGCCAGGGTCATTTCTATAGACAGAGAGGAGATGTTCCTCAAAACAGTTTATCTTTGGCTCACTCGTGTCAAGGAGACTGCATTGTGAGCAGCAATGACAGGAAACTGGATTGAAAGTGTACACGTGAAATGCTGCTTTATCTGGAAAGTGTGTTTAGGGCCTTGGACAGTGAGGAGGGAAGAGGTGAATGGGGAAATGTTGCAGCTCCTGAATTTACATGGGAAGGTGCCATGGTTGTGTGGGGAAGTGTTCGGGATGATGGAGGGTGCCACAGAAGGAGTGGTCCCTGTGAAATGCTGACACACCGCCACGGATTCCCTTGATCCCAGCTGCATGGACCTGAGCCACGCTTCCTTTTTGCTTGTCAAAGCCTCAATATCTCCTGACATCCAGGGTTCCCTATTCCTCTCAACCTTGCCTTTTACCCTCACAGGAACATATAGACCTTGAACTGTAGACATTTCACTTTTAAAGTCCTCCCACTTGCCAGAAGTCCTTTCGCCTGCAAACAAACCCCTCCAACCAACCCCTACAAGCTCCTGTCTAATTCCACCAAAATTCGCCTTGCCCCAATTTAGAGCTTGAACATGTGGACCAGTTTTGTCCTTCTCCATAACTATTTTAAAATTAATACAACTATGGTCACTTGTCCCAGAGTGGTCCCCCACTGTCACCTCAGTCACCTGTCCTGCTCTAGTTCTTAGAATAGGTCAAGTTTCGTCCCTTCCCGAATTGCACCCTCTACTTAGTGCTTGAGGAAACGTTTCCGAACACACTTAATAGGTACAGCCCATCTAGTCCTTAATTCTAGGTCATTCTCAATCTATGTTAGGAAATTAAAATCTGCTACTATGGCAATCCCATTGACCCTGCAAGTCTCCCCAATCTCTTCACATATTTTTATTCTCCTAATTCCCTGTTTCCTATTTGGGGGCCTCTAGAACAACCCAAATACTATCACTATTCCCTTCTTATTTCTTAGCTCCACCCACAAATCATCATTGGATGATCCGTCAATTATTTTATCTCTGATTACTGCTGTGATACTCGCCTGAATCAAAATGTAACTCCCCGTCCCCTCCTTCCTCCGTCTCTGTCCAGCATAAAGCACCTGTACCCTGGTACATTAAGCTGCCAGTCCTGTCTTTCCCTTAGCCATGTTTCTGTAATGGCTATCGTATCCAAGTCCCACATACCTATTCACACCCTGACTTCATCGGCCTTACCTGTCAGCCTTCCTGCATTGAAACAGTTGCAACTTAATCCAATAGACATTCCTTGCTCCCTTTCGTGTTCCAGCCTAACCTGTCTCTTCACTTTACTGTTTCTGACTACTGCATCTCTTTCCAGTCTCACACCTGCCTTCCTGCTGTTGAGGATCCCACCCCTCCCCAACCCCAACCCAACTCGTTGAAACCCTCTTTGCAGCACTAGCAAACCTGCCTGCCAGGATATTGGTCCCCTTCCAGTTCAGGTACAACCCGTCCTTCACGAGCAGATCGCCTCTGCCCCACAAAAGATCCTAGTGATCCAAAAATCTAAATCTGCGCCCCCTGCAACAATTCTTTAGCCACCCATTCATCTGCCATATCCTCCTGTTCTTGCCCTCACTAGCACGGAGCACTGGAAATAAACTGGATATTACCATTGTCGCGGTCCTTTCGTTTATGCTTTTTTTAAGCTCTCTATATTCACTCTGGACATCATCACTATGTCTATCTGTGTCATTTGTACTAATGTGCACAATGACTTCTGGCTGCTCCCTCACCCTGGTGAGAACGTTCGACAGCCGTTCTGCGACATGGTGAACCCTGGCACGTGGGAGGCTAAACACCATCCCGGATTCCCATTTGCAGACACAGCATCTTAGATTAGATTAGATTACTTACAGTGTGGAAACAGGCCCTTCGGGCCAACAAGTCCACACCGACCCGCCGAAGCATAACCCACCCATACCCCTAACCTAACACTACGGGCAATTTAGCATGGCCAATTCACCTGACCTGCACATCTTTGGACTGTGGGAGGAAACCGGAGCACCCGGAGGAAACCCACGCAGACACGGGGAGAATGTGCAAACTCCACACAGACAGTCGCCCAAGGCTGGAATCGAACCTGGGATCCTGGTGCTGTGAGGCAACAGTGCTAACCACTGAGCCACCATGCCATCTCTTGACTGTCACCCTCACTTTCGAGTCTGAATAATTACTTCTGAAGTTATTCTGCTCGCACAACCTTCTGCCAATGAGATTTCTTCCTGAAACAGTTGGATTTTGGCTGAATTGCTTTGCTTCAGGCAGTGGGGAGATTCTAATGAATCATCATCAGGAATCCTCCATGAGTGGGAAAGGCGACTGTGTTTTTTTTCACTTCCACACGTTGCTGTGATGAGCGACAGGGAAACAGAAAGAGAGCAATAGACAGTTCCTTCACAGATAGGCTATATTTTTCCATCTCTAAGTTAAATCAATAATGTTATTAGATCCCAAGCTGGACCATGTGAGCTCTCCTTGAACATTGTCTGAACTATATGACACCGTCACATTCTCGACTCCAGGTCAGTGCATCATTGCTGTGGTCATACACCGAATCAATTCATTAACAATAAATGGCAGTACTTGCTTTGAAGATCTGTTAATATGTGCCTGCATAATATAAAAATAAGCGTTTCATGTCTTCACAATATCTGTGTTAAAATGAATATGTTCTATTCGAAAACAAATACAGAAGTTGCTGGAAAAGCTCAGACTGCCTGGCGTCAGATATGAAGAGAAATCAGAGTTCAATTTTTCAGTCCAATGACCTTACCTTTCAAACTGACTTATTCTTTACTTATTTCCCCAGTTTTATTCTCCGACACAAGAAGAAATTCCCATCCGGTATTCACCAACTATACTCTTCTCAAGAACTTTTATGGTCAATACAACAACCCTCATTCCCAGGCCGAACTGTTAATTCTTCATAACGGAATGCCTTCATCCCAAGAATGAGTAAAGAGAAAAAACTTTGAAACGTTTCGAAAGCAATATTTTTTCAGTTTAGGCAATTATAACGACACATAATACTTCAGATGTGATCTCAGCAATGCCCTGTACTGATGCAGAAAAATACATCGCTAAGATCACCCCAACACACCTTGCACGAAACAGAATCATTCCATTTACCTTCCAAATCACTTGCTGCATCTGGAACTTTTCAGCGGGCAATATAGAACTGTCAACAGGGTGACCTCTCCGTTTTTGTTTCTAACCTATTCCCATACTAACTCAGTGGACGAGTCTTTATCAAACATCCTTTCTGACACCGTAATATTGTCTTTGATTAACAATGCCACCCCCCCTCCGCCACTTTTAGTACCTTCCTTGATCTTAATGGAGCATATAAACCCCGGACCCTCCAACGATCAGACCTGTCCCTGCTCTATCCATTTCTCCAAAATGTCCATGACGTTTGTGAAAAGATTTGAAGCTCGGGTGCTCGTTGTTGTAGTTCTGTTCGCCGAGCTGGAAATTTGTGTTGCAGACGTTTCATCCCCTGTCTAGGTGACATCCTCAGTGCTTGGGAGTCCCCTGTGAAGCCTTTCTGTGATCTTTCCTACGGCATTTATAGTGGTTTGTCTCTGCTGCTTCCGGTTGTCAGTTCCAGCTGTCCATTGCAGTGGTCGGTATATTGGGTCCAGGTCGATGTGCTTGTTGATAGAATCTGTGGATGAGTGCCATGCCTCAAGGAATTCCCTGGCTGTTCTCTGTTTGGCTTGTCCTATAATAGTTGTGTTGTACCAGTCGAATATCAAGCTGTTCAACTGCACAATTTGGAAACAGGGAGTGATTGGAGGGATGCTAAACGAGAGTGAGTTGGATAGATTAGAAGACAGCATGAGGGGAGATAGACAGGAACAGACAGAAAATGGAAATTTTATTTAGAAATTTTCACAGACTGCAAGGCCTTTATCTAGTGCCATACCCTGTGAGCACTATGCGGATACTGGCTGTGGTTCCAGAGCATTTATCTTCAATAATATCACAGAGCTGAGTTGCTGACAGTTAAACAGAGTCCGAAAGGCCAAGTGATTTTGTTTTACAGTAAGAAGATAGTTAAATTTAAACAGACTGGCTGATCAGCAGCAGGGACTGAGAATTCTGCTCAATACTGAGATACTGCGCCAGAGAATCTCAGTGAGGTGGATCACTGTTTGAGGGTAAATCAGCATCTCAGCTGTGGGCCAAATAATGATTGAGGAAGATTTCACACCACTTCCGTGGTTTTTAAATGCACCTTTCAATTTATGTAGCTCAATATCATGAGTGTATCTTATCTCTGTGTACTTTCCATAGTTTAATATGGACAGAAAATCATTTTTTCCTGTATTTTGTGTTCAATAAACAGATTTTTCTCCTCATTCCAAACTTTAAATGTATTCTTGAATCTGTTCTTCATATGAGTTATAAAGAATAACATTCCAATACTGATGACTGGGGAATATTGTTGTCCCTCCCTCCAGTCTGAACTGCCATTTCTCCCAATTCTCTCTGTTTTCTGTCTCCTCCACAATACCATAATCACACTATAATTGAAGTCCAGTAAATGACATTTCATCACAATTCACTAACATCGATAACATCAATAGCACAGGCCTCATCTGCCTCTCTCTGAAACTGGAATAACAATCTGAATTACATTTGTCACGTTCAATTCTCTGTTAACATAGCCATGCCATTTGTCTGTTATAACCTCATGTTTCTCAGACAAACATTCCCCTCAGGTCATGAACTATAAAAAATGTCACAATGTTTTATTGAAATTATAACGCTTGGTCAGTAGTTCCAGGATGTATGTTTCCATTTATAAAGAGAGAAGCATGTTTACGTTCTGAGAAATTTATGACATTTCTCCTGCATCCAAGTCAGATTGAATGGTTGCACTCAATTGATCTACCAGCCTCAAGATTTGTTCCATCAGTCACCCTCACATATCCCATCCAGAATGCGGAAGTTTGAATCATTGTTTTGAATTTTTAATTAAACAATATTGAATTGACAGGAGTTGGCTGTAGCTATTTATTCAGTGACTGTGATTGATGTCAGTCTCCGTGGATCGTAAATGTGTCACTGGAGGGTTTGCCTCCTCTATTAATTAAAGACTCGGTTCAATGTGCTATCCCAGTATGGGTGGGAGCATCAATGACTGGACTAACAGGGATCAGCATCTCGAGAGACAGGAGGAGGAGAGATCAGAATCGGAGAACATTAGACTGGAATGTTCCAATAATGGATCCGAATCTGAGAACATTAGACTGGCATATTACAATCACAGACAGGAGTTTATCGTTGGGTCTTTACTACCTTTCTCATCCTTGGATATCATTAGCACCACGGGTCGAAGATATCCTTTGGATTATTCAAGGTGGTTATTATCCCATCCTCGCAACAGTTGGTGTTCCTGGTAAGTCATTCCATCTGACCATTAAGCTGAGTTGAACTACATTGCTGTTCACGTTCAAATTTTAGACATTTGAAAGTCATCATTTTCAGATAAAGTCAAAAATTTTATTCCTTACAAATTATAATTATCAAATTACTATTCACAACTTACTCAACAATATGCGAGGAGAAACCAGACTGTTCTTAAACTCAAAGATCTTTTTCCTCCTTTCAGATTTGCATTCCTACATATTCTCCCCACTCACCAATCCTGCCCAAGGCCACTATCAGGATATCTCAGTCTCCTTCTCAGCCTCAGTGCAACTGCAGAATAATTCATCATTTGTGTCTTTGGTAAATCCAGATATAAACGTTTCAAGACCCTTCTGATTTTGCTTACGTCACAAAATATTTGCACTTAAGATGGTTAATTTGTTCTCTCCACAGAATCTTCAGATGGACAGACAGTGCATGGTGGTCAAGTCATTGACTCATAATCAAGTGGTACAGAATAATAATCTTTTGGTGTCTCATGAAGGAAGTTGATGGAATGCAAATTAATTCATCACCACTTGTTTTACCAAATCCTATCTGTTTGCCTCATGCCCTGTAGAGTAGTCAATGGGTCATCCTTCCCAGGTCAGGTCTCTGTGTGACTGCAAACCCACTACGGTGTGTTTTACTCTGTGTTGTCCTGTGGAACGCTGAACTAGGTACTCAGTTTAGGATCAGCATACCAAACTGGTTTGACTAGGGCTGCACACATCCCGTGAGGGCAAAACAAAAGAAAAGATCGCTCCCTTCCTCTGCCTGATTTCCATGTTCCTGCAAGTCATTTCCTTTCAGGTAGGCGATCATTCCCTGTTTCGAGTGAATTCTTTCTCATTGAGTCTCTCTCTGAGAGTGGTATTCATCTCCATCGGCACCTCCAGTGATGACTTTATTGATGCTGAAGTACAGACGTACAGAACTTCTAAATTCCACATCAATCGCAATGTGGAGAGAAGTAATGGCTTATTACAGCACAGGAAACAAGCTGAGACAGCTAAGTAAGGGAACAGAATTATTGCGATCAACCCTGAAAGTGTTGTTGAGACAGTAGTTGGAGTATTGTGGGCAGATTTTCTCTCTTTTATAATGAATAATCCTCTTGGCAGAAAGAGTGTAAAGGAGTTTCACCAGACTCATTGTTGGGATGATTGTACCATCGGGAATGCATGAGGATTAATCTGTAGAGCTTTGAGGGAATAAGAGGTGATTGCATTCAACCTTAGGGGGATAGACAGTCACTCATATATTCCAAACAGACAGTGATACGGTGATAAATTCCATGGCTTGTTTATTACTAGGTTTACATGATTCTCGATAGTTTAAAAGCCTCTGGGAACGTCTCTCTCACCCCACGCCACTCCCCATTTCGATTCAGAGAGAGAGAGAGGGTCCCTCTTTGACTAACCTCTCCCCACATTATGAACGTCATGTAGTCCACAATCCAGACAGGGTCCTCAATACCTTATTGCTAAAACAGTTAACAATTCCCATCAGCTTCTGACCTCCATGGAGAGCATGGCTCTGTCTTCAGAGATAGAAGATGCCTCTTTGACACTTGGTACAAAACATTTGGCTTCCTTCCTCACTGCCGGCGAAGCATGTTAAAATATCATGTGGTGCACAGGCAATGGAGCCACGAGGAACATTGTGAGCCGTCTATGTGTGCATTCTCTGCTCCATTGCTTTTTCAGGTTGGAGCATCAATGACACCCACATGTTCCTGTATAAATGTCTTAAGGGGCTGAATGGCCTCGTCCTGCTTCCATAGAATAGTATCAAGGGTCTGATTGGGCTCTGCCTGTTCCTGTTCAACAGCTCAATGTACTGACCAGAGCCCTCCTCTTTCTGGGGACCAGGCAGCACAATTGAATGGCTGTCCCTCTTCTTCTTCAGTCGTTTCGATGGGCTGAATGGCTACCATATATCCATGTAACCAGCTTGAGGTGCTGAATAAGCTCCTCTTTTAACTGTGGAAATGTGCAGTGTCTGGCCGTGCTGTTACATTTCCTGAAGAAGGGCTTATGCCCAAAACATCGATTCTCCTTCTCCTTTGATGCTGCCTGACCTGCTGCGCTTTTCAAGCAACACATTTTTATGCTCTGATCCCCAGCATCTGCCGTCCTCAATTTCTCCTTCGTGGTGTTACATGAATGTTACCGACACTTTAACAGCACAAACCTGACTGCTATCCAGGTCTTGCAGCACATGGACACAGAGACTGGTTCAGGAGCTGAGGAGGAAAAAAATGTTCTGAACATTGTGTGATCTTCAGTGATCACCCGCTTCTGATCTTATGATGGATGGGGGGAGAGTGGTGCCAGGGGTGTGGGCGCGTAGACGTTGATGAAGGAGCTGAAGATGTTTCTGCTGAGGAAGTGAACTTGAGGATCTCCTGAACAGATGTCCTGGGACTGAGAAGATTGTCAGCCACCGCCCACAAACATCTTCCTTTGTGCTCTGAAAGAGCCCAACCAGGAGGGAGGGAACATCTGATTCCTATTAAACTCAAATCAGTCGATGGTCCCGATGACACCCTCAGTCAAATACTGCTTTGATATCAAGGCCATTCACCCTTTCCTGAGCCCCCGTGTTCATCTCTTGTTCATATCAAGAGGTGACAGTGTCTGTGTGGGGAGTCTTTTTCCTCTCATAGAGGGAAATCAATGTCTGAAATTATATGGGCTGGTGAGTTAAGGGAGCTTAATCACTGAAAGTATTTAAAGAGGAGATAGATGTATTTTTGACCTGTCAGAGAACTCGCGGGTGTGATGGATTGGGTATTGAAGAGGAGTTAATGCTAACAGTAGGTCAGCCATGATCATATACAATGGCTTGGCAGTCCGAATTGCCTGATCTTGTCCCTTATGCTCATATTTTCTGTCATTACAAAGTTAATGGTTGTAATGTTCCTCGACGTTCTGTTATGGAATGTTGCAATCAGAAAGAGCAAAGCACTTTTGATTAAGCTCTGGGTGGAGTATTGGCCTTTATTCATAATGGATCTTGGTCTAGACCATGACCAACAAATGAAGTACAAGTTGCAGAGAGGAGGCACTTTGTGAGGAGACCAGAGGCATCTTTCGAAGCCAGACTGGATTTCCAAATAACATTTTACAACACTTACCAAACCTTGTGTAACAGTCTCCAGGGATTGAATGAGATCCTGTGTTACTGTGGACCAGGTATTTGGAGCAAGTGACCTCCATCTGCTCATGTGCAGGAGCTGTGAGGGACTGAATGCAACATGGTAACATGAGACTATGGAGCAAGAGTGGGTCATCAGACACGGTGTCACTGCTCCACCACACACTATGATCTGATGATGGTCTCAGCAGCACTGTTCTGTCTGTGTACCATTTTCCTACACTCATTTATCTGTCAAATGTTGACTATACACAATTTTGAATAAATGGAAATATCCAGTCATCACAAACATTAACAGCCCTTTGAGAATCTCTGGGTATTCTGACCAATGTTCGAGGTCACTGATGTCTTTTCCCATGCCTGTACTGGTGAAAGCAAATTTTAAATGCACCAGTTGAGTGCTGTGGCCAATAAAATAGGTATCAGACTGGGCATATTTTCTAGAAAAATGTGAAACACTGAAAGTTGAACTCTGAACGAATGGTAAAATGATCGAGTGTCCCAAATGTTTCTCTGCCTTTGAAGTTATTCTGCTCACACAAATGTGTGGGGATGCGCATGCCTTCCCGGAACAGTTGAATTTGGTTGAACTCCCTTTGCTTCGGGCAGTGGAGAGATTCCTATGATTCCGCATCAGGAATCCTCCACAAATGGTAAAGATGACTCAGGGATTTTCTGCTCTTACACCTTGTTTTCAGGCAGAACAAAGTAAGAGAGAGAGACTAATCGGCTGCTGCTTCTGAGGCAGGCAATATTTTTCTCCCTCTCTGGGTGGAAAAATACTGTAATGTCAACTGAACACCAAACTGGACCATGTGCGATCTACGCGAACATTCTCTGGAATAGATGATAATAGACTGTATGCTGTATGCAGGTGCATCATTGCTGTTGTGCACGTTGCCTTTCATTAGCAAATAAAAGTGCCCACTTTATAATTTGATGACATCAAATGTGTCTGCGTAATTTTTATAAATGGGTTGATATCTTCATAATATTTGCGTTTATATCAACAAATCACATTCATTAAAAATTCTCTAACTTTCGTCTCCTTAAGAAGAGAAAATATGTATCCAGCTGAAACACTTTTATGAAAATCGTGCTTCAATAAGATTTCCCATCTCAGTCCTTAGCAGATAATCCCCGATAACAAAAGGCCTTCATTTCACGAAGGAATAAAGGGAAGCATCTTTGAACACCTTCGAAAGGAATTATATCCGTTTTTTTAGTGTAGAGGATCAAAACTGCACCCAGTGTATCTGATGTGGTCTCAGCAATGCCCTGCACAGATGCAGTAAAACATTCCTGATTAAACCTAATACCCGTTGCCACAAACAGTATCATTCCACTTTCCTTCCATTTGACTTGCTACATCTGCAGACAGGTTTCATATGATTCATGTACCAGGAATATAAGAAACATCTGTATCACAGAGTTCTACGATCTCTCTCCATTTAAATTGTTTCCTGCTGTTCTATCCTTCCTACCACAATAGACAACTCACGTTATATTATTTCTGCTGAAGGTTTGCTCACTAACCTTCCCTGTCTATATCACAATGCAGATTCACTACCTCCATTTGAAGATATGTTGAATGATCATCTTGGTGTACAAGGTAATTCAGCTTTGATCCATTTCGTCCCTTCATCCAGATATTTAAATAGGATATTGATCATTGATGACCCTACAGTGATCTCTGAGGCAAAACTAGTTACAGTTTTGTAAAAATATGCATTTATCCCTACTGCGAAAGTAACCCATTTCCTCTGCAGCAGTTCAGGTGGGTTGAATGGCCTCCTCCTGGGCTGTGTAATGTACTCAATGAGCTGAATTGCTTCTTGCTATGTTCCTGTGTAACTCCTTCGAGGGCCAGAATGGTCTCCTCCCAAATCATTGTAAAGATCCTATGTGGCTGAATGGGGTGGTGCCCTACCCTGTAACAGACTCGGGTGGTGGATTGAGGAAACAGCACTTAGGGTAGACGCAACAGTATATCTCTGTAACAGCATCGAGAGCTGGATTGAAGGAACAACACATTGGATAGGGGCGGCAGTTGACAATTCGGCTGCACCATTCAGAATCCTCAGGGCTGATCCGATTGTGTCTGACCATCCGACTCCTGTCTGTTCCCAATAAACATTGACTGTTTTGTCCAGCAAAGATCAGTCGAGCTCGGCCTTGAATATCTTCAATAACCAAGCCTTCATTGCTCCCTGAGGATGAAGACATCACACGTAGCACAACATCCTTATTTCATTATGGGATCAATTATTTTAAAACGGTGTTATCCTCACATCAACTCACTGCCCCTTTTCGGATATAAGGATACATAATTAGGAATAGACAGAAACCATTCCGCCTCCAACTCTGTCCCACATTTCCACTGACTCTTTCCAGTCAAATCTGTATCAAACCCAGCATCTGCGGCTGTCTCAGGAAGAGAATACCTTATAGCATAACACCACACAAGCATTAAAGAAAGGAACAGAATTAGGCCATTTGGCCCATCAAGTCTGACATGCCATTCAATAATTTCTTAAAAGTTCCTCAAAATCACTCCCCTACCTTCTCCCTAGAATCCTTGATCTTCTCATCAACCAAAAACTTATTTATTTGTGTCTTAATGACGCTAGTATCTGTGTCTTTGTGTGTGTCTGTGTGTGTGTGTGTGTGTGTGTGTGTGTGTGTGTGTGTTTGTGTGTGGGATATTTTTGTGACTACGTCTGTCTGTCTGTGTATCAGACTGTGTGTTTCTATCTGTGTTTCTGTCATTTTTGTGTGTGACTGTATATGTCTCTGTGTGATTCTATGTGTGTATGCCTATCTCCTTGTATGCATTGTGCATGTTAGTATATTGTGGTGTTTACCAATACTTCTGTGTATTTCAATGCCTGCATCTCTGTGCAATGGGATATCTGTTCTTTTGCAAGTGAGAGAGATGAGTTTGGAACTGACAGTGGGTTTAAATTGAGAATTGTTCTTTACTGAATATTGCACCTTACTCAGTTGGTTGGACGTGGACGTTTCAGAATCTCCACACAAGGCCTCCTGGTCCTCTCTAGCTCTTTCTAGGATGCTCCACACATGTCAGGGTAGGAGGCTGAGGGAACGGATACCGGGCACTCCACCACCGGCTTGGCACTTGCTGTCCAATTCCAAGCTGTTTCTCCTGGAATGGGAGAAGACGAGAGAAGCAATGAGAGTAGGAGTGGGTGTCCCTGCTGTTAGTGCTGTAGGGGGTAAGGGTGAGTTTTCCAGAGGAAGTCTGAGGTTTCCAGAGGGAGTGTTGTATCCATGCAGTGCTATTAGTGTGCGGGGCTACTGGGCCAGTGACAGAAAAAGTGCGGGAGGGAATGTGCTGAATGCAATAGTGAGAGTGGTCGTGCTTGAGCCTTATTTGGAGATAGAGCGTGAGTTTTGCTCAGGGATATGTGTTAAACCAGATATACAGTGAGTGTGAGGGAGCAGAGAGAATATGATGACTCTTATCCTGGCAGAGCAGGGAGGATATTGATGCTTTTCCTGTATTGCTGACCAATTCTTCAGATAATCTACGCGTCCAGGTGGGCCTCCCCAAACGTCTTGTCCAGGTCTATCACTAATAACTTTTCAGACGCTGTCCCTCAGATCACACAGAATCAGTTTAGGTGGATCTTACAAATAGCAAGGAGAAGCAAACATTGGTGCGTTATATATCGAGACCAAAACTGTCGCACAAACTGGAAATTGGATATGCAAGTGTATGTAAGGTGAAGCAATGACATAGTGATATTATCGCTGGTATCTTAGCTCAGAGATCCAGGTAATGTTCTGAGTACCCGAGTTCGAACCCTGCCATGGCAGATGACGGAATGTGAATTCAATAAGTATCTGGAATGAATGGTTTATGAAGACCATGAATCCATTGTCGATTGTTGGAAAAACTCATCTGGTTCACTGCTGTTCTATAGGGAAGGAAACTGCTGTCCTTCCCTGGTCTGGCCTGCATGTGACTCCAGACCCAAGGCAACGCTGTTGCCTGTTAACTGCCGTCTGGCATGGGCAATAAATGCTGGTTATAAATGCGACGCCCTCATCCTGTTAATGAGTAACAAATAATCGTGGGTGCGGCAGTAATAATGGATGGTGTCACTTTGCATCGAAACTGCGTTACCTAAGTGACTGCTCATGTTGTAAAAAATAAATTTCATAAGTGTATATCAGGGAGTTGGAGAGGAGGTTGTGAACCAAACTAGAGGGCAGGTTATTTCGGATTTGGTGTTGTGTGGTCAGGAGAACTAATTACTAACCGTGCGCTGAAGCAGCTTTGAGGAATTGTGATGCAATATAGAAATTTTAAACATTATACTCAAACATCGAGGAAGCCTGGAGGCTAAAGGGTCACGTTAGTTCCAGTGAATTGGAGAGAAATAAAATATAACATTCAGTGAGAGACAAGGAATGGTTGTTTGAGTCATAGAGACCTAGAGTACAAAAATATTCCATTCGGCCCTAAGTGGTCCATTCCAAACACAATGTTCATTTACACTAATCCCATTTCCCTGCTATGGCCCAGTATCCTTCCAATCCTTTCCTAAACCAAATATTTGTCCAAATGCCTGTTAAATGTTGTTAATGTACGCACTTCAACCACTTCCACTGGCAGCTCATTCCATATGCATACCACCCTGTGTGTAAAAAAATTGCTCCTCAGGTTCCCTTTTATTCATTCTCCTCTGACCTTCTGCTGATGCCCTCTAGTCCGGGATTGCCCAACCCTAGGGAAAGAAGACTGAGTGCGTTCACTCTGTTCATGCCTCCCATGATCTTATACACTCTGTCAGATCGCCATCAGTCTCATACACCCTGAGGTTAAAAATTTCTAGCTTGTCCAACCTCTCCTTAAAATCCAGACAATAGAGTCCTTGTGCACTCTTTCCAGTTTAATAACATCCTTCCAAGAGCAATGTGAACAAATCTAAACATAACGCTACAGGTATAGCCTCACCACCATTCTGTATAACTGCAACAGAACTCCCCAACTTCGGTATTCAATACCCAGACTGATGAAGGCCAGTGTGACAAAAGCCTTCTTCACTGCTTTATCTATCTCTGAATCAACATTCAGGGAACCTTGCACCTGAATTCCACGGTCCGTCTGTTCCACTACACCCTAAAGGCCCAACCATTCATGATGAAACTCTGACCTTGAATTGACTTTGCAAAATGCAAGATCTCACATTTATACATATTCAACTCAATTTGCCATTTCTTGGCGCACATCCCAACTGATCAAGGTCCTGCTACAACGTCTGATAACCTTCCTCAATATCCACGAGACCACATTATTTAGTGTCATCTGCAATCTTACTAATCACCCCTTGTACATTCTAAACTAAATCATTATACATATAACAAGCAGTAATGGTCCCAGCACCGACCACTGAGGCACACCACTAGTGACAGGCCTCCAGTCCGACAAGAATCCTTTCCACTATTACTCTCTGCTCCCTACCATCAAGACAATTTTGTATCTAATTTGCCATGTTCCCACTCCATTCCATGCAATCTACCTTTCCAGAGCAGCGTACAATGTGAATCCTTATTGAAGGCCTTACTAAAATCAATTGGACTACGTATACCACCCTGCCTTCGTCAACATTGCCGGTCACTTCATCAAAGAACGCTAATAAATTTGTCAGCCATGATCTCCCATACACAAAGCTGTGCTGACTGCTTCTAGTCACTGCCTTTCCAATATGCGTTTATCTTATGTCTCAGAATCTTCTCAAGTACCTTACCCACTACAGATGTCCGGTTTACTGGTCTAGAGTTCCCAGGTTTTTCTTTGTCGCCCTTCCTGAATAAGGGCACAACAATCCCTGTCCTCCAGTCATTTGGGACCACACTCATGGCCAGCGATGATGTAAAAATATCTGCCAAGCCCCCACAATTTCTTCTCTATCCTCTTACAATGTTCTTGGATATATCTAGTTTATACAAATACTGCAAAGTCTGAAACAAAAGCCAATTTCTTTAACGTACAAACACCCAAGAGTGAGAAAGTGACTTAATGATGGTTAATATAACCAATTAGAGATTATATTAATCATAAGAACTGACATCAGAGGAAATGCAGACATTGTGGAAACATGAGAAATGTCAGAAATGTAGAATCCAGTAAAGGAGGGACATGAAACTGATAAGGAAATCAAAAAGCAAACGTGTATGGTAACAAACAGGAACTCAAGGACTGCATAAATCTACGATCTGTGTTTCAAAGGAAACAAAATAAAAACATGGTCAAATGTGGAAATTTGTAATCGGGAGAGAAGAGGTTATTGTGGAGAACAGGGAAATGGCCGAGAAATAACCAGTTACTTTGCATCTGTCTTCATGGAGGAAGAGCCAGAAAATCACCCAGAAATACCAAGTGATCAGATTGGCCTCAGGAGCTAAAGGCATAAAGTCAGTTCATATCAGTAACAAGGTAGTACTTGAACATGGAGCTGGATTGAGCATTGCTAAGACTGGCGAAATAGATGCACTCAAAATGTCAGAAATAAATCACCAATAGAAGTATTAATCGCACTGGCGATGACTGTTTTATTTTCCTGTGCATTCTAAAGAGGATGGAAAGCCATTGTAGACAAATGGAAGGCAATAAACGTGATCCAAACACGATAGGTAGATGAATGGAATGGATTCGGGCATCCAGACACTGAAAAAGTGATAGTGCAAAGAAATGCAGACCAAGTTACTTGACAATTGTAGAGACACTTTTCGAATCTATGAGACAGGATGTGTTACTGGATATGTAGAAATTAACAACAACATTGGAGAGAATCAGTGCGCATTTTAAAAGGAAATCATACTTAATAACTTCGGATTTAAGTAATTGGAAAGTTAAAATTGGGTTCTCCTTCAATTAAAACCGTCAGAATATCGGTGCAATGAAATGTTGATGTAGTTTCACAGCGTGTTTGTGAGACTGTACCTGGAGTACTGTGTACAGGGTTGGTGAGACTGTACCTGGAGTACTGTGTACAGGGTTGGTGAGACTGTACCAGGAGTATTGTGTACAGGGTTTGTGAGATTGTACATGGAGTATTGTGTACAGGGTTGGTGAGACTGTACCTGTAGTATTGTTTGCAGTGTTTGTGGGACTGTACCTGGAGTATTGTGTACAGGGTTGGTGAGACTGTACCTGGAGTATTGTGTACAGGGTTGTTGGGATTGTACCTGGAGTATTGTCTATTGGGTTGGTGAGACTGTACCTAGACTATTGTGTACAGGGTTGGTGAGACTGAACCTGGAGTATTGTGTTCAATGTTGTGAGACTGTACCTGGACTATTGTGTACAGGGTTGGTGAGACTGTACCTGGATTATTGTGTACAGGGTTGGTGAGACTGTACCTGTAGAATTGTGCATAAGGTTGGTGGGACTGTACCTGTAGTATTGTGTACAGGGTTGGTGAGACTGTACCTGTAGTATTGTGTACTGGGTTGGTGGGACTGTACCTGGAGTATTTTGTACAGGCCAGTTGAGACTGTACCTAGACTATTGTGTACAGGGTTGGTGAGAATGTACCTGGAGTATTATGTACAGGGTTGGTGAGACTGTACCTGTAGTATTGTGTAAGCGTTTGTGAGACTGTACCAGGAATATTGTGTACAGGATTGGTGAGACTGTAGCTGGACTATTGTGTACAGGGTTGGTGAGACTGTACCTGGAATATTGTTTACTGGGTTGGTGAGACTGTACCTGGACTATTGTGTACAGGATTGGTGAGATTGTACCTGGAGTATTGTGTATAGGGTTGGTGAGACTTTTCCTGGTCTATTGTGTACAGGGTTGGTGAGACTGCCCCTGGAGTATTGTGTACAGTGTTGGTGAGACTTTACCTGGAGTATTGTGTGCAGGGTTGGTGAGACTGTACCTGGACTATTGTGTAGAGGGTTGGTGAGACTGTACCTGGAGTATTGTGTACTGTGTTGGTGAGACTGTACCTGGAGTATTGTGTACAGGGCTGGTGAGACTGTACCTGGAGTATTGTGTTCAGGTGTGGTGCGACTGTATCTGTAGTATTGTGTAAAGGGTTGGTGAGAATCTACCTGGAGTATTGTGTACAGGGCTGGTGAGACTGTACCTGGAGTATTGTGTTCAGGTGTGGTGCGACTGTACCTGTAGTATTGTGTAAAGGGTTGGTGAGAATCTACCTGGAGTATTGTGTACAGGGCAGATGAGACTGTACCTGGACTATTTTGTACAGGGTTGTGAGACTGTACCTGAAGTATTGTTTACAGTATTGGTGAGACTGTACCTGGAGTATTGTGTACAGTGTTGGTGAGACTGTACCTGGAGTATTGTGTACAGGGTTGGTGAGACTCTACCTGGAGCATTGTGTACACGGTTGGTGAGACTGTACATGGAGTATTGTGTGCAGTGTTTGTGAGACTCTACCTAGTGTATTGTGTACAAGGTTGGTGAGACTGTACCTGGAATATTTTATACAGGGTTGGTGAGACTGTATGTGGACTATTGTGTACAGAGTCGGTGTAACTGTACCTGGAGTATTGTCCACAGGGTTGGTGAGACTGTACCTGGACTATTGTGTACAGGATTGTTGAGAATGTACCTGGAGTATTATGTACAGGGTTGTTGAGACTTTACCTGGACTATTGTGTACCGGGTTGGTGCTACTATACCTGGATTATTGTGTGCAGGATTGGTGCGACTGTACCTGGAATATTGTGTACAGGGTTGGTGAGACTTTTCCTGGACTATAGTGTACAGTGTTGGTGAGACTGTCCCTGGAGTATTGTGTACAGTGTTGGTGAGACTGTACCTGGATTATTGTGTACAGGGTTGGTGAGACTGTACCTGTGGTATTGTGTACAGGGTTAGTGAGACTGTACCTGGAGTATGTGTACAGGGTTGGTGAGACTGTACCTGGACTATTGTGTACAGTGTTGGTGAGACTGTACCTAGATTATTGTATACAGGGTTGGTGAGACTTTTCCTGCTCTATTGTGTACAGGGTTGGTGAGACTGTCCCTGGAGTATTATGTACAGTGTCGGTGAGACTGTCCCTGGAGTATTGTGTACAGTGTTGGTGAGACTGTAACTGGATTATTGTGTACAGGGTTGGTGAGACTGTACCTGTAATATTGTGTACAGGGTTGGTGAGACTGTACCTGGACTATTGTGTACAGGGTTGGTGAGACTGTACCTGGAGTATTGTGTACAGCGTTGGTGAGTCTGTACCTGGATTATTGTGTACAGGGTTTGTGAGACTGTACCTGGACTATTGTGTACAGGGTTGGTGAGACTGTACCTGGAGTATGTATACAGGGTTGGTGAGACTGTACCTGGAGTATTGTGTACAGGGTTGGTGAGACTGTACCTGGAGTATTGTGTACAGTGTTGGTGATACTGTAGCTGGAGTATTGTGTACAGGGTTGGTGAGACTGTGCCTGGAGTATTGTGTACAAGGTTGGTGAGACTGTACCTGGACTATTGTGTACAGGGTTGGTGAGACTGTGCCTGGGTTATTGTGTGCAGTATTGGTGCGTCTATACCTGGAGTATTGTGTACAGGGTTGGTAATGCTATGCCTAGTTTATTATGTACAGGGTTGGTGAGACTGTATCTGGAGTATGTGTAGAGGGTTCGTGAGACTGTACGTGGAGTATGTGTACAGGATTGGTCAGACTGTACCTGGAGTAATGTATACAGTTTTGGTGACCTAATCTGAGAAAGATTATACTGACCACAGAGGAAGTGCAATGGACATT
This sequence comes from Chiloscyllium punctatum, assembly GCF_047496795.1. NCBI lineage: Eukaryota > Metazoa > Chordata > Chondrichthyes > Orectolobiformes > Hemiscylliidae > Chiloscyllium > Chiloscyllium punctatum. The sequence goes on along the minus strand of NC_092755.1, from coordinate 30,988,240 downwards.
CTCCTGATTCATCCCTCAGATAGTGAGATTGATTGATGCAGCAACTCGGCCTGTGTACTCTAAGGTTTCAAAGAATGAGAGGTGATCGCAGTGAAATTTTGAAAGTTGACGAAACATAGGACAAGGTGGAAATAAACAGGATGTTTCTCTGGCTGCCTACTCTACATTTTAGGCACCAGAATAAGGGATATGCCATTTAAGACTGCAATAAGGAGGAAACTCTTCACTCGGAGAGGACTGACTAATACAGGGGCATGGAAATCTGCTGGCAGGGCAAGTTTAGGGAGAACCCCCAGGTATTCAACAAGTGTGTCAAGTGGAACAGAATAACCAGGGAATACGTAGGAGTAATTAGTGACTTGTCAAGTTGCATCTAAATCAACTTTAGTGGTAGGAGTCAGAGGGTGGTGGTAGAAGCCTGTTGGTGTGACTGGAGGCCGGTGTCTAATGGGGCACCATAGGGATCAATGTTGTGTCCCTTATTATTTGTGATTCGGAGATTCCAGTATTGGAATGGGGTGGGCAAAGTTAAAAATCACACAACACCAGGCATATTCCGAGGCATGAGGTTTCAAACCTCGCAACTACCTGCAGCGCTTCAAAAGCTAGTGCCTCTGAATAAACCTGTTGGGCTATAACCTGGCGTTGTGTGATCTATAACCTTATTATTTGTGATATTCATAAATGGTGATCTGTGAAAATAGACGAGGGATGGGGAGAGTGTGATAACTAAGTTTGTGTTTGATACAACAATTGACCGGGTGGTTGGCAGTGAGGAGGAAGGTCTCATGTTACAGGAAGATACAGATGGACAGATCAATATCAGATGGAATACAACCCTGATAAATATGAGGTGATGCACTTTGGAAGAAGGAAGCACACAGCGGAGTACTCAGTGAATGGCAGCATACTAGGGAACTCAGAAGGAGCCTGAATGTGTCGGGACAGGTTAATCCACAAGTTCAAAAAACAAAGGTAGTGTAAGCATAGCCTTTATTCATCGATGCACAGATTATAAGTGCTATGTGGAACTTTGGTTAGGACAAGATAGAATACCGTGTGTAATTCTGGAAACCACATTACAGGAAGGATGTGATTGTACTGGAGTGGTTGCCGAGGAGATTCACCAGGATGAATTCTTAAAGTGAAGTTTTGAGATTTAGAGGGGACTTGAGGATCGTTTTTTCCCGAGAGGGTTTTGGGGTCTGGTATGTACAATCAGAGAGGGAATTGTCACGGGTCACCTCAGAGCTGTTACAAAGTACTTGGACGACCTCTTGAAGTGTCATCACATTCCCAGCTCGTGGGACTAATGTAGACCGTGCTGTTTTTCTGACGGTGCAGAGTCTATGCTTCTATGAGTACATGGTTGTGCAAGGTCAATCATTGAAAAGCTTAAGACAGAAATCGATGGGTTTCAGAACACGTTTTTGCACAAGGGTGAGAGAGAAAAAGGGAATAGAATACAATTACCAAATAAACGCAATGGAGAAAGTATTTTAACTGAAAGCAGTGGGCGGAGAAAAAAACAACAGAGATTTATCAAATGGGAATCATATTTGAGAAACTGACTTTCATCAAAACTATGGAGAAGCAATCAATGCAATACGATTGGATTTTCAGAAAGCGTTTTGATCAAGCCCCAAGCCTACTATGCAAATTTGAATCATATGGGATTGGGGCTAACAGAAGGGCATGGTTTTACAATGGAGAGCTAACAGGAAACAGTGAGTAGGAATAAATCAATGTTTTTCTTTAGAGCAGAGGACTCGGGGGTGTAGCAGGATGCAGTGCTTGGGCCCTAGCTATTTAAAATACACACCAAACTTTTGTCAGAGGGAATCAAATGCAATATTTCCAATCCTGTTGATGGCATTAATTGATGTCAGATTGTGAGTGGGTGAGGAGGATGTCAAAAAAGGTCCAAGGTGACTGAGGGAAGTGAAGTGTCTGTGCAAATGTGAGGCAATGAAGAACAATGTGGCTAGAAGTGACGTTGTGCTCTTTGATGTGAAAAATAGAACGGCAGCCTACCATTTGAAAAGGTTGAAAAATGTTACGCTATAAAGGGACTTATGCTTCTTTTCATTTCATTTTTCACTGACCTCCGCCGTCCATACAGGGCAGTGAGCTCTGAAGCCAGAAAATACTGTGAATGACATTGGGACACTTACCGGTGTACATAGACCGATAGTTGGGTACCTTTAATATTGTAAAGGATCTGGATCTCCCTGTATACTAGTCACTGAAAGTATTTTTGCAGGAACAGAAAGCACTTGGAAGGTAAATGGCGCGTTGACTTTCATTTCAGGGGGATCTGAGTCCAGGTGTAAGGGTGTCTTACTGTAGCTGGACAGGGCCTTGGTGAGACCCCATCTCAAACATGTACAGTATTGTGTGCAGTTTAGGTCTCCTTACCTGATAAAGGACAGACCTGACATTGATGGAGAGCTAAAAAACGAGTAAAACACACGAGCAATAATTTACCACAGGTGAAAGAAAAAGCCCAAGAGGGTTGAAAGGTGGTGAAGGCCTCAGGTGTTCTCACAGGGAGTGAAACACAAACAATGCTAGTGCCGATGGTTTAAGGAGGGCACTGGGAAAAAGTGTTTTCATTGCAGTAAGCTGGGACACACAGTACTGGGGGTTGAAGGAAGGCACTTTGGGAAAAGGTGTGTGGAAGAGGTTAAACCAGTGACATGAGTGAAACTGGAAAAGGAGACCCCAAGTGGAGCCGACGAGCTGCAGGACAGTGCACAACCGAGGCAGGGGCTGTGTATGGAGGCATTGCCTGATCTCTATAAAGAATTCGCCTCTGTCGTTGAAGTTTACTCAGAAAGAACAGGGGGAGAAGGACAAGAAGTAATAACTTTGTAAGATACGGGATCTGCTCAGTCTCTAAAAGTTGAGAAGTTGGGGCACTGGAAAAGCACAACAGATCAGGCAGCATCCGAAGAGCAAGACAATCGACATATCAGGCATAATGTGGCGGGGGGACAAGGGGGCTGAAAGATAAATTGTAGGTTAGGAGCTGGGCTGGTGGGAGGGTCTTTGGGAAGGTGATAGGAAATGTAGGTGGGAGTGATCGTGATATATCGGAGGGGATAGGTGGGAAGGAAGATGGACAGTTAGGGCAGTGCAAGAGGTCGGTTCTAAGTTCAACGTTTGGATCTGGGATGAGGTTGGGGGCGGGGCGATTTGGAAATTGGTGAAGTCAACGTTGATGTTGAATAGTTTGACGGTTTCAACTGTCCTACCACCTATCCACTTCACCCTCCTCTCTGACCTATCAACATCACACCCCACCTACATCTACCTATCAGCTTCCAAGCTCCCTTCCACCCAGCTCCACTCCCACCCTTCTATTTATTTCACAACCACTTACCCCTCCCTTACCCCCTGTTTTCCTGATGAAGGACTTGTGCCTAAAATATCGATTCTCCTGCCCCTCGGACGCTGCCTGACTTGCTGTGTTTTTCCAGCCCCAAACTTTTCAACTCTGATCTCCAGCATCTCCAGTCCCCACTTTCTCTCAGCCTCTAATAGTAAGTGATAGAAGTATTTTCACTCTTCCTGACATGGTACTCAAGAGCGTGATAATCTGTTGAATGGGGACAGAAATTAAGCTTGCCCTTGTGTATCATCAGGTTGGTGTGCCAAATCAAGATTGGGGAAGTAACAGTGAGAGTGAGTGACAGATTTGTAAAAACAATGACTGCAGATGCTGAAAACCAAATACTGGATAAGTGGTGCTGGAAGAGCACAGCAGTTCAGGCAGCATCCAAAGAGCAGCGAAATCGACGTTTCGGTCAAAAGCCCTTCATCAGCCCTTCATCCTGATGAAGGGCTTTTGCCCGAAACGTGGATTTCGCTGCTCCTTGGATGCTGAGTGACAGATTGTCAGTTCCAGGAATGCAGGTTGTTCTTGGGAATGATTTAACAGGATACAAGGTGGGAGAGACACCCCTGTAGTGGAGAAGTCAAAGGAAGACTAGGGAACTGGAGAGTTAAAAGAAAAATACTCAGGATTTTTTCCAGGCTGTGTAGTAACAAGATCCCACTGTCATAAGTTACAGCTGGAAAGAAAAACAAAAGAAAAAGACAATGGAGTTGATGTCCAGTTAACTGACACCCTGTTTGATGCCACGGTGCAGGAAAACACCTTAACAGGCAGAGGGTCAGGCAGAAGTGTTACGACCTGAAAGGCGAATGGACTTACAACAGATATGTACACGCACTTACACATACACACGCACACAGAAAAGGAATAGAATATATTGTCGAACGTTAGTAACTTAAAGATAAAATCCTAAAATCGAAATGGAGACCACAACAGGTTCGTGCAGAAGGGAAATGGGCCGAAGTGCAACACATTGCGTTACCGGTAGCACACCGTGTTACGGTTAGCACATGAACTAACTGCAGGTCACCTCGGTGTACAGAAGACTTAGGCTAAGGTACATATGCATTTCTAGAGGCCTGGAATGGACAAGGACGTGGTTATTTTTGGTTTTACATGTCATACATGCCAAATGGTAGGTAAGTCACAGGAAGTAATAAAACCAGCACCTCTGTTGACAATTCCTGTATTCGAAGAACCTTTCCCGTAGGTTATGATTAATTGTGTAGCTCCCCTTTCTGAAATAAAAGTGGAAAACAATATTTGCTGATGATAATGTATTTGTCTCCCAGATTTCCGGAGGCAATTCCATTATGGAGTGCGAAGGCAAAAAGGGAGGTGGAGGAGTTGTTAGCTTTCTTTACTCACTGTGGGTTACGCAGAGAGATTCAGTCAGACAAAGGGTCTCATTGTACCGCTCAGCTGTTTTAGGAAGTCATGGGTAGATTAGGCATATAGCACTTCAAATCAAGGGCGTCCCATCCTGAATCCCAGGGAGCCTTGGGAAGTTAGCATCAGATGCTGAAGACCATGTTAACAGCGTACTGTCACAGTTGCCTGAATGATTGGGATAAAGGTGTCCCATTAAATTGCTTGCTATCGGAGATGCCCCAAATAAATCAACTCAATTTGCTTTCTTTGAGTTAATATTCGTACATGAAGTGAGAGGTCCTTGAAATAAATTAAATATAAATTGACAGGACCGAAGTCAGAGATCTCACACTTGGATTATGTATGTGAGTTGAGGGAGAGATTATATGGAGTAGGTGAGTTATGTGAACAGCACCTGAAAAGGGCACAACACAGAGTGAAGCAGGTGGCAGATAAAAACTCTGAAACTTTGACGATTTCCCATCCATGCCTGACCCTCTGCCTGTTCAGGTTTTTTTCTGCACTGTTACATCAAACAGGGTGTCAGTTAATTGAACATCAACTCCTTTGTCTTTTTCTTTTATTTTTCCTTCCTGCTGTAACTTTTGGGATCATGCTACGACACAGTCTGGAAAAATCCCTGAGTATTTTTCTTTCAATTCCCTAGTTCCCTCGTCTTCCTTTGACTTCACCACCACAGGGGGTACCTCTCCCATCTTGTATCCTGTTAAATCGTTCCCAAGAACAAACTGAATTCCTGGAACTGACACTCTGTCACTCACTCTCACCGTTACTTCCCCAATCTTGATACGGGAATGATGTATTATTAATTCTACCAGTGGTAGGAAATCTCGTCAAAGCCAGTTTTCGTGGTCTCTTTCAAATTAAAAATAAAATGTTGAGTCAGTTAAACTATCTCGTAAAGATACTGGATATAACAAAACTTTACCGAGTTTTTCATATGAATGATTAATTCCCCACCACATTTAAGACTCAGGAACAGAGTTGTGGCCAGATGAACAAATTGTGCAGTTTATCTGTATGATATAGTGATCTTTAGCAAGTGATTGAAAGCTCACATGTTACAGTTGGCAGAGCATGTTGAACGATTACAAGAAGCAAACTTGGTAACAAACTTAAAGAAAACAGAATTAGCGAAGGCAGAGGTGATGTCCTTGGGACATTACATTGGACATGGAAGGTTGACCCCATGGAACACAAAGACAAAGGGCTTTGAGGAATTTGCACGACCATCCTAGAAGAAAGAGATGCTTCGATTTTTGTAACTGAGTAGATTCTATCGGAAGTTTGTTCCAAACTTCAGCAGCGTATTGGCACCACTGATGGATTTATTAAAGAAGGAATCAGAATTGTAGTAGACAGTACAATGCCAGGAGGCATTTGAAAATTTTAAATTGGGATTAATTACCGCACCAGTTTTATCTGCACCAAATATTTTGAAACCCTTTGAAAATTGTGTGTGGTGCTCGGGATATAGGTGTCGGCGATGTATTGATACAGTAAGATGATGATGGAATTGAATGGCCAATTAGCTACTTGTCGAAAAAAAACTCAATATTCACCAGAAATAATTACAAAATCTCCATAATTGAAAAAGAATGATTCGTACTGTCCTGGCAATATTTTAATGTTTATATGACAAACAAATTGTCGGAGATGGTTGTGGACAACCACAATTCTCTCGCATTTTCTGGAATATTTAAAGACCAGAATAGGAGTCTGTTTCATTGGAGTCTTATCTTACTGACTTTAAACTTACAGAATGTATATGCTGTGGATCCTAAATATGTGGTCGCAGATGTGTTATCGAGGATTTAAAGGACTAAGCATAGATAAGATTTGACTTATTCCAGTGTTATATATTAATGCAGAATTAGTATGAATGGCATAACAGAGATTAATACTTTTGAATTTCATAATAATGGGATTAAGAATTAGAGGAAAATAAATGACGTTATCTTTTCATTCTGATGGTTCATTTTTTTTCTGAGGGGGGGAGGTGTTATGAAGCTGAAAGCATGTCTGGTCACTTTAAGACAGAACGGGTTTTACTGAATAGAAAGTACAGCCATAGATGCCAGCTAAAGGTCAGGCTGTTCCACATGTAACAATTAGGTAAGAAATGGCTGTTTTGACACCAATTCAAATATTACCAAGGATTTTAAATAACGCTCAGAATACGTTAAGCCAACGGAATTCAAATATTTTTGTTTGGATACCTGGAAAGCAATCAAATTATGTGAATTATTGTATCATGGGAAGGAGATAAACCCAGCATTTTGAACACTAGAGGGAGAGCTGTTGATATCCAACATCAGTGTAACTGCTGTATCGAATAGTGAATATCTGAGCTGGGATGTTCTTTGGTCATTTAAAGAACAAAGACCAAAGAAAATTTACAGCGCAAGAACAGGCCCTTCGTCCTCCAAGTATGAGCCAATCCAAATGTACTGTCTAAATCTGTCGGTCAATTCCTAAGCATCTGTATCCATCTGCTCCCCATCTACTCATGCATCTGTCCAGACGCATCTTAAATGAATCTACCGTGCCTGACTCTACCACCTCTGCTAGCAATGTGTTCCAAATGTCCACCACCCTCTGTGTGAAGTACTTACCGCGTGTATCCCCCTTAAACTTTCCACCTCTCACTTTGAAAGCACGACCTCTCGTTATTGAATCCTTCAACCTGGGAAAAGCTGGTCTCTATCCACCCTGGCTATATCCTTCATGATTTTGCAAACGTTAATCAGGTCCCCCCTCAATCTCATTTTATCTAGTGAAAATAAACCTAGCCTACTCAGCCTGCCTTCATAGCTAGAATTTCATTCTGATTTGTAGACAGATTAGTAAGTTTCAGTCACATGGGATACAGAGGAAGCTAGTCACAAATGGCGTGAAGGAAGAGGGATATTTTTCAGCCTGGAGGCTTGTGAGCAGCAGTGTGCTGCAAGAATCAGTACTGAGTTCACTGCATTTCATCATTTATGGAAAGGATTTAGATGTGAATATTGGGGCAATAGTTAGTAAGTATACAGATGACATCAGAAAGGTGGTGTAGTAGATTATCTAAGAGTACAACAAGACCGCATTTAGATAGGACAAAGAGGCAAGGAGTGACAGATGAAGTCTAACTTAGATAAATATGAAGCTTTGCATTTTGGGAAGGCAAATCAGGGCAGATATTATATATTACATGGTCAGGTCCAGGGGCATGTTGTGAAACAAAGGGACATAGGGCTACAGGTGCATTGTTCCTTGAACGTGGAGTCGCAGGTAGACAGTTGGCACATTTGGCACATTTGCCTTAATCAGTCAGAGCATTGAGTATAGGAGTTGTGGTGGTATGTTGCATCTGTACAGGATGTTGGTGAGGCCGCTTTAAGAATACTGTGTACAACTCGGTTTTCTGCAGAAATGACTTACACGGATGTTCCAGGACTGGAGGTTTGAGCTACAGGGAGAGGTTGATTAGGTTGAGGTGTTTCCCCCTGGAGTGTCTGAGGCTGAAGGGTGACATTATAGAGGTTTATAAAACCATCAGGTGCATGGATATTCTGAACAGCCACGTTCTGCTCTCCAGGATTGGGAGTCCAGAACAAGAGGGCATAGGCTGAAGGCGGGAGGGTGAATGATTTAGAAGGGACCTGAAGATAAATGTTTCACACAGAGAGTGGTGTGTACAGAAAGTGCTGTCAGAGTAAGTGCTGAAGGCGGTTACAATCACACATTTAAAAAGTATCTGAAAGAAGAGGGATATTGGCCAAATGCTGGCAAATGGGACTAGATCGGATTTGATATCTGATCGGAGTGAACAGGTTGGACTAACGGGTCTGCTTTCGTTCTGCATGACTCGCTGATTCTATAAGAGGGATGATGAAAAATTCTGTAAGGTCCTTTCAAGTCGTACTTCTCTTCTCTGGAAGTTTATCGTGCCTCTATGTTTACATTGATTGAAAGCTGCATTAGTTAAATATTTGACAAAGAAGTGAGTAACGGATAATGGGATACAGACAGGAAAGTGTGGCTGAGGCCCCAACCTGATCAGCCAGAATCTTACTGCCTGGTGGAGAAGGCTCAAAGTATCTAATGACCCACTCCTGCTCCTCAGTCCCATGTTCCTGTGTGCCATTCAGCCCCTAATACCTGCTAGACAGGAACAGTTGGAGGACAGTTAATCCTATAATCTGGTGCACAGAACCAGAGGAGACCATTCAGTCCCTCAAGACTGTCCCACACGCTTTGAGGTGATTTGGGAAATGAAATTGGAAAATCCAGGCTGGGTATGAAAGAGGCCCCTCATCTCTCTTTAGAAAGCTTCCCCTATCTGCAGCTTGAGCTCCATTTGTTGATCATGTTGTAGACCCAGATTCACTGTGAAAACAGCCCACATACCTCACCCAGAGATGGCTCACAATATCATCTGGTCTCCCTGACTGCAATATGCAATACCAGAACATTCATAAAAATAACACCCACTAACTTTCCAATAACAGAATGTGAGAACATCAGAAACAGGGGCATGTCGTTCACTCCCCAAACCTGCCTTGCCCTTCACGAAGATCATGGCTGATCTGCTTCTGGCCTCAAATCCTCTTTCATACCCAATTCTTCATAGCCCTCACCTCTCTGACAGGTCAATATCCATCTACCTCCTCTTCAAATACTTTCAGTCATCTGCTCCCCGAACACTCTTGAGAAGAGAAATCCTGACATTCAATACCACCTGTTTGAAGAAAACACGTGCTGCTCCTATATCATGGTTTATTGATGTGAACAAAAGAGGTTGAGACAAGGTTCCCGGTAAAAATGACTGGCCCTGATATCAAGACAATGGTTGACTTCTGTTGACATCAAGGAGCTGAACTTAATGGGCATCAGAGTAAACTCTCCAGTGTTTGGTGTCAAACATGACACAAAGGAAGATGTTCATCATCTCTGTCCTGGATCACCTCTGTGGGAGATCCTCAGGGTAGCTTCATCTTCACAAACATCTTTAGCTGCTTCATCAATGTTTCCCCACCCTCACCCGCCCCACCATAAGATCAGAAGTGGGGATGGTCACTGAAGATTCAACAATGTTCAGAACATTTTGTCCCCCGTCAGCTCCTGAACTGGTCTGTGTCCATGTGCAGCAAGACCCAGGCTCCATTCAGGCTTGTGCTGTTAAAGTATCAGTAACATTCATGTAACAGCACTGCCTGACTCTGCGCATTGCCAAGTGAAAAAAAAGTTCATTCATCACTACCCTGGTTTCACGGGAATATGAGGAAGCAATTCAGCCCATTGACATTATTGGAGAAGAACAGGGATAGCCCATTCAGTGCCTCCAGCCTATTACTCAGGAAGAGAAGGAGTCTAGTGTGATGGACTACACCAGAGCCCCACGAAAATATTTGACGGCAACAGCCTAGACCTTTATGTTTTCTTATTTTAAAGGGAATGAAAAGTGTCTGTTCCAGATGCAATGTGACTGGTCAAACTACTCGATGGTAAGCAAAATACATGAAAGAAGAAATAACACCGCAGAAACAGTAATTTAGAATAACGTAATTGTATTGACAGCTTAACAGAATAATAGATCGAGGAACTATTACGAATGAACTGTTCCAATATAGGGAAATCCCATAAACACAGCCCTTGGCAAAAAGAAATATTCAGACACAGAATGTCACAAACATTTCTCCAATACAGGAATTAAAAACAGCATCAAGAGAAAATTCAGAGAGAGTAGCAGCCAGGAGACATTCACTGAAGCTTCCAACTCTGTGGAGACCCCATAGTTTCTGATGTTACTGAGAAACCAAAACCCAGAGATCCTAATCTGTGAAAGCTGGCCACACCCATTCAGGCTGCATTAAAATAAACCCAAGGCCTCCCTAGCTATTACTCAAGTGGTCTTAACTAGCCAGCTTGGTAACGATCGTTGAATCTCTCTCTTAAAAGAAACCCGGACAAAATAACCTCTTAAAGCTGCAGCACCATCACACTTGTCACTACATCGAGCTGTCAAACAGAAACCAGGGATAACCCAGTCAGGCCTTTGGCCCTGCCCAATTGGACAAGGAAGAAGCCAGTCAGTCCCTTGAGTCACTTATACAGGAACAGCAGGAGGCCACTCCCACCTCAATGCACTTACACAGGGGCAGAATGAGGTAATTGATGCTGATTCCTGATGAATGGCTTATGCCCAATACGTCGATTCCCCTGCTTCAAGGATGCTGTCTGACCCGCTGTGCTTTTCCAGCAATCGACTCTCTACTCTGATCTCCAGCATCGGCAGTCTTAAGTGTTTCCTAAATGATGCTCTAACATGATGAACAAGTGGGGCAGAGGCTGCACAGACAGACTGCTCCACGTTGTTCCTCCTGGCTCCGTTGCTCATGATACACATGTGGGACTTTAACATGGTTTTCTAGTGGTGAGCAGGGAAGCCATATGTCTTGTGCGAAGTCTCAAGAAGGCATCTTTCATCACTGAGAAGACAGACTGGTGTTCTCTGTGTAGAGTGGAAGCTGATGGGAATGGCTACCTGTTTCAGATGGAAGGTAATGTGGCTGCTGTTGGGGATTGTGAGCAACCTGATGTTCAGTACAGGGTTAACACGCCGACTGCACAATAACATGGGGAGAGATAATTTAGGCAAATAAACTATTAGGAAAGTCACGTTAGACTGATGAATGGACTCTCTAAGTTCAAATAATGCTGATCTTGTTCATGTTGATCTTGTCTCGTGCATGTCCTGTGCAGTGTAACCTGTATGCCTTACTCTGTCCAAGTCTATTTCCACCCAATGATCTGTCTGGCCATGCTTACTATGACCTGCCTCCACTGCTCATAAATAAAGTGTTTCCCTGTACTGAGGTACACGTGACAATAAATCAAATCAATCAATCCTGGGTAAAGTATGGAATTTCTCTCCCTGTCAATGTCTCTTTTGGAAATAAGTGATCACTGCCACTCCTCGTGATTCAGCATCATAATTTCTTCGTCTCTCACAGCTCTACAGATAAAACACTCAGCTTATTCACTCTATCCCCATGTTACCATCAGCCGTGTCTGTGGTAAGGAGATCATTCCTTACAAAGGAGATCAAATCTGTAGAGAGTGCCCCTAATGCTCTCTCAGCAAGGCTCTGCAGCAGCAGGAAGATGGCTTTACTTATGTACTCGAATCATCTTACAATGAAACACAGCATACCATTGACTGCACCCATTACTTACAAAGGGTTTGATTGAGACCGGTCAGCATAAAATTGTGAGTGGGAGATCATGCTTGCCAAATTTCTTAGAGTCCTTTGGTGAAGTGACCAAGAAGGTTAATGAGGGCAGAGCGGTAAACGTAGTCTCTATGGATTTCAGTAAGGCCTTTGATAAGTTTCCACATGGCAGGCTGCTCAGGAAGGTTCAATCACGTAGAATACTGGGGGAACTGGCCAATTGGATCCACAGTTGGGTTGATGGTAGGAAGCTTGTTAGACTGGAGGTTGGGTCCATAGCTTTTTGTTATCTATGATTTGGATGAGAATATACAAGGCATGATTAGTATGTTTGCAGATGACACTAAAATAAATGGCAGCATGATCAGTGAGGACGTTTATCAGAAATTGCAGCAGGAACTTAATCAGGTGGGGAAGTGGGCTGAGAAATGGCAAATGGAATTTAATATAGTAGTGTGAGGTCTTACAATTTGGAATCTCAAATCAAGGTAGGAGTTTCACAGTGAATGGGCGGGCATTATGGGGTGTAGTGGGCAGAGAGACCTTGGAATTCAGGTGCACGGTTCGCTGAGAGTGGAGTCACAGGTAGGCAGGGCAGTGAAGAAGGCTTTTGACACACTGGCCTTCGTCAGGCAAGACATTGAATATAGAAGTTGGGAATTTATGTTGCAGTTACACAGGACTTTGGTAAGGCCGCACTTGGAGGATTGTGTTCAGTTTTGTCAACTTGTTATAGGGAGGATATAATGTAATTAGAAAGAGTGCAGAAGAAATTTACAAGGACATTGCCAGGACCCAATGGTCCGAGTTAGAGGGAGAGGTTGGACAAGCTAGGACCTTTTCTTTAGAGTGTAGGAGACTGAGGGAGTCCTTATAGAGCTGTATAAGATCAAGAAGGATATGGATAGGGTGAATGCTCTCAGTCTTTTCCAAAATTTAGAGAATCGAGGACGAGAGGGGATCCATTTAAGGTTAAAGGGAAAGGAATAAAAGGGAACCTGAGGGACCATTTATTTACATAAATGACTGGTATGTGGATGAGCTGCCAGAAGATGTGGCTGAAGGGGATGTATTAACAACGTTTCAAAAGCATTTGGATAAATATGTGGATAGGAAAGGACTAGAAGGATATGGGCCAACTGCAGGGAAATAGGGTTAGTGTGAATGGACATTTACAAGGTGGTGTCGAACCTCTTTGTTAATTAAAACCAAACACCCAGAAAAGCTCGCTTCACCTCGTAATCTTTTAACATATGAGTAACACAGATCTCCTACATTCCACTATTTAAACAAAAATTAGCAAGTTAGTTTCTTATTTTTAATAGTGAACACTAAACAAAAAGTATTCGCAAATACAAGCCCTTCTTTTCTTACCTACTTACTATCTGACTCCAACTCTGTAAAAAATATGCTGTTCCAACTACCCACATATTAAACGTTACAATCTCAAGACCACACAGTCTCTTTCTCCCCCGCTGTGTTCACTCTTTCAGCTGCTGATCTCCCTGGGTCATGTTTTTTTTTGTTGCAAGTAGGTTTACATGAACATGTGTCTTTGATAGAGAGTGTTTGAGATGGTCAGTTAGCACTCCTGCTCTACAGCAGTTACTCTGCTGTTGGATGGCAGTGACTCTCCCTCTATTTTCAAAATACTGGGTTTATTTACTTCCCATGATACAATAATTCTCATAATTTGATTGATTTCCAGGTGTCCGAATAATAATATTCAAATTCCATTGGCTTCGGATATTCTGAGCATTATTTCAAGTCTTTGATTGCATTTGAATTGCTGTCAAAACAGCAACAAAAACTCAGGCTTCCATTTCCCAGCTAATTGTTACATTTGGAACAGTCTGACCTTTAGCTGGCATCTGTGGCTGTACTTTCGATTCAGCAAAACCTGTCCTATCTTAAAGTGAACAGACATTGATTAGCTTCCAGGCAGTAACACACTCAGGGCTATCTTTTATTCGGTAGATTAACCTCCTTGAACCCCTCGATTAGATTCCAGGCCATAACTCACTCTGTGCTATCTGTTATTCTGTATATAACCCACGCTGAACACCTCGATTCGGTTCCAGACTGTAACTCACTCTGGGGTATCTGTTATTCTGCATATAAATCACCCTGAACCCCTCAATAAGATTCCAGGCTGTAACACACCCCAGAATATCTGTTATTCTGTATATAAACCACCCTGAACCCCGCGATTAGATAGCAGGCTGTAAATCACTCCGGGGTGTCTGCTGTTCTGTATATAAACCACCCTGAACCCCACGATTAGATTCCAGGCTGTAACTCACTTCGGGGTATCTGTTATTCTGTATATAACCCACCCTGAACACCTCTATTCGATTCCACGCTGTAACTCACTGCTTGCCATCTGTTATTCTGTATATAACCCACCCTGAACCCTTCGATTAGATTCGAGGCTGTAACTCACTCCGTGCTATCAGTTATTCTGTATATAAACCACCATGAACACCTCGATTCGATTCCAGGCTGTAACTCACTCTGGGCTATCTGTTATTCTGTATATAAACCACCCTGAACCCCGCGATTAGATTCCATGCAGTAATTTCCTGTCAGGGTTGAAAGGGAAGGCTGGTAGTAATTGGGAATGCTGGCTGACTAAAGAAATTGAGGGTTTGGTTCAGAAAAAGAAGGAAGCATATGTCAGGTATAGACAGGATAGATCGAGTGAATCCTTAGAAGAGTATAAAGGAAGTTGGAGTACAATTAAGAGGGAAATCAGGAAGACCAAACGCGGACATGAGATTGCTTTGGCAAATAGAATTAAGGAGAATCCAAAGAGCTTTTACAAATATATTAAAGACAAAGGGTAATTAGGGAGAGAATAGGGCCCCTCTAAGATCAGTAAGGCGGCCTTTGTGTGGAGCCACAGAAAATGGGGGAGATTTTAAATGAATATTTTGCATCAGTATTTACTGTGGAAAAGGATATGGAAGATATAGACTGCAGGGAAATCGATGGTGACATTTTGCAAAATGTTGCAGATATACAGAGGAGGAGGTGCTGGATGTCTTGAAATGGTTAAAGGTGGATAAATCCCCAGGACCTGATCAGGTGGACCCGAGAACTCTGTGGGAAGCTAGAGAAGTAATTGCTGGGCCTCTTGCTGAGATATTTGTATCATCGATAGTCACAGGTGAGATGCTGCAAGACTGGAAGTTGGCAAACGTGGTGCCACTGTTTAAGAAGTGCGGTAAAGACAAGCCAGGGAACTATAGACCGGTGAGCCTGACCTCGGCGGTGGGCAAGTTGTTGGAGGGAATCCTGGGAGACAGGATGTATATGAAGTTGGAAAGGCAAGGACTGATTCGGGATAGTCAACATGGCTTTGTGCTTAGGAAATCATGTCTCACAAACTTGATTGAGTGTTTTGAAGAAGTAACAAAAAAGATTGATGAGGGCAGTGCAGTAGATGTGATCCATATGAATTTCAGTAAGGCGTTCGACAAGGTTCCCCATGGGAGACTGATTTGCAAGATTAGATCTCATGGAATACAGGGAGAAGTAGCCATATCGATACAGAACTGACTCAAAGGTAGGAGACAGAGGGTGGTGGTGGAGGGTTGTTTTTCAGACTGGAGGCCTGTGACCAGTGGAGTGCCACAAGGATCAGTGTTGGGCCCTCTACTTTTTGTCATATATATAAATGATTTGGATGCGAGCATAAGAGGTACAGGTAGTAAGTTTGGAGATGACACCAAAATTGCAGGTGTAGTGGACAGCGAAGAGGGTTTCCACAGATTACAACAGGATCTGGACCAGATGGGCCAATGGGCTGAGATGTGACAGATGGAGTTTAATTCAGATAAATGTGAGGTACTGCATTTTGGGAAAGCTAATCTTAGTAGGACTTCTACATTTAATGGTAAGGTCCTAGGGTGTGTTGCTGCACAAAGAGACCTTGGAGCGCAGGTACATAGTTCCTTGAGAGTGGAGTCGTGGGTAGATAGGATCGTGAAGAAGGCGTTTGGTATGATTTCCTTTATTGGTCCGAGTACCGAGTACAGGAGTTGGGAGGTCATGTTGTGGCTATACAGGACATTGGTTAGGTCACTTTTGGAATATTGCATGCAATTCTGGTCTCCTTCCTATCGGAAAGATGTTGTGAAACTTGAAAGGGTTCAGAAAAGATTTACAAGGATGTTGCCAGGGTTGGAGGATTTGAGCTACAGGGAGAGGCTGAATAGTCTGGGACTGTTTTCCCGGGAGTGTCGGACGCTGAGGGGTGACCTTATCGAGGTTTACCCTGGGATAAGGGAGTCCAGAACTAGAGGGCATAGGTTTAGTTTGAGAGGGGAAAGATATGAAAGAGACCTAAGGGACAACTTTTTCACGCAGAAGGTGGTACGTGTATAGAGTGAGCTGCCAGAGGAAGTGGTGGAGGCTGGTACAATTGCAACTTTTAAGAGGAATTTGGATGAGTATATGAATAGGAAGGGTTTGGAGAGATATGGGCCGGGTGCTGGAAGGTGGGACTAGATTGGGTTAGGATATCTGGTCGGCATTGACAGGTTGGACCGAAGGGTCTGTTTCCATGCTGTACATCGCGATGATTCTGTAACTCTATAACTCACTCCGGGCTACCTGTTATTCTGCATATAAACCACACTGAAACCCTCGATTAGATTCCAGTCTGTAACACACTCTGGGGTATCTGTTATTGTACACAAAATCATCCCGAATCCCCTTGATAAAATTCCAATCTGTAACTGACTTCCAATTTTAAGGGACTCTGTACATTAGCCACTTCAATCGTTTGATTAGATTTCAGTCTGTATCACACTCCTGGGTATCTGTTAGTTTGCATATTAATCATCCAATCCAAACCCTGTTAAAATTGCCCATAGTGTTCAGGGATGTGTAGGTGAGGTGCATTAATCAGGGGTATATGTGGAGAAATGGGTCTGGAGGGGTTATCCTTCTGTGGGTCAGTGTGGTCTTGTTGGGCTGAAGGGCTTGTTTCCCCACTGTCGGGATTATATGAACCACCCAGAACCCTCTCGATTAGATTCCAACGTGTAACTCACTTCCATGTATGTGTGACTGGCATGTTTCAAAAACACCCCAAAACCTTCAATTCTATTCCACTTCGATAAACACGAGGCGCTGCATTTTGGGAAAGCAAATTTGAGCAGGATTTATACACTTAATGGTCAGGTTCGAGGGAGAGTTGCTGAACAAAGAGACTTTGAAGTGCAGGCTCGTAGCTCCGTGAGAGTAGAGTGGCAGGTGGATAAGATAATGAAGGCAGCGTTTGGTATGCTTTCGTTTATTGGTCAGAGTTTTGAATATAGGCATTGAGAGGTCATGTTGCAGAAGGACTGGACATGGGTTAGGCGACTGTTGGAATATGGCGAGCAATTCTGGTCTCCTTCCTATCGGAAGGATGTTGTGAAACTTGGAAGGGTTCAGAAAAGATTTACAAGGACTTTGCCAGGGTTCGAGGATTTGAGCTACAGGGAGAGGCTGAATAGGCTGGGACTGTTTTCCCTGGAGCATCAGAGGCTGAGGGGTAACCTTATTGAGTTTTATAATATCATGACCGGCATGGATAGGATAACTAAACAAAGCCTTTTCCTTTGGGTGGGGAGTCCAGAACTAGAGGGCAGAGGTTTAGTGTGAGAGGGTTAAGATATGAAAGAGACCTAAGGGGCAACTTGTTCACTCAGAGGGTGGTACATGAATGGAATGAACTGTCAGAGGAAGTGGTGGAAGCTGGTACAATTGCAACATTTAAAATGCAGCTCGAAGGGTATATGAATGGGAAGATTTGTAGGGAGATGGGCCAAGTGTTTGAAAAAGAGTCTAGAGTAGGTTAGGATATCTGGTCGGCATAGACGGGTTGGACCAAAGGGCCTGTTTCCATGCTGTACATCTCTATGACTGTATGACTCCGGGATTTTGTGACTCACTACTTGTTATCTGTTATTCTGTATGTAAACCACCTCAAACCTCTCGATTAGATTCCACTCTGTCCCTCACTCCTGGGTATCTCTTATGCTGTATGTAAACCCTAAACCCCTCTCTTAGATTCCAGTCTGGAACTCACTCCTGGGGATCTGTTATTGGATCTGTGAAATGATCCTTGTTGGATGTTAGACCGAAGACAAGATAAACTAAATGGTCAAATGTTACATTGGGAGCAGGAACACAGAAAGCTGCTGGTTCATTTCTGTCCTGTTTCATATCTCAAAGTTTCAGATTGGGGCTGAAGTTCTGTCCCAATGGGGAAAGTCTCAAAAGCTGTTTACTGTCCTGCATGAATGCATCATCATAACATGAATTCTCTTGCAAGATAGGAAATGGAGACAGCTCCTGGAAGGTGTCTGTATCTCTCTGTGTGTGATTCTATGTGTCTGTGATTCTGTGTGCATGTTCAATGTTTTATATATTTTCAAACTGTATTGATGTTGCCAGTCTCTCTTGCTTTTCCTTATTTATAAACTCAATTTCATCGTTTTGCTGATATAAAATGGTGGCTGTGGACAAATCTAAAATGTCTGCCTGACTGATTTGTGTCAAGAATACTTTCAGCAAAGGAGAGGTGGCAATGTGTCAAAAGCTATTTCCATTCATTGATGCGAGCAGAGACAGGAAATGGAGACAGCTCTTTGAAGGTGCTTAAAATGCAAATCCCAGAACTTGTTTACTGTGAATGCGGAGAGACAATGTGACATTCCAGTAAGGTCTGCCTTACTTTCCAAGCTCCTAATATATGAGAGAAACATTATATACAAAATCTGATAGAGCTCAGCCACTGAATTGTAGATTTGCAGCGTTGGATCAGAATTTTGCCTGGCCAGGCCTCATCCCAAATTGAAGGGTTTCTCAAATCCCACACTGACCTTCTGTGGGTTCAAAGTGTGTGTTGTCTACAAATAAAAGAAAATAATGCACCTGCAATTGAACAAAGCTCTTTCTGGAACTTTGTGCATCTGTTGGTTTAAATATCTTTCAACAGGATTGAAGATAAATGAGACAGTGAGAGATAGGTAGCACTACGACCAGAATGGCAGTGCAGTATAAAAGGTATATTAATAATTTCAGTGAAAGAGGAAAACAGAGGAGGATAGTCCTCAAACAAGAAAAGTTGGGAGTCAGTAAAGTTGTGTAGTTTGTGACTGCATTATGTTTATGTGAGTCAAGATTTGAAACCACTTGGCCAATAGTACACTTTGTGACTCACTCCCAGTTACAAGTTATTTCGCATAAAAAGGTTAACATATCCCTCGATTAGATTCCAGGCTGTAACTCCCTCCGGGCTATCTGTTATTCTGTATCTAAAACTCCCTGGATCCCTCGTATAGACTCCAGGCTGTAACTAACTCCAGGGTATCTGTTATTCTGTACATAAACCTTCTTAATTCCCCCGATTAGTTTCCAATCTGCAACACACTCCAGGCTATCTGTTATTCTGTATATAAACCACCCTGAACCCCTCAATTAGATGCTAGGCTAGGCTGTAACTCACTACGGGATATCTGTTATTCGTATACAAAGCACCCTGAACCCCTCAATTAGATTCCAGATTGTAACTCACTCCGGGGTATCTGGTATTCTGGATATTAACCACCCTGAACCCATTGATTTAATTTCCCTTCCTGACATGTTAAGCTCATATTCCCAACACAATCTAATCTCAATAATGATCAATGTATCACTGGTCCTCCTATCTGCTGGCACTACCATCATGTTAACTTACTGATGTTTACGTACATGATTACCTGTAGCAGTGAGTCGCAGGAAGACAGAGTGGTGCTGAACACATTTGGCACATTTGCCTTAATCAGTCAGAGCATTGAGTATAAGAGTTGTGGTGGCATGGTGCATCTGTACAGGATGTTGGTGAGGCCACTTTAAGAATACTGTGTACAACTCTGTCTTCTGCAGAAATGTCTTACACGTATGTTCCAGGACTGGAGGCTTGAGCTCTCGGGAGAGGCTGATTACGTTGAGGTGTTTCCCCCTGGAGTGTCAGAGGTTGAGAGGCAGCATTATGGAGGTTTATAAAATCATCAGGGGCCTGGATATTCTGAATAGCCATGTTCTGCTCCCAAGGATAGGGGAGTCCAGAACAAGACAGCATAGGTTGAAGGGGAGAGGGCGAATGAGTTAGAAGGGACCTGAAGGTAAATATTTCACACAGAGAGTGGTGTGTGTACAGAAAGTGCAGTCAGAGGAAGTGGTCAAGGCGGGTACAATCACAGGAGGAATATTGGCCAAATGCTGGCAAATGGGACTAAATCAGATTTGATATCTGATCGGAGTGAACAGATTGGACTAATGGGTCTGTTTCCATTCTGCATGACTCTCTGATTCTATAAGAGGGATGACGAATAATTCTGAAAGGACATTTCAAGTCGGAATTCTCTTCAGTGGAAGATTATCGTGTCTCTATGTTCACATTGATTGAAAGCTGTGTTAGTTAAATATTTGACAAAGAAGTTCACAATGGGACACAGACAGGAAAGTGGGGCTGAGACCACAACCTGTATACAATTTTAGTGCCTGGTGGAGAAGGCTCAAAGTATCTAATGACCCACTCCTGCTCCTCAGTCCCATGTTCCCGTGTTCCATTTAGCCCCTCAAACCTGCTAGACAGGAGTAGTTGGAGGTTACTTACTCCTATAACCTGTTGCACAGAAACACAGAAGACCATTCAGCCCCTCAGTACTGTCCCACACGGTTTGAAATGAATTGGGAAATGTAATTGGAAAACCCAGGCTGGGTGCGAAAGAGGCCCCTCATCTCTCTTCATAGAGCTTCCCTTCTCTGCAACTTGTGCTTCATTTGTTGGTCATGTTGTACACCCAGATTCAGTGTGAATACAGCCCCCATACCTCACTCAGGGATGGCTCACAAAATCATCTGGTCTCACTGTCTGCAACATTCAATAAGAGAACATTCATGAAAATAACACCCACTAACCTTCCAATAACAGAATGGGAGAACATCAGAAACAGGGGCATGTTGTTCACCCCCAAGCCTGCCTTGCCCTTCTTTAAGATCTTGACTGATCTGCTCTTCGTCTCAAAACCTCTTTGATATGCAATTCTTCATAGCCCTCAACTCTCTGACAGGTCAATTTCCATCTACCTCCTCTTCAAATACATTCAGTCATCTAGCTCCCCGAACACTCTTGAGAAGAGAAATCCTGACATTCAATCCCACCTGTTTGAAGAAAACATTTGCTGCTCCTATATCATGGCCTATTGATGTGAACAAAAGAGGTTGTCACAAGCGTTCAGATAAAAATGAGTGGCCCCGATATCAAGGCAGTGGTTGCCTTCTGTTGACATCAAGGAGCTTAACAAAACTGGACTTAATGGGAATCAGAGTAAACTCTCCAGTGTTTGGGGTCAAACATGGCACAAAGGAAGATGGTCATCATCTCAGTCCTGGGTCACCTCTGTGTGAGATCCTCAGGGTAGCTTCCCCTTCACAAACAGCTTCAGCTGCTTCATCAATGTCTCCCCGCCCCCACCCTCCTCACCATAAGATCAGAAGTCGGTATGGTCGCTAAAGATTCCACAATGTTCAGAACATTTTGTCCCCCATCAGCTCCTGAACTGGTCTTTGTCCGTGTGTAGCAGGATTCAGATTCCATTGAGAATTGTGCTGTTAAAGTGTCTGTAACATTCATGTAACAGCACTGGCGGGCACTGCACATTGCCACAGTAAAACAAGAGTTCATTCAACACCTCACGCTGGTTTCACAGGAATATGAGCAAGTCATTCAGCCCATTGACACTATTGGAGAAGAACAGGGAAACCCCATTCAGTACCTCCAGCCTATTACTCAGGAAGAGAAGAAGTCTAGTGTGATGGGCCACACCAGAGCCCCTCGAAAATATTTGAAGGCGGTAGCATAGATTCTAATGTTATTTTTACTTTAAAGGAAATGTAAAGTGTCTGTTCCAGATGCAATGTGACTGGTCAAACTACTCGGTGTGAAGAAAAAACACTATCTACTTAAACACGAAACGGAAAATGAAACCAAAGAAAGAGGAATTTAGAATAACGTAATTTTATTGGACAAGTTAACAGAATAATAGATCTAGGAACTATTACTGATGAACTGTTCCAATATACGAAACTCCCATAAACACAGCCCTTGGCAAAAAGAAATATTCAGACACAGATTGTCACAAATATTTCTCCAATCCAGAATTTAAAAACAGCATCAAGAGAAAATTCAGAGAGAGAAGCAACCAGGAAACATCCACTGAAGCTTCCAACTCTGTGGCGACCCCAATAGTTTCTGATGTTGAAAGAGAAACCAAAACCCAGAGATCCTAATCTGTGAAAGCTGGCCACACCCATTCAGGCTGCATTAAAATAAACACAAGGCCTCCCTAGCTGTTACTCAAGTGGTCTTAACTAACCAGCTTGGTAACGATCGTTGAATCTCTCTCATAAAAGAAGCCCGGACAAAATAACCTCTTAAAGCTGCAGCATTGTCATACTAGTCAGTACAATGAGCTGTCAAACAGGAAACAGGGGTAACCAGTCAGGCCCTTGGCCCTGTCCAATTGGACGAGGAAGAAGCCAGTCAGTCCCTTGAGTCACTTACACAGGAACATCAGGACGCCGTTCCCACCTCAATGCACTTACACGGGGACAGAATGAGGTAATTTTTGCTGATTCCTGATGAATGGCTTATGCCCGAAATGTCGATTCTCCTGGTCGTCGGATGCTGCCTGACCCGCTGTGCTTTTCCAGCAATTGATGCTCTACTCTGATCTCCAGTATCGGCAGTCTTAAGTGTCTCCTAAATGATGCTCTAACATGATGACCAAGTGGAGCAGGAGCTGCACAGACAGACTGCTCCACATTGTTCCTCCTGGCTCCGTTGCTTATGATACACACGTGGGACTTTAACGTGGTTTTCTAGTGGTGAGCAAGGAAGCCATATGTCTTGTGTGAAGTCTCAAGAAGGCACCTTCCATCTCTGAGAAGCCAGCCTGGTGTTCTCTATGTAGGGCGGAATTTGATGGGAATGGCTACCTGTACAGTACAGGTTTCACTCACCGACTGCACAATAACGTGGGGAGAGTTAATTTAGGCATATAAACTATTAGGTAAGCTACGTTAGACTGATGAATGGACTCTCTAAGTTCAAATAATGCTGATCGTGTTCATGTTGATCTTGTCTAGTACACGTCCTGTTCAGTGTAACCTGTGTGCCTTACTCTGTCCAAGTCTATTTCCACCCTATGATACTGTCTGGCCATGCTTACTATGATCTTACTCCACTGCTCATAAATAAAGTGTTTCCCTGTACTGAGGTACACGTGACAATAAATCAAAACAATCAATCCTGGGTAAAGTATGGAATTCCTCTCCCTGTCAATGTCTCTTTTGGAAATAAGTAATCGTTGCCACTCCTCGAGTTTCAGCGTCACCATTTCTTCGTCTCTCACAGCTCTACAGATAAAACACTCAGCTTATTCACTCTATCCCCATGTTACCATCAGCCGTGTCTGTGGTAAGGAGATCATTCCTTACAAAGGAGATCAAATCTGTAGAGAGTGCCCCAAATGCTCTCTCAGCAAGGTTCTACCACAGCAGGAAGATGGCTTTACTTATGTACTCGAATCATCTTTCAATGAAGCACATCATACCATTGACTGCACCAATTACTTACACAGGGTTTGGGTCGGAGCAGTCAGCATAGACTTGTGAGTGGGAGATCATGCGTCCCAGATTTCTTACAGTCCTTTGATGAAGTTACCAGGACGTTTGGTGACGTCAGAGTGATAGACGTAGTCTCTATGGATTTCAGTAAGGTCTTTGAGTAGGTTCCACACGGCAGGCTGCTCTGGAAGGTTCCATCACGTGGAATGCGGGGGGGGGAACTGGCCAATTGGATACACGGTTGGCTTGATGGTAGGAAGCAGAGGGTTGAGTGGAAGGATGTTTGTCAGACCGGAGGCTTGGTCCATTGCTGTCTGTTATCTATGATTTGGTTGAGAATGTACAAGGTATGATTAGTAAGTTTGCAGATAACACTAAAGTAATTGGGAGCATGATCAGTGAGGATGTTTATCAGAAATTACAGCAGGACCTTAATCAGGTCGAAAATGAGCCGAGAAATGACAAATGGAATTTAATATAAAAGCGTGAGGTCTTGCATTTTGGAAACTCAAATCAACGTAGGAGTTTCATGGTGAATGGGAGGGTCTTAAGGGATGCAGTGGGCAGAGGGACCTTGGTGTTCAGGTGCATGGTTCTCTAAGAGTGGAGTCACAGGTAGACAGGGCAGTGAAGAAGGCTTTTGGCACATTGGCCTTCATCAGGCAGGATATTGAGTATAGAAGTTGGGACCTTATGTTGCAGTTACACAGGACTTTGGTAAGGCTGCACTTGGAGTATTGTGTTCAGTTTTGTCAACTTCGTATGGGGAGGATGTTATTAAATTAGAAAGAGTGCAGAAGGCATTTACAAAGACGTTGCCAGGACCCAATGGTTTGCATTATAGGAAGTGGTTGGACAAGCTAGGACCTTTTCTTTAGTGTGGAAGAGACTGAGGGAGTCCTTTTTGAACTATATAAAATCACCAGGGGTACGGATAGGGTTAATGCTCTCTGTCTTTTTCCAAGGTGTAGAGATTCGAGGATTAGAGGGGATCATTTTAAGGTTAAAGGGGAAGGAATGAAAGGGAACCTGAGGGGCCACTCCTTTACACAAAGGGCTGATACATGGATGAGCTGCCAGCAGATGTGGTTGAGGGGGGTACATTAACAAAATTTCAAAAGCATTTGGATAAATATGTGGATCGGAAAGGACTGGAAGGATATGACCCAACTGCAGGGAAATGGGGGGAACGTGGATGGACATTTACAAGGTGGAGTTGAACCCTTCTGTTAATTCAACCCAAACACCCAGAAAAGCTCGCCTCACCTTGTAATCTGTTAAAATATGAGTGACACAGATCTCCTACATTCCACTATTTAAACAAAAATTATCAAGTTAGTTTCTTAACTTTAATAGTGAACACTAAACAAAAACTATTCACAAATACAAGCCCCTCTTTTCTTACCTACTTACTATCTGACTCCAACTCTGTAAAAATATGTTGTTCCAACTACCCACATATGAAACATGACAATCTCAAGACCACACAGTCTCTATCTTCCCCGCTGTGTTCACTCTTTCAGCTGCTGATCTCCCTGGGTCATTTTTTTAACTGCAGGTAGGTTTACATGAACATGTGTCTTTGATAGAGAGTGTTTGAGATGGTCAGTTAGCACTCCTGCTCTACAGCAGTTACTCTGCTGTTGGATGGCAGTGACTCTCCCTCTATTTTCAAAATGCTGGGTTTATATACTCCCCATGATATAATAATTCTCATAATTTGATTGCTGTCCAGGTGTCCAAACAATAATATTCAAATTCTGTTGGTTTTGGTATCCTGAGCATTATTTAAACTCTTTGGTTGCATTTGAATGGCTGTCAAATAGCAACCAAAATTCAGGTATCATTTTCTCAGCTAATGGTGACATGTGGAACAGTGTGACCTTTAGCTGACATCAGTGGCTTTAATTTCTATTCAACAAAACCCATTCTGTCTTAAAATGTCCATACATGTTTTTGGCTTCATAACATCTCCCCGCTTCAGAAAATAAAATGAACCAGCAGAATGAAAAGATGGCTACATTTCTTTTCCTCTAATTCTTAATCCCAATTATATGAAATACAAAAGTATTAATCTCAGTTATATCATTCATATTAATTCTGCACACCAATACAACACTGGAATAAGTCAAATCTTATCTACACTGTTTTCCGTTAAATCCGCGAAAACACATCTGCTATCACATTGTAGGAGCCACAGCATGTACATTTTGTGAGTTTAAAGTCGGGAAGGGAAGACTCCAATTAAATAGTCTCATATTGTGGTGTTTAAATATTCGAAAAAATGCGAGAGATTTGTCGTTGTCCACAGTCATCTCCGACAATTTGTTTGTCACATAAAAATTAAAATATTGTCAGGCCAGTGTGAAACTTAATCATTCTTGTTCAATAATGGAGATTTTGTATTTTTTTTCTGGTGGATATTGAGTTTTTTCGACAAGTAGCCAATTAGCCATTCAATTCCATCATCCTCTTTCTGTATCAATACATCTCTGACCACTATATCCCGAGCATCAAACACAATTTTCAAAGGGTTTCAAAATATTTGGTGTAGCTAAAGCTCGTGCGGTGATTAATCCTGCTTTAAAATTCTCAAATGCCTCCTGGCATTGTTCTGTCCACCACAATTCTGTGTTCTTCTTTAGTAAATCTATCAGTGGTGCCAATACGCTGCTGAAGTTTGGAACAAACTTCCAATAGAATCCACTCAGTTCCAAAAATCGAAACACCTTTTTCTTCGAGGATTGTCGTGGAAATTCCTCAAATCCCTTCGTCTTTGTGTTCCATGGGGTCAACCTTCCATGTCCAATGTAATGTGCCAAGAACGTCACCTCTGCCTTCGCGAATTCTGTTTGCTTTAAGTTTATTACTAAGTTTGAATCTTGTAAATGTTCAGCATGCTCTGCCAGCTGTAACATGTGAGCTTTCAATCAGTTGCTAAAGATCACTATATCATACAGATAAGCTGCACAATTTGTTCATATGGCCACAACTCTGTTTCTGAGTCTTAAATGTGGCTGGTGCATTATTCATCCATATGAAATACTTGATGAAGTTTTTTGTCATCTCTGGTATCTTTACTAGATAGTTTAACTGACTCCACATTTTTAAAAATTTGAATGGGGCCACTAAACCTGGCTTTGAAGGGATTTCCTACCACTGGTGGCAATACTAATACGTCATCCCACGGGAAATCTTCAAAGTTTCAAAGTTTTCATCTGCCACCTGCTTCACTCTATGCTATGCTCTTCAGATACTGTTTAGCAAACTCACCTCCTCCATCTACTCTCTCCTTCACCTCACACACAGAATCCAGGTGTGAGATTTCCAACTTCGGACCTGTCAATTTATGTTTAATTAATTTCAAAGGACCTCTCACTTCATGTACGAATATTAACTCAATGGAAGTAAAGTGAGTAGATTTATTTGGGACATCTCTAATGGCAAATAATTTAATGGGGCACCTTTATCCCAATCATTTGGCCAATCCTGACAGTACGCTGTTAACATAGTCTTCAGCGTCTGATGCTAACTTTCCAAGGTTCCCTGGGATTCAGGTTGGGACGCACTTGATTTGAAGTGCTGTATGCCTAAGCCATCCATGACTTCCTTAAACAGCTGAGTGGTAAAATGAGACCCTTGGTCTGACTGAATCTCTCTGGGCAGCCCACAATGAGTAAAGAAAGCTACCAACTCCTCCACCTACCTTTTTGCCTTGACACTCCAATAATGGAATTGCCTCTGGAAATCTGGTGGACACATCCAATATAGTCAGCAAATATTGGTTTCCACTTTTACTTTAGAAAGGGGAGCGACACAATTAATCATAACCCACGTGCAAGGTTCTTCGAATGCAGGAATTGGTAAGAAAGTTGCTGGTTTTATTACTGCCTGTTACTTACCTACCATTTGGGATGTATATCACGTACAACAAAAATTAACAGCGTCCTTGTGCATTCCAGGCCAGTGGAAATGCTTCTGTACCTTAGCCTGAGTCTTCTGTACACCTAGGTGACCGCCTGCAGTGAGTTTTATGACCTACCCGTAAAACTGTACGTTACTACTAAAACAATCTGGTGCACTTCGGCCCATTTCCCGTCTGCAGTAACCCATCGGGGTCTCCATTTTAATTTTATGATTCTATCTTTAAGTTAATAACGTTCAACCATATATTCTGATTCCTTTTGTGTGTGTGTGCATGTGTATGTGTGTGTGAATGTGTGAGTATATATCTGTTGTAAGTCCATTAGCCTTTCTGGACTAAACCCCTCTGCCTGATCCTCTGCCTGTTCAGGTTTATCCTGCACCGTTACATCAAACAGGGGGTCAGTTCACTGAGCATCAACCCATTTGTCTTTTTCGTTCTTTTTTCCTTCCTGCTGTAACTTATGACAGTGGGATCTTGTTACTACACAGTCTGGAAAAAATCCTGGGTAATTTTCTTTTAACTCCCCAATTCCCTAGTCTTCCTTTGGCTTCTCCACCACAAGGGGTGCCTATCCCTCCTCACCTCCTGCGAAATCGTTCCCAAGAACAAACTGTATTCCTCGAACTGACACGCTGTTACTCACTGTCACTGTTACTTCCCTAATCTTGATTTGGCATTCCATTTTGATGTTACACAAGGGAATGCTTAATTTCTGTCCCCATTCCACAAATTAACACGCTCTTGATTAACATGCCAGAAAGATTGAAAAAAAAATCATCTCTTACTATTAGATGGTGAGAGAAAGTGAGGGCTGCAGATGCTGGAGATTAGAGTTGAAAAGTGTGGGGCTGGAAAAGCACAGCACGTTGGCAGCATCCGAGGGACAGGGGCGTTGAAGTTTCAGGCATATATCCTTCATCAGGAAAGTGGGACGAAAGAGAGGGGGAAGGAGGTTGAGAAATAAATGGGAGAGTGGGGGTGGAGCTGGGGTGGAAGGGAGCTTGGAAGGTGATAGGTAGATGCAAGGGGGGTGTGATGGTGGTAGGTCGGATAGGAGGGTGATAGGACTCCTATCGGTGGTATGATAGCTGGAACCCTCAAACTGTACAGCATCAACGTTAACTTCACCAAATTCCAAATCTCCCCTCCACCAACCTCTCCCAGATCCAACCGTACAACCTAGCACTGCCCTCTGGGACTGCCCTAACTCGACATCTTCCTCTCCACCTATCGACTCCACCCTACCCTCCGACATATCACTATTACTCCCACCCACATCATCTTATTGCCTTTCCAGTGACCCTTCCACCAGCTCAGCTACTACCCTCGTATTTATCTATCAGTCCCCTTGTCCCCCCACCCTTCCTGACGATGGGTTACTGCCTGATATTCGATTGTCCTGCTGTTTGGATGCTGCCTGATCTGTTGTGCTTTTCCGGAGCCTCACTTCTCAACTATTAGAGACTGAGCAGATCCCATATCTTACAAAATTATAAATTCTTGTCCTTCTCCCCCTGTTCTTTCTGAGTAAACTTTATCTACAGAGGTGAATTCTTTAGAGAGATCAGGCACTGCCTCCATACCCAGCCCTTGCCGAGGTTGTGCAATTTCCTGCAGCTCCTCGGCTCCACTTGGGCTTTCCTTTACCAGTTTCACTAATGCCACTGGGCTTAGCCTCTTCTCCCGCATCTTTCCCCAAAGTGTCTTCCTTTAACGCCCAGCACGGTGTGTCCCAGCTTACTGCAGTGAAAACAACTTTTTCCCTGTGCCCTTCTTAAACCACCAGCATTGTAATTTTATGTGTTCCACTTCCTTATAGTGAGAGCACCTGAGGCCTTTCACCACCTTTCAACCCCTTGGGCTTCTTTCTTCACCTGTGGTAAACTATTGTGAGCTACTGTTCGCTTTGTAATGTGTGATCGTCCCTTCTCCCAATTTCTATCCCTCACAGGATGAAATTCCTGCCAGAAGCTAAATTTCATCACATGCCCCAGTGCATATTTACCTGCCATTTCTGCCGCGCTTCTCACTTCTTGAACTTTCTATTCATTCGCATGAATTCTTTCTATCTCTGGAAGTGAGTCTTTTAACTTCTCCAGCAGATTAATCTCCATTCAAGCCTCACAGGTCTTATCCATTTTTAAGGTCAGCACACACCTGTCAAAATGACTGTGGTTAATTCTTTCAAACTCAATATAAGTCTGACCTGGTTCCGTCTCTACTTTTCTGAACTTCTGTCTGTATGCCTCTAGTACCAATTTATAACCAATCAAAATAACCAATTTAACATCTTGATAATCTCTTGATCCCTCATCTGACAGCGCTGCACATTCCTCACCAGCTGTGCCCACCAGCTTAATCTGAACTAGCATTACCCACAAGTTCACTGGACACGTCATCTGACTAGCCATTTTTTCAAATGAAATAAAAAAGGCTTTGACAATTTTCTCACCGAAATATGACAAGTTACTAACCTAGTTGTATACATCCCTACGTTCTCCGTTCATCTCCATCCTGTTAATTTAAATTTCTTGTCTAATTCCCAACTTCTGAATTTCAAATCCCCTGTCTCTTTCTTTTTCCTCTCTTTCTCTTTTGTCTCTCTCTGTTTCCATCCCTTTATGTATCTTCTATCTCCAGTTGCCACATTTGCAATTTTAGTTTTTATAATATTACTGCAGTTGCCTATTTCTCTGATACATCAAAGTGCTTAACCAACTCCATTACAATTTCAGCTTCTCTTTTCTCCCTGGTTAAACCCAATTCCAACTTATTTGCTAATTCTAAAAAAATGTCCTCCTTCTGTCTTTCTAAACTTCCTTGGAAAATTTGGGAACCTCTTTAGTAATGTTAAAAGCTATTTCCCTCACTTTTCATTTAACCATCCACAAGTAACAAAATTAAACGAATTTTCCCACTGGTTTTATTTGAAGATCAAAGTCACTAATTGCAATGAGTTGGAATTTGCTGGGACCTGTTGTATCTCAAATCTGTTCAAGTCGGTCCAAGTGCCATATGGCAAGGCCCCAAACTGCTATGACATCAATGTCGAACCCCTTTGTTAATTAAAACCACACACCTAGAAAATCTCACCTCACATCATAATCTGTCAAAACATGAGCGACAGAGAACTCCTAAATTCCACTAATAAACAAAAAATAACAATTTATTTGTGTGCAAGTTAGCTCACTGAGATTGAAGGTTTGTTTTCAGAAGTTTTATCACCAGGACTAGGTGACATCATCAGTGAGAGTATCTGCTGAAGCTCTGGCGGTATGTCCCGCCTCTCTATTTATAGGTCTGGGTTTCTTCAAGTGGGTGATGTCATTTCCGGTTTTTTAAACAAGAGAATGTAGACAGGATCTAAATTGATCCGTTTATTGATGGACTTCTGGTTATAATACCATTCCTTGAAGAAGGTCCTTGCGTGTCTTAGTATGTGTGTGTGCTTTGTCCCAGTCAAAGTGGTGCCCTTCTTTGTCTGTATGCATGGAACATAGTGATTGTGCGTCATGTTTTTTGGTGGCTAGTTGATGTTCATGTATCCTCATAACACGACAACAGGACAGTTTCAATGGTGGAAAAATGATTTTATATACACTGTTTAATCAATGTGTGTGTGCAGCTAAGTCGCATTTTTCATCTGTGCACAACACATTGTAAATGAACAACAGAGACACAGTTAACGAAAAATGATGCATATGATGTATAAAATTGATAAAACATTAAAACATGATTTGATCCTCTCAACGAACCCTCCTTTTCTGGGATTTCCAACTCTAATCTCTCATTCTTACCACGATGTGTGCTCCAAATTCTTGATTCTGATGTCCCAACTTATTTCAGTTAATCCCCTTTCTAACGGGACTTCAATATGTTGGCCTGGTGGGTTCTTTCCAAAGCTAGTGTCTGTCAAAATATTGGAGATAAATATTCTGGCATCAGACTCAGCATTTGAACATATTACTCTGTTGTACATGCACTGTACAAAGGACCACAGCACACAGCCATTGCCAAAACATTGGGGGATGTTCATCTACTTCTTTCGATAATGTAGCTTTCTCATTTTCCACATCTCCAGATCTCTATCCTCACTCTCGTTCTCCCTTTGTATCTCGTTAAGAAATCCACCAATTATTCTTCGTGTCCTGTCTCCCAAAACTCCTTCTTTCGGTTTGTATCTAACGCTCTCTTCAAGATCTAATGTGGTTATAATTAAGCAATGTAACTACCAAGACATGCGGGCGTAGCTGGCCAGAGTTAATTGGAAGGGGATCTGAGCAGGAAAGACCATGGAGAAGCAATGGGAGGAGGTTCTGGGGATAAATTCGGAAGATAATACCAGAAATGCAACCCCAAGAACTTGAAACATACTCAAGGGAGAACAAGGCAGCCATGAG
Organism: Chiloscyllium punctatum; assembly: GCF_047496795.1. Classification (NCBI taxonomy): domain Eukaryota; kingdom Metazoa; phylum Chordata; class Chondrichthyes; order Orectolobiformes; family Hemiscylliidae; genus Chiloscyllium; species Chiloscyllium punctatum. The sequence goes on along the minus strand of NC_092755.1, from coordinate 30,956,234 downwards.
TGATAAGGCATCAAACCAAAAGAGAAAATATACAATGTGGTGAAGATGATTGGGAATCCAGAGAATTCATTGGCTCTGAAACTACATAACGCTGGCATCACTGACACTACAGAGCTCTTAGTCATGGTCAGGTAAAGAAACAGAGGAAACACATTCACTTTAGAGACAGAAGATTGGTATTTCTCAACGAAAAAGATTTAGGTGAATTAAATATTTGAATTAAGATCAGTTAAATGCTTTTGCGGAATGTGTCAGATTGGAAGCAAGACCCGGGGAGAGAGACCCTCAGCAGAATGAGAGTATGAAAATGGAAGTATTGCCACATCAGAAACCAGGTTATGTCACTGAGTGCAGGGCTGATGGGTGAATGGGTCTTAGTGAGAATTGGGGAACAGACAGCAAAATTGCATTGCAGATATTGCAGCTCGAAACTGCGTATTCACGTAGTGCTTTAGACCACAGAAGCAGGAGAAGCAGATCTGCATTCAACCACAACCTGTAACTTTTTGCCAGGGTAACACCTCAGTCTGTCATTGGCATCAACACCATCTATGGCTCAGTGACGAGTGTGGGTGAAGATGTCAGGGTCAGAATCACGTGAACTTTACCTGATGCTAACTCATTATAGCTACCAGACTTGACCAACAGATCTGTTCGAAGCAAACTACTCCGAGGTCTGAAAGGATGAAACCGGACAGAACACCCGGCCTCAGCATCAGTGTCGGAAAAGGGAATGGGAACACAGTCCTGTCGACCCTGCAGAAACATCCTTCCTAACATCTGAGTGCTTGTGACAGCGTTTACAGAGCTTTCCCACATCGGGAATGGAAAACACAAATAGCCTCCTCATTCTAGTTCATGGAAAAATGCACTTCCCCCACATGATATACATATCCGTTAATGTGAGTAACCTTGGGAAGATATAAAATAGTCGGTGCAGTAGTACCTTTGGTCCATCGAGTTTGCTAAACAATTCAATATAATGATGGTTGGCCCTTCATTTCCATACCGTACTCCTGCTCTCCCACCATCCCTTTACTGTCTCTAAACCCTTATTTATAATCAGTGTCTAGGTTTCCAGGTGCGAGAGAATTCCCCAGGTTCCCGAGTCAGTGAGAGCAGATATTTATTATCATCTCAATGCAGAGTGACTGCCTGTACCTAATACTGTGGCCCCTTGTTTTACAAGTCCCAGCCAGAGGAATTATCATCCCTGCTTCCAATCTGTCTCACCCTGTCAGAGTTTTGTATATTTCACTGAGATCTCCACTCATTTTCCAAAACCCCATGGAATACTGACCCAGTCACCCCAAACTCTGCTCCCACAACAAGCCTGTCATCCCAGAGATCAGTCTGGTCATCCTTCACTGCTCTCCATCAATCTCAGGTTTGTCCTTTATTAGGTAAGGAGACCAAAACTGCACATAATACTGCACAATATTCAAGATGATATCTCTCCAAGGCCCTGTACAGCTGCAGTAAGACACCTTTTCTCCTGGACTCACATCCCCCTGAAATGAAGATCCACACACCATTTATCTTCCTCACTGCTTTCTGTTTCTGCAATATTACTTTCAGCGACTGGTGTTCAAGGAGATGCAGATCCTTTTCAGTGTTGCAGCTCCCCACTTCGTGGGTCTGTATACACTGGTCAGCGTGCCAATTCCATGCCCAGTATTGACTTCTGGTTGCAGAACTCACGGCGCTGCAGGGGCCTCAGAGGTTTATGCAGAAGGAAACAACAAACAGGAGCATACGTCCCTTTGTATATCAACATGTTTCAACCAATCCTTTCCAAATGGTAGGCTGCCAATTTATCGTTTCCACCAAAGGGCACACCGTCACCTCAATCCACATTGTTCTCCATCTGTTACGTATTTACCCATTCTCTCCACTTATCATCTCGGTGCTTTTTTTACATCCTCCTCACCCACTCAACAATCCCACATCCGTTAGTGCTGTTAGCAGGCTGGGATATATTGTATCTGATTCCAGCAACCAAATGTTTAAAGGGAATTATGAACAGTTGGGCCCCAAGCACTGATCCCTGCGACAACTCAGCAACCTTCCTCTGTTAATTTCTATTTATTTATTTCGTGAATCTTGGAGTCACTGGCTGGGCCAGCATTTATTGCTTGTCCCTAGTTGTCCTTGAGAAGGTGGTAGTGAGCTGCCTTGTCGAACGCTGCAGTCCACCTGCTGTGGTTGACCTCCAATGCCATTAGGGAGGGAATCCCAGGATTCTGACCCAGTGACTGTGAAGGAGCGGTGATAAATTTCCAAGTCAGGATGGTGACTGGCTTGGAGGGAACCTGAAGATGATGGTATTCCCATACATCTGCAGCCCTTTTCCTTCTAGATAGACATGGGAGTTGTGAAGATGGTCTCTGAGGATCTTTGGTGGATCATTTTATTGCAGCATGTAGACAGTAAAACACTGCTGCTGCTGCTGAGCGTTGATGGTGGAGCATTGTGGATGAAGGGACAGTCAAACTGGCTGCTTTGTCCTGGATGGTATAAAGCTTCTTGAGTGTTATTGGGGCTGCACTCATCAAGACAAATTGGGAGTCTTCTATTACACCTCTGGCCTATGCACTGTAGATGATGGACAGACGTTTGGAAGTCAGGATGTGAGTTACTCGCCGCAGTATTCCTAGCTTCTGACCTGCTCTTATAGTTACTGTGTTCATGTGGCGAGACCAGTGAGTGTGTGAGCAATGATTACCCACCAGGAATTTGACACTGGGGGATTCAGTGATAGTAAAACCATTGAATGCCAAGGGGCAGGTTAGATTATATTTTATTGGTGATGGTCATGGTCTGGCATTCGTGTGGCCTGAATATTACTTGCCACTTGTCAGCCTGGATACTGTCCAGATCTTGTCGCATTTGGACATAGACTGCTTCAGTATCTGAGGAGCCACAAATGTTGCAGAACATTTTACAATCATTGGCGAACATCCCCACTGCTGACCTTAAAATGGTGGGAATGTCATTGATGAAGTAGACCTGAAGATGTTTTCGGTCACTGCCCGAGGGACTCCTACAGACTTGGAGCTGACTTGACTTACCTTCATCAACCATGACCATCTTCCTACGTGTCAGGCATGATTCTAACCAGCAGGGACTTTGCCCCTGATTCCCATTGATTTCAGTGTTGCTAAGGCCCCTTGATACCACACATAGTCGAATGCAGCCTTGATTTAAAGGGCTATCGCTCTCACCCCACCTCTGGAATTCAGCTCTTTTGTCCATATTTGAACCACGGGAATGAGGTCATGAGCTGAGTGGCCCTGGAGGAGCCCAAACTGGGCGTTATTGACCAGGGTATTGCTGAGCAAGTGCTGCTTAAAATCACTGAGACCTTCCACCACTTTACTGATGATCGAGAGGAGACTGATGGGGTGGCAATTGGCCGGATTGGATTTGTTCTGCTTTTTACATACAGGAGCAATGATTACTTGGGGTAATTTTCCACGTAATCAGGAAAAGCCATTGTTGTAACTGTATTGAAATAGTTTGGCTCGGGGAGTGGCAAGTTATGGAGCACAGGTTGTCAGTACTATTGACATAATGGTGTCAGATTATGCACCTTTTGGAGTATCCAGTATCTGCAATCGTTTCTGGATATCGAGTGGACTGAATCGAATTGGCTGATGACTGGTAACTGAATTGCTGAGGACCACTGGAGGGGGCAGAAATGGATCATCCACTCAGCACTTCTGACTGAAGATTGTTGCAAATGCATCAGCCTTATCTTATACACTGAAGTGCTGGGCTTTACCATCATGCAGGAAGGGGTTATTTGTGGAAACTCTTCCTCCAGTGAATTGCTTAATTGTCCCCAACGTTTCTCGGCTAGATGTGGAACAACTGCAGAGCTTAGATCTGTTACTTTGCTTGTGGGATCACTTAGCTGTGTCTATCACTTACTGCTTATGCTGTTTGGCGCACAAGTAGTCCTGATTGGTGGCTTCACGAGGCTGACACCCCATTATCAGGTATGCCTGGGGCTGCACCTGCCATCCTGCACACTCCACTGAACCAATGTTGATCCTCTAGATTGATGGCATTTTTTGCGAGGGGGATATGCGGGAGGCCATGAGGTTATGCGGGAGTACAACTTGGCTGCTATTGATGACTCACGACACCTTATGGACATCCAGATTTGAGCTGCTGGATCTGTTCGAAGTCTGCCCTGTTTAGCAACGTGATAGTACCACCCAAAATGATGGAGGTTATTCTCAATGTGCAAGTGTGATTTTGTCTCCACAATGACTATGCGGTGGTCTCTCTTACCGATAATGTCAGGGACAGATACTTCTGTAACTGGCAGATTAGTAAGGCTGTGTTCAAGTATGTATTTTCCTCTTGTTGGTTCTTTTCCCACCTGCTGCAGAACCAGTCGAGCAGTTATATCCTTTGTGGCCTGGCCAGCTCGATCAGTAATGCTGCCGCTGAGATACTCTTGGTGGTGAACATTGGAATCCCCCACCCAGAGTAGATCTTGCGTCCGTGCTACCCTCAGTGCTTCCTCCAAGTGTTGGTCTGCATGGAGGAGTAATGATTCATCAGTTCAGAGAGGCTGGTACATGGTAATCAGCAGGAGGTTTCCTTTCCCATGTGCAAAGTAATGCCATGAGACTTCTTGGGATACGGAGTCACTGTTGAGGACTCCAAGAGAGATTCCCTTCCAACTGTATCCCACTGTGCCGCTACTTCTGCTGTGTCCGTCCTGCTGATGAGACAGGAGATATCCGGGGAAGGTAATGGGGTGTCTGCGATATAGTTATACTCAGAATCATACCTTACAGACAATGTCAGGCTGTTGCTTGACGAGTCTGTTTATTTCTATTCACCGTTTCCTGCCAGCTGTCCCATTCTGGAAACATAGCCATATATTAGCCCCAAATCCACTCAGATTTGATTTTGCAAATTGGGCTTGGAGCTTTACCAAAATCTTTCTAAAAGTCCACATGTTTTACATCCATTGCTTCTCTTTCATTTGTCTCCCATTCTGTTTCTCAAACATAATTCCCATTTCATAAATCTACGTCAGTGTTGCCTATGACCAACACTTTCAGCCACAATAATTTCTCCTAAACCATTTACTTACTATGTTCTATGTTCAATGTACTCTATCATTTTCCTACACCAGACCTGGTTTTCCTTGTATTGTTTGAAAGTTCTGTGAAGACAGAACTGAAGTAGTGGCTTCATAGTTCTGTCATTTCCCTGTTTCCCATTCTCTACTCTCTGGTTTCAAACTGTAGGGAAACTGCACTTGTTTTCTCATATTTCTCACATTGACATAATTTAACAAGCTATTACAGTTCACTCTTTTAACCCTTGTGAATATACTCTTCAGAAAGCTATCAATTCCTGCCTTAGACTGCTCAATAATTGACCTTCCACACCATACACTCACAGGAGCATAGACTCTGTGCCAACAGAAATACAGCACAATCTATATTAGTCCCACTTTCCGACACCAGGCCCATAGCCTGGAATGTTATGACACCTCCACGTGCTCGTCCAAGTACTTTTTAATGATTGTGAGGTTACCCGTGATAATCCCCCTTCTCAGGAAGTAATCCCAGAACCCCACATCCTCGAGGTGAAAAAATATTTAAATCCTCTCTGAACCTCAAACTTTTCACTTTAAAAGTGTGCTCATTTGTTCTTGACCCTCTGACTAAAAGGAACAGCTGCTGTCTATCCACCCTGTCCATGTCCCTCATAATCTTATCCACCTAAATCACATCCCCCTCAGCCTTCTCTGCTCCAAAATAAACAACCTGAGCTTATCCAGCCTCTCTCCATAGCTGACATGCTCCATCCCAGGGAACATCCTGGTGAATCTCCTATGCAACCCCCTCCAGTACAATCACATCCTTCCTAGAATGTGGCTCCCAGAGCTACATACAGTACTCCATTTTGGCCGAACCAAAGCCCTGTATTGCTCTTATAATCTACTCCTGATTAGGAAATGCTACACCCAAGGTCCAATTTTTAACTAGTCCATTAACCTGTCCAGTCACATTCAGGGATGTGTGGAGAAGCACCCTCTGACCTTCCCAGTGTGCTGCCATTCATTGAGTCCTCCCCTGCCTGGTTCCTTCTCGCAAAGTGCATCACCTCATATTTATCAGGGTTACATTCCATCTGCCAATGATCTGCCCATCTGACCAATCATCTGCATCTTCCTGTAACTTAAGGCCTTCCTCCACACTGCGAACCATCCGGTCAATCTTTAAGTCAAACATACAGTTACTTATCACACCTCCCCCACTCTCCACCTAGCCCCCTCCAAATTCACATCTTTTTTTATGAATAACACAAACAATAAGGGACACAGCACTGATCCCTGTGGTACACCAGGGGACATTGGTCTCCAGTCACACAAACAGCCTTCTCCCACCACCCTCTGCCTGCTGCCATTAAGACAATTCTCCTTGTAACCTGTCAAGGTATCCTTCATATTGTGAGATTTTACATTATTTCTCAGTATCCCAGCTGGAAATTTGTCAAAGGCCTTCCTACAAAACTAAACAATCGACCTCCTCAAACTAATTCAATCAAATCCATTAGATGCGACTCCCTTCTAATAAAGTCATGATAATTATCCCTGATCAAACCTTGTGACTCTGATTGGAGTTCGATTTTCTCCTTCCCTATTTTATACAGTAGTTTCCTTAACAGTGATATAATACTCACTCGTCTATAGTCACCTAGACTATTTCTCCCACTCTTACTGTGAAGTGTAATCGTATTAGCACTCCTCCAGTTCTCTGGCACCTCCCTATGGTCAGATTCTAATTAAAATATTCAATCAGGGTCATTCCTCCCTTTGCCCCAACAGCCGCCTGTGATACAAGCCTTTCAGACATGGAGATTGGTCCAAATTTGTACAGAACAAAGCCTCAAATCCCTGCTCGTATTTTACATCAATCTGTTCAAGAGTTGTCCAGTCCATCTTCTTGAATTCTGTACCTGCATCCTCCTTCTCCCAAGTAAAATAGATGTGAAGGTCTCATGTTACAATCCATCAATGTTCTCCCGCTTGACACACAGATTGCCCCTTTGGTTTCTAATGGGCACTAACTGTTTGCTGATTATTCTGTTCGACTTGTCTGTGTAGAATATCGTGGGATTCTCCCAGATCTCGTCTACTTGTACTTCCTGATGTCCCTCTGTTATTCAGTCCTTTCGATGTTTCTAAGATTCACCACAATCACCTCTCATGTTTCGAAACTCGAGATTACAGGCTGAGTTACCCCGTCAGACATCCTTGCCACCTTAGGGGTTAATTTGGAGAATACCTTTTGAAGTTCGTCTGTAGTCAGTATATTCTTTCTTAGATTGGGACTCCGAGCGATACACAATAGTCTAAGTTTAGTCTCACCAACGCTCGATGCAACTGGTGCACGACATCCTCTATCTTCCAATTACATTCACATGAATGTAAACCTAATTTTTACTTTCCCATTTGCATATGTTCTTCCTAATACCTCTCGGTTTAACTTTTCTTATGAGCTCAGTGTGTGAGTTCTTTAAAAAAGCTCATGAATATCCAACTGTACATTATCCATTGGTTCTTCATTGCCTATGTCCACAAGAAGCATCTTCAAACCATTCCAAAAAAAATTGTTTGCCACTTCTGGTTTTCCGTTCATAAATGCATTCTCACACTCCCCAGTTATGTTTTTACCTTCTAAATATCTAGTAGCATGTTCTTTGTAATCGAGTCCAAGAGATACCTGACTGCGGATGACAGGTTATCTGGTCTGTAGTTTACCATTCTCCAAATTCATCCTTTCTTAAACTGTTGGATAATATTTAGAACCTTTGCCTTATCCAGATTGGCTAAATGCCTTTCGGGAATGTGTCGGAAAATAAAGTGAAAATCCGCGATGCAATCAACATGTCTATTGCTGCTTCCTCTGAAATTCTTGTATTAAGTACATCTAGTCTGTCAGATTTATAAATACTCAATCCAGCTTTCTTTTCAAAGATGACCTCATCACTGATAAGAATGATCTTAGACGTTACTTACACAAGTCCCATGGTCACTTGGTATTTCTGGGAGAATTTCTGGACATTCTTCCATGGAGATAGACACAAAGACACTGTTTCTTTTCCCTGCGATCTCTCTGTAATCTGCAATAAATTATCCTGAACGCAAACCAACTGTTCCACATTTGACCTTGTTTTTATTTTTTTCATACATTGATAGACGCTTTTTAGCTGTCTTCATATTTTTCTTCCGTTTGCATCCTTTTTCTCTTTCTGATTTTGGTCATTCTTTGCTGGGTCCTACATTTCTCTGAATCCACTGGCTCACTGCAACACTTGGCATTTTTCTAAGCTGCCTCCTTTCATCTAATAGGTAGATGAAGGTGGGGTTGAAAGTGATAGTCGGAGAGAAGGGTGGACCAGATTGTTAGAAAGGAAGGTGGACACATAGGAACATTCAAAAGGGCAGTGCTGACTTGGAAGGTTGGAGTAGGATAAGGTGGGATTAGGGGAAATGGGGAAATGGGGAAATCAACTATGAGCCCCTGTGGTTTGAGGGCCCCAAGGCAGAAGAGGAGGCTTTCTTACTCCAGGCTTCTGGTGGCTCGGGTTTGGCGATGGAGCAGGCCCAGGACTCTCATGTCCTTGGCAGAGTGGGAAGGGGAGTTAAAGTGCTCAGCCAGTAGGCGATAATGTCGTTCAATGTGGTTGTCTCAGAGATGTTCCCTGAAATGATCTACAAGTTGACCTCCAAGCCTCGCCAATGAAGGGAAGACCACATTGTCTTTAATGGATGCAGTAGATGAGGCGTTCTGTCTCCCTTCATCACCTATCACTTTCAACCGTACCTTCATCTACCTATCATAATCCCAGCTACCTCTCCCCTGCCGCACCCTCTTCTCATTTATCTCTCAGCTCCCTGGGCCCATAAGCTTCATTCCTGATGAATGGCTTATGCCCGAAACATCGATTTATCTGCTCTTAGTATGCTGCCTGACTGTGCTTTTCCAGCACCACACTCTTCGACTCTGATCTTCAGAATCTGTAGTCCCCACTTTCTCCTCACACCTTCATGGTCTGTACGACTCAGATTTCAAATGGTTACTTCAAATACAACAAAAACTATCGTGTACTCAAACAGCATAAAAGAAAACCAATACATTGTGGTCACTGTTCCCAAAATGTCATTTCCAGCAAAATTTTCAATTAGCTCTTCTGATCACTCAACACCAATTCCTAAATAACCTGATCTCGAGCTCAGTGCTCAACATAATGTTCATGTAAACCATCTCACACGCGGTCATGAAATCCATTTTCCCAGCATTAGCATTCAATTGGGTTAACACAGTTTAGATATAATGTAAGCAGTATATTATTACTGCAGTACCCACAAATGTGTATATCTCATTTCCTGTTTTATAACATGTCCAGCATTTGTATTGCAGCTTTCACTTTGAGATATAACTCCCATCAATGTTTGTTCCATCTTACTAGATTCTGTGGAATCTGAGCGATGTGGGCTCTGGAGAGATTAATGGTAGAGATCATTTCGCCACATCATTTATGAACTTCTGAAACTTTAATTTCTCCAGATCTCCCGTTATGCTGATGGAGTAGAGAAGGACAATGATTTTCCAACAATGCTCTATATTCCCCCAGAGAGCTGAGACAGCTCTAACCTGGGTGGGAATCTTACAACAGGCTGGCAAAAAGTTTCTGCTGCTGTACAGGGTCTTAGTGAGATCACATCTGGAGTAGTGTGTACAGATTTAATCTCTTCAGTGAAGAAATGATGTTGTTATATTGGAAGCAGCTCAGAGATGGTTCCCTCAACTGAATCCTGCAATGAAGATGCTAGCTTGTAACGAAAGGATGATCAGGTTGACCCAGTAGCCATTGGAGTTTACAAAAAATAAGGATGACCTTATTTCAACATAGATGACAGATGTAGTCAACGAGTGAAGCGAATTACACAGATAGTGGAGGAACCATTCCGTTCTCCAGTGTGTTACACAGAAAAACAGGAGGATATTCAAACTTTCGACCCTGTTACACCAAAACAGGATGAGGCTATTCAGCCCCTGGAGCCTGATATACGTTTACAGAAGGAGGCCAATCAGCCATTCAACTCTGTAACAGTAGGCCATGCTGCACCAGTATCCTGTTAAACAGCAACAGGATCAGTCCATTCAGCCTCCTCAAGTCTGTAACATAGGAACTGGAAGAGGTCACACAATGATTGGAGATTGTTACACTGGGATGACAGGAGGCCATTCAGACCCACCGAGCCTATTGCAAGGGAATTGGATAAGGATAAAAACTATCTGAGACTTCTTTAATGAGAAAGGAAGAAGTAATTTCGACACGTGTCTGTTGTATGGGAACAAGAGAAAACCAATCAATCCCTCTGAACCATCTCCCGGATACATGAGGAGACCGTTCAATATTTCCATGAAGAAGTATGAGAAGACCCATCAGCCCATCAAAATGTTAGAGAGCAACAGTAAGATTCCATAATCTCCCAATCCTCTAAAGGATCAACAGGTGCAGATCATTCTGGCCTTGGAGACGACAACATGGGAACACCCGAAAGAAGTCAGCCCATCGAGTTTGTACACCAGCAGGATGATGAGTCCACTCAGCCACACATGGCTCTTATACAGCAACTGGAGCAGATCCCTTAAAAACAGATTCCCATTAAATAGGAATTCAAAGAAAACGTAAAGGCTTTCGAAAGGGAAGAACTTATAATAATGGTATACATTAGGGACTAAAGTGTAACAATAAACCATTGTAATTTAAGGCAAATTGTTAGAGTCCATTGTTCAGGACATTTGCAAATTTAAACCACAATCCATCAGAGTCAACATGGTTTTACAAAGGACAATCAAGTTTGAAGTGTTTGCTTGAGTTATTTGAAGATGTCACAAAAAAGTTGGATCGTGGGAGATGGAACACATCTGGTCTTCCTGAAGGCATTGGATGTGTCGCTTCTCCAAAGAGTAAATGGTAAGATCAGACAACATGGGTTTAGGGGTAATTTATTAGGTCGGATGGAGGATTGGTTAACCAACAAAATGGAGTCAGATGGAATAAATGTGTCATTTTATTTTGGAAAATGCAATTTGTGGGGTGCCATTGATTTCAGCACTCATGCCTCAACCATTTGCATTGATTGGATTACTGTACTCGGTTGACGGGAGAGAAAATACAATGCCACATTTTCAGATGACTCTCACATCGGTGGGAAATTACTTTGGAATGATGATGCAAGAGATTTTAAAACTATATGGATAGGTTGCGTGAATAGGCCAATATTTAGCAAGGAAAATTAAAGCGAATAAGTATGGGGCTATTCAAGTTGGCCAGTATATTGGAAAGACAAATTATTATCTAAATGGAAAGAAAGTTCAAAGTGCTTAGGTGCAGAGGGATCTGGGTGTCTGCGTGCATATCACAGAAAACATGCCTGCAGGTACTGCAAGTAATGAGAAATGCAAGCATAATTTCAGTGTTTATTTATAAAAGGATCGAGGAGAAAGGTAGGGAGTGTTGGTGTAGCTATGCAAGGCATTAGTGAGGCTGCAACTGGAGTACAGTTTGGGTGTCCTGCAGAATGAGGTATTTCCATTGGAGGCAATTCAGAAGAGCTTCATTAGATTGATTCCGTATTTGAAGTGTTTGCCTTATGAAGAGTAATTGAGCAGTTTAGGCATATACTCTAAAGTTTATAAGAATGAAAGGAGATCTCATTGAGGTCTGTAACATTCTAAAACTAATCGAATGTGTAGATATGGAGTGGAGTTTTTTTCATGTGGCGCAATCTACAATAAGAGACTGAAGTTTTAGGATGGAGAGATGGCAGGAAAGTAGAACAGAGGCCGTGTTGACATCAGTGTCATCGTGGGGTTGGATTCCTCACAGATGCTCCTTGTTACTTTTCAACCCTTCGACAGTGTTTCACAGGAGTGGGGGAGGACTGGGTATCATACACAAAGCAGGCACTCAGGATAAATCAGTCTCAATCAGTTAGATAGAACGTAACCAGTAGGGTCACACATTGACCAGCGCTGGATTCTCAACTATTTACAATCTATATTACTGATCAGGTGGACGGAACAGATATACAGATGCTGAGTTTGGTGATGTCGCTGTGGTAAGCAAGAAAATAAATTATCAAGAGAGGGTGGAGAGTCTGCAAATAGATTCAGAAATGTAAAGGCAATAGATAATAGTTTAGCAGGTGGAATTTGACATGATATGGACAATAGACAATAGACAATAGACAATAGATGCAGGAGTAGGCCATTCAGCCCTTCGAGCCTGCACCGCCATTCAAGGCATTACAGGACTTAATGAAACTGTGTACTGGGGGGTTCACTCAGATCCGTTCAGACAGGGGAGGTTTTGCTCCATCCCTGATCGTCTACTCCCAGACACTGCAAGTGACCCCATTGCTCTCCGTACACATGGAATACTTTGATCTGGTTGATTGGTGGTGGGGATGGTGTTTTGAAACGTGCATCAAGGGGACGGCCTTTATCCAAGATATATTCATTCCTGTCTACGTGGAGACCCGATGACGATGGGAATGGCTGACTGCTTCTGAATGAAGAGACCATGACTGCTGCCAGGACAGTGGGTATTCACCAACATGATGTACTGTGATGGGCACACTGTGACATTAATGGAGAGAGAGAGAGCTCCTTCAGTTCCTCTGCATCTCCGCATTGACATGGATACTCTGCAGGTGCCATGGACACCATCGGGAATCCCACTATCCAGTATAGATACAACCGGCAGCTCCCTGCTGAGGGAGAAACAATCTATTTACCTCATCCACCATATATATCCTCCATCACCGAATGGTGACATTGATGTTGAGATACTGGGAGATGATGGATATGTCACCTCGTCCTGCGTGGAAAGTTCTGGATCATAGAAGCTGAATGAAACAGTGACCCTAACAGCCACTGGCAGCACCATCCTCCCCCTGGTGTGAAGCTGCAGGGCGTGTTGAAGGAGGTGACACCGCTCTGTGACCAGCCCCTTGTTCAGTCAGGGTCCCCTCATACTTTGATCCTGGGTTAAATGGCGTTTTGGAAATTGTTCCTGGAAAATCCGGGGTGGATACAGCAGATCCCTTTCCCCACAAACACTCACTGCGTGGTTTCAGAGCTTCCCTCTCTGCAGCCTCTGCTCCATTTGTTGTTCATGTTGCAGGCTCAGATGCTGTAGCTGCAGTCCCCATGCTCCATCCAGAGTTGGGTCACCAAATCCTCAGATCTCCCTGAATGTCTGAGGCAACTTACAGCACAACGTCCTGCAAAACATCCCCTGCCCCTCCACTAAATTTTCAATTGCAGAAGCCAGTCAGAGGCCCCTCGCTACAAGTGTTTTCGACCAGACCAGATCCCTGCAAAATATTTCCAGAAGGCCGTTTAGACCCAAACCTTTCCTTATTTTAAATATAGATGTGAAGTGTGTGTTCCAGTTATGTTGTGACTAGTCAAACCACTCGACATTGAGCAAAATATTATCTATTCAAATGCTTTATTTAAAATACAATCAAAGAAAAGAACGTTTTGGGATAGCTTATATGTTGGAACACTTACACAAACAATAGATACCGTACCTTCTTGGTTTACACCGCTTGGCACAAAGATATGTTCAAATACAGATCCTTACAGCAGTTTTCCAATCCAGGGGGAAACAACATCAACAGAGGTCTCAGAGAGAAAAGCAGCTGGGGAATCATGTATTGAAACTTCCAACACTTCTGGGATCCCCAGCAGCTTCTGAATGCTGCAGGTAAAAGTAAAATGAGGAAATCTGGTCTGGAAGAGCTGGCAACTGCCCTTCCATTGTTACCACCATTTTAATGAAACCTAAAATCTCAGTTATTTATTTAAACTGTTTTCAGACAGCAGTTCTGCACCTCTGCCTTTAACACCTGTCTTCAAAAAGAAACCCAAAAGAAAATAACTTTTCTACAGTGATAGCATCCTCACAACTCCATATTTAATAAAATAATCTATCAATACACAAAGGTGGATTCATTTTAGACCTCCTAATCTTCCTCTATTAGTAGACTGAAATGCATATATATTACATTGACTTTGAGCATATAAATATTCACATCTATTTCGATTTCAGTCATTTTACTCCTGCCACAGAATGCCTTTGTCTTTCTTCATCCAAGTCTCCACACTTAGGTTTTATCGCCCTGTCGCCTGTATAGTTTCAAACTGAATGGCAGCAATAATAAGCTCAATCGAAACAGACTGGTATTTTACTCCCTAAACTTCTCCAAAAACTTTAAGGGGTCATGATCAGTGATAAAGATTTGTCTCAGGTGTGTTATTGGCAATGTAAATCTGAAATGTTGCAACGCCAACACCAAGCTCAAGGCCTCCTTCCCCATTGTGGAATAAATCTGTTGATGTTTCCACTGAACACTCCAATCACCCGTTACATAATGGAGCGCTTCTAATCTTTCCAATAGTCCTTTTGAATGAGATAGCTCCTCGTCTCAGCATAAAAAAATTAAATGCTTCTGCACCTCTTAATGCTCTAACCTCTTTACCTGCTACTCCTGGCCTATGCCAGTAAACCTTAACAAGACCTCGCACATTCTTCTCCATCTCTCACAGAAACCAAACTTTGATTTCTGAACTCAATCATCATCATCAGCCATTTCAGCTTATAATCTTGCCGTTTTAACTCTGCTCTTCCACACGAGTTTTCACGACTGCAGGAAGTGAATTGTTGAACTTCTCCAAAATAAGAATCTTTCTAAGAGCGTCATAGGTTTGTCTGTTTTTAATGCCCTTACCACCTTTCCAAATTACTTTGTTTGATCCTTTCAAACTCAATGTGCGTTTAACCAGGGATGCTATTTTAGATTCCTGTAACGCTGTCTGTCAGTCTCTGGCCCAAGCTCATATGTACTTCAGATGGCTTTCTTCACCACTCCATACTGGCCAGATACCGCCTCCGATAGGGATGCAAATACCTATCAGCTTTGGATCAAATAAATCCACATGGTCACTGGTGTCTGCATTTGTTTAGCCACTTTCTCAAATGAAATTAAAAGGACTTCCCCAACCTTCTCATCAAATTTAGAGAATGCCTGGATGTATTTCAACAGAACCTTGTTAGGCCATTGGTTACAATAGGGTTGCTCAACCGCACTATCCTCCTCATCCCACCGACATTCTACCTTCATCTCCGCCTTCTATATCAACTTCCGTCTCTAATTGCTAACTTTTAAAGTTGAAACTCTCTGCTTTTCTTCTGTCCGTTTCTCTCTTTCTTCTTCGTTTCCCTTTCTTTTATTTCTACTTTTCATCATAATTCAAACTCTTTCAATTCCTTCTCAGCTTCAAAGACCATCATTTGAAATTGAATTCCAGCCATTTCCAAAGAGTCTGATGGCGGTTCCACTAAACGTAATTGCCGATCTATAGCTGTAATTATCTCTCATTTTCTCACAGACAATCGCAACCCCAACTCCAGGTTGTCTGTCAATTCCGAAAGTTTTACCATCATTACCATTTGTAAAACCGCCAACTTCACTTTTCCACACCCAGAGAACTCTTAATGACTGAATCTTTATATACAAAATACTGTTTAAACCAACAGAATTCAACATCCAGAAAAAAGACACTATCAACTACCATACGCGACCTTTGAACCCAATAGCCTCCTGGTGCATATTCTCCAATGTCTGTGTGAGCTTATTTTGGATGATTTGGTTTCCTCCCACAATCCAAAGATGTGCATGTCAGGTGTATTGGCCATGATAAATTGTTCATAGTTTTCAGGGATGTGTGGGTTGGTTGCCTTCGTCGGGTAAATGTGTAATAATAGGGTAGAGGAATGGGTCTGGGTAGGTTACTCCTCGGAGGATCGGTGTGGACTTGTTGGGGAGAATGGCCTGTTTGCAAATTCTAAACCCAATTTGGTATTATCGATTTAGAACCGGACAAGAGTCCCCAGTTTGCTATAGACGAACCAGACTGCCGCAAATTATTTTAAGAAGGTAGGTTGGATGCCAACCTTTCCTTACTTTAAAGGTAGATGTGAGTTGGGTGTTCCAGATGTCAAACTATTCAAACCACTCACCATTAAGCAAAACACAATATTTTTAAACACTCCAATGAAAATCCAATTAGAAATGAAGATTAATTGAGAATAATTTTTCTATTGGCAATCTTAACCGAATAATGGATACAGTACCTTCTACTAATGAACTGTTCCAATATATCAACATCCCATAAACACACCCCTTGGCAAAAAGGAACATTCAGACATGCATTCTTGCATACAGTTCTCCAATCCAGGAGGAAACACCATCAAGTGAGCTTCCAGAGAGAATAGCAGCTGTGGATAATTTTCTGAAACTTGCAACCCTTCTGGGACCCCAAGCACCTGGTGATTGTTATAGCTACAGTATAAAAAAAACTAGAAATTCTGGTCTGTGCCAGCTGGCCATTGTTACTGCTATTTATTTTAAAAACCCTAAAAGCCCCATAAGTTATTTACTTGAGCCGTTTTCAGTAGGAAGTTTTGCCTTTAAGGTCTCTTACTAAAAAAAAGGGAGAAAATAACCTCTTATTTAAAAAGTGACAGCATTGTCAGGCAATTTATATGCGTGGTCCTTTACTCAGTGGGCTTCCTTTTGTTACTAATCGCACGGTCACCTGAGAGCGACAGCCACAGGTACAGACCAAGTTACAAGGATGTTTCTCCTAACTTCTGAAACACGCCTGTCCATGGACCATCACATGGGACATACCAGGAAGTGAACAACAGCTTGACACACCCCATTTCATTATTTCTGAGCTACACAATGCCAGCACTCGATACACTAGGGAGGCCAAAACCCAAGACCAGGGAAAGAAAGAAAGGGACAAGAGATTCACATTAAAGACAGAAACAGACAGTTAATTAACTGAAAATATGTTGTGGAAATATGTGGAAAACGTCAGGGCAGTGGGACTAACTGGCGAAGTGAGATCTTCGACAGTAAAATTACAGGAATGAGAACATTGAATAAAGGCATTGTCAGATCAGCTGAAATGGTTTGTTACATCAAGTTCTCAATCTACTTCACAGAACACCACAAACAACATAAACTGGGACAAGATGACAGCCCAGCATGGAGAGCTGTGCAAACCGTGCTAGTGTGTTCCTCAGTAAACTGCACTATCTGCACAGCATGAGAGTATTGCAAACTTTACTATCATATGCTAACTATACTCGCAACAGATTTACTGCTTACAGTGGGAAGGTTTGCTCTCTCTGCGTGTGTGTGTTCATCAGAGACTGAGAGAGTGTGTGTGCGCGCGATTGGCGTGGTTGAATGCAAAACTCATTGTTTGAGAAGGAACGCACATGGAGGAAATTATTTTAAATACAAACAACAGGCAAGCTTTTTGTTAATCAGTAGAGAGAACGAGGGAGGTTTCATGGACAGATGAGCTAAAGTGTTTGAGAATGTTAAAATAAAGGCATTGCCAGACACAATAGCAATATCCATCGGCGTGCACATGAATGACAGATGGATGGGAGTTTGGTGTGAGGTTGAATCAGATTTGCTTCAGCAGGTTTGAAGCCCGGAGTGTCAGCAGGAGATTATTGGCTTCATTAAGACTGTATTTCATAGCTCAAGGTTCAAACAACAGATCGAATAAACCAATGAGA
Source organism: Chiloscyllium punctatum (assembly GCF_047496795.1). Lineage (NCBI taxonomy): Eukaryota > Metazoa > Chordata > Chondrichthyes > Orectolobiformes > Hemiscylliidae > Chiloscyllium > Chiloscyllium punctatum. The sequence continues at coordinate 30,938,510 of NC_092755.1, read as the reverse complement.
TATATTCTGGAGTGGTGAGTATTTCGAGTTAGAAATGTTCAGGGTATGGTGTCAAGAATCAGCTCATAGTCAAAGGGATCTCCCACAGTTGTGACCTGACTGCTTCAGCTGCAGATATTGGCCAGGAATGGGATGGAACCAGTGGAAGGAAGTTGAGTTTGTAACCAGAAGAGTAGAAAGTGACCTCCATGCTCTTAACAGTGAAGGCAATGAGACAATGCATTGTGGTTCTCCCCTGAAACTGAATAGTTCAACATAGAGACCCGTGAGTAACACTGCCAGAGCAGAGAGCGAGACAGTAATTAAACACCTTCATTGATGTAGTTAGTCTGTAGAGTAAATATCTGGATGGAGAGATTCAACAGGAGCAATAACAGTGGCAGGAAGTGTAGACTATATGAAAGAACAATAATACAGTCATAACTGGTTTATAGAAAACAAAATCTGGATAGTGACACTCACCAGGAACACCAACGATAGCCAGGAAGGGATAATAAAAGGATTGAATAATGAGAAGAGTGTAATAGATCCGCGATGATAATGACCACCAATCAAATTCAGAAAGATACCAAACATAATCAGATAAGCTCCTGTATATTGTTGGAATATTCCTGTCTAATGTTCTCAGATTCTGATCCATTGTTGGAATATTTCAGTCTAATGTTCTCAGATTCTGATCCATTGTTGGAATATTTCAGTCTAATGTTCTCAGATTCTGATCCATTGTTGGAATATTTCAGTCGAATGTTCTCAGATTCTGAAACAAAGTACGGTACTTATTGACCAGTGTGGGGCTACTCCTGGTTTTAATACCCTGTTTTCTAATCCTTTCATAACCTTGAGACAGAGCATTGAGACTGCTGCTCAGTAACAGGCCAAAGCAATTCTGTCCCTATGGGCCCCTGACAGAGGGATAGGAGAAGGCCATTCAGCCAATATTCATCTGGTGCTACTTGAAAAGGTGGAAAGTTGGAATATTGGCACATTTTGTCAACAGAATCATTCAAAACAAAGGGATTTGTCGCTGCAGCTGTATGAGGTGTCACTGAGAGGGCACCTGGAGTACATTGTGATGTTTGTGTTTCTGTAACTGAGAAGGAATGGGTCTCTATTAGATACAGTTTACCGGCTGCTTGTAATCCACGGGTTGCTGTGTCTCGGATCTGTTACACAAGGACAGGAGGAGGCCATGCAGCCTCTCGAGTGTGTTATAGAAGAACTGGAGGAGGCCATTAAGCCTCTTGAGTCTATTACAGAGGGATAGCATTTCCAGTGTATTACAGAGGGACAGGAGGAGCCTATTCAGTCTCTCGAGCCCGTTATAGAGGCACAGAAAGTGTTTATTTAACTTTCAAATCTGTTACGCATAAATATTAGTTTTAAATTAGTGTGGAATAGGAAAGACCTGATGTAAACATTAAAGTTCTAACTTTAAATGAGGCCAATTTTGAAAATGTTAGGCGTGCACTGTGAAAGGCTGATTGGAATACCCTATTCACAGGTAAACGGATGGTTGGTAAATGCAAGGCCATCAAAACGTGGTTTCAGAGATTCCGGAGCCAACGTGTTCCCATTAGTGAGAGGGGCAAGGCTGATGAGTGCAGGGAGTGCTGGATGGCTAGATATATTGATGCTCTGGTCAAGGTAAGGAAGGAGGCATATGTCAGATAAACAGAGCTGAGATCAAGTGAATTCTGAAAGGTGTGTAATGGCAGCAAGTGTATCGTCAATCGGGAAATTGGGCCAGAAAAATGTGGACAAGAGATGGCTTTAGAAATTGGGTTAATGAGGCATTGAAGAAATTCTACAAATCCGTTAATGGCAAAAGATTAACTAGGCAGAGAATAGGGTCCCTTAAAGATCAGTAAGGCTACCTATTTATGAACCACAACAGATTTGAGGGATACTAAACAAGTATTTCTCCTCACTATTTAATGTGGACGAGGTTACAAGAGCGAGAGAATGAAGAAATGTGCAATGATACCTTGAAACGTGTCTATATTTCAAGGAGGTGTTGGAAATTTAAAACACATAAAGGTGAACTAATCCCTGGGACCTGATCAGTTGTATCCCAGATGTTTGTGGGAAGCTAGGAAATAGACTGCTTTTGCATTTTGCTGATATATTTGTAACATTGATTTTTACGGGTGAGGTGTCAAAAGACTGGAGGGCTGCTAACATAGTGCAATGATTTAAGAAAGTAAAGAAAAAAACAGGTAACTCTAGATTGGTGAGTATGACGTCAATGGTGATTAAATTGTTGGAGGGGATTTCGAGGAAAAGGATCGATATGTATTTGGAAAGACAAGGACTGAAGAGGGCTTTGTACAATTGAGATTATGTCTCACTGATTCGGTGGATTTTTTTGAGGAAGTGATGAAGATGATTGATGAAGGCAGGAGAGTGGATGTTGTCTTTATGGAATTCAGTAAGAAAACCAAAATGGTCTACATGGTAGACTGGTTAGCAAGGTCAGACTGCCTGGGATCTAGGGAGAACTCGCCATTTAGCACCAAACTTTTCTTGAATATTGGAGACAGTGTGTGACAGTGGACATTTGTTCATTAAACTTGGAGACCTGTGACCAGCTCGCAAAGATCAATAGTGGGTCCACTGCCTTTTGTCACTTATACAAATCATTTCCATTTGAGGATATGAAGTATGGTCAGTAAGTTTGTAGATGATAATAAATTTGGTGGTGTAGTCGACAGTGATGAATGATCTCTTAGACCACAATGGGACTTTGCTGAGGTGAACCGAGGAGTGGCAGATGGAGTTAATTTTAGATACACGTGGGGTGTTGCGTTTTGGCAAGACATATCAAAGCAAGACATACAGGTAGGGTCCTGTCGAAAGCTGCCAATCAAGGAGAACTCCATAGAAGTTATCGAATCCCTACAGTGAGAAAACAGGCTTTTCGGCCCATCGAGGCCACACCGACCCTCTAAACAGTATCCCACTGGACAAAGCCCTACCCTATCCCTCTCAGCCTGCATTTTCCATGGCTAATCTACCTCGCCTGCACATCCCTGGGTACTTTACTCAATTTAGCATGGCCAATCTACCCTTATCTGTATATCTTTATACTGTCGGAGGAAAACATAACATCCGGAGGAAACTCATGCAGACATGGAGAGAATGTGCAAACACCACACAGACTGTCATTCAAGGATGGAGTTAAACCCAGATCGCTGTGCTCTGAAGAAGCAATGCTAGTCACTGAGCTACTGTGTCACCTTGTGGTGCAGGTTCTCCGTTCCTTGAAAGTGCCGTCACAGGTAGACAGCGCAGTGATGAAGGCATATGGTGATCTTCCCTTTATTGGTGCGTGCTTTGTGTCTAAACATTTTCACGACGCGTTGCATCTGTACAGGACATTGGTTTGGCCACTCTTGTAATATTGCCTTTAATTCCAGTCTCCCTGCTGTCAGAAAGATGTTGTCAAACTTGAAAGGGTACAGAAGAGATTTAAAAGAATGTTGCAGGTGTTGGAGGGTTAGAGTCACAGGGAGAGTTTGAATAGGCTGGGACTACTTTCAAGTGTTGAGGCTGAGGGGTGACCTTAAAGAGGTTTATAAAATCATGAGGGGAATAGATAAGGCAAACAGTCAACGTCTTTTCCCAGGATAGGCGAGTCCAAAATTAGAAGACAAAGGTTTAAGGTGAGAGGGGAAAGATTTAAATAGGGACATGAGGGACAACATTTTCACACAGAGACTGCTGCGTGTATGGATTGAACAGCCAAAAGAGGTGGTGGAGGCAGGTACAGTTACACCATTTAAAAGGCATTTGGATGGATACATGCATGGGAAGAGTTTAGACGGAAATGGGCCAAATGCTGGCAAGGGGAACGAGATTTATTTAGGATATTTGGTTGGCATAGATGACCGGACTGAAGGATCGTTTTCTGTACTATACATCACTGAGACTCTGTTGCCTTTTGAGTGTATAACACAGGAACAGGAGGAGGCTACTCAGCTTCTGAATTCTGTCAGTCAGATTGTTTGCTCAATTACTGAGAGCAAAATACAAAAATACATCATTCAGATTTTGATGGTGATTTACAGAATCAGGAGAATTGCTTTTCGTCAACAGAAGCTGTAAGGAATGTGAAGAGGCTTTTCAGTCCCTCAATTCCATTCTACAGGAGCAGGAGGTGAGCACATAGCTATTGGAGCCTATTACACAAGAACAGGAGGACGACATCCATTTTCACAGACTTGGGATCAGGAAGCAGTCATTCAACTGCTTGAGACTGGGACATAGGAACAGGAGGCAGTCATTCAACTGCTCGAGGCTGGGACACAGGAACAGGAGGGAGTCATTCAACTGCTCAAGACTGGGACACAGGAACAGGAGGCAGTCATTCAACTGCTCGCGGCTGAGACACAGGAACAGGAGGGAGTCACTCAACTGCTTGAGACTGGGACACAGGAACAGGAGGGAGTCATTCAACTGCTCGAGGCTGGGACATAGGAACAGGAGGCAGTCATTCAACTGCTCGAGGCTGGGACACAGGAACAGGAGGGAGTCACTCAACTGCTTGAGACTCGGACACAGGAACAGGAGGGAGTCACTCAACTGCTTAGACTGGGACACGGGAACAGGAACAGGAACAGGAGGCCGTCACTCAACTGTTCGAAACTGGGCCACAGGAAAATCTGTAGGCTAGTGAGGCCCCAGGATCCTGTTACGCAGGAACAGGAGGAGGTGCCTAACTTCCCACCAGTATGAGACATTGGGAGAGAAGAGGAGTTTGCTTGGAACAAACATAAATACATGAACAAGTTGCATTAGTGGTCCATTCAATCCTGCCCCACCATTCACGAAGACCACGGTTGATCAGACTGTGATTTCCTCATTCCATTTTGCGGAGACTGTACTCTCTGCAGCCCCTGCTCTATTTGTTGGTCATGTTGCAGACCCAGATGCTTTAACAACAGTCACCATCACTCATCCAGATGGTCGGGTCTAAGGATGAGTCAGGATTTGAAGGATCCAATCACAAGAATGAAAACACAAAATAAAGGTATTGCCAGATGTTTAGTACTCTCACATTCGCAATCAAACTCACATAAACAGCCCATCCATAATACATTCGGGATGGAGCACTGTGTAGATATGGCTAGCGTACTGCTGAATGCAACCCAACCATATCCAGAATGGAACTCTGTGCAGCTCACACCAATACTTGATCTATATTCCTGGGATAAATGTCCAGCGGGGGGAGATGTGCAGACCTCACTGGTTTATTCATATATAAACACAGGCTGTTCCAGTTTTCCATAACACTGTGTTAGATCACTGCCCAGTGTGGGGAAACTTGCTGTAGGTGACAGGATGTGCAACTCCCATCCAGTTACAGCGCCATATCTCCACTGTACCTTGACAAGTTTTGATGCAGATGAGAAAATCATTGCAAGGGAGAGATGTAAATGGAAACAGTTGAAACACCAATAGTTCTGATTAAGGCGAGTATCCCACAAGTATTTAAAGATGAAATAACTGAGATATTATCCGATGAGGTTCTGTGAATGGTACAAGGAAGTAAGAGGGGGTTAGTGATGTTATAGTGGTTGCACTATAAGCCTCCAAATCATCAATGGGAATTAGAGAAACAAATATGCAGGGAAACTGGTGAGAGTAGCAGGAGCATTAGGATTGTCATAATAGGTGATTTAAATTTTCCTAACATAGAATGGGACATCCAGATGGTTAAGAACTTCGATGAAACGTAATTTCTTAAGTTTGTTCAAGAAAGTTTCCCAAGCAGTATATAAAGGGTCCTACACGGGAAGGGACAAACTCGACCTACTGTTGTGAAATAGGGATGTATAGGTGACGGTGGTAAAGTGGGGGAGTATTTTGGGAAAAGTGTCTGGCGATGTATTAATTTTAAAATAGTTATGGGAGGGACAAAACTGGTCCACAGATTCAAGTTCTGAATTGGGGCAAGGCAATTAGACAGAGGATTGCAGGGGTTAATTGGAGTAGTTTGTTTTCAGGTAAAAGGATATTTGGCACGAGGGACGGCTGTAAAAGTGAGATAGCTCGAGTTCAAGGGTTACATGTTCCTGTGAGGGTGAAGGGAAAGTGAGGCTGGAATAGAAAACCCTGGATGACAAGAGATATTCAGGCTCTATCCAGCAAAAAGGAGGCGTGGCTCAGGTACAGGCAGCTGGAATTAAGGGAATCCCTGGAGGTACACAGGGGATACAGGAATTTACTGAAGAAGGAAATCAGGAAGGCGAAAAGGGAGTATGGGATAGCCTTGGCTGAGACGATTAGGGTGAACCCAAATTCACTATCGTAAAGAAAAAGAACAACTAGAGAGAGAATAGGACGCCTTAAAAACCAAAATAGGCATGCATGTGTAAAACTACAAGAGATGGTTGAGGTCCTCAATTTCTCCTCTGTGTTTCCCATGAAGAAAGACATGAAGATCCTGTAACTTTTCAGAGGTTAATTGTCATATCTTGGTACTGTCGAAATCACTGTAGAGGTGCTGCTAGACATATTAGAGTGCACAAAGTCAGATAAATCTCTTGGTCCTGACCAGATATATCCAAGAGCACTGCAAGAGGTGAGAGAAGACAGGGGCCAAGGTCCCGGAAGACTGGGCGGTAACAAATATATAGTACCCTTCTTCAAGAAGGGATGCAAATAAATGCCTGGTAAATACAGACCAGTAAGCTTCACATCTGTTTGCGGTAAACTACTTGAGAAGGTTCTGAGGTACAAGATATGCATGCATTTGGAAAGACAGAGTTTGACCTAGAGCAGTCAGCATAGTTTTGTGCATGACGGATCATGCCTTACAAGTTTTATTAGGGTTTTTTGAGGAAGCGACCAGGAAAGTTGTCGAGGGCAGGGCGGTCAACATAATCTATATGGATTTCAGTAAGGCCTTTAGTAAGATTCCACATGAAAGGCCGCTCTAGAAGGTTAGATCGCACAGACTCTAAGGTAAACTGGCAATTTGGCGACGCAATTGGTTTGACATTATAAAGCAAATGGCTATGGTGGAGGTATGCTTGTCGGACTGGTGGCCTGTAACTAGTGGAGTGCCTCAGGGTTCGGTACTGTCCCCATTGCTGTGTGTTATCTGGATAATGATTTAGACGAGAGTGCACAATGCAGGTTAGTAAGTTTGCAGATGGCACTAAAATAAGAGGTATTGTTTACAGTGAGGAATATTATCAGAAATTGAAGCACTACCTTGATCAGCTGGGGAAGTGGGCTGGGAAATAGCAAATGGAGTTTAATATATATAAATGCAACATCTTTCATTTTGGAAAATCAAATTCAGGTGGGAGTTTAATGGTGAATGAGAGGGCCTTAAGGAGTGTCGTGGAACAAAAGGATGTTGGAAATCAGGTGCATGGTTGTCTGAATTTGAGTCGCAGATATACAGGACAGTGAAGAAGGCTGTTGGCACACTGGCCTACATCAGGGCATTGAGTATAGACGTTGGGACGTTCTGTTGCCGTTGTACAGGATGTTGGTAAGGCTGCAGTTGGAGTATTGTGCTCAGTTTTGTTCACCTTGCCCTAGAAAGGATATTATTGAACAAGAAACAATGTACAAGAAATTTACAAAGATGTTTCCTGGGCTAAAGGGTCTGTGTTATAGGGAGAAGTTGGACAGGTTAGAACATATTTCTTTACAGGGTAGAAAACTGAGGGGGATTATATAGAAGTGTACCTCTTATCAAATCATGAGAACCATGCATAGGGTGAATATTTCAAATATTTTTTGCAAGGTTGGGAAACCAAGGACTAGAGGACATATGTTAATGTTTGGAGAGGACAAAAATAAAAAGGAACCTGAGGGTCAACGTTTTTACACAGACTCTGTTTTGCCTATGGACTGAGCTGCCAGTGGAAGTGGTTGAGGTGGGTACAATAACAACATTAAAAAGGTATTTGGATAAATACATGGATAGGAAAGGAGCAAGGGCAGGGAAATGGGGTGAGTGTGGATGCACATTTTGGTCGGCATCTACCAGCTGGGCCGAAGGGCCTGTTTCCATGCAGTAGAAACGTATGACTGTAAATACCTGGGTTTCAGGATAGAGACAGAGAGGGACAGACTGAGAAAAAATGTCATGGAAAGATATGTTCACAGGTTTTAGAATGCTGATATGAAGACATTTCGATAGTATCATGCAACACGGGTCAGTATTATGAAGAATTATGAGTGAATGGAATAATGTTCTGAGTTCAGGCGAAAGTGAGTTTTGAATGAGCATTTGTTCTGCAACTTTGTAACAGGGAGTGAGGACAGCAGAGTCTTCGGCTCATTGAACTGTATAAAACAGTAATTTGTCTCAGTGTCATTTTCATTGAGTGTGACAGAGGGATTGTCTGTACGAAGCTGAGCTAGTTTCCTGGTGCTATCTTATCGAACTCACCTCATTAAATACCACCCACCCCACCCACCTCTCATTGAATGCCAGCCCATTTCTCCCACCCATCATGATTGGAGGTACTCACAGTCGCCAGGATTTCCCTAGATATTCTGTGTTCCCTGTCATTGGTGCCATCTTTAAAAGGCCAAGGGGCACACGGGTGAGCTTTCTCAGTTTGGAGCTGCCCTGTACAGTTTACCCCGATCATGGCAGATAGTTTGTTGACGGTGCATGGTGTGCATAGTGGATGGGCTAGTGCAGAGCGGGGCCATTGCCTTCCCAGAGGGGGCCATACCACCAGATCCACCGAGCATGGTCTGTGCTCACCACCGAATTCGGTGTAGCATCTGTGGCCTGAAGAAATGTCCAGCAAAACAGGACAATCATCAATAACCTTCCCTGCTCTGTCAGGATAAGGGCCACTGTATTCTCTCTACTCCCTCACACTCACTGTATATCTGTTATAGCACGACCAAGGCTCATGCTCCACCACTCTCACTGCCGCATGCAACAGCTTCACTCTCTCTCTCTCTCGCCTTTGCAATACCCCCCAACACAGTTAGAGAATATTCTGGAGAACACCGAATATGGAATGTTCCAGATAGTGTTCCAAATAATGCCCAGTTTCAGGAAAATGGCAGTGCCCCAGTGTGTAACCACATAAGAGGAAGGAGTAGAGATGCACGTTTTCCAAATCACACATATTTCAAACCATGTTGAGCCCATTCAGCCCTTCAAATGTGCTCTAGCATTTAATAAGTTCCCAGCTGATCTGGTGCTTTTCTCAGATACAGGAGCTTTCAGTCATTCAACCCTCTGCGTTCCTGTCACTGTCCAGACGGCACTCAGGCACTTTTACCCCAATTTTCTTCAAGCGCCTGTTTGAGGGCATTTCCGATGGAATGCACTCTCCTAACAATATATTCCATCAACTGTATACTTTCATGCAACAGTCAGCATGCTTTACACAGACCAAACAAAAATATGCTCTTATTTTATTGTTATAGATATCCAATCACACTGTGTAATTCTGGTTATTTCAGTTGACTCACCATAATGATATTAAACCAAAAACAACTTCTAAACCCGTCTTGTTATAAAATACAATTTCGAGCAGAGAATGTTTTTACCCTTGCTGGGCCCAAGGGCTTTTATCCACACTGTAAGGCTTCTACTAATTCTAACTCACTCAAGTAAGACACACCCCTTGCTGCCCACAGTTTAAACCTGGAATCCATTATCCCAGGATGACAACCCGGTATATCAACTATAGGGGTAAGAAACATGGTTTTCACTGTATTGCCCTCAATCTGACGCATTGTCATTCATGCTTTAACAGTATTGATAATTATTGGATTATGACAATACTCTAGAAATATTCTCATTTTGTCGAAGACCCGCAGACCAATAAGGGTTCACTTTGTTTGAGGGGGTTCAATATCTAATCCTATTGACGCCGAGTCCTCTTTTGGACCAGGTACTAACATAGGATAAAAAAGACCTGAATTCATAGCTTTTCATCTAGGAGATCTACTCCCCACAATCTGCGTGATAGTTAAAATTTGGTTAGCTTGATAGAGAGTCGCTTATGGTGCCAAATGAAAGAGTTAACCAGCCATAACATTTCCTAAATGTCTGTCTGGGAAACATCAAAGGAAGCTTTCACACGGGTTATAGTAAATGAGGAAGGACATTCATTTTAACAACAGCTATCCGACCTAGCTAGGATATTGGAGGTGCCTCCCTTCTTTGAAGGTCTTGTTTAGTTTTTCAAACAAATAGACATAGTTCACATTAAATAAATGATCAAAAATGGATGTAATGAATATACTGAAATAGAGAAACCTCCCCCCACCCCACCCCGACCCAACCCCGTCCATTTAAAAGGAAAACAGGATTTACTCTCAAAATCTGGTATTTCCCTAAGGCCTCCCATAGGCATGGCCTCCAACTTTGTCAAATTAATCTTAAAGCCCAAAACGGCGACGAGCGAATTAATGCATTGCATCACGTGAGCTGCCGAAATTGCGGAATTTGACAAAAATATAAGACCTTCATCTACAAACAACATAATCTTATGTGACTTCTATCCCATTTCTGGGGCAGGTATGTTGGGGTAATATTCCCAAATGTGCAGGATGCCACCGAATCTAAGATTATTTCAGGGATGGGGAAGAGATCAACCCTCTTGTGCCATTTATGCGGGTTCAAGAAGAAAATAAAATCTCTACTTGTGAGGTAGATGTGCCTCCAGACATCCACCACCTCTGATTCTGCACACAAATCCACTAATTACGTACATTATAACGAGGGTATTGGGGACCTTTGGACATTCTGTCCACCGTGGGGTGCATTAGACAGTTGAAATATCCTCTACAATAATGTGCCATGATGTAAGATAACTTAATTTGGGAAATGCATCTACCAGGATTTTAAGCGGGTGCACTGGGTGGCAATTCAAAATACTGTATTAATTCCCATAGTTCAAGGCTTTGAGGATTATGATCCTTCCATGAGTGTTTAATACAATCTAGTAATTTAAATGGAAGATTCTTACTATCCATTCTGACTTTTCCCCTACTCGTAGTATTAAAAGACGCGAAATAAAGCCGATCAAAGCCGCCCTGCTGTAAAATCAAATGTTCTTTGTCATCATGGTGCATCTCCTGCAATAGAGCAACATCCACCCTCTTTGATTTTAAGACGAGAAATTACATTTTTCCTCTTGTCTGGCAGATCAGTACCCCTAATGTTTCAGGTACACCATTTAACCGCATAATAATCCATAACACATTGCAGCAACATTTGAATTCAAGAGAGTTTCACATCGAATTACACATCGCTGAGCATTAATGATAAAACACTCAGCGACCCTAAAAACGACACAAACTATTACTACTACAACTAACAAGCTCGCAAAACGTTCCAAAGCTAAACACATAAAAAAGAACAACGAACGAAACAAAATCCCAAGTGCCAATGACACTTTATATGGAAATTTACCACGCCCATTGGGGGCGCTTACATATCCCAAAACATTATCTTCTCCCCGCTACCAATATGGCATTCAAGGCAATTAATAACAAAAATGCGGCTTCAACTGCCCTTAGGTCGGCAGTTTGTCATCACAACTACCTCTGTAACTCCCTCCAGCTTGGGCCACACCTCCAACACAAGCAAAGAAAGAGAAAATGAGTCGTAATACTAATGAAGAAGTTAAAAGTGTGAACTCTACCCATCCCTGACTATAATTTAACACTGGTTAATACCAGAAAAATCCAACAAAATTTCTTTAAGGGAGAAACATGATTATCTAAACATCCAGCATTCTTTAAAATATCCACAAAATGTTCGCTTTCTCTGGAGAATCAGACGAGTTCATTGATCCATTCAAAGCAACACAGAGCACCGCTGGGAACCTTAAGGAATACTGAATCCCGAGTTCGCTTACTCTTCTCTTAATATCATCAAAAGGTTTTCTTTCCTAAATCACTGATGCTGAAAAGTCATAAAAGAACATAATCCTGGATCTCTCGTGAATTAAAGCCATTCAAAACCACACTGAGCTTCCATCAGTCTTTGTTTATCCCTGTAACTATGTCACCGCACAAGGACAGGGCAAAGGCCTTGGTCTGAGTCTAACCCCCGTGCCGTAACCAAATGAACTTCAGCTTCGAAGTGAAGGAATCACAGCAGCCAGATCAAAGCTGACCACCTGCCGTCTGGCCCAGCAGATCGACGATGTGAACATTCTTCATCCTGTCCCTGTTCTCGAGGTGGTCATCTTGTTCAGTTAAGGTATGGGACCTGTATTTCAAGGGGGAGGATCCTCTCCCGAGAGGAATTGATCGCAGTCTCTGTCAATGCAGTTCGGCACTTGACATTGTATGTTCTGTTTCCAAGGCTGTCTAGTTGCTGCTCATGTTTTTGCAGCACGTCTGAGAGCGGTTCTAGCCAGAGCTGGACTTTTGTTCAGTCGTGCCTTCAATTATTTCACTTAAGTTGGTGAACTCAGTGACCAAGGCCTGGTGAGTAACTGGGTCCATGGAGCGAGCAGAGTGGGTTGCAGCTACAGCCTCAGCCATGCTCGATGCTTCTGACGGGTGCACCATGTGTTGTGACTTGCTCGATCCTTTCCCATGTTTTGTCATTTCCACTTGGTGAAACGGGATTAGGAAAGATTCTATCGCTCTTTTTAGTGTTGAATGTTAAGTAACTGGCTGGTATGGGGTGGGTTAGAGAACCACTTTGCCTGTGCTGTGATGCAGACCCCAGTAAAACAGACCTTCCAGATCGCCGCCATCTGGGCTTCCCCCTTAACATTTTATCGATATTACCATTTCGTTTTGAATTATATTCCTGCATGTTCTGGAGCAGAGTCATTTGGTACCACTATCTGCATTTACCCCCACATCGCACATTACTGCCAATCCCTGATAATCCTCGACACTGTTGTTATTTATGAACCTTCTGTCTGTGCCACAAAGTTATTCAATATCTCTGCCTCCAATGCTCTGTGGGGAAGAGAGTTACAAAGAACCACAACAATGAGGGAAAAAAACTCAAGATCTGAGTGTGAGATTATTTTTTCTTTGTCTCCTTCTCTGAGAAAGAATATAATTACATTAGAAGCGGTTCGGCGATGTTTCACTTCACGCATTCCAGGAATGAGTACCTTATATTATTAAGGATTTAACAGGTCACCCTTGGAAAGAGAGATGATCTTATTGAAACATACAAGACCTAGATGAGAGTGGATCAGATAGATACCCACTGGGTATAGTCTAAATTTCTTGTCATTTTCACAGAATCTCTACAGTGTGTAAGCAGGACATCCCATCCATCAACTCCACACTGACCCGCCAAACAGCATCCACCGGACCTGCCCCCCTACCCTATCCAAGTAACCCTGCATTTGCCATGACTAACCTACCTAACCTACACTTCCCTGGGCACGATGGGCAATTTAGCATAGCCAATCCACTCTAAGCTGCGGATCTTTGGACTGTTGGAGGAAATTGGAGCATTGGGAGGAAACCCACACAGAAAACTGCAGAGAGAATGCTCAAACACCACACATAGCGTCGCCTGAGGTTATATTGAATGCAGCTCCTTGATGATGGGAGGTAGCAGTGCTAACCAGATATCCACCATGCACATCTGTCAGTTCTCTTAGTTATTTGTGGCTGACTAAAGAAATCTGCCTGACTTGTTCCTGTCACTGAACCTGACGAAGTCTGAGAACTTTATGATCAGCCATATCACCAACCTGGATAAATTTAAAGTTTAATAGGAGAATAGTTCATCCACTTTACTAACACCTTCCACCCCGACCTCAAATTTTCCTGGACCGTCTCAGACTCCTCCCTCCCCTTCCTAGACCTCTCCATTTCTATCTCGGACGACCGACTCAACACGGACATTTACTATAAACGGAACGACTCCCACAGCTACCAGGATTACACCGCTTCCCACCCTGCCCGCTGTAAAAACGCCATCGCATGTTCCTAATTCCTTCGTCTCCGTCGCATCTGCTCCCAGGGAGACCAATTCCAATACCGAACAACCCAGATGGCCTCCTTCTTCAAAGACCGCAATTTCCCCTCAGACGTGGTTGACGATGCTCTCCACCGCATCTCCTCCACTTCCCACTCCTCCGCCCGTGAACCCCACCCCTCCAATCGCCAGAAGGACAGAACCTCACTGGTCCTCACCTACCACCCCACCAGCATCCAGATACATCGTATCATCCTTCATCATTTCCGCCACCTCCAAACGGACCCCACCACCAAGGATATATTTCCTCCCCCACCCCTATCATCGTTCCGGAACGACCAGTCCCTCTGCAACTCCGTTGTCAGATCCACACCTCCCACCAACCCAACCTCCGCTCCTGGCACCTTCCCTGCAACCGCAAGAAATGCAAAACATGCGCCCACACCTCTCCCCTCACTTCCCTCAAAGGCCCCAAGGGATCCTTCCATATCCGTCAGAAATTCACCTGCACCTCCACACTCATCATTTACAGCATCCTATACATTGGGGAAACGTTTCAGAGAACACCGCTTTGACACCCGCACCAACGAACCCAACCGCCCCGTTGCTGAACACTTTAACTCCCCCTCGCACTCCGCCAAAGACATGCAGGTCCTTGGCGTCCTCCATCACAAGATCGTAGCAACACGACGCCTAGAGGAAGAGCACCTCATCTTCCACCAAGGAACTTTCCAACCACAAGGGGTGAATGCAAATTTCTCCAGCTTCATCATTTCCCCTACCTCCACCTTTTCTCAGTCCCTCAGACTCAGCACCGCCTTCTTGAGCTGCAATCTTCTTCCCGACCTCGCCCCACCCCTCTCCGGCCTATCACCTTCACTTTAACCTCCTTCGACCTATCGTATTCCCAACCCCCTCCGCCAAGTCCCTTCTCCCTACCTTTTATCTTAGCCTGCTTGGCACACCCTCCTCATTGCTGAAGAAGGGCATATGCCCGAAACGTCGATTCTCCTGCTCCTTTGATGCGGCCTGACCTGCTGCGCTTTTCCAGCAATACATCTTTAAGCTACATTTTAAATTTGTTGGGAGCAGTGGAAGAGTGGGATAAAAATGAAACAGTGACACCCTCCAACCTCAGTCAGAGCAGGAATTTGGAGAAATTCACCAAGTGGGAATTTATTCCAGTGGGAATTCTCTTTCCCGGAAGTTTGGGATGGCTGAATCTTTATATTATATCGAGGCTGGCTTTGATATAATATAAAATGATGTTCCACAAACAGGTGAATCAGGGATAATAGTGCATCGGGAGCAAAGTGCAGCTGGGAACACAATGAGATGAACCACAACCTTATTTACTGGTGGAGTAGTGTCAATGGGCAGAATGGCCCACTCATGTGCCTCAGCCCCATGTTCTGATGTTACATTCAACCCTTCAGAACTGCTCACAAAGGCACATCGAGGCCACTCCGATGGTGAGGTGTAGTTTCGGAAGACTACTTGGAAAATCCAGGCTGGGTCAGGAACCGACCCCCACCCCCAAGCTCTCTTTCCAGGCTTCCCCTCTCTGTAACATCTGCTCCAGATGTGGGTCATGTTACAGACCTAGATACGCTGGGTATACAGCCCCCATAGCCCACCTACGGTTAACCTAAACAAATCATCTGCTGTCCCTGAATGCAACATTGTGCAACACGACTTCCAGGAAAATAACCTGCTAGTTTCCAATAGCGTAACATGTGAAATTAATAAATAGGAACGGAAGTAGGTCATTCGCCCCCTCAAGCTTGCCCTGTCATAAAATAAGAACATGGCTGATCGACTCCAGGGCTCAACTCCACTTTCTTGCCGACTCCTGTATCTCTGCACACCTCTCTGGGTTAGGGAATTCCAGATATTCACTACCTTCTGAGAGAAGGCATCACTTTGCATCTCAGATTGAAATCGATGTTCCTTATTCGTTATCTTTATCCTCGAGTTCGGCACTCTGCCCAGGAATGGGAGCAACCTCTCAACATTTACCTTCTCAAGCCCGCTCTGTATCTTATATATTTCAGAAGTATCACTCTTCATTCATTTAAACTCCAGTGAATAATCACCTCACCATTATAGAGATTCTGAATAACTCAACCCTTTCATCTCTGGAAGCTGGTTAATGATACAACCGCATTACTTGCTGCATCAGCATGCTGACATTATGTTTCATACTCAGGAAGACTCCAATCACTTTGTACTCCTCCTTTTCTGGAAGTCCTCTCCATTAAATAACAGCCTGCCTTTGGTTCTCAGTGTCTTCCACAAACTCGGATGTATATTGCACTCAACTCCCTCCTTCAGGCTGTGAGTATAGATTGCAATAACTGATGCCATTGGACTGATATGTGTGGTGCTCCAGCAGATACACCTTTATCATAAAGATCCATTAATCCTGACTCACCGATTTCTATGTGTTAACCAGTCATCATCGCATGTTAATACATTATCTGTCATCCTACGAGCTTCTGGGTTGAGTAAGATCTTTTATTTTGTAATTCCCTTTGGAAAATCACTGAAAAGCCTCTTGTCTACCAGATCCCCTTTATCAAGTCCGCTTGTTATATTTACAGGCATCTCCATAAGTCTTTGCATGATCTTTCAGGGCAAAATATAATTTCCCTTTCACAAACCCTCACTGACACTGCGTGAAGCTTTTCTTAATGTCCATGCTGGCCAGGTTTTCCAAACGAAACTAGCCCCATCTGCTTTCATTTGGCCCATAGGCCTCTAAATATTTCCCATCCGAGGGTTTGTCCAAATGAGTTTTAAATCGTATAGCTGTATTGGCATCTACCAGTCTTTCTCTGAAAGCTCATTCTATAACCGTACCACTCTGTATAAAAACACTGCCCCTGCGTCCCTTTTAAATCTTCCCCCTTTCACCTTAAACCTATGCCTTCTATAATTGAACTCTCCCGTCCTGTGGAAAAGCCCTTGGCTATTCACCCAATGCGTACCTCTCTTGATTTAAAAAACTTCTATAATGTCAGGCCACAACTTTCTACACTCCATCTGATACTAACTTCAAGAACAAACATTTAAAGATAAGTGCTGCAAATTTGAAACTATATTAAACATGACAGTAAAACAATACACAACCAAAACTTCATACTATTATTTGTTTTTCTCCATATTACAATACTGAGGCAGCATGAAATGCTTATTTAGTGCCAATAACAAGTCACGCACCTGAATTTATTTCTCTAACAGGGGTGATGATCTCGACAATGAAAACGTAACTATGGCCAGATCTATATAATACCATATAGTCAACATTCCCTCTCCTGGCCTCCCAATGATCTTCTGTGCTTGTGTCTTCCTTATCTTGCACTCAATAGAGAGAACCCCTTTCCCCATCGCATCTTAATTTAAACCCGTTTCACAGAATCTTCTTTTATCTTTTGCCACACCTTCTTTCCCCTGTCACTCATTCCCCAACTCTGGCTAGGGATTTAAAACATATTTTCCAATCATTTTGAGTTCTGAAGAAGTGTCACACGAGACTTGAAACACTAATTCTGTTTCCCTGTCTCTGCAGATGCTGACAGACCTGCTGAGTTTCTCCAGAAATGAATAGGGGCACAGAACAAATTTTAAATAAAAAATAACGATCGATACTGGAAATAAAAATTCCAAAAATTGCTGGAGAAACAGAGAGCTTTGTAGAAGGTTCAATGGACCTGCAAGTTGATATCTGCATTCACTCCATAAGATGCTGCAACATCTTCAGCAATTTCTGTTTTTGAACAATTTCCAACGACGAATGTCAAAGATGCCCAAACATCCTGTCCAACATGGAGCGCCTGACACCGGGAACTGAACGATATCGCATGGTGACAAGTTCCTTAACTCTGGAACTGCATAAGGCTGGCATAACTGACACAGCAGTGCTCTGAATTATGGTCAGGGAGAAAAACAGAAGGAAACACATTCACTTCAAATACAGAAGATGGCATTGCTGAAAGGAAAATATTTAGATTCATACCTTAAATTGATTGAGTTAAAGTAACAAATTGGAGCCGTGACACCAAGGAAAGAGTTTCAGCAGAATGAGAAGAAGAAAATGGAAGTGTTACCGCATCAGAAACCATAGTATGAACTGGGGGACAGTCAGTAGAATTGAATTGTAGATATTGCAGATTAAACTGATTATCATCTGATGCTGTAGGTCACAGCAGCAACAGCAGAAGCAGAATTGTATTCAATGATAATCTGTAACCTTTCCCTCAGGATAATCCCTCAGTCCACCATTACCCTCAAGCCGATCTATAGTTCAGTGATGCGTGTGGGTGAACATGCCAGGGTCAGTACCATGTGTACCTTTTCCTGATGACAACCCATTAAAGCTACCGCAATTGGCTGCTTACTCTCGAAACAGCAGAACTAACATCTTGTACAGAGGCAGAAATTATACCACGAGTAACAAATCAGATAGAAGCACTGTCAGCCTGCCGACTCCAAGCATAAATGTTGATGGACCATTAAACAACTTACTGGAGGAGAGGACTCCACAAATATCCCCATCCTAAATAATGGAACAGTTCTGTACATCAGTGTAAAAGTCAAGTATGTGGTGTCTGCACTGTCCTCAGCCAGACGTGTTGAGTGGATGTTTCAACTTACCCTATCATGAATGCCCACAGAATCACAGATGGTAGTCTTCAACCATTTCGATCCGCTGCACGTGACATGAAGAAAGCGCTGAACACAGTAGATACAACAAAGGCAATGGGCCCTGAACCCATTCCTGCAATGGGACTGAAGACTTGTGCAGCACAATAAGCTGCGTCACTGGGGAAACTGTTTCATTCCAGCTCCAACTCTGACATCTCCCTGGCAATTTGGAAAATTACTCAGCTATGTCCAGTTTCCTAAGAGGGGAATAAATACAATCTGACCAATTACCACCCCATCAGTCCCATCAAGACAGTCAAATTTTTGGGAGTTCTATTTGATAGAGCTGTCAAGTAGCACAGAAATAACCTGCTCAGTGTGGTTTCAGATAGGTCCCCATGTGTAGATGGTGCTGTTGTGGAATTGTCATTGGATTACTAATACAGACCAGGCTCATGCTTGGGCAGCTGGTGGAAGATAAAAACAATTATTAACATATCAAGATCTAAAATCTGGTGTCAGTAACAGTGATCTTGTGTCCAATGTTGATTGTAAACATCGATCTCCTTACCCAATGTACTTTCAGGAAGTGAATCTCCCGTGTTTTCCTGGTCTGGCCTAAAAGTGACTCCAGATACACAGACATGTGATAAACTCTTCAACAGTCTCTGAAACGGCCAAGCAAGACACTCAATTGTATCAACTGCTCCGAACTCTTGAAGGATATACCCGGAGAGAACACCTGGCTCCAACTGTGGTGACGGAAAACATAGTCCTGTCGACCCTGCAGAGACCTCCTTCCTAACATCTGACGGTTTGTGACAACATTTACTGAGCTTTCCCACACACTTTACAGGAACATCGGGAAATGAGTACGTCACACAACGCATCGAGCTTTCTCTGTGCTAGTGAATGGTCGAACATCTCCTTAATGCAGTTTTACCCATACAATATTCATATCCCTTAATATGTTTAAATATTGTGAAATATAAAGTGAGAACTGCTGTAGTCCCTTCAGCCCATCAGTTTTGCTCCTCCATTCAATATACAGGCAGTTCTCAGATAACGTGTGTTGATTAAATACAATTTGGTTGCAATGTGATTCGTGAACCTTTTTCCATAACGTGAACTCCCGTTCATTGTGACGCAATTCCTTGCCGGGAGCCAACTGAACAGCAAAACGCAGACTCAGGATCCTCTGTCTGCAAAATGTACAATCAATGTGTTCAGCTAAAACAGGAATGTAATCCAATCTAGAAGCGTTGAAACTGAGCCTGAAACAGGGAGTTGTAGTATCCATTTAGAAAGAACTTTATTTGAAACTGTGGGGAGAATCTTGAGGAGACCTGGAGTTTCCCCATCGGCATCACGTGGTCAGTCAGCCTCACGCGCTTTCTGGTGAAGAGTGTGGTGAAAGGTACACTGTTGTAGTCAGTGACCTGTATTTTGAAAGTGTTACATTTACAGCACTGTTTTATTACAATATGGGACTTAAAGATTTATTTAGACTGTGCTAGTATGTGTGTTAAACGAAATTAAATTTTTGGCTTTACTATTATTTTGGGGGGTTCGCCCCTTACCCTCTTTTTCCCATAGACCCCATTATTAATATTGCACGATTTTGCACAACACGGTGTTGCACAGGAACACAGCGACTGAAATATTGGAGAACAACCTGGATTGATAGCTGAACTTCTATCTTCACGCGATACTCATCTCTCTCCCTATCCTTTTAATTTCCAGAAATCCTTAATTATATTCAGTGCCAAGGTTTCCACAGCCCGAGCTGGGAGAGAGTACTCCTTGTTCGACAGTCTCTGAGTGAAGACATATATTCTCATCTCAATGCAAAGTGGCCTGTCTGTACTTAATGCTGTGGCCCCTTGTTTCAGGCGTCCAAGCCAACTTCCAATCTGTCTCGCCCTGTCAGAGTTTTATATATTTCACTGTGATCACCGCTCATTTTCCTAAATCCCATGGAATACAGATCCAGTCGCCCAACACTCTGCTCCCACAACAAGCTTGTCATCCCAGAGATCCGTCTGGTCATCCTTTCCTGCTCTCCCTCAATGTCAGGTTTGTCCTTTATTGGGTAAGGAGACCATAAGTGCACACAATACTGTACTATGTTAGAGATGGGGGTCTCACCAAGGCCTTGTACAGCTGCAGTAGGATACTCTTACTCCTGCACTCAATTCCCCTGAAATGAAGGTGCATACATCATGTATCTGTCTAAATGCTTACTGCTCCTACAATATTGCTTTAGTGACTGGTGTACATGGTGATCCAGATTCTTTTCAATGTTACAGCTCCCCACTTGTTGGGTCTATGTACACTGGTCAGCATGTCAATGCCATTCCCAGTATTGACTTCTGGCTTCACATTCACTGTCACATGTACTCAGAGGGCTGCACAGAAATAAACGAAAATGCAGCTTAAGTTCCTTTATAGAACAACATGTTTCAAACATTCCCTTTTCAAATGAGAGGCTGCCATTCTATTGTTCCCATCAAAGTACACAACATCTCATCTCTGCCATTACTCTCCATCTGCCACGTAGTTTCCCAGTAATTTCACTTGTCTCAGTCACTTTGGAGCTTTTTTACATCTTCCTCACAACTCACATGCTGACATCGTTTAGTGCTGTCAGCAGACTTTAGAATATTGCATTTGAGCCCTTCAACCATATATATGATGTGTATTGGGAATAGCTGGGGCCCAAGACACGATCCTTGCTATACCCTCCTAGACTTCCATTTTAAAAAAATGTTGTTTTATTCCTGCGCACTGTTTCCTGCCAGCTCTCCCATTCTAAAACCATGACCATCCGTTAGACCCAGTCCCTCAGGATTCGAATCCGCACAATAGGCTTGGGGCTTTATCAAAAATCTTTCTGAGATTCAACTCGTATTACATTGATACCTTCTCCATAATGTTGCTAAAAGCCACTTTCTCAAATATGATTCCCATTTCATAAATCTCTGTTGACTTTGTCTATGTCCATTAATTTCATTCCGATACTTTCTCTAAACTGTTTAGTTGCTAATTTCATTCTATTCCCTTTTTCTAACCAGACTAAAGATCCCTAGTATTGCTAGGAAGTTTTCTTTTTTATTTTGTTTTCCTCTGTGAAGGCATAACTGAAACTTTTGTTCCATAGTTCTACCATTACCCAGTCCTCAATAATCTGGTATCAAACTGTAAAAAAGCTGCACATTTCTTTCTCTTAATTTTGCCATTAACATATTTTCCGAAAATATCACAAGTTCTGTCTTATAAACTTTGTTAAGATATTCTTCAGAAACCTATCAAATCCTATTTTAAGGTACTCACTGATTGGTCTTTGACAGCCATACAATCACAGAAGCAAAGACTCTGTACTATCAGAAATAAAGCATGGTCTACATAAGGCCCACTTTCTGACACAATACACCTAGCCGTGAATCTTAAGGCATTTCAAGTCCACGACCGTGTATTTTCTAATAGTTTTGACTTTGCCATGATATCTCCCCTCTCAAGAAGTGTACTTCAGACCCCAATACACACTGGCTGAAAAGCAATCCTCAAATCCTCACTAAACAGCAAACCGCCCCCTTGACGAAAGGGGGCTGTCCATCCACCCTGCCCTTGCTCCTCGTAATCCTATCCTTCAGAATCACGTATCCCTCAGCCTCCTCTCCTCCAAACTAAACAACTCAAGCTTATCCAGCCTTTCTCCATATCTGATATGCTCCATCCCAGGGAACATCCTGGTGAATCCCCTCTGCAAACCCTCCCGTGCAGTCGCATCCTTCCTGTAATATGGTCCCCGGAACTACACACAGTATTCCATCTTGGCCTCACCAAAGTTCCGCATAGCTCTTATAATCTGCGCCTCAATGTTTACAGTCCCTTATACTTTCCAAAATTGTGTATGAACCTGTCCACTCACATTCAGGGATATGTGGAGAAGCACCCTCTGACCTTCCTAGTGTGCTGCCATTCATTGAGTGGTTGGTTCCTTCTTCCAAAGTGTATCCCCTCCTATTTATCAGGGTTACATTCCATCTGCCATTGATCTTCCCAGCTGACCATTCCATCTGTATCTTCCCCTAACTTAAGGCCTTCCTCCTCAATGCCAGCTAACAGCCAATCTGCATATCAAACACAAACTTACTTCTCACACTCCCCACCCCTCATCCATATTCACAGCTACGTCATTTATGATTACCACAAATATTAAAGATGAAAATCACACAACGTCAGATTAGAGTCCAACAGGTTTGTTCGGAGGCACTAGTTTTCGAAGCACTACTTCTTCATCAGGTGATTGTGCGCTTTGATGAAGTAGCAGCACTTCGAAAGCTAGTGCCGCTGAATAAACCTGTTGGAGTTTAAACTGGTGTTATGAGAATTACAGCATTGTCCACCCAGTCCAACACCAGCACCTCCGAATCACAAACAATAAGAGATACAGCACTGATCCCTGTGGTATACCATTGGACACTGGCCTCCAATCACACAAGCAGTCAACCACCACCTTGTGTCTCCTACCACTAAACTTCATTTGGATGCAATTTGGCAAGTCACTAATGAGACCTACCTCTTCCCTGGTTATTCTGTTCCGCTGGACACACTTGTAAAATATCTGGGAATTCTCCCTAATCTTGCCCTTCCAGCAGGTTTCCATGCCCCTGTGTTAATTAGTCCCCTACGCGTGCAGAATTTCCTCCTTATTGCAGTCTTAAAGGATCTGTCCTTTATCCTGCCATTATTTTCCTTGAATGTGGATTAGGCAGCCGGAGAAACATCCTGTTAATTTCCAACTTGTCACATGTTTTGTGAATTTTATGCATTTCACAGTGACCCATCTCTAATTCTTTGAAACTCTAGAGAACACAGGCCGAGTTTCCACGCAATCTCGCCAATTGAGTGATTAATCTGGAGAATGTCCGTTGAACTTCCTCTGTGGTCGGTATATTCTTTCTCAGATTTGGTGACCAAAACTGAACTAAATATTCCAGGAACAGTACTCACCTACACGCTGTTAAACTGCTTCAAAATGTCTTTACATCTATATTCTGACTCCCTTAAAGGAAGGCAATCCAAACTTTAACTTACCACTTGCATATATTCCTCCAAATACCCTTCACATTCATTGCATTTACAAACTCATTGTGTGAGTTCTTATAGAAAGCCTTCTGATAATCTAGAATATGCCAATTGTCCTTGTTCCCCATGATCGATGCTGTAAGAATCAACTTCAAACAATTCCAAAGCTTGTCAAGTATGATTTCCCTTTCAGAAATGCAGACTGATTCTCTCCAATGTTGCTGTTAATTTCGAAATAACGAATATCACATCCTATATGATAGATTCCAACAGTTTCTCCACAAATGTCAAGTTAATTGGTCTGCAGTTCTCCACACTATCTCTTCTTCACTTTGTAGATGCTTGGATCACTACCGTACATCTATAGTGCTTGGATTATGTTTACTAATGTCCATTTATCTCCAACGGCTTCCAGACGATGCAGAATGCACTGGGTAAAAGAACACAGTCATCGACGATGCAACTAATACTTCTGTTAGTGGTTTACTTCTGAAGATTCGATTATGAACTACATTTGGTTTGTCAAGGTTAGCAATGCTCAATCCAGCTGCATGTTCACGTAGAGCCTTGTTACTAATATAAATTGACTTTATGTCTTTTGATCCATCGTCCTATATAATGACGTTGTAATTCTGGGTGATTTTCTGGATCTTCCTCCATGAAGACAGATGCGAGGCAACTGGTTACTTACTTGGCCATTTCCCAGTTATCCATAATAAGATCGTCTCTCCTGATTGCAGATTTCCACATTTGACAATGCTTATCTCTTTCCTTTGAAATATAGAACATAGATTTATGCAATCTTTGTGTTCCTGTTTGTTTGCATTCATGTTAGATTTTTGATTTCCTTACCCGTTTCATGGCCCTGTATTTCTGGATCGTAAATTTCTGAGAATTCTCAGGATTCCACAATGTGTGGAATTCTTCTGAAGACACTTCCTGTGATTAATATATACTTTCATTTATTATGCTAATCATTGTTAACTCACTTTCTCACTCTTGGGTGTTTTACCTGAAATAAATAAAGATATTTTCCAGACTTTGTAGTGTTTCTATAAATCTCCTGGTCCTGACCAGATATATTCAGGAACACTGCACGAGGACAGGAAAGAAATATCGGGAGCCCTGGTTGGTACTTTTGCATCAGCGGTAGCCAACGGGTGAAGTCCTGAAGGACTGGAAGGTAGTGAATGCTGTGCCCTTATTCAAGAAGGGCTACAAAGAAAAACCGGGCAACTATATACCAGTAAACCTAAAATCTGTAGCAGGTAAGTTACTTGAGAAGATTCTGAGGGAGAAGATATACATGCATTTGGAACGACAGGGCCTTGTGAATGGGGGATTATGGCTCACACATTTGTTAGACAGCTTTGATGAAGTGACCAGTAACTTTGGCAAGGGCATGATTGCATATATAGTCTACATGGATTACAGTAAGGCCTTCAATAAGGTTCCCCATGGTACGCTGCTCTGGAAGGTTAGATCATATGGAATTGAGGGGGAGCTGGCAAATTACGTCGAAAATTGGATTGATGATAGGAGGAAGAGGGTAATCGTGGAAGGATGCTTGTCGGACTGGAGGCCTGTGATGAGTGGAATGCCTCAGGGATCGGTGCTGCGACCATATATTCATATATTACATATATCTATGATTTAGATGAGAATGTACAGGCATGATTTGTAAGTTTCAAGGTGACACTAAAATAGGTGGTATTGTGGACAGTGTGGAAGGTTGTCAGAAATTTCAGAAAATACAGCAGTACCTTGATCAGGTGGGGAAGTGGGCCGAGAAATGGCAAATGGAATTTAATTCAGATAAGTGTAAGGTCTTGCATTTTAGAAAGTCAAATCAAGGCAGGAGTTTCATGGTGACTGGCAGGGCCTTAAGGATTGTAGTGGAACAGAGTGACGTTGCAATTCAGGTGCACCGTTTTCTGTAAGTGGAGTCCTAGGTAGACAAGGCACTGAAAAAGGCTTTTGACTCATTGGCCTTCATCAGTTAGAGCACTGAGTATTGAAATTAGGGAGTTATGGTGCAGTTATACAAAATGTTGGCGAGTCCATACTTGTAGCGTCATGTTCAGTTTTGTTCACTTTGCTCGAGGAAGGATGTTATTAAACTGGAAAGAGTGCAGAAGAAATTTACAAGGATGTTGCCAAGACTCAATGGTCTGAGTTATAATGAGAGGTTGAACAAGCTAGGAATGTTTTACTTTAGAATGCATGAGGCTGAGGGGGATCTGATAGTAGTGTATAAGATCATGGGAGACATGGATAGAGTCAATTCACTCAGTCTTATTTTTCCCCAGGATTGGGCAATCACGGACTAGAGGACATCAATTTAAGGTCAGCGGGGAAAGAGTAAAAGGGAACCTGAGTGGCAATTTCTTTTAAACACATGGTGGTATGCATATGGGATGAGCTGCCAGCAGAAGTGGTCGAGGCGTGTACATTCACAAAATTTAAAATACATTTGGACAAATACACAGGTAGAAAATGATTAGAAGGATACAGGGAAATGGCAGGTAAATGGGGTTAGAGTGAATGGACATTTTGTTCGGAATGGACCAGTTTGGGCCGAATAGCCTGTCTCCGTGCTGTAAGACTATATAGGTCTAACAACCATTGTTCTCCTACTGAATGTTATACTGTATTTTCCCAATTCACTGGAGCGAACTTGACACTCACGGCTCTGGGCTTCCATGATGTTTGACCAGAATGTTCAAACATTCCACATTGAATGCAGACGCAGTGTAAAATACAACATATTAATGTCACTATTCCTCCAAAGCTGCTTCAGAGCAATGTTAGTAATTAGTCCTTCCGACCACACAATAGACAATAGGTGCAGGAGTAGGTCATTCTGGCCATCAAGCCTGCACCACCATTAAATATGATCATGGCTGATCATCCTTAATTAGTATCAGACAATGCCAAATCCGAAATAATCTGCTCTCTGGTTTGGTTCACAACATACTCTTCAACCACCTGATATACACTAAAGGAATTTATTTTTCACAACATTAGCAGTCACTTAGTTAACTCAGTTTCGATGCAACTTGACACCATCCATTATTACTGCAGAACCCACGCGTATTTGTCACAAATTCACAGGATGAGGGCTTAGCAGGATAACCAGCATTTACTGGCCATGCCAGATGGCAGTTAAGAGTCAACAGCGTTGCCTTGGATCTGGAGTGACATGCAGGCCAGACCAGATAAGAACAGCCGTTTTCTTCCCTAAAGGACATTAGTGAACCAGATGAGTTTTTCCAACAATCAACAATGGATTCCTGATCATCATTCCAGATACTTATTGAATTCAAATTCCACAATCTGCCATGGCAGGATTTGGAACCATGTCCCCAGAACATTACCTGGGTATCTGGGTTAAGAGCCTAGCGGTAATATCAGTATGTCATAGCTTCCCTTTGCATATAGTTGAACATGTAATTTCCAGAGCATATGATGCAAAATATGTGCACGACAGTTTTGGTTCAGATATATAACACAGCAAGTTTGTTACTCTTTGCTATTTGTAAGACCCACCCACACTGATTCTGTAGAATCTGAGGGACAGCGCCTGTGTCATTATAAGTGATAGATTTGGATAAGGCATTCTCGGAGGCTCACCTCGATGCTGAGATGATCTGCAAACATGTCCAGCAATACAGGACAAACATCAATATCCATTCCGCTCTGTCAGGATAAGTGTCACTCTATATTCTCACTGTTCCCTAGACTCACTGTATATCTGTTACAGCACCTACCATCGACCAAGGCTTACACTCTAACTCCAATAAGGCTCAAGCACGACCACACTCACTGTTGAATTCAGCACCTTCCCTCCCCCACATTTTCTGTCCTTGATGCAATAGCCCCACACATTAATAGCACTACATGGATACAACACTATGGACAGTCTCCCTCCGGCCACCTCACCATGTCACACCTCACCTACCACAGCACTAACAGCAGGGCCAACAACTCCCACTCTCACTCATTCCCTCCCTTTTTCCCATTTCACGAGAAACAGCCTGGAATAGGACAGAAAGGGCCATGCCGGGTGGTGGAGTGCCGGAGTAACGTTCCCTCATTCCCCTGCCCTGATATGTCGGGAGGATCCTGGAGAGAGCCAGTGGGACCAGGAGGCCTTGTGTGGAGTTTCTGAAACATCCACGTCCCACCAACTGAATAACGAGTAGTGTTCAGTAAAGAGCAATTCTCAATTCAAACCAACAGTCAGTTACAACTTCATCTCTCTCACTTGCAGAAGAACAGATGCCCCATTGCACAGAGATGCAGTCATTGAAATATACAGAAGTATTGGTAAATACCCCAATATACTAACATGCACAATGCATACAAGGAGATAAGCATGCACACACGGAGAAGCAGACAAAGACATAAACAGTCACACACAAATAGACACAAACACAGATAGAAACACACAGGCTGATACAAAGACAGACAGACTTAGTCACACAAATACAAAAATAACAAGTACATGGACACACACGTTTAAATACACATTAAGACACAGACACGAGTGCCATTAAGACACAAATAAATAAGTTTTTGATTTATAAGGACATCAAGGATTCGAGGGAGAAGGTAGGAAGAGAGAATGATGTTGAGGAACATATTAGAAATGACTGAATGGTATATCAGACTCGATAGGCCTTGTTGGTCTAATTCTGCTCCTTTTTTAATGTGCGTGTGATGTTACGCTATCAGGTATTCTCTTCCTGAGACAGCAGCAGCATCATATTTGATTGGAAACAGTCAGTGGTAATGTGGGAAAAGATTGGAGGGCAGAATGGTTAATGTCTATTCCTAGTTATTGTGCCACTATATCCGAAAAGGGGCAGTGATTTGATCTGAGATTAACACAGTTTATAAACAATGTGTCCCACAATGAAAGAAAGATGTCCCTTTCCCTTTACTATTGAGCTGTCTGTGGTGTCCTCATCCTCAGGGAGCGGTGAAGACTCGGTTAATTAAGGTATTTTAGTTTGAGTTTGACTGATCTTTGCCGGACAGGAGAGTCAATGTTTATTGGGAACAGACAGGAGACGGATGGTCAGACACACTCGGATCAGCCATGAGCATTCTGAATGGTGCCGCTAAATGGCCAACTGCTGCCCCTTTCCAATGTGTTGTTCTGTCAATCCAGTCTCCCTCCCGTTACAGGAATAGACTGCTGCCCCTATCCAATGTGTTATTCCCTCAATCCACGCCCCGGGCCGTTACAGAGATATACCGCTGCCCCTATTCCATGTGTTGTTCCCTCAATCCACGCCCCAGACCGTTACAGAGATATACCGCTGCCCCTACCCCATGTGTTGTTCCCTCAATCCACCCTTCGAGGCTGTACAGAGATATACTGCTCCCCCTAGCCCATGTGTTATTCCCTCAATTCACACCCCAGGCCGTTACAGAGATATACCCCTGCGCCTACCCCATGTGTTGTTCCCTCAATCCACCCTTCCAGGCTGTACAGAGATATACTGCTGCCCCTATCCCATGTGTTGTTCCCTCAATCGACACTCCCGTCTGTTCCAGAGATATACTGCTGCGCCTACCCCATATGTTGTTTCCTCAATGCACCTTTCAATGCGATTACAGGGTAGAGGACCATCCCATTCAGCCAGACTGGATCGTTACAATGAGACGGGAGGAGACCATTCTGCCCCTCCAAAGAATTACGCAGGAACATAGGATGAAGTAATTCAGCTCGTTGAGTACATTACACCACCCAGAACGAGGCCATTCAACCCGCCTGAACTTCTGCACAGGAACAGGGATGTTGTCATTAACAGGAAATAGACAGTCGAGATATATGATTTTTTAAAACAAAACTGTAACAAGTTTTGACTCAGAGATCACTGTAGGGTCATCAATAATCAATAATCTATGTAAAATATCTGGATGAAGGGACTGAATGGATCAAAGCTGGACTACCTTGCACACCAAAATGATCATTCAATAGACCTTCAAATGGAGGAAGTGAATCTGCATTATGATGTAGACAGGGAAGGTTAGTGAGCATACCCTCAGCAGAAATAATATAATGCGAGTTGTCTATTGCAGTCGAGAACAATTTAAATGGAGAGAGATTGCAGAACTCTGTGATGCAGATGTTTTTTATATTTTTGGTGCATGAATCATATGAAGTCTGTCTGCAGATGCAGCAAGTGATTTGGAAGGTAAGTGGACTGAAGCTGTTTGTGGCAACGGGTATTAGTTTTAATTCGGAATATTTCACTGTATCTGTGCCAGGATTGTGAGACCACATCAGATACACTGGGTGCAGTTCTGATCCTCTAAACTAAAAAAAAAATTCAATTTCTTTCAAAGATGTTCAAAGATGCTTCCCTTTACTCATTCCTGAAATGAAGGCCTTTTGTTATGGGGGTTTATCTGTTTAGATCTTAGATGAGAAATCTTACTGAACCACGATTTTCAGAGAAGTCTTTCAGCTGGATACATATTTTCTCTTGTTAAGAAGACTAAAGCTAGATAATATTTTTTTTTGAATGAGATGCATTGGTATTAACACAAATATTATGAAGATGTCAACCCATTTTTAAAAATTACGCAGATGCATATAAGCATCTCATCAAATCATAAAACGGTCACATTATTTTATTTTGCTAATGCAAAGCGCTGTGCACAACAACAGCAATGATACTGCATACAGCATACAGTCTATTATCATCCATTCCAGAGAATGTACATGGAGAGTGCACATGGTCCAGTTTGGTGTTCAGTTGACATTCTTGTATTTTTCCACACAGAGACGGAGAAAAATATTACTTGCTTCAGAAGCAGCAGCCAATTGGTCTCTCTCTCTCTTACTTTGTTCTGCCTGAAAACAAGGTGTAAGAGCAGAAAATCCCTGAGTCATCTTTACCACTTCTGGAGGATTCCTGATAAGGATTCATTGGAATCTCTGTACAGCTCGAAGCAAAGGGAATTCAGACAAATCCAAATCCAACTGTTCCGAGAAGAAATCCGCATTCCCAGACATTAGTGTGAGCAGAATAAATTCAAAGTCAGAAACATATTTGAGACACTCTATCATTTTACCATTTGTTCACAGTTCAACTTTCTGTGCCTCAGATTTTTCTAGAAAATTACCCAGTCCGATACCTATATCATTGGGCACAGCACTCAACTGGTTACATTTAAAATTTGTTTCACCAATAGAGCAGTGGGAAAAGACATGAGTGACCCTCCAACATTGGTCAGAACACAAACAAGAGATTCTCAAAAGGTTTTTAAGGTGTGAATTCCCTTCCACAGAAGATTGTGATGCTTGGATATTTCCATTTGTTCAAAGTTGTCTATGTAAGACAATTGAAAGACAAATGAATGTAGGGAAATGGTACTGACAGAAAAGTGCTGCTGAGACCTTAATCAGATCATAGTGCATGGTAGAGCCGTGACAAAGTGTCTGATGACCCACTCTTGCTCCACTGTCCCGTGTTACTATGGTGGATTCAGCTTCTCACAGCTCCTGCAAGGTGCAGATGGGGGCCAATGCTCCACAGTAACACAGGATTTCATTTAATCCCTCACAACTGGCACACTCAGATTGGGATGGATTGCAAAATGTTATTTGGAAATCCAGGCTGGTTTTGAAAGACGCCTCTGGTATGTTTATAGAGTGCCCCCTCTCTGCAACTTGTGCTTCATTTATTGGTCTTGGTCTAGACCAGGATTCGTTATGAATAAAGCTCCATACCTCACTCAGAGATGACTCAAAAATGCTTTGCTCTCTCTGATTACAACATACAAATACAGTACATCCAGGAAAATTACAGCCGTTTACTTTGAAATTACAGAAAATGAAAACATAGGGAACAGGAATAGGTAATTCGGATGGTCAAGCCATTGTATATGATCATGGCTGATCTCCTGTTCGCATTAACTCCTCCATAATGCCCAGTTCTTCACACTCCACAGCTCTCTGGCAGGTCAAAGATTCATGTACCATCTCTTCAAATACTTTCAGTGATGTAGCTCCCCGAACTCTCTAGTCCAGATAATTCCTGACACTGATTACCCTCTGTGAGAGGAAAACAGTCTCTACACATACACCGTCACCTATTGATTTGAACAAGAGGTGAACACAGGGGCTCAGGATAGAGTGAATGGCCTTGATATCAAGGCAGTAGTTGGCTGAGGATGTCATCGGGACCACCTAATTTTTTGAGCTTAATGAGAATCAGGTCTAACCTCCTCACTGGTTGGGGTCTTTCAGAGCACAAAGGAAGATGTTTGTGGTCGGTGGCCAACAATCCTCTCAGTCCCGGGACATCTCTTCAGGAGATCCTCAGAATAACTTCCTCAGCACAAACATCTTCAGCTCCTTCGTCAACGTCTATGTGCCCCCATTCCCGTCGCCCCTCATCTATCCCAAGATCAGAAGTGGAGTGATCACTGAAGATCACACAATATTCAGGACATTTTGTCTCCACTCAGCTCCTGAACGGGTCTGTGTCCATATTCAGCAAGACCCAAACAACATTCACGTTTGTGCTGTTAAAGTGTCGGTAACATTCATGTAACAGAACGGTCAGGCACTGCACTTTTCCACAGTTAAAAGAGGAGCTCATTCAGCACCTCAAGCTGGTTACACCCGGATATGTGGAAACTATTCAGCCCATCGAAATGACTGAACAAGAAGAGGGACAGCCCATTCAATCCTCCTGCCTGTTCCACAGGAAGAGGAGGCGTCTGGTCAGTACATTGAACTGTTAAACAGGAACAGGCAGAGTTCATTAAGACCCCTAAACCTGTTCTATGGAGCCAGGAGGAGACTATTCACCCCTCGAGACACTTATACAGGAATAGGAAGGTGTCATTGATGCTCCAACCTGGAAAACGAATAGAGCAGAGACTGCACTCATAGACTGCTCACATTGCTCCTCGTGGCTCCATTGCCTGTGGAACAAATGATACTTTAACGTGTATTTCCGGCAGTGAGGAAGGAATCAAATGTTTTGTGCCAAGCCTCTAGGAGGCATCTTCCATCTCCAAGAAGACAGACCCATGTTCTTCGTGGGGGTCAGAAGCTGGTGGGGACAGTTAACTGTTTTAGAATGAAGGTGTTTTGGCTCCTGTCGCGATGGAGGATAACGTGAAGTTCTATGTATGATCACACACCAAATGCACTGGATTAATGTTGGAAGAGTTTGGTTGAAGACTGGCTCTCTCTCTCTCAATCGAAATGGGGAGTGGCGTGGACTGAGAGGAACATTCTCACAGCCTTTTAAGCCATTGAGAATTATGTAAACCAAGTTAAAAAAACATGGAATTTATCACCGTATTAGTTCTGTTTGGAATATAATGAGTGACTGTCCATCACCTTAAGTTTCAATGCATTCACCTCTTATTCTTCAAAGCGCTACAGATCCTCATGCACGTCCGATGGTACAATCATCCCAATAATTAGTCTGGTAAAACTCCTTTATACTGTTTCTGCCAAGTGGATTATTCCCTATAAAGGAGAGAAAATCTATGCACAATAATCCAAATACTATCTCAACAACACTCTAAGGTTGATCACAGCAATTCTGTTCCCTCACTTAGCTGTCTCAGCTTCTTTCCTGTAGTATAAAAAGCCATTCCTTCTCTCTGCACTGCGAATGATGTGGAATTTTGAAGTTTCTTGCATCTGTACGCCAGTCATCACCAGAGGTGTCAATGGAGATGTATATCACATTCAGAGGGAGACTCAATCAGAAAGAATTCAATTGAAACAGGGAATGGTCACCTACCTGAATGGAAATGACTTGCAGGAAAATGGAAATCAGGCAGAGAAAGGGAGCTGTCTTTCCTTTTGTTCTTCCCTCACGGGATGTGTGCAGCCCTGGTCAGGCCAGCATTTTATGCTGATATTGAACTGAGTGGCGATTCAGCTGTTGTACAGGATAATAAAGAGTAAACCACATTGCTGTGGGTTTGCAGTCACACAGAGACCCGAACATGAAAGGATAACCCATTGCCTTCTCTAAAGGACATGAGGCAAACAGATATGCTCCTGTTTAAAACTAGTGGTGATGATTTCATTTGCATTCCATCAACTTCCTTCATGAGACAACAAAAGATTGTTATTCTGTGCCGCTTGATTATGAGTCAATGACTTGACCACCATGCACTGTCTGTCCATCTGACAGATTCTGTGGAGAGGACAAATTAACCAGCTCAAGTGACGTAAGCATAGTTAGAAGCGACTTGAAACGGTAATATCTGAATTTATCAAAGGCACAAACGATGGATTATTCAGCAGCTGCATTGAGGCTGAGAAGGTGACTGAAATATCCTGATAGTGGTCTTCATCAAGATTGGTGAATGGGGAGAATATGTAGAAATGTAAACATGAATGAAGAAGAAAGATAATGGAAATTAGGAACAGTCTGGTTTCTCCTCGCGTATTGTTGAGTAAGCTGTGAATAGTAATTTGCTAGTTATAGTCAGTAAGGAATAAATTTTTTGACTGGACCTGAAAATGATGGCTTGCAAATTTTAAAATTTGAATATGAACATCAATTCAGTACAACTCAGCTTAATGGTCAGATTGAAAGACTTACCAGGAACACCAACTATAGCGAGGATAGGATAGTAACCACCTTGAATAATACAAAGGATATCTTCGATCCGTGTGGCTAATGATATCCAAGGCTGAGAAAGGTAGAAAAGACCCGAGGATAAACTCCTGTCTGTTGTAATATTCCAGTCTAATGTTCTCAGATTCTGATCTCTCCTCCCCTGTCTCTCGAGCTACTGATCCCTGTTCGTCCAGTGATTGATGCTCCTGCCCATACTGGGATAACACATTGAACCGAGTCTTTAATTAATAGAAGAGGCAAACCCTGTAGTGACACATCTCGGATCCACGGAGACTGACATCAATCTCAGTCACTGAACAAATAGCTCCAGCCAACGCTTTTCAATACAATATTGTTTTATTCAAATTCAAAACAATGATTCAAACTGTCATTTTCTGGATGGGCTATGTGAGGGTGACTGATGGAACAAATCTTGAGGCCGGTAGATCAATTGAGTGTAACCATTCAATCTGTCTTGGATGCAGGAGTAATGCCATAGGTTTATCAGAATGTAAATATGCGTCTCTGATTATAAATGGAAACATACATCCTGGATCTATTGATCAAGCATCATAATTTCAATTAAACATTGAAACAATTTTTATAATTCATGATCGGAGGGGAATGTGTGTCTGAGAAACGTGGGGTTCTAACAGACAAATGGAATGGATATGTTAACAGAGAATTGAACGTGGCAAATACAATTCAGATTGTTAATTCCAGATTTAGAGAGAGGCAGATGAGGCCTGTGCTATTGATGTTATCGATGTTAGTGGACTGTGATGAAATGTTATTTACTGGACTTCAATTACAGTGTGATTATTGCATTGTGGAGGAGACAGGAAACAGAGAGAATTGTGGGATGTGACAGTTCAGACTGGAGGGAGGGACAATAATATTCCCCAGTCATCAGTATTGGAATGTTACTCTTCATAACTCATATGAAGAACAGATTCAAGGATACATCTAAAGTGAGGAATGAGGAGTAAAATTTGTTTATTGAACACAAAATACGGTGACAAAATGATTTTCTGTCCGTACTAAACTATGAGATGTACAAAGAAATAAGATACACTCATGATATTGAGTTTCATAAATTGAAATGTGTATTACAAAGCCACAGATGTGGTGTGTAATCTTTGTCAATCATTATTTGGCTCACAGCTGAAATGCTGATTTCCCCTCTGTCAGTGATCTACCTCATTGAGATTCTCTGGTGCAATATTTCAGTATCGAGCACGATTCTCAGTTCCTCCTGCTGTTCATCCAGTCTATTTATATTACATCACCTTCTCACTGTAGAGAAAAAAAAAATCACTTTGCCTTTTGGACTCTGTTTAACTGTCAGCAACTCAGCTCTGTGATATTATTGGCGATAAATGCTCTGGGACCACTGCCAGTATCCGCATTGTGCTCAAACGGTATGGCAATAGATAAAGACCTTGCCATCCGTGAGAATTTCTAAATAAAACTTCCATTTTCTGTCCGTTCCTGTCTTTCACCCCTCATGCTGTCTTCTGATCTATCCAACTCACCCTCTTTTAACATCCCTCCAATCACTCCCTGTTTACAAATTGTGCAGTTGTACAACTTGATGTTTTGGCCATTTTGGAGAAATGGATAGAGCAGGGAAAGGACTGATTGTTGTAGGGTCCGGGGTTTAGAAGCTTCAATAAGAACAAAGAAGATACTAACAGTGTGGCGGGGGTGGGGTTGGTGTGGGGGACGGTGAGGTGGCATTGAAAATCAAAGACGGCATTACGTTGGTAGAAAGGATGCTTGATAAGGACTCGTCTCGTGAGGTCGTATGGGAAGAGGTTAGATACAAACACGGAGAGGTCACTCTGCTGAAAGTTCTCTATTGCCGTCTGAAAAGATCCAGCGATGCAGAGGAAAGGATTACAAACATGATACTGGATATGAGCGAAAATAACAGAGTAGGTGTTATGTAAGAGTTTAACTTTCCAAATATTGACTCGAAATGCTGCAGTTCAATTACTTTATATGGGTCATGTTTCTGACACAGTATGTAGATAGGCCAACAAGGGCCGTGGCCAAATTGGAATTGGTACTGAGTAATGAACAAGAACAGGTGTTAGATTTGGAGGTAGGTGAACACTTTGCTGATAGTGACCACAATTCCGTTATGTTTACCTTAGCGATGGAAAGGGACAGGTGTATACCGCAGGGCAAGAGTTATAGCTGGGGAAAAGGCAATTATGATGCGATTAGGAAAGGTTTTAGGATACATAGGATGCGGAAGGAAACTGCAGAGGATGGCTACAATTTAAGAGTGCAGCTTTTTCAAACAACAGCTACTGTGTGTCCTTGATAAGTTTATACCTGTCAAGAAAGGAGGAAGTGGTAGAGTGAGGCTGCTGTGGTTTACTGAAGCAGTTGAATCGCTTGTCAAGAGCAAGAAGGAGGCGTATTTTAAGATGAAACGTGAAGGCTCAGTTCGGATGCTTGAGAGTTACAAGTTAGCCTGGAAGGTCTTTCAAAAAGAGCTATTAATAGCCAGGAGAGAGCATGAGAACTCTTTGGCAAGTAGGATCGCGGAAAACCCTCAAGCTTTCTATCAGTACGTCATGAATAATAGAATGAACAAATGAAGATTAATGGCAATCAATGACAATAGTGTTAAGTTGCGTGTGGAGTCTGAGGAGATAGGACAGGGTGTAAATTAATATTTGAACCAGTATTCACAATGGAAAAAGAAAATGTTATCGAGGCCAATACTGAGACACAGGCTATTAGACTAGACGGGATTGAAGTTTGTAACGTGGAGATGTTAGCAGTTCTGGAGAGTGTGAAAATAGATAAGTCCCCTGGGCCAGATGGGATTTATCCTAGGATTCTCTGAGAAGCTAGGGAGGAGTTTACACAACCATCTGTTCGGATTTTTGCATCGCCATTATCTACAGGAATACTGCCAGAAGACTGAAGGATAGCAAACGTTGTCCCCTTGCTCAAGAAATTGAGAAGGGACAACCCTGGTAATTAGATACCAGGCTTACTTTGGTTGTGGGTAATGTGTTGGAAAGGATTATAAGAGATAGGATTTACTATCATCTAGAAAGGAATCATTTGATTAGGAATAGTCAACAAGGTTTGGTGAAAGGTATGTCATGCCTCACAAATCATACCGAGTTCATTGAGAAGGTGACCAAACAGGTGGGTGAGGGTAAAGTGAGGTATGTGGATTTCAGTGAAGCGTTTGATAAGGTCCCTCATGGTAGGCTATTGAAGAAAATATGGAGAGCGTGGTGTTGGAAAAGCTGAACAGATGAGGCAGCGTCCAAGATGCATGAACGTTGATGTTTCTCTTGTAAGCCCTTCATCAGGAATCAGTTTTCTGGTCTGCAGCATCTGCAGTCTTCGTTTTCTCCTCGCTCCTCGGATATTGCCTGACCCGCTGTGCTTTTCCAGCGCCACAATCTCGACTCTGATCTCAAACATCTGCAGTCTTTACTTTCTCCCAGAAAATATGGAGACGTGGAATTGTGAGTGATTTAGCGTTTGGATCACAAATCGGCTAGCTGAAAGCAGACAGAAGATGATAGTTGATGGGGAATGTTCGTCCTGGAGTTTAGTTGCGAGGGGTATACTGCAAGGATCTGCTTTAGAGTGACTGTTGTTTGTTCTTTTGAAAATGACCTTAATGAGGATATAGAAGGATGAGTTAGTAAATTTACGGTTGACAGTAAGGTCGGTGGATCTGTCGGCAGTGCTGAAGGATGTTGTAGGAACTGAGCTGTAATGTTCTATGTGCATAGACCTACAATGGGCTAAGTAGCTTTCTTCTGTGATGTAACGATTCTGAGGTACTCTGGCCCACAATAAAAGCTTTAGGTGCCTGGAGAGACAAGCTGGTCCAGTAAAGGACACGCACTGCACAATCATCAATCATCTCTTCCTGTTCTCTGATATACAGCGGCCTCAAAATATCAGTCCAAACAAATAGATTGATTCAAATTCAAGCTGTCAGCAGGACGTTCACCCGAGGGGATTACCATCAGAGGATTCAATGAATAATAAGGTTTCAGAATAACACATAAAGTAAAGCAATATCACAGCAGCATAATAATTGGCAGCAGAGTGAAACTTACAGTTCCAAATAGTTCCCAGTTCAGCATTGTGTTCAGTTTTGGTCACCTTGCTATAGGAAGGATGATATTAAACTGAAACTTTACAAGGATGTTGCCAGGCCTCAAGGGTCTGAGTCATAGGGAGAGGTTGGATAAGCTGGGACAATTCTCTTTAGAGCGCAAGAGACTGAGGGAGGCATGAAGTGCTTCGAGAAGCTCGTCATGGCCCACATCAGTTCCAGTCTCCCAGCCTGCCTCGATCCCTTACAATTTTCCTACCAGTGGAATGGCTCCATAGCGGGTGCCATATCCCTGGAACATCTGGACAACAAGGGCACCCACGTCAGATTCCTGGTCAAAGACTACAGGTTCACCTTCAACACCATTATTCCCTTCAGGCTGATCACCAAACTCCCTGACCTTAGTCTTGGCTCCGCCCTCTGAATTTGGATCCTCAGGTTTCTGACCTACAGTACACAGTGAGTGAAAATAAGTAAGTGTGTCTCTTCCATGATAACATTCTATACTGAAATCCCAAAGGATGTGTCCTCAGCCCCCTAGTATACTCCATTTTCACCCACGACTGTATTGCCAAATTTTGAACAAATTCCATCTATGTGTTCACTGATGACATCATCATAGTAGGACAGGTATATAATGATGGCAAGTCAAAATACAGAACGGAAATAGAGGACTTGGTGATGTGCTGCACTGAGACCATCCTCTCTTTCAACGTCGGCAGAACTAACCAACTGATCAATGACTTCAGAAAGAAAGGAGGAGAACATGCCCCCATCTGCATCAATGGAACTGAAGTTGAAAGAGTGGAAAGCATTAAGTTGCTTGGAGTGACGATAACCGACCTCCCATGTAGATATGACAGCCGAGATGGCACAAGAAAAGCCTCTTCTTTCTCTGGCAGCTCAGGACATTTGACATATCCACAAGGACCCTCACCAATGTCTACAAATGCACCACTGACAGCAAACTATCTGTGTGCATAATGACCTGGTGTGGCCACAGCCCTGCCCAAGAAAGGAAGAGAAATGACAGAAGGTTGTGTGCACAGCCCATGCCATCACGGAAACCAACGTCCTATCCATTCTCTCCATTTACACAGCTCACTGTCGTAGAAAGGCTGACAACACTATCAAAGACACATCGCACCCTGGATCTCCTGCAATCTCTTCCATCATGCAGACAATACAGAAGCTTGAACACTGAAACCAGCAGCTCCTGGACAGCCTCTTCCCAGCCATTATTCAACTAATGATTGGACTCTCTAACTTCAAATAATTCTGATCTTGCTCACATTGATGCTGCCTATTGCCTGCCCTTTCTGGTGTAGCCTGTATGTCTCAGTCTAAGAGTTTCCTTTACCCTATGATCTGTATGTCCTTGCTTATTGTCGGAGGGAGATTCCCCAAATAGTTTCAAAGGCGCAGCTTGCTTCTGAAAGATAACTTGAGTTGCTTTTTTTGTGGATGAAAAGAATCCTTACTGAGATCAGAATAAGTTACCTTTTGTAATGATTCTTCAAGGTTTTTGTGCTACAATTTCATTATTTCATCTGTGTTCTGTTAAAAATCATCGATTCTTTAATAAAGAACTTTCTTTATCACTATGTTGGCATGTTTCAGAATCTTACGAATCAGATTATCCTTTATTTTGCTTTGGAATAATTCCTTTCTCAAAGGCCCGTTTTTCACGAATGCTGAAGCAATCTATTTTAATTTCTGGCTATTTTGTGGCTCTTCAAAAACAGACAGTTGAAATAGACTTTTAAATTTTGGCCACTCCATGTCTCTAAAAAAAGGCAGCTCCAACTCTCACTATGATCTGCCAGAACTGTGTATAAACAAAGAGTTTCATTCCACTTAGATACATACGACAATGACTCCTATCAAATCAAATGAAACCAAATCTCATGATAGAGAGAGAGAAATTGTCACAAGGTCAATACACCCAGATCGAACTCTGCAGTCTGCCACATCCGGCCAAAAATCGTGATAGACGATTAAACAACTGACTGATGGAGAGGGCTCCACAATTATCCCCATTCTGTCAATGGATAAGCTCTGCACATCAGTGTAAAAAACAAGGAAATAGTATCTGTACCATCCTAGCCAGGGGTGTTGAGTCGATGATTCAACTCACCGTCATCATTATGCCCACAGAATCACAGAACTGCGTATAAACAAAGAGTTTATCAGTCTTCAACCAATTCGATTTGCTGCACGTGACATGAAGAAACAGCTGAACACAGTAGAGACGGCAAAGGCAATGAGCCCTGACCCCATCCCTACAATAGGACTGAAGACTTGTGCTGTACAACAAGCCTGTATCCCTGGGGAAGCGGTTTCCT
The DNA here is from genome assembly GCF_047496795.1 of Chiloscyllium punctatum. Taxonomy (NCBI): domain Eukaryota; kingdom Metazoa; phylum Chordata; class Chondrichthyes; order Orectolobiformes; family Hemiscylliidae; genus Chiloscyllium; species Chiloscyllium punctatum. Next base: position 30,897,794 of record NC_092755.1, on the reverse strand, counting down.
TCCAGCTCCAACTCTGACATCTCCCTGACAATGTGGAAAATTACTCAGTGTCGGGGAATAATTACAATCTGACCAATTACAACCCTCTCAGTCTCATCACGATAGTCAAATTGGGAGTTCGTTTTGATAGAGCTGTCAAGCAGCACAGACATAAACTTGCTCAGTGTGGTTTCTGATAGGTCCCCATGTGGAGATGGTGCTGTTTTGGAAAAGACACTGGATGAATAATCCAGACCAGGCTAATGCTCTGGCAGCTGGTGGAAGTTAAAAACAATTAATAAAATATCGAGATCTCAAATCTTGTGTCAGTAACAGTGGCGTTGAAGTCAATGTCGATTGTAAACACCAATTTGTTTTTCCAATGAACTTTCAGGAAGTGATTCTCCTGTACTTTCCTGGTTTGGCCTAAATCTGACTCCAGACACACAGACATGTGATCAACTCTTCAATGGTCTCTGAAAAAGCCAAGCAAGACATTCTATTGTATCAAACTGCTCCAAGGTCTTAAAGGATAAAACCGGACAGAACACCCAGCCTCAGCCTCAGTATGGGAAAGGGAACTGGAAAGAAAGTCCTGTTGACCCTGCAGAGACCTCCTTCCTAACATCTGCGAACTTGTGACAACATTTACAGAGGTTTCCGACAGACCGCACAGAAACATTGGGAATGAAATAGGCCATACAGCACATTGAGCCTGCCCCATTCTAGTTAATGTCTGAACATCTCCTCAACGCACTTTACCCACACACTGTACACATGCCTTAATGTGATTAACCTTGTGAAGCTATAAAATAGGAACAGAAGTTGTCCCCTTGGTCTGTCGAGTTTGCTATCCAATTCAATATAATGATGGCTGACCCTTTATTTCTACTACATACTCCTGCTCTCCCCCCCATCCTTTCGGTGTCTAGACATCCTTATTAGTCTTTAGTGCCTTGTCTTCCCCAACCTTATGTGAGAGAGAATTCCCAGGTTCACCAGTCTCTGAGTTCAGACATTTATTCGTATCTAAATGCAATGTGACCCATCTGTACTGTGGCCTCTTGTTTTAGACGTCCCAGCCAGGGGAATTATCATCACTGCTTCCAATCTACCTAGCCCTGTCAGTGTTTTATTTATCTCACTGAGATCTCCACTCATTTTCCTAAGCCCCATGGGATACAGGCTCAGTCGCCCCAAACTCTGCTCCCACAAAAAGTCTCTCATCCTTCATCCTTCACTGCTCTCCCTCAATGTCAGATAGTCCTTTATTCGGTACGGACACCAAAACTGCACACAATACTGCACAATGTTCGAGTTGAGGTCTAACCAAGGGCCTGTACAGCTGCACTGAGACACCCTTACTCCTGGACTCAAGCCCACCTGAAATAACTGTCAACACCCCATTTATCTTCCTGACTGCTTTCTGCTCCTGCAATGTTAATTTCAGTGACTGCTGTACAGGGAAATCCCAGATTCTTTTCAATGTTACAGCTCCCCACATGATGGGTCTGTGTAAACTGGACTGTGTAAACATGGAACTCAGATGTCTGTCCAAACAATAACAGAAGAAAAGTGCAATTCCCTTCATAGATGGACATTTCTCAACCACTCCCTTTTCCGGTGGTTGGCTGGAATTTAAGTTTTTCCCAACAAAGTAGACAACATCACATCTATCCACACTGCTCTTCATCTGCCACATGTTTACTCATTCACTCCATTTGTTTCAATCACCTTTAAGTTTTTTTCACATCCTCCTCACTTTCAAAATCCTACTTCCGTCAGCAGACTTAGAAACTTGGCATTTGATACCTTCTACGAGATATTTGAGATGTATTGTGAACATCTGGTGCCCCGGCACCAATCATTGCGATGGCCTCATGAGCCTTCCAAACTGAAAACCATCCATTTACTCCTCCTCATTGTTTCCTGTCAACACTCCCATTTTAACACCATGTTCATATATTACGCCCCATCCCATGTGCTTTTACTTTGCACACTAGGCTTGGGACTCTATTAAAAGTCTTGCTGAAAATCCAAGTTCAATGCCTCTCTTGTATTTTCTGTAATTAACCTACCAGTCAGTTTCTCAAATATGTTTCCCATTTCATCAATCTGTGTTGTTTTTTTTCTATGCCCATTATTTTCAGTTACAATAATTTCTCGAAATTAGTTTGATTACTAATTTCATTCGACATCATTTTCTCATCAGACTCAGGTTTTCTCCTATTGCTGGGAAGGCTTTGTTTATGTATTTTTCTGTGAAGACAGAAGTGAAGTAGCTGTGTCATGTTTCTCTGTTCTCCATTCTCCATTCCCTGGTTTCACTCTGTAAAGAAGCTGAAACTTTGACTAAAAAGAACAGCTGTTGTCTATTCACCCTGTCCATGCCCCTTGTAATCTTAAACCTGAATGACTTATCCGCTCAACTTCCTCTGCTCCAAAATAAATAACTCGAGCTTACCCAGCCTCTCTCCACAGCTCATATGCTCCATCCCAGGGAGCATCCTGGTGAATCTCTTCTGCACCTCATCCAGTACAATCACATCCTTCCTGTAATGAGGCTCCCAGAACTGCACAAACCATTTCATTTCGCCTTACCAAAGTGCTATATAAAACTCGGATAATCTTTGGGTCAATGAATAAAGGCTTTATCTACAGTCATGCTGAACTCATCAATTATCATATCCAGTCACATTCAGGGATGTGTGGAGAAGCACGCTCTGAGCTTCCTAGTGTGATGCCATTCTTTGTTTCCTCCCCTGTCTGGTTCCTTCTTCCAAACTGTATCCCCTATTTATCAGTGTTACATTCCATCTGCCATTGTTCTGTCCATCTGACCATTCTATCTGTATCTTCCTGTGACATAAGACCTTCCTCCTCACTGCCAACCACCCGGCCAATCTTTATGACAACACAAACGTACTTATCACACTCCCCCGACCCACTTCACATTCACATCACTTATGAATACCACAAATAATAAGGGACACAGCATTGATCTCTGCGGTACACCTGGGGAAATTGGGCTCCAGTCACACAAACACCCTTCTACCATGAAGTTGAGTTGGGATACAACTTGGCAAGTCACTAATAGGCCCTACATGTTCCCTGGTTGTTCTGTTCTACTTGATATACGTGAAGAATATCTGGGGATTCTCCTTAATTTAGCCCTGCCAATAGGCTTCCGTGCCCCTGTGTTAGTCAGTCCCCTCCGAGGGAAGAATTTCCTCCTTATTACGGTCTTAAATGGCATATCCCTTATCCTGTCATTATTTTCCTTAAGTATAGATTAGACCACTAGAGAAACATCCTGTTTATTTCCACCTCATCACATGTATCATAGATTTTTGAAATTTCACAGCGATCACCTCTTATGCTTTGAAACTGGAGAGGTCGCAAGACAACTCTCCCCATCAGAAACTCTTGTCATCTCAGGAATTAATCTGGAGAATGTCCATTGCACGTCCTCTGTGATCAGTGTAATCTTTCTTAGATTAGATCACCAACGCTGCACTCAATACCTCAGGTACACTCTCACCAACATTCTATGCCACTGCTTCATGATGCCTTTACCTCTATATTCCAATTCCCTTAAACAATCTCCAACCTAACTTTAACTTTCCAATTACATGTATTCCTCCAAATACCATTCACATTAATTGCATTTACGAACTCACTGTGTGAGTTAAAAAGGCATAGAGATGTACACCATGGAAACATACCCTTCAGTCCAACCCGTCCATGTCGAGCAGATATCCCAACCCTATCTAGTCTCATCTGCCTGCACCCGGACCATATCCCTCCAAACCCTTCCTATTCATATAAACATCCAAAAGTCTTTTAAATGCTGCAGTTGTGCCAGCCTCCACCACATCCTCTGGCAGCTCATTCCATACACGTACCACTGTCTGTGTGAAAAAGTTGCCCCTTAGGTCCTTTACGTTTAATTACTTACAGTGTGGGAACCCGCCGAAGCACAACTCCCCCCCCGACCCATTGCCCTACACCTAACACCACAGGCAATTTAGTATGGCCAATTCACCTAGCCTGCACATTTTTGGATTGTGGGAGGAAACCCACGCAGACACAGGGAGAATGTACAAACTCCACACAGAAAATCCACACAGCCTGAGGTAGGAATTGAACCTGAGTCTCGAGCATTATGCAGCAGCATTGCTAACCACTGTGCCACCGTGCCACCCAACACCTTCTGCCTCTCACCCTAAACCTATGCCCTTTAGTTCTGGACTCCATGACCCCAGTGAAAAGACTTTGTCCATTTATCCTCTCCATACCCTTCATAATTTTAAACATCTCTATAAGGTCACCCCTCAGCCTCCAGTGCTCAATGAAAAACAGCCCCAGCCTGTACAGCCTCTCCCTGTAGCTCAAATGCTCCAAACCCGTCAACGTCCTTGTAAATTTTTCCTGAACCCTTTCAATTTTCACAACATATTTCCAATAGGAAGGAGACCAGAATTCCATGCAATATTCCAACAGTGGCCGAACCAGTGTCCCGTATAGCTCCAACATGACCTCCCAACTCCAATACCCAGTACTCTAACCAATAAAGGAAAGCATGCCAAACGCCGCCTTAACTATCCTATCTACCTGCCACTCCACTTTCAAGGAGCCATAAACCTGCACTCCAAGCTCTCTTTATTTAGCAACACTCGCCAGGACATTGCCAATAAGTGTATAAGTTCTGCTAAAATTTGCTTTCCCAAAATGCAGCACCTCGCATTTATCTGAATTAAACTCCATGAATTAAACTGAATTAAACTTCTCAGCCCATTGTCCCATCTGATCAAGATCCTGTTGTACTCTGAGGTAACCTTCTTCGCTGTCCACTGCACGCCAATTTTGTTGTAATCTGCGAACTTACTAACGATACCTCTTAGACTCGCATCCAAATCATTTATGTAAATGACAAAAAATAGAGGACCCAGCACTGATCCTTGTGGTACTCCACTGGTCACAGGCCTCCAGTCTGAAAAACAACCGTCCACCTCCACCCTCTGTCTTCAACTTTGAGCCAGTTCTGTATCCAAATGGCTCGTTGTCCCCGTATTCCATGCGATCTAAACTTGCTAACCAGTCTCCCATAGAGAATCTTGTCGAACACGTCCATATAGATTACATCTACCACTCTGCCCTCTTCGTTCCTTCTTCAAAAAAACTCAAGCAGGATTGTGAGATATGATTTCCACGCACAAAGCCATGTTGACTATCTCTAATCAGTTCTTGTCTTTCCAAATGCATGTACATCCTATCCTTCAGGATTCTTTCCAATAACTTGCCCACCACCGACGTCAGGCTCACTGGCCTATACTTCCCTGGCTTGTCTGTACGACCCTTCTTAAACAGTGGCACCACGTTAGCCAACCTCCAGTCTTCCGCCAGCGCACCTGTGACTATCGATGATACAAATATCTCAGCAAGAAGCCCAGCAATCACATCTGTAGCTTTCCACAGAGTTCTCGGATGCACCTGACCAGGACCTAGAGATTTGTCCACCTTTAACCATTTCAAGATATCCTACGCTTCCTCCTCTGTAATATGGACATTTTTCAACATGTAACCATCTATTTCCTGACATTTTATATCTTCCGTATCCTTTTACACAGTAAATACTGATGCAAAATACTCGTTTAGTATCTCCCCCATTTTCTGCGGCTCCACACAAATGCTGCCTTGCTGAACTTTGCGGGGCCTTATTCTCTCTCTAGTTATGATTTTGTCCTTAATGTATTTGTAAAGAAAAACCCTTTGATTCTCCTTAGTTCTACTTGGTAAAGCTATCTCATGTCCCCATTTTGCCCTCCTGACTTCCCTCTTAAGTATACTCCTACTGCCTTTATACCCTTCTAAGGATTCACTCGATCTATCCTGTCTATACCTGACAGATGCTTCCTTCTTTTTATTAATCAAACCCTTTAGTTAGCCAGCAATCCCTATACCTACCAGCCTTTCCTTTCATTCTAACAGGAATATACTTCCTCTGGATTATTGTTATCTCATTTCTGAAGGCTTCCCATTTTCCAGCCGTCTGTGAATATCTGCCCCCAATCAGGTTTTGAACGTTCTTACCAAATACCGTCAAAATTGGCCTTTCTCCAATTTCGAACTTGAACTTTTAGATCTGGTCTATCCTTTTCCATCATTATTTTCAATCTAATAGAATTACGGTAGCTGGCCCCATAGTGCACCTCAACTGACTTATTTCCCCAAAGTGGGTCAAGTTTTGCACCTTCTCTTGTAGGGTCATCCGCATACTGAATCAGAAAATCTTCTTGTACACACTTAACAAATTCCTCTCCATCTAGACCCATAAAGCTATGACAGCCCCAGTCTATGTTTGGAAAGTTAAAATCTCCGACCAAATCACCCTACTTTCTTACAGATAGCTGAGATCTCCTTACAAGTTTGTTTCTGAATTTCCCTCTGACTATTAGGGGGTCTATAATACGATCCCAATAAGGTGATCATCCCGTTCTTATTTCTCAGTTCTACCCAAATAATTTCCCTGGATGTATTTCCGGGAATATCCTCCCTCAGTCCAGCTGTAATGCTATCCCTAATCAAAATCACCACTCCCATTCCTCTCCTGCCTCACTTTCTATCTTTACTGTAGCATTTGTATCCTAGAACATTTAGCTGTCAGTCCTTCCCATCCCTGAGCCATGTTTCTGCAATTGCTATGATATCCCAGTCCCATGTTCCTAACCATGCCCTGAGTTCATCTGCCTTCCCTGTTAGGTCCCTTGCATTGAAATAAATGCAGTTTACTTTATTAGTCCTACCTTGTCCCTGTCTGCCCTGACTATTTGACTTGTTTCTTTTCTCAATTGTACCAATTTCAGATTGATCTTTTCCTCACTATCTCTCTGCCCACTCCCCCCTCCCCCGGTTTACTACTTTAAATCCACCCGAGCAGCTGGAGCAAATCTCCCTGTCAGTATATTCGTCCCCTTCCAATTTAGGTGCAATCCATCCTTCTGGTATAGGTCCCTTCTACCCCAAAAGAGATTCCAGTGATCCAAAATTGTGAATACTTCTCCCATACACCAGCTCCACAGCCATGCCTTCATCTGCTCTATCCGTCTATTCCTGTCCTCACTAGCTCCTACCACCGGGAGTAATCCAGATATTACTACTCTCGAGAACCTCCTTTTAAAATTTCTGCCTAACACCCTGCAATCTCCGTCCAGAATCTCAAACATTTACCTTCCTATGTCGTTGGTTCCAATTTGGACAATGACCTCTTGCTGGCCCCTCTCCCCCGTGAGAACATTCTACACCCTTTCTGAGACATCATTAATCCTGGCACCAGGGAAGCAACATACCATCCACCATTTTTTTTCTCTGCTGGCCACAGAACCGTCTGTCTGTTCCTCAGACTAGTGAGTCCCCTAACACAATTGACCTCGTGGAATCCGACGTATCCCTTGTTGCAGTCGAGCCAGTCTCAATGTCAGACACCTGCCTGTTCGTGCTACATTCCCCTATGATTCCATCACCCGCTACATTTTCCAAAACAGCATATTTGTTTAAAATGGGGACAGCCGCAGAAGAATCCTGCACTACCTGCTTAACTGTTTTACCTTACTTGGAGTTAACCCATCTATGTGACTGTATCTGAGACCTCCCCGCTTCCTATAACTGCTATCCATCACATACTCTTGCTGCTACAAATTCTTCATTGTCTTTAACTGTCTCTCAAAACGATACATTCAATCTGACAGAATTCTCAACCAGAAGAATTTATTGCAGATATAATCTGCAGTAACCCTTAAATCCTGTTTAAACTCTCACATTTGACAAGAAGCGCATATGATTCTACTAAGGCCATTTGTGCTGTTTCACAATCTACTGACCCAGAAAAACAAAACTGTCTTATTCCTCTACAAAACACTGCTCAAAGTAAAATTAATATTTATGGCTTATATTTTAAGATTAATCAAGAGACATATATCAAAAACATATAATTAAGGAAGAACCCACTCGACTTACTTCTGCAGACATTCTGTAGGACACAGATAAAACAATTCACTTATCTGGCAGGGAACTTTGCCCAAACAGTTCCTCCAAACCAGTTGTAAATTTCACTGTTTGTTAATTTTCCAAGATGTACTCCGATATCCAGCGATACATGAATTCAAATACAAAAGGCAGTAGCTCAGCAGGTACGCTGTCCTATCAGTTTCTTCCCCTCACCATGTGCTTCCTTTGTCTGTTCTTTTCCCTCATAAAGCTGCTGTTGCTTTGACTTTTTTTCCCAAAGTTCCAAAATAATGCAACAGCATACAAAACAGTAATTGCTGCTTCTGGAATTCGAGGAAATCGACTCCAACACCTAAAATACCTCAAAAAAGGAGCAGCTGTTACAGCTAGAAAGTTTTCCTGACCTGACTTCTGAAAATCCAAATACATTACTTCCACTGGCTGTCCGTGGTCTATGCTGCAAGAAAGAACTTCAAGTAATTCCGAATTTTGTCAGGCAAGATTTCTCTGTCAGCAATGCATTGTGAGTCTCTGCAATTTTGCTGTTCATTTCTACGTACCCTATATCACTTCTTATATAATGGATTCCAACTGTTTTCCTACATATGTCAAATTAATTGGTCTGCAGTCCTCCACATTATCTCTTCCTCCCTGTGTACATAGATGGATCATGTTTACTACCTTTCAGTTATCTACAATGTCTATGGCCTTTGCAGAGTCTCCAAGAAAATAAAATACAGTCACCGACAGTTCAATTAATATGCTGTTTTATTTCTGACATATTGATATGAAATATATCTGGCGCATCAGATTTAGCAATGATCAATCTAGCTCAATTTTCAAGGACTACCTTGTTGCTGATATGAATGGACTTTCTGTCTTTAGTTCCACAAGTCCCATGTGATCACTTGCTTTACACAGAGATTGCCTGGCGCTTTCTCCATGAAGACAGATGCAAAGTAGCTTGTTATTTTCTCTGCCATTTCCTTGTTCCCCACAATAAATTCTTCTATACCTTACAAATTTCTACATTTGACCTTCTTCTATACCTTACAAATTTCTACATTTGACCTTGCTTTTGTTTTCTTTGGTATATGGATTGTAGATGTAAGCAGTCTGTGTGTTTCCTGTTTGTTTGTTTTCATGTTCTTTTTGATTTCCTTAACACTTTCTTCATCCTTATTATCGGAAAAGTAAATCTCTCAGAATGTGCAGGTTGGCACAATATCTGGAATTCTTCTGATGCTGCTTCCTTCGATTTAATGCAATCTTTGCTTTCTTACGTAAACCATTGATGAGTCACCTTCCCTTTCGTTGATGTTTGTAACTAAGTGATATGTATGTATTTTTCAGACTTTACAGTATTTCTATCACTAAAAGCCATTGTTTGTCTCACAGTAAATGTCATATTGTATTTTTCCAATTCACTTGACCCTCTAGCCTTCGGGTTTCCATGATATTTGAGTGTAATGTTAAAAAATTCTATATTGCTTGCAGGCGCCGTGTAAAATTCAACACATTAATGCGATTGCCCAAAAGCTGCCTCAGAGCACGGTAAGTAATTAGTCCTTCTGACCACACAACACCACACCCGAAATAACCTGCTATCTACTTTGGTTCACAACATACTCTTCAACCTACCTCATGTACACATGAAATAGATTTTTCACAGCATTAGCAATCATTTAGTTAACGCAGTTTAGATGCAAATTTAGATCATCCAGTATTACCGCATCACCCAAGATATTTACATATCTAATTTCCAGATAATAGGATGCGCAAAGTTGCACAACAGTTTTGGTTTAGATATGTAAGGCACCAATGTGTGTTCCTCCTTGTTATTTGCAAGATCCATGCAAACATATTCTTAAGAAGCTATGGGATGTGCTCTGTGCTGTCATTAGTGATAGACGTGGACAAGACATTGGGGAGGCTCACCCCGATGCTGAGATGATCTGAAGAAATGCCCATCAATACAGGACAAGCATCAATAACCTTCCCCGTTCAGCTAGGACAAAGGTCTTCCTATTCTCTCTACTCCCTCACACTCTCCGTATATCTGTTACAGCACCTTACCCCGACCAAGGCTCTTGCTCCACTACTCTCACTATTGCATGCAACACTCTCTTTCCTTCACTCTCTCTGTCACTGAAAGCAATTCGAGATTAAATTTATTGTTTTGCCAACATTGAAACAGTGAGACATTTTGATGCTGGGGACATAAAATGCGGACATTTTAAAAATTGGGAGAGAACAGATGCCATCGAGATGGTAGAAGCCTGGGATCAATCATCTTGCTCCGCAAGAAATTAGGAAATACTCACTAAATACATATATGTTTTCATATGAAACATATTCACAGTAAACAGAAATACGACGACCCAGGGAATTCAGCAGCCACGAGAGTAACATCACTGAGGACGGCAGTGGCTGTGTAGTTTTGAAATTAAGTTGATGTAATCTTTATAAGTGTCTTATTGAAACAGCATATTGTTAGAGATTTGGGGGCAGTTGTGGGGGGTGGGTTGGTTAAAGTTGTAAATAGTTGTGGCATAATGTTCACTTTTACAGTTAAAAATAAATTGGCGTTATTTTCTTTAAATAGTGGAATTTGGGAGTTCTCTGTCACTCATATTCTAATAGATTACGAGGTGAGGTGAGCTCTCCTGGGTTTTAGGTTTCATTAACAGAGGCGTTCACCCCCATATCGTAACACTTGCAAAGACCAACAGAGAGAGAAAAAAATAAGGAGTGAGAAAGTTAAATATGAGGATAAGCAAGCCAGCCATGTAAAGAAAGACTGTAAGAGCTTCTTTCGAGACATAAAGGGCAAAAGAGAGGAAAAATTGGGCATCTGATCGCTAGAAATTGACACAGGAGAGATAGTAATGTGGAACAAGGAAATGACTGAGGAGCTGAAAAATTACTTTGTGTCAGTCTTCACGGTTGAAAACACGAGTAATATCCCAAACATTGAAAAGACTTAGTGGACAGACCTGAGTAAGGTGGGCATCACCTCGGAGAAGGTGTTGGGAAAACTGAATGGCCTGAAGGTAAGTAAATCACCTGGACCAGATGGACTCCACTCCAGATTTCTAAGGCAGATAGCTGATGAGACAGGGGAGGCGTTGGTGGAGATCTTTCAGGAATCTCTCGAATCAGGGAGATTCCCACAGGACTGGAAAATCACTAGCGTGATACCACCGTTTAAAAAAGTAAACAAAAAATGGAAAATTACAAACTGACTAATCTAAACTTGGCTGTACGTAAGATCCTGGAATCCATTGTGAAGGATGAAATTTCTGAATACTTGGATGTGGATGGCAAAGTAGGACAAAGTTAGCATGGTTTCATCACGGGAAGGTCATGCCTGGAAAATCTGCTAGAAAACCTTGAGGATGTTACAATCAGCTTAGATGAAGGAGAGCCATGGATGACATCGACCAGAACTTCCAGAAGATCTTTGACAGGAGGCTACTGAGTAAGGCAAGGGCCCATGGTGTTAGAGGCAAGGTGCTAACATGGATAGAAGTTTGGCTGTCTGGCAGGAAGCAAACAGTGTCGACAAAAGTGCACCTCTCCGGTTGACAGTCGCTGACAAGTGGTGTTCCATAAGGCTCAATGTTGGGACCATAACTTTTCACTTTATACATTAACGATCCAGATGAAGGATCTGAAGGCATTCTATCCACGTTTGAAGATGAAGCAAAAATAGGTATAGGGACAGGTAACGTCGAAGAGGCAGGGAGGCTCACGAAGGATTTGTATAGGTTAGGATAATAAGCAAAGAAATGGCAGATGGAGTACAACGTGGGAAATTGTGGGAACAAGCACTTCGTTAGGAAGAATAAAAAACATGGACTACTCAGAAAATTCAGATGTCTGACGTGCAAAGGGACTTGGGAATTCTACTCCAGGATTGTCTCAATTTAAACTTGCAGGTTGTGTCATTAGTTAGGAAGGGAAATGCAGTGATGGAATTTATTTTGAAAGGGTTTGAATGTAAAAGCAAGGACGTACTTCTGAGGGTCTATAAGGCTCTTGTCAGACTATATTTGGAGTAGTGTGCGCTGTTCTGAGCCCCATATCTCAGGAAGGATGTGCTGACCTTGGAATGGGTTCACAGGAGGTACACGGGAATGTTCCCAGGAATGAAAAGCTTAACATATGAGAACGTTTGAGGATGCTGGGTCTGTTCTTGATGGAGTTCAGAGGATGTGGGGGGATCTAATTGAAACATACCGAATACTAAATGGCCTGGACAGTACGGATGGTGAGAAGACTTCCATTGGTAGAAGACTATAGGACCCAAGGATACAACCTTAGAGCCAAGGGAAATTCTTTAAGAACGGAAGTAAGGAGAAACGTTTTCAGCCAGAGAGTGGAAAATCAATGGAATTCATTTTCACAGAAGTCAGTGGAGGTCAGTTCATTGTGTATATTTAAGATAGAGGTCGTTAGCTTCTTGAGTATCAAAGGGTTCAAGGGTTACAGGGAGAAGGCAGGAGAATGATTTTGAGAAACTTGTCAGCCGTAATTGAATAGTGGATCAGACTCGATGGGCTGAATGGCCTAATTTCTGTTCCTGTATCCGATGATCTTATGGTCGTTACCCACTGTCTATTGCCCCCTCTCTCTCACTTTGTCCCTTCTGACCACAAAATGTGAGAGTAAAAATCCCTGAGTCATCTTCACCAAACTTGGAGCATTCCTGTTGAGGATTCATGGGAATCGCTCCTCTGATTGAAGGAAAGGAAATTCTGCCAAATCCAACTGTTCCAGGAAGAGGTCTCATACCAGCAGCTTGTTTGAGTAGAATACCGTTGGAGACAGTGTATCAGTTGGGACGCATTATCTCTTTTCCATTTGAAATGAGTTCAACTACTATGAAACTCTGGAAACCTTTTCCTATTCATTTTCGTCTTCAGACATGTGCGATTGTGTATGTGTCTGTACGTGTGTGACTCTGTGTATTCACATTTTTTGAGAGACTGGGCTAGGTTACACATCAAACCTGTTGTAACCAGTGGAGAAGTGGGGCTGGAAAAGGACACAGTGACCCTCCAACATTTGTCGGAGCAGAAATGAGAAATTCACACGGGCTGTTCAAATGGGAATTCCCTTCCTCAGAGGTTTCAGCTCAAGATGGCAGCTCAACACCACCACTTCCAGCGTAATTAGACATGGTCCATAAATGTTGGCCGATCAACAACACCCACATTCCATGAACAAATCTAAAATGATAAACTGCAACAGCATTAATTGAATGGGAACAAGACTGATAGATAAATGCCTGTTGCCTTCCAGAATTGTGCTGCCTGTGTTCTTTGACTTTGTGCAGTTCCCTAGTATTGTGCCTGGATGCTTGCATTTATTCAAAGTTGTGTTTTGGAACATTTGACAGACATGTGAATGGAGGAAAATTGTGGACAGACAGAAAAGTGCTGCGCAGACCACAATCAGATCAGCCATGATCTTATTATCTAGTCGAGCAATGACAAAGTGTCTAATGACCCACTCCTGCTCCTCAGTTCTCTGTTCCTGTGTTCCATTCAGTCCTTAAAACCACTTGTATAGGAGCAGATAGAGACCACTTGCTCCAAATACCTGGTTCGCAGTATTACAGGATATCATTCAGTCCCTCAACACTGTGTGGTTTGCTGTGAGTTGGAAAATGTGATGGGAAATTCAAGCTGTGTATGAAAGTGGTCTCCCACCTCTTTAAAGAGTGTCTCCTCTCTGCAAGTGGTGTTTCATTTGTTGGTCATGTTGTAGACCCAGATTCATGTGAATATCCAGCCCATACTCTCCCAGAGATGTCTCATAAAATTATTTTCTCTCATTGTCCTCAACATTCAATAGGAAAATTTCCAGGAAAATTAAAACCATTAACATTACAAAGACAGAATATGAGAACATAAGAAACAGGAAGAGGTAATTTGGATGCTCAAACCATTGTATGCTATCATGGCTAACCTACTGTTGGCATTAACTCTTCTTTAATGCGCAATTCTTCACACCCCTCAGCTCTATGACAGGTCAAAAATCCATTTGCCTCCTTTTTAAATACTTGGAGTGATATAGCTCCCCTAACTTTCTAGACCGAGAATTCCTAACATTCACTACCCTCTATGAGAAGAAAATACTCTCCACACAGACACCATCACGTATTAACATTAACAAAAGTGTTTAACTGACCTGCTCAGGTAAGAGGGATTGACCCTAATATCAAGGCTGGATATGACTGAAGATTTTATCGACAGAGGCGCTTAAATACCCAGAATCATGCATCCCGAGTAAAAATAAAAATACAAGCCATGGAATTCATCACCTTCTCAGTGTCTGTGTAGTATATAACGAGTGATTGTCCATCACCATCAAGTTTCAATGCAATGACCTGTTATTCGTTGACTGTGCTACAGATTAACCTTCACTCACTCATCTTTTACCACCAGCCCAGGGATTAGTCTCATAAAATTCCTTTGCACAACCTCTATTGTAATGAGATAATTCCTTTTAAAGGAGAAAAATCTGTCCATAATACCCCGAATATGGCCTCAATTACACTCTCAGTGATGATCACAATACTTCCTTTCGCTCACTTACTGGTCTCCGTATCTTTATTATGACATAAAAACCCATTCCTTCTCTATGCACTGCCACTGTTGTGGAATTTAAAAGTTCCTTACATCTGTCTGTCAGCATCAGTAAAGCCAGCACCAGAGGTGCCCGTGGAAATGAACATCACTCTTGGGGAGAGACTCGGTCAGAAAGATTGCACTTGAAATAGGGAATGGTCACCTACCTGAATGGAAATGAAGTGTAGGAATAAGGAAAACAGGCAGAGGAAGGGAGCTAACTTTACTTTTGTTCGTCTCTCACGGGATGTGTGCAGCCATGGTCAGGCCAGCATGTTATGCTGAGGTTGAACTGAGTGACTGGTTCAGCTGTTCCACAGGAAAGTCAAGAGTAAAACACATTGCTGTGGGTTTGCCCAGACATGACTGGGGAAGGATAACGCATTGGCTTCTCTGAAGGACATGGAGCAAGCAGATGGGCCTTTTCTCACAAATGATGATAGTTTCAGTCCAATAACATCAAATTCGTTCATGAGATATCAAAAGATTATTAATCTGTGCCTCTAGATTATGTGTCAATGACTTAAGCAGCATGCAGCATCTGCCCATCTGACAGAATCTGTGCAGTAAACAAGTTCAACATACTCAAGAGCAATTATTCTGTAATTGACATGTGGTTAAAAGGGACTTGATAAATTGTATCCAGATTTAACAAAGGCACAATTGATGGTTTATTCAGAAGATGCACTGAGGCAGAGGAGGAGTCGAGGATATCATGATGGTGGTATTGGACAGGATTAGTGAGTGGGAGGATATAGAAATGTAGATCTGTGCAGGGGTAGAAGGATTATGGAGTTTGAGAACAATCTGGTTCTCCTCACAATTTGGTGAGTAATTTGTCATGAGTAATTTGCTCGATACAATTTGTGAGGAACGGAATATTTCATTGGACTTGAAAATGTTGGCATCCACCTTTCTAAATGTTAAATAATATGTGCAGCAATTCAGTCCAACCTGGCTTAATGAACAGATAGGATGAATTACCAGGAACACCAAATTAGCGAGGATTGGATAGTAACCAGCTTGAATAACCATCAGTACATCATAGATCCGCAAAACTAATGAGATCCAAGACCGAGAAAGACAGTAAAGATCCTCGGATAAACTCCTGTCCATTGCTGGAACATTTCAGGCTCATGGTCTCAGATTCTGATCCATTGTTGGAACATTCCAGTCTAATGTTCTCAGATTCTGATCTCTCCTCCCCCTCTCTCTGGATCTGCTGATGCCTGTTACTGCTGTCGGTGATGCTCCCACTGATACTATGAGATAACACATTGAACCAAGTCCCTAATTAATAGAAGAGGAAAGTCCTCCAGTGACATATTTAGGATGCACGGGGACTGACATCAATCATAGTCACTGAACAAATACCTCCCGTTAACCCATTTCACTTCAATGACTTTTATTAAAATTCCAAATTATGATTAAAAATTTACATATTCTGGATGATATATGTGGGGGTGACTGAGGGAACAAATGTTGGGTCTGGTAGATCAATCATGTGTAAGCATTCAATCTGCCTTGGATATGGGAGCAATGCCAAAGGTTTATCAGAATATAAGCGTGCTTCTTCGTTTATGCATTGAAACATACGTTCTGTATCTACTGATCAGGCACTGCAATATCAGGAAGACATTGAGAGAACTTTTATCGTCCATGATCTGAGAAGAAAATATCCCTAAGACTACATGCGGTTATAACAGACTGCGACATGGCTATGTTAAAAGGGAATTGTACCTAAGAGATAATGGTGACTGCAGATATTGGATAATTCAGTGCAGGTAAAGCATGGCGGTGGAAAATGCACAGTAAGCCAGGCAACATCCAAGGAGCAAGAGAGTCGACGTTTCAGGCAGGACCTTTCTTCAGGACTGGGGAGGGAGAAGGGGCTAACAGAAAATGGGTGATGGGGTGATGCTGGGGGAAAGATCAGTGATAGGTGAGTGAAGATAGGAGGTGATAGTGATAGATCGGTGGGGAGTGGGGAGCAGATGGTGGGAAGGAAGATGGACATTAAGTCTCCTCGAGAGGGCAGATGTGAGTCCGGGGGTTGGATCTGGGATCTGGGTTGGCCAGGAGGGATTTGTAAACCAGTGAATCCAATGTTCATGCCGTGTGTTTGGGGCTTCCGAAGCAGAAGATGAGGTGTTACTGGTAACATCCTGGTAATCTCTTCTCAACCATCTCCGGCTTAATAATCTCCTTCCTATAACAGAACTGCACACAGTACTTCAGAAGAGGCTGTATCAATATCCTGCACAATCTCAGCATGACTTCCAACTTCTAACCTCAAAGGTATGAGCAATGAAGTAACCTTAAACACCCTACGCCACAACTTCAAAGAATTATACCTGCGCCCCGGGTCCCTCTTTTCTATGTAACTACCAAAGCCCAGCATTAATTGTATAAGTCCTCCCCTTGTTTGTTTTTTCAAAATGCAATGCCTCACATGTATCCATGTTAAACTCCATCTGCCACACCTCAGCCCAGTGAGTGATATTACTGCCCCCTCACACTCCCCCTTTGGATTAAACGACAATCCCCTCTCCAGAAGGCCGACAGACACCAACCTTGATTTTCCCAAAGACCCAGAGTTTGGTTTGCCTTGTACAGGCAGAGTGAGGAGTCCATAACCAAAAGCTGGAAAGAAAACAGTTGCCTTGTATCAATGAATGATTTTAGGACGAGGGAAGCCACATGATAGAGATTTGAAATAGTGACAAGTATTTTGGGCCCAGAATTGTGCTCCTTTCTCCTCTCTGGTGTTCAGTATTGTTATCTACTCGAGATCATTAATAGTTCAGAGTGTGTCTGCAGGATTTCTTTCCCTTATATAGCAGACTCCTGGCAATAACCATTTAAACCAGAAATCATAGCCAAGCAATTGAAGATGTTCATTCGTTATCTCAATGACACAGCGAATGCACTCAACATCCTTTAGTTGAGGCTAATAACTTGTACCTTTTTTTTCAATTAGAAATGTCTCCTGTATAATTTGGCAATGTTAACCAGAATTTAATAAATCCACACACTTCAAATATGACCCGAAATCTGGGCATGATTTAGGCGTTGTTTAATGGATGGTGCCCACGTTTCTGCGCTGGAGCTCTGGATTCGATTCCAGTCCATGACTGTCTGATAGTGCCCCTATCTCTGGAGAAGGTGGAGTGGAGTCATGTCCTATGGAGGTGTGTCACAGCATGTTACAACAGGCTGATGAACAACATACAGGAGCATCATGTTGCAGCTTTAGGGGCTAATGCTGAATGATGGTAGTGTCCCTATCACTGCACCGAAAAATCTAGTTCCAACTCCCACAGAGCTGTTTCATAATATATCTGAACAAGTTGATGAAACTTTTTTGGAATCGTGCCTTGATGGAGAAGGAAGAGGTACCACGACTGAATTTGAGACTATAGAACCAGGATGACTGAAAGCGCAGCCAACCCTCTTGATTGGAGTCACATTTACACTTTCTAGAGGTTTATAAAATTATGAAGGGCATGGATAAAGTGAGTGGTCAAGGTTCCCCCCCCCCCCCCCCCAACAAGGTAGGAGAGTCTAAAACTACAAGGCATAGGTTGAAGGTGGGAAGAGAAATATTTCAAAGACAATGAAGAACCACTTTTTTTTCCTGCAGAGTGTGGTGCTTTTATGGAATAAACTGCCAGAGAAACTGGTGGAGACTGGAAAAATTATAACATTTAAAAGGCAACTGGATGGCTTTATGATTAGTGGGACATGGGCCAAATGCTGGCAAATGTGAGTGGATCAATTTAGAATAATCGGATGGCATGAACAAGTTGAAGGGTCTGTTTCCCTGTTGTACATCTCTATGAATCATTGATTTAATTAGTGAAGGTCTCTTTGTAATCTTCAGCTGTTCACCATTAGACAAACTCTGTTCACTGTACACCAAAACTTGATGTCATCCACAAATTTGCGAAATATACCTTCTATAACTCTCATCTAAATCATATATATAAATGACAAACAAAAGTGGACCCAACAATTTTGCCTCTGGAATCATCGCTGCTCACAGGCTTTCAGTTCAAAAACAACCATCCACCACCACCCTGTCTCCTGCCATTAAACAGATATACACAGAAACACACACGCAATCACACACACATACAGAGACACCGACGCAACTATGTCTTTAAGACAAAGGTTAAATTAAAACAACGATCGAGAGTTACAGTGAGAAGGCAGGAAAGATGTGTTGAGAAACACATCCGACAGGATCAAATAGCAAAGTAGACTTGATGGGCCAAATGGCCTAATTCCAATTTCTTATGCTGTGTGGCCTTAAGGTGTCAGGATTATTTTCCAAGGGTGCAATAGAAGCTAAGTTTGATAAATACTTGACTGAACAGTCAATTTGACTGTGGGATAGGTTTGAGGGGCTGAATGGTATATGTTTGTTCCTATTTGCTGTGCCCTTGTTTCTGAAAAGAGTAGGTGACTTGCTGTGAGGTTAACACGCTTTAATATAAAAGGGGTCTCCCATTTCCATTTGAGATTACTTTGCTCCTTTCTCCTTTGGATTTTGCGATCTGTGGCGTTCTCATCCCCCGAGAACAGTGAAGTATGGGTCATTGAGGATATTCAAGGTTGATCTTGACTGATCATTGATGGCCAGGAGGGTCAACATTTATTGGGAACAGACAGGAAAGGGGTATTCAGTTACAATCAGCCCAGCCATGATGTTTCTAAACTGAGCAGCAAGCTGGAGAGGGGACGAATGGACAACTGCTGCTCCTACCTCACCCGTTGTTCTGTCAATTCACCTCCAAGGCTGTTACAGAGGGAGAGAAAGATCCCATTCAGCCAGTCAGCATCGTAACAATACAGCAGGTGGAGGCCATAATGCACCTCTATGGGGTTAGACAGGAATAGAATGAAGTATTCAAATCATTTCAGTAAATTACACAGCATAGGAGGACGCCATATAACCATCCCAGGCTGTTACGCAGGAGCAGGGGCGCCTTGGGCAGCATCGGGAAATACAGACAAGAGATCATTACTGATTTTGTTTTTGGCAAGCTGTAACTAGTGGAATTCTTCAGGGATCTGTGTGAGGTCATCAACAAATTACAATCCACACCAATGAGTTGGATGGAGAGGATTTATCTCAGTTTGCTCATATATCAGGATAGTCAATCAATAAGATGTCAAAGGGAGACAGAGCGTCTCCAATGAGATACAGACAGGGAGGGCAGCACGTCGGCAATGGGATACAGACGGGGAAGGCATAGCATTTACAGTGGAATACAGACAGGGGGAGGGCAGACCGTCTGCAATAGGATACAACGGGGGAGCGGGGGGGGGGGGGTTCAGAGCGTCTGCAATGGGATAGAGACAGAGGAAGGGCAAAGCATCTGTAATGGGATACAGACAGGGGAGGGAAGAGCGTCTGCAATGGGATAGAGACAGGGGGAGTGCAGAGTATCTGCAATGGAATTCAGACAGGGGGATGGACAGAGAATCAAGCGATGGGATACAGACAGGGGAGGGCAGAGCGTCTGCAATGGGATAGAGACAGGGGACAGTTTTGAGCAAACCTTCAGCAGAAAAAAGTACAACATTTCTGTGATGGGAATTTTCTGTTTTGGGGAAACGACAAAACAGCAGAAAATTATTTAAATGCAAGGAGAATGCAGAACAGAGTGGTACAGAGGGATCTGACTGTCTTAGTACATGAATCACATCAAGTTACTCTGAAGATGCAGCTGGTGATTTGATAATAAATGGAATTATTCGGTTCCGTGTTAGGGGTGTTGTGTTTGATCTTAGCCATGATTTTTGCATCAGTACAGGGCATTGTTGAGATCACATCTGATGTATTATGTGTCGTTATAATTGCCTTAACTGATAAAAACAAAATTGCTTTCGAAAGGTTTCAAAGATTTTTCTCTTTACTCATTCTTCGGATGAAGGCATTATGTTACAAAGAAGGAACAGTTCGACCTGAGAATGAGAGATGTTTTATTGACCGTATAACATCTTGAGAAGAGTTTAGTTGGTAAATACCGGATGGATAGTTTTTCTTATTTGGGAGAATAAAATTGGGGAAATAATTTAACAATAAGTCAGGTTCAAAGGAAAGGTCATTGGACCGAAAAATTGAACTCTGATTTCTCTTCATATCTGATGCCAGACAGGCTGAGCTTTTCCAGCAATTTCTGTATTTGTTTAAGAATAAAACATATTCATCTTAACACAGATATTGTGAAGTCATCAAACGCTTATGTTTACACTATGCAGGCATATATCAACACATCTTCAAAACAAGTCGGGCCATTTGTTGTTAATGAATTGATTCGGTGTATGACAACAGCAATAATGCACTGACCTGGAGTCGAGAATGTGATGGAGTCATATAGTTCAGACAATATTCAAGGAGAGCTCACATGGTCCCGTTTGGGGCCTGATAACATTACTGATTTAACTTACAGATAGAAAAATGTAGCCTATCTGTGAAGGAACAGTCTATTGCTACTTTTCTCTTTCCCTGCTGCTCAACACAGCACTGTGTGGGAATGAAAACAAGCCTCGTCGTCTTTTCCACTCATGGAGGATTCCTGATGATGATTCATTGGAATCTCCCCACTGCCTGAAGCAAAGCAATTCAGCCAATCCAACTGTTTCAGGAAGAAATCCCATTGTCAGAAGTTTATGCGAGACGAATAACTTCAGAAGTAATTATTCAGACTCGATATGTGAGGGGATCAGACAAGGGATTCTATGGCTGCAAATGGGAATCCAAGATGATGTATCGTATCCTATGTGCCAGGGTTCAGGATATCTCAGAGCGGCTGCAGAACGTTCTCACCGGGGTGAGGGAGCAGCCAGATGTCATTGTGCACATTGGTACAAATGACACAGATAGAAGTAATGATGAGGTCATGCAGAGTGATTATAGAGAGCGAGGAAAAAAGGTAAAAGACAGGACCACGACAGTGGTAATATCCAGTTTACTTCCAGTGTTCCGTGCTAGTGAGTGTAAGAACAGGCGGACATGGCAGAGGAATGCGTGGCTAAATAATTGGTCCAGGAGGTAGGGATTCAGAGTTTTAGATCACTCGGATCATTTGTGGGGCAAAGGTGACGTGTTCAGGAAGGGCGGGTCGTACCTGAATTGGAAGGGGACTAATATCCTGGCTGGCAGGTTTGCTAGTGCTGCAAGGGAGTGTTTCAACTAGACAGGCTGGCGTGGGGTGCAGCGTGGGATCCTCAACAGTAGGGTTGCAAGTGTGAGGCTGGAAGGAGATACCGTAATCACAAAGTGTAAAGTGCAGAGACAGGTTAAGCAGGAACACGACAGGGAGCAAGGAATGCCTGTTGGATTAAATTGCATCTATCTCAATGTAAGGTGGCTGACAGGTAAGGCCGATGAACTCAGTGCGTGGAGAGGTACGTGGGACTGCGATATTATAGCCATGACAGAAACATGGCTAAGGGAGGGACAGGACTGGCAGCTTCATGTACCAAGGTACAGGTGCTTTATGCGAGACAGAGTTGGTGGAAGGAGGTGTGGGTGTTTAATTTTTGATTAAGGAGAGTACCACAGCAGTAATCAGAGATAAAATAACTAATGGATTATCCAGTGAGGATTTGTGGGGGAAGCAAAGAAATAAAAAAAGGATTGATGATATTATTTGGGTTGTTCTATACCCCCCCTAATAGTAAAAGGGAATTAGAATAATTAAAATATGTACAGAGATTGGGGAGACTTGCAGGGCCAATAGGATTGCCATAGTCGGAGATTTTAATTTTCCTAACATTGACTGAGAATTACATAGAATTAAGGACTGAGATGGGGTGTATCTATTAAGTGTGTTCAGAAACGTTTCCTCAAGCAGTTTGTAGAGGGTGCAATTCGGGAAGGGGTAAAACTTCACCTACTCTAAGAAATAGGGCAGGACAGGTGACTGAGGTGACAGTGAGGGGGCACGCTGGGACCAGTGACCATAGATTTAAAATACTTATGGAGAAAGACAAAACTGGCCCGCATGTTCAATTTCTAAACTGGGGGAAAGCGAATTTTGATGAAATTAGAGAGGAACTTGGAGGGGTTGGTTGGAGGAGGTTTTTTGCAGGCGAGAGGACCTCCGGCTATTGGGAGGCCTTGAAAAGTGAAATGGCGGGAGTTCAAGGTCTGTATGTTCCTGTGAGCGTAAAAGGCAAGGTTGGCAGGAAGAGGGAACCCTGGAGGTCAGGAGATATTGTGGCTTTGACAGGCAAAAAGGAGGAGTGGCTGAGATCCATGCAACTGGGATCAAGGAAATCCCTGGCGGTGTACAGGGAATACAGGAGTTTTCCGAAGAAGGAAATCAGAAGGGCGAAAAGGGCGTACACTATAGCATTGTCTCAGAAGATTAGGGTGAATCCAAAGAGGTTCTTTAAGTATATTAAAGTTAAATGAATAACTACATGAGAATATGACCCCTCAAGGTCCAAAGTGGACATGCATGTCTAGAACCAGAGGAGATGTGTGAGATTCTCAATGAATATTTCTCCTCTGTCTTTACTGTAGAGAAATCCATGAAGACTTGGGAGGTTAACAAAGGTAGTGATGATATCTTGGGGTTAGTCGATATCACAGGAGAGGACGTGTTGGATGCATTAGAATGTATGAAGGTGGATAAATCTCCTGGTCCTAAACAGATGCATCCAAGAATACTGCAAGAGGCTACGGAAGAAACTACGGGAACCTGGGTGATATTGTTGCATCATCGTTAGCCGCAGGTTAGTTTCCAGAATATTGAAGTGTTGCAAACGTTGTGCCATTATTCAGGAAGGTAAGCAAAGAAAAATCTGGGAACTATTGACCGGGAAGCCTAACATCTGGAGTCGGTAGGTTACTTGAGAAGATTCTGAGGGATAAGATATACACACGTTTGGAAAGACAGGGTTTGATTAGAAATAGTTTATTTTTTTTCAATTTCCTACAGTATAGAAACAGGCCATTTGGCCCAACAAGGCCACACCGACCCTCTGAATAGCAACCCACCCAGTCCCATGCCTCTAATCTATATTTACCCCTAACTAATGTACATAAGGCAGTGGCCAATTCACCGAACCTGTACATCTTTGGATTGTGTAAGGAAAATGAAGCTCCCAGAGGAAACCCACACAAACACAGGGAGAATGTGCAAACTCCAAAAGAGAGTCACCTGAGGCTGAAATCAAACGCGGATCCGTGGCACTATGAGGAAGCAGTGCTAACCACTGACCCACCATGCCACCCTTGCCTTTTTCTAATGCAGTTCAATGACACAGGTGCAAAATCTATTCTGTGTTGCTGGAAAAGCGCAGCATGTCAGGCAGCATCCAAGGAGCAGGAGAATCGACGTTTTGGGCATGAGCCCTTCTTCAGGAATCATCCTGAAGCCCTCCCTGAAGAAGGGCTCATGCCCGAAACGTCGATTCTCCTGCTCCTTGAATGCTGCCTGACCTGCTGCGCTTTTCCAGCAACACATTTTCAGCTCTGAACTCCAGCATCTGCAGTCCTCACTTTCTCCACAAAATCTATTCTTCCCTTCACCAATGATGCACGTTCCAATGCCACAAACCATGGAAAAATTAATTGTCCATTGCAAATGTCATCTTACTATTATTTATTATTGTTTGTTGTTATTTATTTTAACAATTATTATTAATAGTTGTTTTTAGACTGGAACGATTGCATGACTTTGTGAGTGGGAGATCATACCTCCCAAATTTGTTTGAGTTCTTTGATGAAGTGACCAGGAATGTTGATGAGGGTAGCGCAGTAGACATAGTCTGTATGGTTTTCAGTAAGGCCTTGGACAAGATTACTCTTGATAGGTTGGTCTGGAAGGTTAGATTCGCATGGAATCCAGAGGGAGCTGACAAATTGGATGCACAATTGGCTTGATGGTAGTAAACAGAGGGTTATAGTGGAAGGATGCTCTCGGAGTGGAGGCCTGTAACACATGAAATGCCTCAAGGGTCAGTGCTGGGTCCATTGTTGTTTATTATTTATTTCAATGATATTCTTCAGACTGTATAAGGCATGATTAGTAAATTTGAAGGTGACACTAAAATTGGTGGTATTGTGGACCAACAGCGCATTTTCAATTCTCCACACAGACAGAGGTTGCCACGAAGGGCACACCCTCTCAACATCATCCTGTCACTCGATAAACCATAATTTGTGGTCTCACTAACGAGAAAGTGGTTCTTTGGGACTCTATTCTATCCATGTTAATATTTTAATTTTTTCAAAAATATTTTTATTCAGAGAAAATCTTTTTATTTCTTCGATGAACCAATAAGTACCCAACTCAAAAGAACAATGCAAATTGAACACAATTACACCCATGTGCATGTACATAAAGAAAAAGTAAATCAACGGACCGAAGAAAAATAAAAAAATAAAAAAAACGAATAGTAGAACTCAGTGTAATAGCTCTCAACCTTCAAGAGAATTAACTAATACACGTTCATTTGTTCGTAATTCCTCCTCTCTGGACATTAGATTCATTAGTCAAGTTCGTCATAGCTATATAAAGTCCTTATTAGAATGGCAGATCAGCCTGTACCTTGGTAATTCAAAAAGGGCTGCCATTTCTTATAAAAATCCTCTATTTGATGGTGCAACATACCTTTAAAAAAGTCCAAAGGGCTATGCTCCATGACGAGGTTATGACAAACCAATATACCCAGGGGGTTTTCAGACACCGAATGCAACAGAACTTTTTTTCTGAACTCAGAGAGTGAGGGTATTAAAGTATTTTTTCTTATGCACTTCTGAGTAAGGTAGACTGGGCAGGCCCAGGAAAAGGGAAACCTGATCCATCTCCAATTCGGTCCGCAAGATCCCCTCCATCCCAGCGAGCACACCGCTCCTATAGCGCCGGTGGAAGGTCAACAAGCAATGAGTAAGAGTGTCCATCGTCATTTTGTATTTAAGACATACTCCATCTTGAATTTTGAGAGCGTGTCTGGGGCCAGATAGACTCTATGAAGAATCTTCAACTACATGGCAAGAGTCTTCTTGCAGATTGAAATCCTTCTTGCATTTACACAAATATCCTCCCCTATGTCCAAAGAGATCTGAATCCCCAACTCTCTTTGTAGACCTCAGAAAGTCACAATGTCTCGTCTGAGAGGTCACTCTCCAACAAATGATAAAGGGTACTGACAGAGAGTGTGTTCTTAGCAATAAGCACAGTCTTCTTTGTATCGGATCTGTACGGGTCTGTTAAAAGCGTGGTTCTTTTCTGAATAAGATCTCTGATCTGATAAAAAGAAAACAGAAGAGATCTCTACTCGGTAGTCTATAGTTACGACTTATTTGATCAAAGGACATCCTTGTTTCTCCCTCAGATAAACTATCAAAGCAAGATACACGCACGAGCTGTCCATAGTTTAAGCATGGAATCTAGTATTCCCCGTCGGAAACATGGTACACCACGCTTTGGGGTAAGAAGTGAGGTTTGGCTATGTTGCCCTCGATCGGATACATTGCCCTCCCTACTTTAAAGTTGTCGATATTTATTGGGAAATGGTAATACTTCCTAACTGTCCTCATTTTGTCTATGAATAGCAGACTAATAAGGGAGCACTTTGCCTGAGAAGCTTCAATATCTAACCATATTGACACCGAGGCCACACTAACATCGGGTAAAGAAGAGCTTAATTGATAGCTTTTAATATCCTGGAGATCCACTCCCCACAAACTGTGGGGTTGTTCTAATTTGGTTAACTTGATAAGGGGTCGCTTATGGTGACAAATCAGAGCTACATCATCATTTAATCTCCTAAATGTCTGTCTGGGAAACATCAAAGAAAGCATTCACATGGGGTATAGCAAATAAGGAAGGGAATTCATGTTAATAAGAGCTATCTGACCCAGCCAGGATATTGGATGTTTTCAAAGATCTTGTTTAATTTTGTCAAACAAAGGACAAATCACACATTAAATATAAGTCCAAAGATAGGATTAATGAATATACCTAAATAGGGAACATCCCCATTACCCCCGGACCATTGAAAAGGAAATCAGGATTCTCCCACGGCATCAGGTGTTTCCCTGAGTTCGCCCAAAGGCATGGCCTCTGACTTCGTAAAATCAATATTATAGCCGGAAAAGACACCAAACGAACTGATGCATTGCATGAGGTGAGGTACCAAAGCTATGGGATTTACCAAAAATTTAAGACCATGATCTGCAGACAATGTAATCTTACGTGACTTCTATCCCACTTCTGGGGCAGATATGTTTGGGTCCCTGCAGATGGCCTTCACTAGTGGCTCCATCACCATCATAAACAACACTGGCGTAAACAACCTTGTCGACTGCCTCTAGAAATATTAATTTTAGAGGATCGCACACAGAGGTTCACTTTCAAGGACCCTCACCCACTTGATAAAAACTTTGCCGAGACCAAACCATTCTAATGTATCGAAGAGATACAGCTACTCAACCCAAGCAAATGTCTTCTCTGCATCTAAAGACATCATTAATAGCTGCATAATTTGCTGTTGACACGCTTGGATCATATTGAGTAATCTCCTAACATTGTTGGAATATCTGCAGCCTTTTATAAGCCGGTATGGTATACTTTGACAATGGAAGGATAAATAGTTTCCATCCTCAATGTAAGGGACTCAGACAGAATTTTGAAATCAACATTTAGATGTGAGATGGGCCTATAGGAAGCACAAGCTTTCGGTGTCTTCCTTTTCTTCAGAATAAGAGAGATATGAGCCTCTCTTAAGGATGGTGGGATGCAGTCGTGACTGTGTGAGTGACGAACATAGTAAACATCGGCTCTGACAACAGGTTTATAAATTCCTCATAAAGCTCACGTGGACATCCGTCACCACCGGGTGCCTTTCCGCCTGGAAGCTGCTTTACACCCTCCAGCACCGACAATGGTGAATGAAGGCAAGACGCTTATTTGGGGGTTACCCCTGGAAGGTCCAAATTCTTGAAGAAAGATTCCATCTAAATCCATTTATCCCCATAATGCTTAGTCTGATATAATTCGGAGTAAAATCTCCGAAATGCTGCTTTAATCTTTATGGGATCACAGGAAAGGGTCCCAGTACCTTCCCTAGTTGAGGTAATGGCTTTGGGGTTCTCTTTTTCATCGGAAGATAGGCTAACTACTTGCCCGGTTTATCACCATGCTCAAACAGCCTTTGCTTTGCAAACGTAAGTACCTTCTTGACTGTCTGTGTGAGCGTGGAATTCTCTGCAGACAGAAGCGTTGTGATCCTCTGCAGCCTAGCCACCGAGGGTCTATCAAAGTATGCCCTCTCGGCTGCCTTCAACCGTGCTTGGATCAAGTGTTCCTGCTCCAGGTTCTGCTGCATCATAAGGAATAATTATTCCTTTGGCATAAGCCTTAGCAATTTTCCATAGAATGGATGGGTTACTGGTTGAATCTAAATTAATGGCTAAGAAAGATCTGAATTCATTACAGAAATACTCAATGTACTTACTGTCCTTAAGAATAAAGGGATTCGCCAGTGTCTCGAACCTGCTATATTGCCCTTAATCTTAACCAATAAATATACTGCTCCATGGTCACAAATGGTAATATTCCCAATTGGACAGAACACCACTGAATCGAAGACTGCTGCAAGGTGTGGAAGAGATCAACTCTAGTGTGGCGTTTCTGCGGGTTAAAGAATAAAGTAAAATCCCTATTTATGAGGTGGATCTGCCTCCAAACATCCAACAGCCCCAGCTCCACACAAAAATCCACTAATTGTTTAGATTGGAAAGATGGTAGTGGGAGCGTTTGGGCATGTTGTCCGCCATGGGTGCAAAAGACAATTGAAATCTCCTCCTACGATAATGTGCTATGAAGAAAGATTGCTTAATTTGGAAAATGCATCTATCAGGAATTTATGGCAGTGAACCAGGGAGCAATAAACATTCAAACTACTGCTTTCTTCCCCATATATCTTTGAGGGTTATGATCCTCCCGTGGGTGTCTAATACAATCTACGAATTTAAATGAAAGATTCTTCCTCACCAGTATGGCTTCTCTCCTATTCAGATTAGATTAGATTACTTACAGTGTGGAAACAGGCCATTCGGCCCAACAAGTCCACACCGCCCCGCCGGAGCGTAACCCACCCATACATCTACCCCTTACCTAACACTATGGGCAATTTAGCATGGCCAATTCACCTGGCCTGCACATCTTTGGACTGTGGGAGGAAACCGGAGCACCCGCAGGAAACCCACGCAGATACGGGGAGAACGTGCAAACTCCACACAGTCAGTCGCCTGAGGCGGGAATTGAACCCGGGTCTCAGGCGCTGTGAGGCAGCAGTGCTAATCACTGTGCCACTGTGCCACCGTGCCGCCTAGTGTTAAAAGACGAGAAATAAACCCGATCAAATCCACCTTGCTGTAATGTCAAATGTTCCTTGTTATCAAAGTGCATCTCTGCAATACGACAATATCCACCCTCTCCTTTTTCTTAACTGGCGAATGGCTCCCCTTAATGTTCCAGATACACCATTTAAGCATGACATTAGCCATTACACACCGAAACAATATTTGAACTCCAGAGAGGAAGAACTCGAATTACAAATTATTGAGCACCAATGAAAAAAGAATCATAGAGCTTAAAGAAACATACAAACTAATGCTACTACAACTAACAAGCTCTCAAAACGTTCCAAAACTAAATACATTCTAAAACAAAAAAAATACAAAGTGCCAGTGGCACTCAGGAGGGGCATTTACCCCCTGCCGACTGGGGGCATTTGCATGTCACAAATCTCTATCTTCTGCCCCATTATCAATACTGCATCCAGGGCAATTAATCGTAAACATCGGGACAGAACTCCTCTTAGGTAGGTATTCAGTCATCACGATCACCTTCATAAATCTCTCCAGCTTGAGCCGAACCCAACACACAAACTAATCAAGAGAAAAATGAGTAGTATTACTAATGAAGAAGTTAAAAGTGTGTACTCTACCCACCCCCGACTATAATTTACCACTGCTTAATACCAGAAACGGTCAACAAACTTTCTTTTAAAAAAGGGAAACAAGGTTATCGCTTTTCATTAACGCATCCAGCCTACTTTAAAGTGTCCACAAAGTTTTCGCATCCTCTGGAGAGTTAGTGGATCTATTGAAAGATCCACTAGTGCATACGGAGCACCGCTGAGTCCATTAAGGAATATTGAATCTCAAGTTCCCTTACTCTTCTCTTGATATCATCAAAAGATTTTCTTTTCTGAATCACTGCCGCTGAAAAGACCTGGAAGAACATAATCTTGGAGCCCTCTTCGGGTCTCTATCCTTGTGTTCTGGAGGCTTCCCTAAGTCTTTGTTTGTCCCTGCAACAATGTAATCGCCCAAGGACAGGGTGAGGGCGTTGGTCTGAGCCTGACCTGCGCACCGTAACCCGATGAACTGTCTCACTCTTCACCCGTCCCTCTTCAGCTTCGAAGTGAAGGAATCTCTGCAGCCAGTTCTCTCAAAAAAAACCTCACTGACTGATCACCTTATGTCCGGTCCAGCAGACGGATGATACGAACACTCTTCATCCTTCCTCTGCTCTCGAGGTCGTCACCTTGTTTAGTTAAGTTACGGACCGATTTTTCAAGGGTGAAGATCTCCTCCTTACAGGAATCGATCACAGTCTCTGCCCCTGCAGTTTGTCTCTCGACCTCATCTGTTCTGTTTCCAAGGCTTTCAAGTTGCTGTTCATGTTTTTGGAGCACTGCTGAGAGTGGTTCGATCTTCCTGCTGAGTGTTTCTTCAATCAAGTTTTCAATCATTTCCTGTAACTTGGTGAACTCGGTGACCAGGTCCTGATGAGTAACTCTGTCTATTGAACGAGCAGAGGGTGTTACAGGTGCCGCCACAGGCATGCTGAAAGCTTCTGATGGGTGCGCTGCGTGTTGGGACTTACTCGATCCTTTCCCATGTTTTGTCATTTCCACTTGACAAAATGGCATTAGTAAGGATTCTGTAGCTCTTTTAGTGTTCAATTGTAAGTGAATGACTGTGGTGGGGTGGGGTAGAGCATTATTGTGATAGAGATGAGCAAAGCTGACCTTTCAGATCGCTGCCATCTTGTTTCCCCTTTTAAATTTTATCGATGTTATCATTTCGTTTAATACCTGTATATTCTGGAGCCGTGTCATTCGGGACCACTGTCTACATTTTCCCCAACACTGCACATTGCTGCCCACTCCTCGATAATCCTTGACTCTTTTGTGATTCGTGAACCTTGTCTCAAAAATATTCAATATCTCTGCCTCGAATGATCTGCAGGGAAGAGTGTTCCAAAGACTCACTACACCCTGAGAAAATAAAAATAAACAGACTTATCGGTAATTTACCATTGCCAATCAAACTAAGCTGCACATCTTTGAACTGTGGGAGGAAACTAGAAAACTGGGAAGAAACACACACAGACTCTGGAAGAATGTTCAAACTCCACATAGAGTGTGGGACGAAGTTGGAATTGAGCTTAGCTCCTTGCTGATATGAGGCAGCAGTGCTAACCACAAATCTAACATGCTGCTCCATTAGCCCTATTAGTTACCTGCGGCTGACGAAAGAAATCTGCCTGACTTGTTCCTGTCACTGAACCTGACCCCGTCTGAGATCTTTATCATCGGTCATATCACCGACCCGGTTACATTTAAAATTTGTTGTGAGCAGTGGAGGAGTGGGACTAGAAAAGGAAACAGTGACACCCTCCAACCTCAGTCAGAACCGGAGTGAGGAAAAATTCACAAAGTCGGATTTCACTCAAGTGAGAATTCCCTTCCCAAGAAGTTTAGGATGGCTGAATCATTATATTATATCGAGGCTGGCTTTGTCTGATTTTCCATAGACATGTGAATCAGGGATAATGGTGCATGGAGAGAAAAGTGCAGCTGGGACCACAATGAGATGAGCCATGACCTTATTTACTGGTGGGGGAGTGTCAAAGGGCCGTTTAGGCCACTCGTGTCAGCCCTATGTTCTGATGTTCCATTCAGCCCTCCGGACCTGCTACAAACAGGCAGATCGAAGCCACGCCGATGGTTAGGTGTTGTTTTGGAAATGCACTTGGAAATTGCAGGCTTGGTCAGGAAGTGGCCTGCAGCCGTAATCCCTTTTTCCATGCTTCCCCACTGTGTAACTTCTGCTCTGGAATTGCTTTGAATGCAGTTCCCATATCCCATCCAGGGTTAACTCAGGCAAATTTTCTCCTCTCCCGAATGCAACATAGTACAACACGACTTCCAGGAAAATGACCAATTACTTTCCAAAAGCATGACATAAAAAACTAAGAAGTAGGAACATGAGACGGCTATTCGGCCCCTCAAGACTGAATTGTCATTCAATGAGAACATGGCTGATCTATTTCCGGGCTCAACTCCATTTTTCTACTCAATTTCCTGCATCCCTCCACAACTCGCTGGGTTAGGGAATTCCAGACATTCACTACCTTCTGAGAGAATGCATCTTTTTCACCTCAGATTGAAATCGATGTCCCTTATTCAGTATCTACCACCTCGAGTTCGAGACTCAGGGAAACACCTTCTCAACATCTACCTTGTCAAGCCCTCTCTGTATCTTGTACATTTCAGTCATATCACCCTCATTCATTTCAACCACAATGAATAATCTCAGCATTTTAAATGTATTCAATAATTCAACCCTTCCATCCCAGGAAGCCGCCTCATGAACCAACCCAGTTACTTGCTGCATCAGCATGCTGACGTTACGTTTTATACTCAGGAACACTCCAATCTCTTTGTACTACTCCTGTTTTGGGAGTCCTCTTCATTAAATAGCAGCCTGCATTTTGGTTCTCAAAGTCATCCACAAACTCCAATGTATATTGCACTCAGCTCCCGCCGTCAGGCTATCAGTATAGATTGTACATAACTGATGCCATCGGCCTGATATTTGTGGTAATCCAGTAGATACGTCTTTATCATAAAGATCCATTAATCCTGACTCTCTGATTTCTATGTGTTAAGCAACCATTATCCCATGCAAATATATTATTCATCATACTACAAGCATCTGTCTTGTGTCAGAACATTTATTTTGTGATACCTTGTGAAAACTTTCTGGAAAGCCTCATGTTGACCAGTGCCCTTTATCAAATCTGCTTGTCACTTTCTCAGGGTTTCCTGATGAACGGCTCCTGCCCGAAACATTGACTTTCCTGCTCCTCGGATGCTGCCTGACATGCTGTGCTTTTCCAGCATGACTCTAATCTTGACATTCTCAGGGGTCTCCAAAACAGAATTTGTATGATTTTACAGAGCAAAAATCGTTTCCCGTTCACAAAACCATGCCAACTCTGCATTAAGCTTTTCTAACTGCCCTGCAATGCCTTCCTTAATAACAGGCTCTAGCAGATTCCCAGCAATAATGGTTAGGCTAAATTGTTCCTGCGTTCTGTCTCATTCCTTTCTTGAAGACAGGCCCCATATTGGAGTTCTCCAGTTTCACTGGAACACTCCTGGAATCCAAGTTGTTATGGAATATTTCACACAATGCCGCGAGTCACTGTGTGACCACTGCTTTTAAAATTAACTACGAATTACTGCTCACCTGCCTACCCTTATTCTTATCTGTTAGGTAAATACCTTGTTCCTTTTGTTAGAGACAGTTCAATAACTTCCCTCCTGTTACCACTTTGTTTATACCATCGGCATGCTTACAGTACTTTCCCCATGAGGAGTGATTTAAAATACTAGTGTAAATTATCTGCTTGTTCCCTGTGGCCAGTTCTCCAGTCACACCCTCCTAATGGCCTCAATGTACTTTCCTCACTTCACTTCTGCTTCATCTCACACACACATCTTCAAGCTTTTTTTAAGTTGACAGAAAAGCTCATGATGCTTGTTTTAATATTTCTTACCAATTTATTACATCATATCTTTTCGTACATTTTCTTCAGTTTCTACATTCATACAGTCATATCGTGCCCAAACACGATATGCTTGCACTTGGCCCAAATGCCTCTAAACGTTTCCCATTCATATGTTGGTCCAAATGTCTTTGAAATATTGTAGCTGTACTTGCATCCCCCACTGTTCCTCTGGCAGTTCATTCCATAATACATCACACTCTGTGTAACAGAAAGGTGTCCCTTTGTCCCTTTCAAGTTTCCCTCCTTCCACCTTAAAGCTATGCATCTGTGTTTGAACTCCCCGATTCTACAGAAAAGACCTTCGCTATTCACTCTATCCATGCCTCCCATGATATTATAAACTTCTAGAATGCCACCCTTCAAACTCGTACACTCCATCTGATACTAACTTCAAGATCAAAGGTTTAACAATAAGCACTGCAAATCTGAAAGAATATTAAAAATGAAAGGTGTAGAAAACAGCCCAAACTTCATACTGTTAGTTTTGCTCTATGTTACAAAACTAAGGCAGCACGAAACTCTTACTCGTGCCAATAAGAGGTCAAGCACCTGAATTCCATAGTGTGAAGGCAGTGATGATGTATACTATGAAAATGTATAGATCTAGATCTATTTAATACCATATGGTCAAATTCTCCCTCCTGTTCTCCCTATGGCCTTGTGTGGTTGTGTCTTCTTCATCTTACACACAACGAGAGAGAACCCCTTTGCCCCATTCACACCTTAATTTAAACCCATTTTGCATTATCCTCTCTTCACCACTGATAATAGCCCGTTTATCGTTTGCCACGCCCTCTTTTCCAAGTCACCCATCCCCCATCTCCGGCAAGGGATTAAAAAGCCAACCCTTTTCAGTTCAGAACAAGTCACATTGGACTTGTTACGCTAACTCTGTTTCTCTGTCTCTGCAGGTGCTGCCAGACCTGCTGAGGTTCTTCAGAAACGAATAGGCACAGCACAAATTTTCAATGAAACAATTAACTATGGATACTGGAAATAAATACAAAATAAATACAAAAATTGCTGAAGAAACTGCGGGCTTTGTAGTGGGCCACTGGACTCAAAAGATTAACTCGACATTCACTACAGAAGATGCCGCCAGAGCTGCATCATTTCTTCAGCAATTTCTGTTTTTGAACAAGTTCCAATGATGTGTGTGAAAGCTGCTCAAACGCCCTGTCCAACACGGAGCGCCCTACACTGGGAACTGAAGTGCACACATTCATTCGCTCAGAAACTGCATAAGGCCGGCATCACTGACACCACAGCGCTCTTAATCATGGTCAGGGAGAAAACCAGAGGGAAACATATTTAATTCAAACGCAGATGGCACGACAATCAAGGAAAAGATTCAGATGAATATGTTAAAGGGTTTGAGTAATGTAACAAATTGGAAGCATGGAACCAAGGAGAACAATCAGCAGAATGAGAATATGAAAATTGAAATATTACTGCATTAAAAACCAGGAGCGGTCACTGAGTACACGGCTGATCGGTGACTGGGTCTCGATGTGAACTGGGGGAGAGTCAGTAGAATTGAATTGCAGATATTGCAGCTCAAACTGGGATTTCACGTGATGCTGAAGACAACAGCAGCAACAGAAGCAGGATTGTATTCAAACATAATCTGTATCATTTTCCCCAGGATATTCCATCAGTCTACCATTATCATCAAACCGAGTGATTGTTCAGTGACGAGTGTGGGTGAACATGCCAAGGTCAGAACCATGTGTACCTAAAGCTGATGACAAACCATCAAAGCTACGGCGCTTGAGTGGTTTCATTCCAAAGAGCAGAACTGACATCTGATAGAGAGGACGAAATGATCCCAAGACCAAAAGATCAGATCTAAGATCTGCAGTCCTGCCACATCCAGACATAAATATCAGTGTAGTATTAAACAACTTACTGGTGGAGAGGACTCCAGAAATATCCCCATGCTAAATAATGAAACAGCCCTGTACATCAGTGAAAATGACAAGGATGTAGTATCTGCACCATCCTCAGCCAGAGGTGTTGAAAGGATGATCCACCTCATCCTCGCCATGATATCCACAGAATCACAGTTGGCAGTGTTCACCCAATTCGATTCGCTGTACGTGACATGAAGAAACCGCTGAATACAGTAGATACGACAAAGACAATGGGCCCTGACACCATTCCTGCAATAGGACCGAAGACTTGTGCTGCACAACAAGCCGTGTCCCTGGGGAAGCTGTTTCATTCCAGCTCCAACTCTGACAACTCCATGGCAATGTGGAAAATTATCGAGGAGAAATTGAGGACTGCAGATGCTGGAGATCAGAGCTGAAAATGTGTTGTTGGAAAAGCGCAGCAGGTCAGGCTGCATCCAAGGAACAGGAGAAGAAGGGCTCATGCCTGAAACGTCGATTCTCCTGCTCCTTGGATGCTGCCTGACGACTGCGCTTTTCCAGCAACACATTTTCAGCAATGTGGAAAATTACTCAACTATGTCTGGTCCCCTAATAGGTGAATAATTACATTCTGACCATTTACCACCCCCTCAGTCCCTTCACGGTAATCAAATTGGTGGGAGTTCTTTTTAACAGAGCTGTCAAGCAGTCCAGAAATAACCCGCTCATTGTGGTTTCTGATAGGTTCCTATGTGGCGATGGTGCTGATGTGGAAATTTCACTTGATTACTAATCCAACACAGGATAATGCTCTGGCAGTTGGTGGTAGTTAAAAACAATTAATAAAATATCAAGATCTAGAATCTGGTGATTGTAACAGTGACCTTGCATCCAATGTTGATTGTAAACTTCGATCTCATTCCCCAACGTATTTTCAGGAATTAAATCTCCCTTGCCTTTCTTGTATGGCTCCAGACACATAGACATGTGATAAACTCTTCAATGGTCCCTGAAATGGCCAAGCAAGACACTCAATTGTATCACACTGCTCCAAAGTCTTAAAGGATAAAAGCAGACAGGATACCCGGCACCAGCCTCGATATCAGAGAAGGGAACTGGATTCACAGTCCTGTTGACCCTGCAGAGCCCTCCTTCCTAACATCTGAGAGCTTGTGACAACATTTACAGAGCTTTCCCACAGGCTGCACAGAAACATCGGGAAAAGAGTAGGTCATTCAACACATTGAGCCTTCCCCATTCGAGTTCATTGAGAAAATCTCCTCAATGCAGTTTTCCCGACACAATGTTCATATCTATTAATATGTTCAAACATTGTGAAATATAAAATAAGAACTGTTGTAGACCTTCAGTCCGTCAATCTTGCTCCTCGATTCAATATACAGGCAGTTCTCTGATAACGAATGTTTATTAAACTGATTTGACTGCAATACGAATCGTGAATTGCGCACCTTTTTTCCATAAAGTTAACTCCCGCTCACTGTGACGCGACTCCTTGCCAGGCACCAGCTGAACACGAAAACCCAGCTTCAGGATCCTCTGTCTGCCAAATGCACCCTCTGAGTGTTCAGCTAAAACAGGAATGCAATCCGCTCTGCAAGCTTTGAACCTGAGCTTGAAATGGGGAATTGCTCTCTCCAATTAGAAGGAACTTTATTTGAAACCGGAGGAGAATCTTCAGGAGAACTGCAATTCCATGTTGGCATCACGTGGTCAGTCAGTCCTGCACACTTTCTGGTGAAGAGCTTGGTGAAAGGTACAGGGATGTAGCCAGTGACTGAATTGTCATTATTAACACTATTTCATTACAAAATATGATTTAAAGGTTTAATTAGACTGTGCTAGTGTGTGTTAGACTAACTTTAATTTTGGTTTTTTACTGATATTTTGCAGTTCGCCCATTATCCTCTTTTCCCCATAAACCACATCATTAATATTACATGATTTTCTGCAACACAGTGATGCACAGGAACACAGCTACCACGTTATTGGAGAACAACCTGTAATGGTTTCTGATCCTCTATCTTCATACCATACCCTGCTGTCTCCCTATCCCTTTAGTTTCCAGAAATCCATATTTATATTCAGTGCCTTGGTTTCCACAGCCTGATCTGGGAGATAGTACCCCAGGTTCACCAGTCTTTGAGTGCAGACATTTAATCTCATCTCAATGCAGAGTTGCCTGTCTGTACATAATACTGTGGCCCCTTGTTTTGAAGTCCCAGCCAGGGGAATTGTCACCCCTGTTTCCAATCTGTCTCGCCCTAACAGAGCTTTATATATTACACTGAGATCTCCACTCATTTTCCTAAACCCGATGGAATACAGGCACAGCCGCCCCAAACTCTGCTCCCACACAAGCCTGTCATCCCAGAGATCAGTCCGGTTATCCTTTACTGCTCTCCTTCAATGTCAGGTTTGTCCTTTATTAGGTAAGGAGACCAAAACTGCACACAATACTGCACAATGTGCGAGATGAGGTCTCACCAAGGCCCTGCTTAGCTGCAGTAAAACGCCCTTACTCCTGGATTCAAATCCCCCTGAAATAAAGGTGAATACACTATTTATCTGCCTATCTGTTTTCTGCTCCTGCAAAATTGCTTTCTGTGACCAGTGCACAGGGATATCCAGATCCTTTTCAATGTTACACCTCCCCACGTGTTGGGTCTGTGTATACTGGTCAGCGTGCCAATGCCATTCCCAGTATTGAGTTCTCGATTCAGATCTCATTGCCCTACACTGACCTCGGAGGGTTGCACAGAAGGAAACAAAAATGCAGCTTAAGTTCCTTTATAGATTAAAATTTTTCAAACAATCCCTTTTCAAATGATAGGCTCCCGTTCTGTTTTTACCATCAAAGGTCACAATATCATATATCTCCCATAGATCATATTCCCCCATCCCCCATTGCTCTCCATCTGCCATGTATTTACCCAGACACTCCACTTGTCGGAATCACCTTGCAGTTTTTTTGACATCCTGCACACCCACTCACAATCCGATATTGTTTAGTGCCATCAACAAACTTGGAAATATTAAATTTGATCCACTCAACAAAATATATGTTGTGTATTGGGAATAGCTGGAGCCCAAACCCCGATTCTTGCTATATCCTTCAAGCCTTCCTTTCAAATAAACCCATTGTTTTATTCCGACTCACTGCTTTCTGCCCGCTCTCCCATTCTAAAACCATATTAGTCCCAGTCCCAGAGGATTTGAATTTGCATAATAGGCTTGGGGCTTTATCAAAAATCTTTCTGAAAATGCAATCATATTGCATTGATTGCTTCTCCATAATTATGCTCAACGTCACTTTCTCAAATATGATTCTCATTTGATCAATCTCGGTTGACTTTATCTGTGCTCATTACTTTCAGTTCCAATACTTCCTCTAAGACTGTTTGGTTGCTAATTTCATTCTATTCCTTTTTTGTCAACAGACTAATGTTCACTAGGATTGTTGGGAAGTTTTCTTTTTTGTTTTGTTTTCTTCTGTGAAGACATAACTAAAGTATTTGCTCCATAGTTCTGCCTTTTCCCGGTCCTCAATTCTCTGGTATCAGACTGTCAGAGCGCTGCACATTTTTCCACTTAATTTTGCCATTGACATATTTTCAGAAGATATTACAAGTTCAATCTTAAAACCCTTGTTAATATACTCTTCAGAAACCCATCAATCCGTATCTTAAACTACTCAATGATTGACCTTCCACAGCCATACAAACACAGAAACACAGACTTTGTACCATCAACAATACAGCACGGTCTACATTAGTCCCATTTTCGGACACAAGTCCCGTGTCCGTGAATCTTATGGCATTTCAAGTGCACAGCGGTGTATGTTCTAATGGTTGTGAAGTTACCATGACAACTTCTCTCTCAGGAAGGGCATTCCTGACCCCAACACACTCTGGATGAGAAACAAACCTCAATTCCCTTCACTTTAAAATGTGCTGCATTGTTCTTGGCCCTTTGACTAAAAGGAACATCTGCAGTCTATCCACCCTGTCCATGTCCATTAGAATCCTATCCTTCTGAATCACGGGCCCCTCAGCCTTCTCTGCTCCAAACTAAACAACCTGAGGTTATCCATCCTCTCTCCATAGCTGATATGCTCCATCCCTGGGAGCATCCTGGTGAATCTCCTCTGAGCCCCCTGCACTACAATCACATCCTTCCCGTAATGTGGTTCCCAGAACTTCACACAGTACTCCATCTTGGCCAAACCAAAGTCCCGCAAAGCTCTTATAATCTATGCCTTGATGAATAAAGATTACGTTTATGGTCCCTTATGCTTTCTCAAAATTGTGCATTAACGTATTTAGTCACATTCAGGAAAGTGTGGAGAAACACCCTCTGAGCTTCCTCGCGTGCTGCCATTCATTGAGTGCTCCCTGTCCAGTTCCTTCATCCAAAGTGTATCACATCATATTTATCAAGGTTACATTACATCTGCCATTGTTCTGCCCATCTGACCTTCCATCTGTATCTTCCTGCAACATAAGACCTTCCTCCTCACTGCCAACCACCCGGCCAATCTTTGTATCAAACAGAAACTTAGTTGTCACACTCCCAGCACCCCCGCCTATATTCACAGCTGCATCATTTATGAATACCACAAATAATAAGGATAACAATCACACAACACCAGGTTACAGTAAAACTGGTTTATTTGGAGGCACTAACTTCGAAGCGCTGCTTCTTCATTCGGTGGTTGTGAGCTTTGAAAGCTTGTGCCTTTGAATAAACCTGCTGGACTATAATTTGGTGTTATGTGATTTTTAGTTTTGTTCACCCCAGTCCAACACCAGCATCTCCGAATCACTGCACTGATCCCTGTGATACACCATTGGACATCGGTCTCGAGTCACATAAACAGCCTTCAACCACTACCCTCTGACTCCTAACACTAAGATGATTTGGATGCAACTTGGCAAGTCATTAATGACTCGGACCTGTTCCCTTGTTATTCATTTCCGCTTGACACACTTGCAGAATATCTGGAGATTTTCCTTAATCATACCCTGCCAGCAGTTTTCTATGACCCTGTTTTAGTCAGTTCTCACCGAGTGATGAATTTCCTCAAAGTTACAGTCTTAAGTGGCCAATCCCTTATCTTGCCATTATTTGCCTTGAATTTGGATTGGGGAGCCAGGGAAGTGTCCTGTTAATTTCCCATTTGTTATATGTTTTGTGAATTTTGTAAATCTCACTGTGACCCACTTCTCATTCTTTGAAACACTGGAGAACATAGGCCGAGTTTCCTCATCCGACAATCTCGCCATCTGTGAGATTAATCTGGACAACGTCCATTGCAATTTTATTGTGCTCAGTATAGTCTTTCGCAGATTGGGTCACCAATACTGTCCATAATGGATGCAGGTTTGCTCGCTGAGCTGGCAGGTTCATTTCCCGACGTTTCCTTACCTTACTAGGTAACATCTTCTGTGGACCTCTAGCGAAGCGATGCTACACATTCCTGCTTTCTTTTTAAGGGTTTCTTTGGGTTGTTGACGTCATTTCCTGTGGCGAAGTCACTTTCTGTTCCTTTTCTCAGGGGGTGGTAGATGGGGTCTAACAACTAACAGCACATCGAGTTAGACATCTGCCAGAAATACATGTGGATTCTCTCCATTGATCCTATTAATTTCTAAATATCCATTATCACATGCTGCATAATAGATTACAACAGTTTCCCTGCAGATGTCAAGTTAATTGTTCGACAATTCTCCAAACTATGTCTTCTTCCCTTTATAGATGCTTGGATCCCTTCTATTAATCTATAGTGCTTGGACCACGTTTAAGAATTTCCATTTATCTGGAATGGCTTGCAGCCTCTGCAGAATGCACAGGAAAATAATACACAGTCATCGACAGTGCAATTAATACTTCTGTTGATGAGTTATGTCTGACATTTTAATATGAAGTACATCAGGTTTTTCAGGCTGAGCAATGCTCAATCCAGTTACACTTTCAAATACTACCTTGTTACTGATGTAAATTGACTTTTTGTCTTCAGTTGCACAAGCGCTACATGATCACTTGGTATTACTGGCTGATTTTACGGATGTTCCTCCTTGAAGACAGATACAAAGCAGCTGATTATTTTCTTGCCCATTTCCCTGTTCTTCACAATAAACTCTCCTCTCCCAATTACCAATTTCCATATTTGACCTTGCTTTCACTTTGTTTCCTTTGAAATAGACATTGTAGATTTATGCAGTGTTTTTGTTCCTGTTTGTTAGCATTCATGTTCTATTTTTGATTTCCTTATCAGTTTCATGGCCCTTGTTTCTGGATCGTGAATTTCTGAGAATTCTCAGGTTTCCACAATGACTGAAATTCTTCTGAAGCCATTTCCTATCATGAATACGTTTTCGAATTTGTTATGTTCAACATCATTGTGTCACTTTTCCTTTCTTTGGTGTTTGTACCTGAAATAAAAAAGACTTTGCAATATTTCTATAAATTTCCTCGTCCTGACCAGATATATTAAGGAACACTGCAGGAGGACATAGAAGGAATTGCCGGAGCCCTGGCTGATATTTTTGTATCATCGCTGGCCAACGGACGAAGTCACGAAGGACTGAAGGACAGCGAATGCTGTGTCCTTACTCAAGAAGGGCTACAAAGAAAAACGCGGGAGCTATAGACCAGTAAACGTAAAATCTGTTGTAGGTAATTTACTTGAACAGGTTCTGAGAGATAAGATATAAATGCAATTGGAAATACAGGGTGTGATTTGGAGCAAGATTAGAGTGGTGCTAGAAAAGCACAGCAGGCCAAACAGCATCCGAGGAACAGGAAAATCAACGTTTTCGGGAAAAGCCCAACATCAAACTCAGCACGGCTTTGTGCATGGGAGATCATGGCTCACAAATTTGTTCGAATTCTTTGATTAAGTGACTAGCAACGTTGAGGAGGGTAGGATGGTGTATGTAGTCTTTATGGATTCTAGTAAGTCCTTCAATAAGGTTCCAAATGGTACACTGCTCTGGAAGGTTAGATCGCATGAAATTGGGGAGGAGCTGCCAAATTAGATACAAAATTGCCTTGTTGGTGGGAAGCAGAGGGTAATAGTGGAAGGATGCTTGTCAGCCTGGAGGCCTGTGATTAATGGAAAGCCTCACGGGTTACTGCTTCGTCCACTGCATATTACATATATCTATGGTTTAGATGAGAATGAACAGGCAGATTTGTAAGTTTGAAGACAACACTAAAATAGGCAGCATCATGGAGACTGAGGAAGGTTATCAGAAATTTCAGAAAATACAGCAGTACCTTGATCAACTGTAGAAATGGCTGAGAAATGGCAAATGGATTTTAATATAGATCAGTGTAAGTTCTTGCATTTTAGAAAGTCAAATCAATGTTGGAATTTCATGTTGAGTGGTTGGGTCCTAAGGAGTGTAGTGGAACAGAGGGAACTTGGAATTCATGTGCACGGTTCTCTGAAATTTGATTCAGAGGTAGGCAGGGCAGTGAAGAAAGCTTTTGGCACACTGGCTTTCATCAGTGTATATCTACGTTGCAATTATACAGGATGTTGGTGAGGCCATACTGGGAGCGTTATGTTCAGCTGTGTTCACTTTGCTATGGGAAGGATGGTATTAAACTGGAAAGAGTGCAGAAGAAATTTACAAGAATGTTGCAAAGATCTCAATGGTCTGAGTTATTGGGAGAGGTTGGACAAGTCAGGACTTTTTACTTAAGATGTATGAGGCTGAGGGGGAATCTGAGAGAAGTGTATAAGATCATGGGAATGACGGACAGAGTGAATGCACTCAGTTCCTTTTTCCAGGGTTAGGCAATCACGGACAAGAGGGCATCAGTTTCAGGTCAGAGAGGAAACAATAAAAGGGAACCTGAGGACCAACTGCTTTTCACACAGGGGTGATATGCATATGGAATGATGTGCCCACGGAAGAGTTTGAGGTGGGCACATTCGCAACATTTAAAAGACATTTGTACAAATACATGGACAGGAAAGGATTCGAAAGATACAGGACAACAGCAGGGAAATGGGGTTAGCGTGGATGGACAGTTTGGTCGGAATGGACGTGTTTGGGCCGAAGGGCCTGTCTCTGTGTTGCCTGACTCTATGACCCCAACAAACATTGCTTGCCTCCCAGTGTATGTTATATTGTACTTTCCCAATTTACTGGAGGGAACTTGACCCTTTAGCCTCCAGGCTACCATGATTTTTAACCAGAAGGTTCAAGCATTCTATATTCATGCAGACACCGTGTAAAATGCACCTTATTAACGTCTCTATTCCTTCAAAGCTGATTCAGATCAAGGTTATTAAAATTCCTTCTGATCACACAACAAACCCAAAATAAACTGCTGTATAGTTTGCTTCACAACATACTCTTCAACCCACCTCACATACACGTACAGAATTTATTTTGCACAGCATAAGCAGTCACTTAGTTAATACAGTTTAGATGCAATTTGAGAACATCCTACAAAACTGCGGTATCCTTGATACTTGCATATCTAATTCCCAGAGCATATGATGCTCAGATTTTCTGCAACCGATATATAACACACCAATATTTGCTGCGCCTTGCTTTTTGTAAGTTCTACATAAACTGATTCTGTAGAATGGGAGGGACAGGTCTGTGTCATTATTAGTGATAGACTTGGAAAGGACATTCGGGGAGGCTCACCTCGACGCTGAGATGATCTGAAGATATCTCCATCAATACAGGACAAGCATCAATATCCTCCCGGCTGTCTCAGGATAATGGTCACCGAATTCTCTGTGCTCCGTCACCCTCTCTGTGTATCTGTTATAGCACCTACCTCCAGAAAATCCTCATGCTCTATCTCCAAATAAGGCTCAGGCACTACCGCACTCACTATTGAATTCAGCAACTTCCTTCCCACACTTTTTCTGTCACCTATGCAATACGCCCACACATTAATAATACTGTATGGATTCAAAACTGTCGACTTTCTCATTCCGGACGACTCACAATTCCTCCCAGATACACCTCCACCAGCACTAACAGCAAGGCCATCCACTCCTGCCCTCACTCCATCCATCCCTTTCTTCTATTCCAAGAGAAAAAGCCTGGAATAGGACAGAAATGGCCAAGCCGGGTGGTGGAGTGCCCAATATCCATTCCCTCACTCCTCCCCCACACCCACCATGTGGGGAGGAACCTAGTACAAGATGAAGCAGACTGGGATGCCTCGCGTGAAATTTCTGAAACATCCATGTCCCACTGACTGATTAAGGAGCAGTGTTCAGTGAATGACAATTCTCACTGTAAACACATTGGCATTTCAAACGACAGTCCTTTAACTCCCACC
This sequence comes from Chiloscyllium punctatum, assembly GCF_047496795.1. Classification (NCBI taxonomy): domain Eukaryota; kingdom Metazoa; phylum Chordata; class Chondrichthyes; order Orectolobiformes; family Hemiscylliidae; genus Chiloscyllium; species Chiloscyllium punctatum. The sequence goes on along the minus strand of NC_092755.1, from coordinate 30,853,055 downwards.
CCCGCACCCAAATACAGTTACCTCACTGCACAGAGATGCAGACACAGAAATACACAGAATTATTGGTATCACCCCATTATACGAAGAAACACAATACATACAAGGGAATAGACATACACACACGTAGAAACACACGCAGACATATAGAGTCACACACAAATAGACACAAACATAGATAGAAACACACAGGCTGATACACAGAAAGACAAACATAGATGCAGAAATACCCAGATGACAAGCAGATGGACAAACATACGCACACGTAGACACAGATACAAATTGATAAGTTTTTGTTTTATAACGGGATCAAGGATTCTTGGGGGAAGGCAGGAAAATGAGGTTGAGGAACAGAAAAGAAATTATTGAATGGCAGATCAGACTAGATAGGCAGAATGACCTCATTCTGCTCCTTTTTTCATGTGGTGCTATGCTAACAGGTATTCTCTTCCTGAGACAGCAGCAGAGACTATGTTTGATACATATTCGATTGGAAAGGTTCAGTGGGAATGTGGGACAGGTTTGGAGTCCGGAATGGTTTATGTTTATTCTTAATTATTCTATCCTTATATCTGCAAAGAGGTGGTGATTTGATGTTCAGTTAACAAAGTTTTAAAATAACAGGTTCTACAAAGAAATAAGGACGTACCTTTCACTTTAGTGTTGTGCTACCTGTGGTGTCCACATCCTCAGGGAGCAGTGAAGACTCGTTTATAGAGTCATAGAGATGTACAGCATGGAAAAAGACTTTTCAGTCCAACCCGTCCATGCCGACCAGATATCTCAACCCAATCTAGTCCCCCCTGCAGGCAACTGGCCCATACACCTCCAAACCCTTCCAATTCGTATACCCATCCCAAATGCTTCTCAAATATTGCAATTGTCCCAGCCTCCACCACTTCGTCTGGCAGCTCATTCCATAGAAGTACACCCACTGGGTGAAAACCGTTGCCCCTTAGGTCTCTTTTGTATCTTTCCCCTCTCATTCTAAACTTATTCCCTCTAGTTCTGGACTCCCCGACACAAGGGAAAAGACTTTACCTATTTACACTATCCATGCCCCTCATAATTTTGTAAACCTCGATAAAGTCAGCCTCCGATGCTCCATTTAAAACAGCCCCAGCCTGTTCAGCCTCTTCCTATCGCTAAAATCCTCTAACCCTGGTAAAATCTTCGTAAACCTTTTCTGAACTCGTTCAAGCTTCACAACATCTTTCCGATAGGAGCGAGAACAGAACTGCACGCAATATTCCAACAATGGCCTCAACAATGTCCTGTACAGCAGCAACATGACCTCCCAACTCCTGTACTCAATACTCTTACCAATAAAGGAAAGCATACCAAACGCCTTCTTCACTATCCTATCTACCTGCGACTCCACTTTCAAAGAGCTATGAACCTACACTCCAAGGTTTCTTTGTTCAGCTACACTCCCGAGGACCTTGCCATTAAGTGTATAAGTCTGCGCTCGACTGATCTGTGTTGGACAGGAGAATCAATGTTTATTGGGAACAGACAGGAGACGGATGGACAGACACACTCGGATCAGCCATGAGCATTCTGAATGGTGCAGCCAAATGACCAACCATTGTCCCTACCCCGTGTGTTGTTCCCTCAATCCACCCTCGAGGCTATTACATGGTAGGGGACCACCCCATTCAATCAGACAGGATCGATACAATGAGACAGGAGGAGACCATTCTGTCACTCTAAGGAATTGCACAGCAATACAGAATGAAGACATTCAGCTCGTTGAGTACATTACACAGCCCAGCAGGAGGCCATTCAACCCGCCTGAACGGCTACCCAGGAGCAGGGAACATTCACTCTCCTGTCCAGCAATGATCAGTCGCTAACAGGAAACCGAGAGTAGAGACAAATGTTTATTTTCAGGCTGCAAAGCTGTAACTGATGGAGTGCCTCAGAGATCACTGTAGGGTCATCAATGATCAACAATTTGTATCAAAGATCTGGAGGAAGGGGAGGGAATTGCTTGGAGCTCAATTAGCTCGTAAACCAAGATGGCCATTTAATGTGTCATCAAATGAAGGTAATGAGTCTGCAATGTGTAACAGACAGGGAAGGTTAGTGAGCAAACCTTCAGCAGAAATAGCATAAGGTAGGTTGTGTATTTTGGCATGAAGAATAAAACAATGGTAAACAATGTAAATGCAGAGAGCTTGCAGAACTCTGTGATTCAGGTGGTTTCCATGTTCCTGAGCCATGAATCATATGAAGTCAGTCTGCAGATGCAGCAAGTGATTTGGAAGGTAAGTGGAATGATGCAGTTTTTGGCAAAACGTGTCAGGTTTAATCGCAGGAATGTTTAACTGCATCGGTACGAGGGCATTGCTGTGACCACATTTGATGCACTGTGTGCTGTTTTGATCCCCGAAACTAAAATGAAAGGATTTAATTCTTTTCGAAGATTTTCAAAGAGGTTTCCCTTTACTCATTCCTGGAATGCTGGCCTTTTGTTATCAGGGATTATCAGTTTCGATCTTAGCTGAGAAATAGTATTGAACCATCCGTGACTTTCTGAAGAGTGTATCAACTGGGTGCACATTATCTCTTGTCAGGGAGACTAAAGCTAGAGAATAAACTTTAAGAAAAAGATGCATTTATATTAACACACATACTATGAAGACACCTACCAATATTCACAAATTACACAGACACATGTAAGCATGTCATCAAATTATAAAGTGGGGACTGTTTTGCGATTGAAACGAATGCACTTGCATATAATCTATAATCGGGTTTTCCAGAGAATGTTCCAGAAGAGCACACCTGGTCCAGTTTGGTGTTCAGTTGACATTATTGTATGTTTCAACACAGAGAGGGAGAAAAATGTCCCCTGCCTGAGAGGCAGCAGCCTATTGATCTCTCTCTCTTACGTTGTTCAATCCGATAGCAAAGTGTGAGACCATAAAATCCCTGTGTTATCTTTACCACTTGTGAAGGATTTCTGGTGAGAATTCACTGGAATCTCTCCACTGCCTGAAACAAAGGGAATTCAGCCAAATTCAACTGTTCCAGAGTGAAACCGCACTACCAGTAGCTTGTGTGAGCAGAATAACTTCAAAGGCAGAATAACGTTTGGGGCACTCTATCATTTTACCATTTGTTATGAGTTCAACTTTCTGTGTCTCACACTTTTCTAGAAAATGACCTACTTTGAGACCTACATCATTGGTCACATCACTAAACTGGTTGCTTTTAAGATTGGTGTAACCAGTGGAGGGGTGGGACTGGAAAAGGACGGAGTGACCTTCCAACATTGGTTGAAACACAAATGAGAAATTTTCAAAGGGCTGTTCAAGTGGAAATTCCCTTCCCCAGAAGTTTGTGGTGCTGGATGCTTGCATTTATTCAAAATTATATTTGGTGACATTTGACAGACAAGTGAATGCAGGAAAATGGCATACAGACAGAAAAATGCTTTTGAGACCACATGCACATCACCATGGAATTTGTGAGTGGTGGAGCAGTGACAAAGTGTCTAATAGCCCACTCCTGCTGCTCAGCCCTATGTCCCTATGTTCTATTCAGCTCCTCACAGCTCCTGATATTAGCAGATGGAGGACACCTGCTCCAAATACCTGGTCCACCGGAACACAGGATATCATCCTCAAGATTGTCACACACGGTTTGGTGTGGGTTGGAAAATGTTATTTGGAAAACTAGGCTGGTTTCAAAATACAGCTCTGGTCTCTTTACAGAGTATCTCCTCTCTGCAACTTGTGCTTCACCCACCCCACTGGTTTGGGGTCTTTCAGAGCACAACGAAAGATGTTTGTGGTCGGTGACCGACAATCCTGTCAGTCCTGGGACATCTCTGCAGGAGATCCTCAGGGTAGCTGCCTCAAAACAAACACCTTCAGCTGCTTTATCACTGTCTTACCTTATCATAAGATCAGAAATGGGGATGGTCACTGAAGATCACTCAATGGTCAGAACAATGTATCCCACCTCAGCTCCTGAAACAGTCTGTGTCCATGTGGAGTAAGACCTGGACAGCATTCAGGTTTGTGCTGTTAAAGTGTCGGTAACATTCATGTAACAGCAAGGCCAGACACTCTACATTTCCACAGTTAAATGAAGAGCTCATTCAGCATCTCAGGCACATTAGAAACAGATATGTGGAAGCCATTCAGCCCATCGAAACTACTGAACAAAGAGAGGAATAGCCGATTCAATCCTCCTGCCTGTTCCACAGGAAGAGAAGGGGTCTGATTACCACATCAAGCTGTTAAACAGGAACAGGCAGGGCCAAGTCAGACCCATGAACCTGTTCCATGAGACATGGAGGAGGCCATTCAGCACCTCGAGACACTTATACAGGAACAGGAGGGTGTCATTGATGCTCCAACCTGACAAATCAATGAAGCAGAGAATGCACTCTGAGACGGATCCACGATGTTCTTCATGGCTCCATTACCTGTGGGATACTTGAAACTTTAACGTGGTTTGCTGGCAGTGAGGAAGGTAGGCAGATGCTTTGTCTGAAATATCAGAGAGGCATCTTCCATCTCTGAGAAGACAGACCCATGTCCTCCATGGATGTCAGAAGCTGGTGGGAATAGTTAACTGTTTTAGAATGAAGGTATTGTGGCTGTTGTCGGGATTGTGGATAACATGACGTTTAATGTAGGATCACACACTAAATGCACTGTATTAATGTTGGGAGAATTACTTCAAAGACTGACCCTCTGTCTCTCTCAATCAACATATGGAGTGGGGGTGGGATGAGGGGAACGTCCTCGGAGGCTCTTAACCTAATGAGAATCACTTAACCTGAGTTAATAAAAGCCATGGAATTTATCATCGTATCAGTGCCTGTTTAGAACATCATGAGTGACTGTCCATCCCCCTTAAGGTTCAATACAATCATCTCTTATTCTCTCACACAGCTTCACTCGCTTCTCATGGTACCATCATCGCAGGGATTATTCTGGTGAAACTTGAGAGAAAGTCTATCCACAGTCCCCCAAATACTGCCTCAACAACACTCTCAGGGATGATCGCAATAATCATTTATCTCTCACTTAGACATCGCCGTTTCTTTCCTGTGCCACAAAAGACCATTCCTTCTCTATGCACTTTGACTGACATGGAATGTATAAGTTCCTTACATCTGTACGTCAGCATCAATAAAGCCAACACCAGAGATGCGTATGGAGATGGGCATCACTCTCGGGGAGAATTTCAATGAGATGAATACACCTAAAATAGGGGATGATCACCTACCTGAATAGAAATGAGCTATAAGAATACGAGAAACAGGCAGAGGAAGGGAGCTATCTTTACTTCTGTTCTTCTCTCAGAGGATGTATGCAGCCCTGGTCACGGCAGCATGTTATGCCGATCTTGAACTGAATGTTTGGTTCAGCTGTTCCACAGGACAGTAAAGAGAAAAGCACATTCCTGTGGGATTGTAGTGTTCCAACACAGGATACATTCTCCTGCTTAATGTAAAACCAACAACAGGGAAAAGATTTATCCACTGCAGTAATCCATGATAATTCTAGAGTCCAAAACTAATTGAAGTAAAAATTAACAACTTTATTTCTTAAAGCATAACAGGGAATAATAGATGAACGAATATTTACAGCTTCTTCCTCTAAGCTATATTTTATCACCCACCCCCCCCCCCCCACTATATTAGTTCGATTAGACTCCTAATTAAGATTTACAGAACAAAACTTCTTATCTCAAAACCGAGAAGCTGTTGGTTCTTCTCCATATTCCTGTCTTCTTTTCTTCATTGAAATTCTGCTTTTCCAAGTTAGTCATCAATAAAGTTACCGAGAGGAGAACTATTTTTCAGGCAGTCTTTGCATGCTGGTAACTTGGCAGTTCTCCTCTCAACTGTCAATTTCCCGCGGTCTTCTACACCCAAACCATTGGACTGTGTCATTAGCTTTTAAGATTATCAATATGCTAAATTCACACTTGATTGGTGGTGGAGACTTTGGGTTATAACTTAAACTGTTTGGTTGAATTTGTTTTTGTCTTGAGAAAATAAACTAATCGACCAAATGTTACATTAAATCTATTTTTCGAAGACTTGGTGCTTTCAGGTAGTTATTGCTGGCTTTTAATTCTGTCAAAGGTGCAGAACACCCACATGTTCCTCACAGAAGTCACACTGAAACCTGACTAGAGAAGAATGACCCATTGACTTCGCTTAAGGACTTGGGGCAAGCAGATGGGCTTTTATGGCAAATGAAAATTGTTGCTTTTAATTTCCCTCATGAGATATCAACAGACTATTATTCTGTGGCTCTGGAGTATGAGTCTTGAACACCATAAACTGCCGTCCCGTATGTACAGAGAACAATTTAAACATCCTCAGAGCAATTTTTTTAGTGATGGACATATGGTTAGAAGGAACTTGAAACTGTTAAACAAAGGCACAAATTATGGTTTATTCAGAAGTTGCAATGAGACTGAGACGAGACTGAAGTATCATGACGGTGGTATTGGACAGGATTGCTGCGTGGGGAGGAGATGGAGATGTAAATTTGTGAAGGACAAAATGGATTATGGAGTTTGAGAACAGTCTGGTTCTTTCTTGCATATCAGTGAGTAATTTAGAAAAAGTAGTTTGACACTGATTAATATATGAAAAGGAGGTTTTGTTTGTAACAGAAGACATTGTCTTGCACTTTCCAAATTTTATATATCATGAGCAGAAATTCAGTTCAACCCAGTTTAGTAGACAAATATAATGACTTACCAGGTACACCAACAATAGCGAGGATGGGATAGTAACCACCTTGAATAATCCAAAGGATATCCTGGATCCGTGATGCTAATGATATCCAAGGCTGAGAAAGGTAGTAAAGACCCAAGGATAAACTCCTGACTGTTATTGTAATATTCCAGTCTAATATTCTCAGATTCTGATAGATTTTTGAACCATTCCAGTCTAATGATCTCAGATTCTGATCCATTGTTGTACCATTCCAGTTTACTAATCTTAGATTCTGATCCACTATTAGAACATTCCAATCCAAGGTCCTCACATTCTGTACCATTAGTCTAACGTTCCAGTCTAATGTTCTCAGATTCTGATTTCTACTCCCCCTCTCTCTCTCGAGCTGATGATTCGTGTTAGTGCTGTCAGTGATGCTCCTACTCATACTATGGGATAACACACTGAAAAGAGCCCACTTATCATTCAACGATGGAAACTCTCCACTGGGATAATTAGGATCCACGGAGATTGACATTAATCACAGTCACTGAACAAATACCTCCAGTTAACCCCTTTCAATTTAACATTGATTTTATTAAAATTCTAAAGAACGTTTAAAATTTATACATTTGGCATGAGATATGTGGGAGTGACTGAGGGACGGAATATTGGATATGGTAGATTGTTTGCGTGCAATCATTCAATCTGCCTTGGATATGGTAATAATGACAAAGGATTGTCAGAACATAAACAAGTTTCTACGTTTATAAATGGAAACATACAATCTGCAACTACTGATCAGTGATTATAATGTCAGTAAAATATGGAGAGAACTTTTCTAGTCCAGAATCTGACAGGAAAATATGCCTACGATAACATGAGTGATAAAGGACAACTGACATGAATATATCAACAGAGAATATGACATGACACACAATTCAGATGATTATTCGAGAATCAGAGAGGGCAGGTGAGGGTCATGCTGTTAATGTTATCGATGTCAATCAACTGTGATTATTTACCATTGGATTTCAATTGCAGTGTGATTATGACACTGGGGACATGGCTGCTGAGACTGGAGTGAGGAAACATGATATTTCCCACTCATCAGGAGTGAAACGTTACTCTTTGTAAATCATTTGAAGATCAAATTTCAGGATACAGCTCCAATGAGGAATGAGGAGAGCCAATATTAACCATACGGCCAGAAGACATTGGAGCAGAAATTTGGACATTAGGCCCATTGATCTTGCTCCACCATTCAATGATGGCTGTTAAGCTTCTCAACCCCATTCTCCCACTTTCTACCTGTAACCCTTGATCCCCTTTACAGTCAAGAACCTATCTGTCTCACTCTTAAACGTACTCAATGATCTGGACTCGACAGCCCTCTGTGGTAGTGAATTCCATAGATTCACAGCTCTCTGGCTGAAGAGGTCTCTCTTTATCTATGTTTGAAAAGATCTTCTCTTTACTCTGTCCCTTTGGGTACTCGTCTCTCCTACCATTGGATATCTCTTCCCAAAATCCACTCTGTCCCACGGCATGCAGTATTCTGTAAGTTTCAATTAGACCTCCTAACATGTTTCTGAACTCTATGAAATACAGACCCAGAGCCCTCAAATATTCTTCATATGTTAAGCTTTTCATTCCTGGCACCATTCTTGTGAATCTCGTCTGAAAACGCTGCAAGATCAGCACATCCTTCCTGAGATATGGGACCCAAAGCTGTGCACAATAATCCAAATGTAGCCTGACCAAAACCTTGTAGAGCCTTTGAAGTACATCCCTGGTTTTATATTGAAGCCTTCTTGAAATAAATGCCATCATTGTATTTGCCTGCCTAACTACTGACAAACTGCAAGTTTACCTTTCAAGACTCCTGGACTAGTACGCCCTAGTCTTTTTGCACTTCAGATTTATGAATTTGCTTGCTATTTATAAAATAATCTATGCCTCTATTCATCCTGGAAAAATCCTTTTCCACACTTTTCCACATTGTACTACATCTGCCACTTCTTTGTTCACTCTCCAAACCTGTAAAAATCCTTCAGCAGGTGAAAGTGAGGACCGCAGATGCTGGAGATCAGAGTCAAAAAGTGTGGTCATAGAAAAGTACAGCCTGGCAGGAAGCATCTGAGGAGCAGGAGATTCGACGTTTCAGGCAGAAAGCCTTCATCAGGAATGTGGGGTGGGCGGAAGGTGCCAGAGAGATAAATGAGAGGGGCTGGTGCTGGGAGGAAGGTCGCTTGGAAGGCGACAGCTAGATAAAGGTGGGTGGTGATAGTGATAGGTCAGAGTGGAATGTGGAGTGGCCAGATGGGAAGGAAGATGGACAGGTAGGACAGTTCAAGACGGCGGTTCTGAGTTGGAGGGTTTGATCTGGGATAAGGTGGAGGGGAGATGAGGAATCTGGTAAGATTGTCCTTGATACCGTGTGTTTGAAGGGTCCCAAGGCAGAAGATGATGCGTTCTGCCTTCAGACGTCAGGTGGTTAGAATTTGGCAGTGGGTGAGGCCACAAACCTGCAAAGCCTTGGCGGAGTCGGAGGGGGAGTTGAAGTATTCAGCCACAGGGCAGGGGGGTTGTTGGGTGTGTGTGTCTGAGAGTGTTCCCTGAACCGTGCTAATTTGACGTCCTGTCTCGCCAATGTAGTGGAGACCAAGAGCAATGGACAGACTAGAAGAGGCATTTGGATGCACAGGATGTTATCTGACTGATGTGCAAGGATCCTTTGGGGCCTTGGGTGGAGGTGAGGAGGGAGGTGTTGGCACAGGTTTCATACCTGTTGTAGTGACAAGGGAAAGTGCCGGGAGTGGAAGGTGGCTTGTTGGGGTTGCGTGGACCTGATGAGGGAGCTGTGAGGGAATGGTCTCAGCAGTATGATGATAGGGGTAGGGAGGGAAGTATATCTCTGGTGGTGGGGTCTGACTGTTGGTGGCAGAAATGGCGGAGAATGATGCGTTGTATCCTGAGGTTGGTGGGATGGAAGGCGAACACCAGAGAGGTTCTAACTTGTTGTAGTTGGAAGGGTGAAGCTCAAGGCCGGAGTTTTGGGCAGTTGAGGAGATGCGCCAGAGCACCCTCCTGCAGCCAAACCACCTCTTCAATGCTACCTGTCCCTCTATCTATCTTTGCACAGTTTGAAAGCTTGGTCAGAATGCCCTCAGTTCCGTCATATAGATAATGAATGTACAAAGTGAAAAGTTGTGGTCCCAAAACTCAGTCTTGTGGAACACCACTTGTCACTGGCTGCCATCCTGAGAAGTACACTTTAATCCACACTCTCTGCTTTCTGTCAGACAGCCAAACTTCGGTATTCTAGCAGGTTTGTCAGGCATGACATCCCCTTGATGAAACCATGCTGACTCTGTCCTATTTTACCAAAGACCTCCAAGAATTCAGAAATCCCATTCTTCACGATGGATTCCATGATGTTACCCACAACCAATGTTAGGCTAATCAGACTGCAGTTTTCCATCTTCTGCCTAACTCCCTGATTAAACGGGGTGTCATGTTAGCAATTATACAGCCACTTGGCCCTTTCCTGATTTTAGTCATTCCTGAAAGATTACCACTTTTGCTTGCACTAACTCTTCAGCGATCTCCCTTACAAGGCTGGGGTGTAGTCCATCTGGTCCAGGTGAGTTATCCACATTCAGGCCATTCCGTTTTCTAACATGTTCTTCTTGGTGATAGCCACTGTATTTAGGACTGCCCTCTCACTCTCTTCAATTCTTGAGAAATTACTCGTGTATGCCACCGTGAATACTGATGCAAAATTCCTCAGCCATTTCTTTGCTTCCCACTACTGTCTTTCCAGCATCATTTCCCAGTGGTCCATATTCACATTTACGTCTCTTTTGCGTTTTATATATCTAAATAATCTCTTACAGTTTCCTTTATATTACTGGTTAGCTTACCCCCATACTTAATGTTCTCCCTCCTTATTTATTTTTTCTTGCCTTCTGTTGGCCTCAATTCTCCAGTTCCCCATTGCCCTTCACTCTGCTTGCTCTTTTGCTAAGATGCAATCCCTGACTTCCCTTCTCAGCCCTGGTTGCCTCATCCTCCCTGTACCATACCTCTATTACTCAGCACGCATCACTGCAGTGTCTTTTAAATTATCATGGAATCTCCAGCCATAGCTGTTACCCTGTCTTTCCAGCTAGACGCCTGTCCCGGTCAATTCTACCCAGCCTCTCCCTTATGCCTCTCCAGTTGCCTTTATTCAGCTGAAATACTGTTAACTCTGATTCTATCTTCTCTCTTAATTTTCAGAATAAATTCAACCATGTTCTGATCACTGCTTCTGAAGTTTTCCTTCACCTTAAGCTCCCTTATCTAGCCTGCGTCATTAAATCCAGTGTCATCTGTTCCCGAGTGGGCTCCACCGCATGATGCTCCAAAAAGATATTCCTCAAATTCCTTTTCTTGCGATTCACTACCAAACTGGTTTCCCATTTCACTTGCATATTGAAATCCCCCATGATCACTGTAACGTTGCCTTTCCTACAGATCTTTTCTATCTCCTGGTGTATCTTGTGCCCCAGCTCCTGACGACTCTTTGGAGGCCTGTGCAAGACTCCAACTGTGGTTGTCTTACCTTTGTGGTTCCTCAATTCTACCATGCAGATTCTACACCATCTGACCTTACTTCCTTTCTTATTGTTGATTAAATTTCATTTCTTATTAATAATGTAAATCCACTCTCTCTATCTTTTCGATACGATATATGTCCTTGAATATCCTGATTCCCTTGCAGCCACTTCTCAGTGATGCCCATTACGTCATACCTACCAATTTCAATCTATGCCACAAGCTCATTTACCCTATTCCTTATACTGCTCGCATTCAGATATAATCCTTCAATCTTGTGTTAACGTTCCCTCTTCTATTGCCATTTGTTTGTCCAGTGTGATTGAAGTTTGATTGCTTACACTTTCCATACACTCTGTTGTATTTTCGTCTATGCTGAAGATTTTAATAACCTCTCCTGAGCTCTGTGCTCTTACCTCCTCTTTTCTCATTAAACCCTATAACGGAATCCCTATCCCGCGGGCACACACACACACTCCTAATCAGTTTAAAGCTCTGTCTACATCCTTGGTTAGGATTCACTTGGACTCTGGTCCCAGCACGGTTCAGACGAAGACTGCCCCATCAGAACAGGTTATTTCTTCCTCAGTAATAAAATGTGTTTAAAGTTTGTTAGAAGATTTGTAGCTCGGGTGCTCATTGTTGTATTTCTGTTCGCCGAGCTGGGAATTTGTGTTGCAGACGTTTCATCGCCTGTCTAGGTGACATCCTCAGAGCTTTGGATCCTCCTGTGAAGCGCTTCTGTGATGTTTCCTTCGGCATTTATAGTGGTTTGAATCTGTCGCTTCCGGTTGTCAGTTCCAGCTGTCCATTGCAGTGGTCGGTATATTGGGTCCAGGTCGATGTGCTTATTGATTGAATCCGTGGATGAGTACCATGCCTCTTGGAATTCCCTGGCTGCTCTCTGTTTGGTTTGTCCTATAATAGTAGTGTTCTCCCAGTCGAATTCATGTTGCTTGTCATCTGTGTGTGTGGCTACTCAGGATAGCTGGTCGTGTCGTTTCATGGCTAGTTGGTGTTCATGGATGCGGATCGTTAGCTGTCTTCCTCTTTGTCCTATGCAGTGTTTTGTGCAGTCCTTGCATGGGAGTTTGTACACTACATTGGTATTGCTCATGCTGGGTATCGGGTCCTTCGTTCTGGTGAGTTGTTGTCTGAGAGTGGCTGTTGGTTTGTGTGCTGTTATGAGTCCGAGTGTTCGCAGTAGTCTGGCTGTCAGTTCGGAAATGCTCCTGATGTATGGTAGTGTGGCTGGTCCTTTGGATCATGACATGTCCTCGTTCCATTGTCTTTCCCTTAGACATCTGTTGATGAAATTGCGGGGGCATCCGTTTTTGGCGAATACATTGTATAGGTGTTCTTCTTCCTCTTTTTGCAGTTCTGGTGTACTGCAGTGTGTTGTGGCCCTTTTGAATAGTGTCTTGATGCAACTTCTTTTGTGTGTGTTGGGGTGGTTGCTTTCGTAGTTCAGGATTTGGTCTGTGTGTGTGGCTTTCCTGTATACCTTTGTGGTGAATTCTCCGTTAGGTATTCTCTGTACCATCACGTCTAGGAATGGGAGTTGGTTGTCCTTTTCTTCCTCTCTCGTGAATCGGATTCCTGTGAGTGTGGCGTTGATGATCCGGTGCAATTTCAGCAACAGATGCCTGAGTGAAAGACAACGGAACGAGGACATTCCGCAACCCAAAGGATTAGCCACACTACCATACATAAAAAACATTTCTGAACTGACAGCCAGATTACTGCGACCACTAGGACTCATAACAGCACACAAACCAACAGCCACTCTCAGACAACTCACCAGGACGAAGGACCCGATACCCAGCATGAACAAAACCAATGTAGTGTACAAAACCCCTTGCAAGGACTGCACAAAACACTACATAGGACAAACAGGAAGACAGCTAAAGATCCGCATCCATGAACACCAACTCGCCACGAAACCACACGACCAGCTATCCTTAGTGGCCACGCACACAGATGACAAGCAACATGAATTCGACTGGGAGAACACTACTATTATTGGACAAGCCAAACAGAGAACAGCCGGGGAATTCCTAGAGGAATGGCACTCATCCACAGATTCAAACAATAAGCACCTCGACCTGGACCCAATATACCAACCACTGCAATGGACAGCTGGAACTGACAACCGGAAGTGGCAGATTCAAACCACTTTCAATGCTGGAGGAAAGATTACAGAAGCGCTTCACAGGAGGCTCCCAAGCACTGAGGATATCACCTAGACAGGGGACAAAACGTCTGCAACATAAATTCCCAGCTCGGCGAAAAGAACCACAACAATAAAATGTGTTTATTCAACACAAAATCCTGGGACAAAAAAGAAGCGTTTCAGCACATACCAAAACATGAAAAATACAAAGAGACAAGTCTGTTAAAATTCACTTACGATGTGGAGCTATATGAATTGAAATGTTAATTACAAAACCACGGACGAGGTATTCAAGCTTTATTGGTCATTATTTGACCCACAGCTGAGGCACTGATTTCCCCCCAGTCAGTGATCCCCCTCACTGAGACTCTCTCGCCCTGTCTCACACATTGTCTAGAGTGACTACAAGTTCCTGTTGGCCCAGAATTTTTAAATTAATTCACCTTCTCCCTGGAACCAATCGATTGTTATTTTGGAACTTGTTCAGCAGTCAGCAACACGGTTCTGTGAAATTATTGGCGATAAATGATCTGGGATGACAGCATAGTGCTCACAAGTTACGGCACCAGACAAAGGGCTTGCAGTCTGTGGGAATTTCTAAATAAAATTTCTGTATGTTTGTCCTCATGCTGTCTTCTGATCTAACTTCATACTCGTCTGACACCCCTTGCTCTCACTCACTCTGTCGCTCCATTTTCCCTCCATTCCTTTTACCTCTCTTCACTGCCTTTTTCTCTGTTAATTTTTCTCTCTCTCTCACACACACACAGTTCACTCTGTTTTCAAATTGTGATGTTGGAGAGCTCATCGTTGTACAATTGGCTAAACGGCTTCGTTCAGTGCTCTATTAATTCTGATGCTCTCTGAACCACTATGAAGACATCAGCACAATAAAGACATCAGGTGCCTGGAGAGACAAGGTGGTCCTGCGAAGGACACAGTGCAGAATCATCCTTTATCTCTTCCTGTTGCCTGTTTTGCAGTGGCCTTGAAATATCTGTTCAAACAAAATAGATTGAAATTCGTGCAGGCGGGAGGACGATCACCAGATGATTATGCTGTCAGGATTTAACAAGCAGATCCCACATACAAAATGTGGATTTCCCCATAAAAAAAACAAAATGTGGATTTGCCTGATAGCAGCTCCTCCCAATTGACACGGCCTAGCTCTGCCTGATGCTCATGTAATTTGCCTTCCGCCAATTCAGTAGCTTCACACAATGTCCTGACTTATCCATGTTCGTAACTATCTTAAATCTGAAGGAGCTGCGACCACTGTTTCTAAAATTATGTCCCACTGAAAGGTCAGTCACCTGGCCAGGCTCATTAGCCGATACGAGGTCCAGTATGGCTCTTCCTCTGGTTGGACAATCCACAACCTGTTGCAGTTAATAAATTCTGCCCCGTCGAAGCATCTTGCTCCAAGGCGCTCCCAGTCATTATTGGAGATATTAAAGTCACTGACTATGACCACTCTGTTTTTAATACACCTTTCCTTAATCGACGTACATTTCTGTTCCTCAATCCCTCCGTGGCTGTTGGAGGGATTATAGTAACGCAGTGCTTGCATCCATCTTATTTTTGAGCTTGAACCATATTGCTGCAGTGGATAGTCCCTCCTGTATGTCCTCTTCAAGTACAGATGTAGCATTCTTCCGATTATTAAAACACCTCGTCCACCTCTTTTACCTTTCTCTCCATCTCGCATAAAACAATGAAACCCTGGAATGTTAAATGGCCAGTCCTTTCCCTCTCTCAACCAAGTCTCTGTAAAGCTGCAACATTATAGTCCCATGCACGGATTCAGGCTGTCAGTTAATCGGTCTTAACCATAATAATTCTTCCATTGAAATAAATACGCTTCAGCCCAACTCCATCAGATCCTGACCTGATATTTGGTTTGAGTTTCCCTGATGTAAATTCTCGTTGTCTATTCTCTGGTAATAGGAGATTAGAAAAGACTGTCAGTAAAGCAGAAAATATTGCAAACAGACAATTTCTGTTTCCTCCATTGTCCCTTCTATATGAACATTTTATCACACACTGTCCAATTCCAATAAACTACTGGATAATTATTATGCTTCAAACAACAGTCTCCAGCCTCTCAATGCACATTCTTCAACTCTCTCTGGACCCATTGGATTGACAGTTTTCTGTTCCCTCTCTCAACCAAATCTCTGTAATAGTTATATCATAGTTATATATACTCATTCAAACTCCAAACTACAAGCTCACCTGTCTTGCCTGTCATACTGCTCATATTAAAATCAGCACACTTCAGACTGCCAGTCCCATTGTGTTCACTCCACACTGCCAGTTTGTTGCTGGTCTTAGCTGTACTGGGATTAGTCGCCAACTACTCTTCAGTCATGTGCTTGTGGACGTACTGCTCTGGCTCCCCCCCCCCCCCCCCTACCACCACCCCTCCCCCCCACCACACTAATTTAAACTCTCCTGAGTGACAATAGCAAACCTGCCTGCCTGGAGATTGCTGCCAGTTCACGTCCATCCCGTCCTTCTTGTGTATTTCATACTAACCCAGGATTCCCAATGACCCACATATCGGAGATTGCTGCCAGCTCAGATGCATCCAGTCCTTCCTGTCTGTATCCTACCGACCCGGGAATCCCAATGATCCACATATTGCAAGTGCTGCCTACCCTACCAGCTCTTTGGCCAAGTTTTTAACTATACTGCCTTCCTATTCCTAACTTCACTGGCACGTGGCATAATCTAGTCTCTCCAACATTCAAAAATCCTTTCAGCATAACTCCGGCACGATCCTTACTTTGAAATGGATAGACTTGACAATAAAAACTTAGTGTGATCTCATTAACTATGAAAGTGGAGCCCAACGAATCAGTCGCAATGACCATAGGATCTGATATCTTTCACCTTCACCAAACCTGTGTGACAAGGTATACATATGGAGTATCTATTTGTAGATGGACGTGGATAAACAGAAATTAGTCCAAAAGACCTGAAAATATTATAAAAGATGGTTGTCATTCAGCCTGTTTACTCTGCTTTGCTGTTCAATTGGATTTTAGCAATTCTGTTCCTTTTAATGGCTGGGGCTTTACCCCAGATCCCTAGCGTGTCAGAAAGTGCCCAGTGTCTTTGTGCGCCCCTTGAGTCGGGAGCATCCAGTGCCAGGCGATGGGGTGTGGGGAACCCCGGGATGGCTCGGTGAAAGGCTGCATGCAATAACGGATGGACTCAGGGCTCGAGAGAGACGGAGTAGGTAATCAGAGACATGCACTCACATCAGTAGCTGGGAAAGATTCCCATGTACTCGGGGAGCCCGAGCACCAGTGCCACTTTTACAATAAACCCGTCCTATTTGCAGCAATTCTCCATCAAATACAAGTAAATATACTGCAGATGGCAGAAACCTGAAACAAACATAGAAACATACTGTGAAGAGAGAAACGAGTTAATTCTCCCAATGCAGACTCGGGGAGATTGTAAAAAACTCCACAAAGACAGGGTCCAGAGATTGGAATTATTCTTATTTGAATGAAAATAGTCTTATCAGTGATAGGCAACATGGTTTTCTGCAGAGAAGGTCATGTCTTACCAAATCAATAGATTGTTTGAGGAAGTGACAAAGTTGATTGATGAAGGAGGCACTGTAGATGTCATCTACGTGGACTTCAGGAACGCGTTTGGTATGTTTCCCCATGGTCGGGGTATGTCGAAAGTGAAGTCACATGGTGCACGACCTGGTGGATAAAGAACTGGCTGGGCAACAGGAGGCAGAGAATAGTAAGGGGAGGGAGTTTCGCAAAATTGAGAACTGTGACCAGTGGTTTATTTTAAGGTGTTTCTGGAAAGATACATGAATGGGCTGGGAACAAAGGAATACAGATCCTTAGAAAATAGGCGACAGGTTTAGATAGAGGATTTGGATCGGCGCAGGCTCGGACCACCGAATGGCCTGTTTCTGTGCTGGAATGTTCTTTGTTATAAGATTAGCAATGACCCATCAGACCCCAGTAATGGTCTCCTCCAACCTCTTCCCTCAGACGAAAAGGTACAGAACCATGATAACACTGAGCAGCTGGTTCAGGAATAGCTTCTTCCTGACTTTTATTAGACTGATGAGTGGACTCCCTAATCTCAGATAATGCTGATCTTGTTCCTGCTGATCTCGCCTCGCACACGCCCTGTGCATCGTAACCTGCATGGCTCTCAAATATATTTTATAGCCATTGTTCTGTACATCATTGTTTACTATGCTTTGTCTGCATTTCTTGGTAAAGGTCAAAGTAAATCCTCACCTCCCTTCCCCCAGTTACTACAGTGCTTACTTCCACCTGTCTCTGGTCCTCAGCCCCAGAACCTCCCATTCACCACCCCCAGCACACTGTGACCCCATCCCCACTCCCTGTGTGCTTTGTATCTCACTATTTCTCTCACACTGTCTGTTTCCTAGTATGTTCCTTTTATCTGTCTTCTGTTTCTTTCCCATAACTTACTATCTCCCCTTCTCCCTGTTCTTGTGAATGTTTGTTTCTTGTTTTGTTTCCTTTCTCTGTTTTACTGACTGTCCTTCTGTTTGCCTCGCTGTGTTCTCTCTCTCCTTCTACGTGTCCATCTCTTTCTCTCTCGTGATGGTGATGGCTTCTCTATTCTTTTGAAGCATGTGATGGCTCTTTGGTTGATGTTGGCAATACAATAAATTCAATTATGTTTTGGTATCTTAAACATAATTTAAATGTCTTGGTTAAATTTCAATTGTTGTCAAAACAGCAACCAGAATATAGATATCCATTTAACAACCAATTGTTACATCTAAATATTTTGGAACTGCCTTCTCCCAGTGCTCTGCACACTGGCAACTGAAAGCATTCTATTCACGTGCGTAATAGTGTGACGGTAAATGCTCTTCCCAGGACCATAAGAAACTACAGACGGTTTTGTGCACAGCCCATACTATCATGGAGGACAACCTTCCATCCATTTATACTTCTCATTGTCAGCGAAAGTCTGGCAACATCAAATATCTCTCCCAAACTGGTAATGATCTCCCACAACCTCTTCCAAAAGGGAGGAGATACAGAGACTTGAAAACATGGACCAGTATGCTCAGGAACACCTTCTTCCCTACCGTAATTCGACTGACGAATTGAAATCTCTAACTTTTCAAATAATATTAATCTTGCTAAATTCGATCTTGAATCGCACTGCTCCTGTGTTGCTGTCACCTTGTGTGCCTCACTCTGTGTAAGTGCCCTGTGAGGCTCAAGGTCTTCTTAAGGGCAATCAAAAAAGTGAACTAATGCTGGCCTGCCACCGATTCCTATATCCCATTCATAAATATAAGAACATGACGACACTCAGGGAACACAGACAGGTGGGATCAAATCGCTTTAAACATGATCTTAGATAGATAGAGATTTCCCTCGGTATCTGAAAGTAGAGTGTTCCGACAAAGCCTTTCATAAGCTGATAAGGCATAAAGTGAGGTATCATTAATTTATTTGGGGAAAATTTACTTTTCTTGTTAAAAGTGAAAATCCTCTTCGGATTTCTTTTGATTAGTGAAAAGAGGACGTAATGGAGGTTTTTCGGAAAGGGAAATGGCAAAAAGCGAATTTTTTAAAAGCGGGGGATACGTGTAGCAGCATGGGCGTGATATTCAGGAAGATGTGAAAAGTTAAAAATAAATGAGGTGATTCTCACATTTTATTTCCATCCCAGCTGATCATCATTCCCTTTGTTTGCTCTTTGTCTTCTATCTCTCTCTTTCTCTATCGATTCAACTCACTCCTCCTGCCCTTCAAAGCAGACTTCCCTGTCACCAGCGTTGTTCACACTATTTTCCAGCTGCTTTCAGTTCAGAAAAGCTTCCCAGCACTTTCTGATCTTTTCCTTGCATTATTTATGCAATTTCAGATCTCCAGCATCTTTCAAATTTGTTTAACGTTCAAATTTGTTATTCCATGGGAAGTCGGCATCTCTGCCCAGGGCAGCATTTGTTAATCATCACTAGTTGTCCTGACTCTGACGACATTCCACAAGCCAATAGAAAGTCAAGCACATTGATATGGGTCTGAAGTCACACTTAACCCAGAACGGGTAGTAACATTAGATTTCTTTACCGAAGGTCATCAGTGAAACAGGAAAATGTTCAGACAAAATGTGGTTTTATAGTTGTTTTTCGTGAAATTCACTTTTATTCCAATTCTTATCATTTTTATTTAGTTCTGCCATCAGCTGTGGTAGGACTTGAAAAAAATCGCTTGAAACAATGTCTTTCGTTTCATAAGCTTTGCTCCTGAATTATGTCCAGCGACATTCCTACTCTGATACATTGTCCTAATCATGAAGGAACGTCCGAGACAAGAACAATTTTGTGATTGAAATACTTGTAACTGGAAAAGTGGCCAGAAGAGAGCTTGAAACATAAAGTCTGAATTTTACCAACGAGCAGACAATGGTTTGTTCAGCCACAGCACTGACGCAGAGATGGAGACTGGGGATATTATGAGCTAGTAGTGGACAGGGTTCGTGACAGAGAGAACAAGATACATAAATCAGTTCAGGGCAATAAGAGATCTCGAGGTTGTCCACAGTTTTGTTCTCAGATGTTTGTAAGGGAGTGGTCTGCAATTCAGACGAATGGAAACTGCAATTGAAATTGAAGATAAAAGTTTCTTTCATTGGCAAATATAGATAATAGAAATTGCAATGAAGTTCAAAATTGTTTATGGGCTTAATGAATGGACAGAAAATAGAGAACACCAACAATAGCGGGAATAGGTTATGATTTGGAGATGCCGCTGTTAGACCGGGGTGTACAAAGTTAAAAATCACACAACACCAGGTTATAGTCCAACAGGTTTAATTGGAAGCACACTAGATTTCGGAGCGTCGCTCCTCCACCAGGAGTAATACACTCTCCACTCCGCCCAATCAGCACCACTAATATCCGATAAGGTAGACATTTCCGACAGAGGGAAATGTTGAAAATACCCAAGGAAAGCCTCCTCTCCATTTGTGTAATTATCAGTCCATTATTCGCAGATTCAGATCTGTCCTCTCCACGTCTCTCCAGCTGCTTATCTCTGTTCCTGTTCGAGCTGGTGCATCGGCTCCTACACTGGGAGAGCGCACTGAGTGAAGCCCCTCACCAATAGGGCACGGTTACAATGCATGGAGACTGACATCAATTGCGGTCACTGAGCAAACAGCTCTAGCTTTCAATACAGCACATTCAGTTAACAATATATCTGAACTGGACTGGACTTGATGCTGACATTGCTGGCTATTGGTCACATCTCCCATCGCCAATTCCTCGAGTGAAGTCAGTTGTGAGGGAGAATGATGGATGTTTTCTGATCGCAGGCTAGAATACTCTGCCTTGATGTACGTTTGCAATGCTGTCGTCATCATACCCGGAATCTCTGCCCCTCCACAAAATAAAGAAACACAGTCAGGATGTTGTTACTGTGCTGATCTCTCCTTCACGGGAACAAACCCCAGCCAACAGACTGTCACTGGGCACAATTGCCCTGAACTTAGACAGGAAGTGTGGACTTCTCTGAATGGTCCTCTCACTGCTCTAATAAAGAAACGTTGGACCTTCCAGATAGAATATGCTTCAGTAATTAATTTATACAAATTGACAAACATCTTTATGCAGTTTTATTTGCTGTAAAGCAATAATTTTTCACCTTTTTTCCCCTCAGCCCAAAACCAAAAGTGAATTTATTCATTAAGACTTATGAATTAATAAGTCAGATTAACCTAGTAGATCGGGCGGAATGGGGATAGTGGCTGTAGAGACTGCATGGGGAGTACAATGATATTCCCCAGTCATCATCACTCTTAACGTCAGATAGAATTAAATACAGTTCACAACAAGGAACGAGCCAACGCTTGGGATATGTAATGGTCAATGAAATTGTGAACTGAACCGGATAATTCTAAATGTGATAAAGTGAACTATATTTTATATACACACCAGTTAATCATTGGGAATACAGATTGAGTAGTGTCACCGCATCTGAAGTATCAACTTTGATATCTCTTCACAGATACGGCCAGACCTGCTGAGCTTTCCATCCAACGTCTGTTTTTATTTGAGATTGATCATGTTGTTCATATCTGGCAGGATGCTTACAATTAAAAGCAGATGCTAATAACAAAATGTACAGGGGTGTGGTGACAATACAAGAGAATGACAGTAGAAATATCGCTCATTCCAAACTGGAAGAGACAATGGGCTGAGTTTTCACCACCTTTGCTGTAATAATTCTATGTTATGCATTGAAAGCTTTTGGAGATTGGGGAGACAAGCTTGTTCAATGAAGGACACAAGTGTTCCATCATCAAAAATCTATTGCTATTATTTCATGAAGTTCAGCTGCCTCTAAAATGTATTGTCAAACAAAATAGATTTCCTGAGATTTACAAGATGTTCAGATTTTCTTTTTACTTTCGATCTTAAAGAAGAGACAGATTTCGGCTGTAATTCAGGTATCACAGACACACCAACAGTAATAGAAACATAAAAGTACCACATTGTCCAAATATTACCAAGGTCAACATGTAGACCTGTCAAGAAACATGCAATATAGTGATAATGGAAACATGAAATGCAAACAGAAAATGCTGGATAAACAAAAAACGTGAGGATGTGTCTGCAGAGAGCAGCAGAATTAACATATGTAATATGATGTGACACTGTTCTGAAAAGTCCTATTAGAATCAAAGGTTAATTTTTTGCATCTCTGTTCAGATGTTGCCAGATTTACTGAGTTTCGCTCCAGCTCTTTTGATTTCTTTCTTCTTTCTGAACTGTGACAAAGCGTCTGATCTGAATGATAGCAGCAAAACTGTTTACTTAGTGGAATCTCGAGTAATTTGTTATTGCTTTTAAATGAGAAATTACAAAGTTCCTATGTTTGACAGGGCTCTAAATATCGATGACGTATTGCATTGTGAGACCTTGCGATGAAAATGTTGAAACAAAACAGAAGTTGCTGTAAACGCTCAGCAGGTCTGGCATCATCTGTGCAAAGAAATCAGAGTTAACGTTTCAGGTCCAGTGCCCCTTCCTCAGAACTGATAGTAACACGGAAAATGTTGGTTTATATGGAGAAGAGACTGTATAGCTCTTAATGGAGACTGTTAGTAGCTAACAATAGGGTGTGAGTAATGGAAGGCTATGTGACAACTCGGCCTGGTGTATGGATAGGGGGCTAGGACATTGGGGATTTCAGGCCCGAAAATTATTGAACTTGGTTTTGAGTCTAAAGGGCTGCAGAGTGCGCACATGTAAAATGAGGTGTAGTTTTTTTCGCTTGCGTTGAATTTGCCTGGAACACTGCAGCAAGCCTGACACAGAGATATTGGTCAGGGAACAGGATGGGCTGTTAAACTGGCAGGCAACTGAAAGCTCAGATTCATCTGCAGCGGTCCAACTTGGATGTTCTGTGAAGCGGTCACCCAGTCTGTCCTTCATTTCCCCAATGTAGAGGAGACCACATTGTGAGCAGTGCATGTAGTAGACCAGATTGCGGGAATTGTTGGTAAGGTGCAACTTCACCTGGAAGGTATAGTTGGGCCCTTTGATACTGATGAGGAGGGAGGTAAATGGGAATGTGTCACACCTCCGGCAGGGGAAAGTGAAGTGGACCTGTGGTGGGAGTGAATAAAGAGTAGACCAGTGTATCCTGGAGGGAATAATCCATCTAGACGGTGGACAGGGGAGGAGAGGTGCATATGTGCAGTTGGGGCATCTCGCTGAAGGTGGGGGAAATGTGGGATGGTGATCCTCTGCATGTGAATGCGGCTGGGATAGTAGGCAAGTGCAAGGGAAACTCCGTTGCGAGAGGGAAGGGGAGGGGCAGGCTAGAAGTGCAGGAGATGGGTCAGACTCGGTTGAGGACCCTGTTGACAACAGTGATGGGGAATCCCTTGATTGAGGAACAAGGTGGACATTTGAAAGGCTTCCTTATTGAATTTAGTATCAGCAGAAGCAATGCGATGGAGACGGAGGAACTGGGGGAATGGAATTGAGTCTATGCAGGAAACCAGGTGTGAGGATGTATACTCGAGGAACCTGTGGGAGTCGGTGGGTTAATACTGGATATCTGTTGCCTGGCTATCCCCAGAAATGGAAGAAAAAATGTTGAGGAAAGGAAGTAAGGAGCCAGAGATCGACCAGGTGAAAGTGATGGAGAGTTTCAAATTCCAAGTGAAATCGGTGAACCTTTCCAATTCCGGACAAGAGAGAGATGCAGCAGCGATGATATCATCTGTGTATCGGACAAAGATTTTTGGATGGGTGCTGGAGTAGAACTGGAACAGGGAATGGTCGACGTCCTCCAGGAAGAAACAGGCATAACTCGGGGCCCAAGTGTGTATCCGTGGACTTCCTCTGTGTGGCAGGAGCAGGTTGAATCAATGGGTCTGCCCGGGCAGTTCTGTTTGTGAATTTTTGAGAGGAGATAGAAGCGAGCTCTGCTATCAGAGGATCATCAGCTCGGGGGCAGTTAGGGGCGTGGGGCGAGTGGGGCAGAAATCTCCAGATGAAATGTGGTCAGTTATCATAGTTGATACAATTGCCTGATGTGCCATGGTAGCGTCATGGTCCAGGGGGAGATTAGATGAGGTACCTGAGAGTGGGTGTTCAACCTTTGCAATGTCGAGGTCAGTCCACCAGACTATAGCAGCACCACCCTTGTCAGCACAGGCTGAATAACACAGTCAGGGTTGGACCTAAGCACATAGAGTATAGGCTGTTCGGACATTAATAGTATGGATTTGGTGAGGCAAGTGCAGAGAAATTACGACAACCAATGTCAAGTTGAGATTTCTCAACGAACCGATTTAGTTCAGGTAAAGGCCAGAGGGAGGAGTCCAGGTGGAGGGAGAGTGTTGAAGCTGGGTAACGGCGTATTTGGAACAGAGAGAGGAATATTGCCGAAAGAAATGGGCACTGAGGCGAACGCAGCGGAAGAGCTCAACTAAATGTCATGCCTAAAATTCATTAAAGTGGGGGCACAGAGAGGTAATGTTCAGATATTTGCTGAGTACAGAACATTCAGCATCAGAGAGTGGAAGTTAAGGAGGGATGGTGAATAAACGATAGGAGGTGGAGTTGGGGGAGGGCATGGAGTCAGTGGGCAGGTATGAGAGGGGAGGAAGTTTCCAGAGGGTCAAGGGCATCTCTACCTTGTTGCAAATTGTGTGCCCAGTACATTTGTTTAGAACGACGAATGAGCCAGTGAATAAATTAGAATTGTAGAGTGGTGCAGTCTTTAGACAATATAATGCGATTCTGCTGGACAGAGAAAACGTTGATCTCAGTGGTACTGATATCGCACGATCAGACCTCAGAAAGTAAAAGATTGAATATAATTGGGAAGGTATACTTATTGTAACATCCTGATTTCAATGCAGTGACGCTCAAGCAGCAAGGTCTTATTTTTTCGGAGACTTTAGACCAAACTTTAAAATATAATATGTCTTGATGTTATTAACAAGAAAAAAAATCCATGGTTTTGGACGGCACTAGCAAGGGCAGAGTTTATTTGTCATTCCCAATAGCTCTGGGGGAAGTGTCATTGTTCAGTGAGGAAATTACCAGCGCAGAATTTCCTGCGATTCCCAGTGACCCACAGTTTACTCAGGATCTCTGATGTCACGTGAGTCAAATACTACTTTAATGCAATGCAAGTTACTCTGATCTCACCTCAACTGACATTGGAAGATCAGTTAAATGAATAAAGAATAAAAGGCCAGTACACAGCCTGTTAGAACAATGTGCTCACTCTACTCACAATGTTTAAGGTAAAACTGATGCATGGATTTCTGACTGTGAGGAGAGGTTTGTCCTATTTGTGATGAGGCTGTTTGGTTAAGCGCTGTGACAGAGAGACAGAAAGACACTCCACTCTGTACCATGGGGAACAAAACGATCCTGTTCACGGTGCATCAGACAGTGACAGAAACAACTATTGCCAGTTCCTATTGGACATTGATCATCTCAATCTCATCATTCACTGATGCTCAATAGCAGCCCAGAAGCCAGCGGCTCCCATCATCCCAGTTGGAAAGCAAAATGGGGAAGGAATGGCCAGCGAAAGTGGGAGTAATTGGGGAATTGGTGTATCTTACAGGGGAGTGGCAGAAGAAGAGTGTGAAGGGAGATCATCAGTGGAAGAGAATGTAGCAGCAGAAGGGGTAGTGCAAGGGAGGTAGGAGTGTAAGAAAAGAGTTGGATGGAGGAGGAAGAAAGGCAGATGAAGTTTTAGTGACAGGGAAAAGCTTGCTTTTGAGGAAGTAAGATTGGATGAGAAAACATCACTGTACAAGAAAATCGGGATCTGGATTCCATTCAAAGTTAAGAAAGGATTTCTTGTACTTTCTCTTCTATCACTTGATTCTCATTCAGGTTGTACATTTACTATATATTTCTATATCTCCATCAAGTACAGACGACATGTTTCTTTCTCCCCTATGGTGGTGTTTCAATATTTTTGATTTTTTTTACAGTATATATTTGCTTCCAATGGATATGAGAATATGATTTGATCTTCTGCAGTTTGCCCATAATATAGAATTTATTTGAATATTTACCCTCATCGCACTCGCTGATTAAAACCAACAATAAATGAGTGCATGTCCATCCTGCAGATGAAAAATTTCTTCAGCTCTGGCTATTGCAGGGAATGTTACAAAGAACAGTCCCACGCCAAATGCTAACGTTCTACCGCAAAATGCCAAATCCTAGTTTATCCTAAAGTATTTACAATGTTTATAAACAAAACATGCAGAGGGGCGGAGTGTAAAAGGTGAATTCAACTCTGTGTCTAAAATGTTAATTGTGGATCCCTCATAAAATGTGTGAACTACATCACTCATAAATTCCCCAAAATAGGAAATGCAAGTGACTGTAATTGTCCAATCATCATCTAAATAACATTTGGCGAACAGGAAGGAAATCACTGGTTGTTAGTGATATTCAGAAATGACGATTGTGAGAATGTGGAAGGTGGGGAGCAGTGGAATGATGACCAATGTTATAGATGACACAAAGATGGGCGGGGTGGATCACAGTCAGGAGGAAAGTGTTCGGCTACAGAAGGATAGAAACAGATTATTCAGATAGCCAGATCAATGGCCTGATGAAATTTAACACCGATAATTTGGGAAGATGCAAGTCAGAAGTAACAAGACAAGTGAGTACTCAAAAGTGAGTATGAAAGAAGAGGGCTAAATTTACTCCTTTTTTCTTTGCAGCAGGGAAAGTTGAGGAGGGAATATGGTACAGGTGTACAAGAGCAAATGGGGTATGGAGGGGATGAACAGACAGCAGCTGTTTTCCATCGTCAAAGAATCAAAAACAAAGAGACACACTTTTAAAGTGAATGTCAGGGGATTGAGAGAGGATTTGTGGAATGTGTTTAGAACTGAGTGGATGGTATGAATCTGGAATGCGTTGTCTGGGAGGGTGGTTGAGGCAGGTAACCTCACAAACGTTTAAAATGTCTTTGGATATGCACTTGCTGGCACAGACGTGATAGGCCTGTTTTTCATTGCATGATTCTTTGCAGTGGCAGCCATGAACACTCTGGCATATTCTGAAACAATTAACAATGGCAGTTGCTGCTTTGTTCCTTTGACTGTACTCAGTTAGTGGCTATATTGCAAACCAGCATCATCTCATGCAACTTCAGCACTCACTCAACCAAAGGCAGCCCAGCCATCTCTGGGACCATCCAGTGGAATTCATATGCTCAGTGGATGCTGTCCAACAACAACACTGACACTATTCTAGCTGTATGCAACCATTATTAAAGCTACAGCCATAATATGAAGACAGCTTTTCCTCCATTATAATACAGATCTCTAGCAATAAGGGTGTTATTTATCTGAAGCATAATAAATTCTTTCCCAGGTATTCACTTTTACAAGCAGCAAGTTTTCCTGTGTTTTGCTGCCAGTTGTTTATCATGGAATTCCCCAGCCCAACCTCTTTCCCATTTAACATTTTCTTGTGCAATGTCTCCCTGATCCCACACACCTCACTCCGTCACATCCCTCACACTCTCCATCCTTACTTGTTAATCTCTGAAAAACCTGCGCCTCCTCTCTATAATTTATTCCAACTCCCAACTCACTGTTTTGATTCCTTCTCTCGGCATGGTCATTAGACTTGCCGTGCTTGATGTCCTATTCACCTAACTTTCTGCTCAGTTCCTGATCTTCTGCTTTGGTTCTCACTCTCCTGGTTTATTCAAATCCATCTGACTTGTACCAGAAAACATCCCCACATGATGATGGTTTTTGTACAGTTACGATACAATCTGTCTTTTTTGTACAGGTCCCCACCTTTCCTGGAAGAGATCCCAATGATACAACAATCTGGAACTCTCACCCCTGAACTAGATTTTTAACAACATGTTAAGCTTTAGTGTCTTCCTCATCCTTCTCTCTTTTCCACATGGCACGGGGAGTAATCCAGTGATTACAGAGGATTATTCTTTCTCTTTCTCGCTCGCTGTCTCTCTCTCTCTCTCTCATATACACACACACATTCAAACACACACAGAAAGACACTATATTACTTTGCAAAATAATGCAAATAACCTTAAAATAATCGGAATGACAAGTGAAATGAAGTATTTAGTTAAAGGGAGGATGAGAGAAATTGTACTTCTTCTGTATGTCAGTTTGCTCCCTGAGTTGGAGAGTCCATTTTCAGACGGTTCATCACTGTACTAGGGAACATTATCAGTGAGCCTCTGGTGAAGTGCTGGTATTATGTCCCACTTGCTATTTATGTGTTTAGGTTTCTTTGAGTCAGTGATATAATTTCCAGTATTGGTGATTTCATGTCCGGTTCTTTTTGTCAGAGAGTGTTCGATGGAATCAAAATCGATATGTTTGTTGATAGAGTTCAGGTTGGAATGCTATTTTTCTAGGAATTCTCGTGTGTGTCTCTGTTTGGCTTGTCCTAGATGAATATGCAGACCCAGTCTAAATCGTGTACTTCCTCATCTATAAGTAAGGATACTAGTGATAGTGGGTCATGTCTTTTTTTTTCTGGCCAGTTGTTGTTCATGTATCCAGGTGGCTAGTTTTCTGACTGTTTTTCAGATGTAGTGCTTGTAACAGTTCTTGCAAGTCTTATTCTTGCTTGAGCAGAACAGACAAATATGTGAACTAGTTGTGGTGCTCAAATGTATGAAAAAAAGTTGTCGAGTAAAACAGGAATACTCTGCTTCCGTTAGTTGGCATTACAGCATCAAGGAGTTCTAATTTCAAGCTTGTCAGCAAAAGAGCCAGGAATGAGATAAGGAAAAACTTCTTTATTGAGAGAGTTGTTAGGATTTGGAATGGAACTGCCTGGGAGAGTTGTGGATGAACATTAAAAAATAGAACTGGATGTGCATTTGGAAATATGAATTTAACAGGCTGCAGAGATAGGGTTGGCAAATTGGAGGGACTTGGGAGACATTCCTGGAGCTGATGCCCACACAGTGGCCAATGGCCTCCTCCTGTACTTTAAGGTTTTGCACTCTACCATGTGTCTGATGCGAATAAAATTCAGGATCCGATTATTTCCCATTGTAAATACTCACGAATATCTGATTACTTAGTGCAGCATAAGCATTTAAAATGTAACTACTGCAAGGTCAGCTTCATTAAATAATCTAATTATTGCTCAGAATATGAATATTTGAAATGTTGAATTCCAATTACGAAAACAAATCTGTCATTGCTTTGGCACAAATCTCTTTGAAAAGGTTTGACTTTTCACTGACACGATAATATGCTCATCGTTTT
The DNA here is from genome assembly GCF_047496795.1 of Chiloscyllium punctatum. Lineage (NCBI taxonomy): Eukaryota > Metazoa > Chordata > Chondrichthyes > Orectolobiformes > Hemiscylliidae > Chiloscyllium > Chiloscyllium punctatum. The sequence goes on along the minus strand of NC_092755.1, from coordinate 30,823,773 downwards.
TGTTCACTGTCTGCATTTCAAATTAAATAACATTCTTTCTAAAAGTTAAACGTTTTCAAATTATTGTTCACTAAAATTTGATAGCACAAATCATTTAGTTAGTTTAATATTCACAGAGCATGTTGAACTATAGCCATTCTAATTCGCTGACAAGTAGCTGAAGCTTGTACATTTCAGTGAGAAATTGAACTGATTGATTATATATAAATATATAAGAATGCTCATTCTATTTGATTGTTCAATCGTTTTCTCACCCTGAACATGTAATCACTCAGAAGCCAACCACTTTCAAGATGTTGGAGTGACAATGCATTGTTTTGAATCCTGACATTGTGTGTGTAATTCTGATCGCCAAAAGAGTTACATCCATGTTGTTTGTTTGATACAAAACAAAATGTACATTCTTTATTTCTGTGTTAGAAAATCTTGACAGGAGTTTATATTTTTGTTCCATAAATATAGAATCAGCCTAAGTCTTTTCAGAGATTATAGTTCAGTCGAATAATCATAGTTGACGTCTTATTTTTGCGCAATTCACGAAACATCTGATTAATACATGGGTCACCCAACAGATTGTATCTGAAGAAAACAGCAGCAAATGATAAGTCAAGAATTACGTTAATAACTGAATTCGGCGGAGCCTTTCTGGTGTAGGACACGTCACATATTGCACTGGCATTCAGGTGAATAGAACAATGAACAACATAACTGGAAGTTTTGGGCTAACGCCCCTCCCCAGCTTCCTAATCTCACTCAGATCACTCCTTCACACATTCAACAATTGAAAAGAATCCAGAGGCTGGGTGAAACATAAAACACATAACAGTACAGCTTAGTGCAAACCCTTCAAACCTTGACGTCCTGCCGAACTTTTATCCTACTCGAAGTTCAGACTAACTGACATACCCTTCATTGTACTATCATTCATGTGTCTATCCAATAGTCACTTAAATATCCGTAATGCAGCTGACTCCACTAACGCTGCTGGCAGTGCATTCCAAGCACCCACCACTCTCTGTTTAAAAAACCTACCTCTGACATTTCCTCAAACCTTCTTCTAATCATACTAAACTTCTGCCCGCTCGAGATAGCCATTTCCACCGTGCGAAAAAGTCTCTGGCTACGAACTCTGCCTATATCTCTCATCATCTTATACAGGTCTATGAAGTCAACTCCCATTCTTTATTGTTCCAAGGAGAAAAGCCCTAGCTCCCTCAACGCTTCTTTGTAAGACATGCCATCCAGTCTCAGAAGCATCCTGGTAAATCTCCCCGGCACCCTCTCCGAAGTCTCAACATCTTTGCAGTAATGAGGCGACTAGAACTGAATACAATACTCTAAGTGTAGTCATAAGAGAGATTTTTGGCGCTGCAGCGTAACCTTGCGGCTCTTAAACTCAATCCCTGGCTAATGAAAACACCATACATCTTAACAACCTTATCAGCTTGGGTAAGAACATTGAGCATCCTATGATATGGACCACACGATCCCTATGGTCCTCCAGTCTGCCAATAATCCTGCCTTTAAACCTGTATGCTGCATTCGAATTCGACCTTAAAAAATGAATCGCTTTACACTTATCCAAGTTGAACTCAATCTTCCATTTACCAGCCAATCCTGTCAATGTCCAATTACAACCTCAGACAGCCCTTCACACTATCCATAAATCTAACATCTTTATTACATTGTAAAACTTACTAAAGCACCCTTTCACTTTATCATCCAAGTCATTTGTAAAAATCGCAAAGAACAGCAGTCCCAGAACCGATTCCTGAAGGACGCTACTGGTCACCAACCTCCAGGATGAATCCTTTCCATGTTCTACCACCATCAGTCTTCTACAGGTCAGACAATTTGTATCCACACACTGAGATCTCCCTGTTTCCTTGTTCCCCATGCCTCCTTACTTTCTGAATGAGCCGATCTTATGGTAACTTTATCAACCACCTTGCTAAAATCCATGTACATCACATCCACTGCTCTACCTTCATCAATGTGGTTGATCCCATCCTGAAAGAATTCAATAAGTTCTGTGAGGCATGATTGTCCCTCAAAACGCCATGCTGACTATCTCTAATCAAACTATCACTTTCCAAGTAATCATAAATTCTGTTTCTCAGAATCCTCTCCAATACTTTTCCCAATGCAGAAGTAAGACTGAGTGGCCAGTATTTCGCAGGATTATCCCTATTGCCTTTCCTGAACAAGGGAATAACTTTTACCACCCTCCAATCATCAAGCAATACTTCAGTGGACAGTGGGGACGCAAGGATCATCTACAAAGGCGCAGCAATCTCTTCCCTCACTTCCTCTGGTAACCTAGGGTGCTTCCTGCCTGGTCCAGGGGACTTATCTATCCTAATGTTTGTACTTCAATCAGTCTGTACTCACCTTACTTTGTCTACCCCCTGTCCACACAACTGATTGACTGCTTTCCATTTCAGGGCTATATACAGTGCTGCCCTCCTGAGCAAGTACCGTTCCAAATTTCCCATGGAATGGAAAAAATGTGAATGCACCAATGTCTTCCTGATGAAGGGACTGTGCTCAAAGTTTTCACTCTCCTGCTCCTCGGATGCTGCCTGACTCGCTGTGCTTTACCGGCACCATACTTATCGACTCTGATCGCCAGCATCTGCAGTCCTCACTTTTTCCATTACTGAGGGCTGACCCCTCTGCACACTAAGTAAAGTAAGGTATTTGGAGCTGACTGTTCAGTTCTGGAACGTTGCATTTGATTAACACATTAATTAATAAAGAAATTACAATTCAACAATTATTCATTCAGTCCCAGAGTTACAGTTTTAGTTCATGGAAAGGCAGTTTGATAACAAACAGTAAATGACTGAAGAACTGCGAGGTACAGAGTATTCCATGTGCTATATTCCAGGCTGGATGTCCTTTACCTTAATGTTGGGAATATTATCGGACCGACAGGTGTGATAAGGGAATGAGATGACATTTTTGCAGTGTCACATTTTTGCCATCACAGAGATGTGTTTGAGGGTGGTCAGTGCTGATAACTCAATATTCTGTGGTACAAGAACTATGGGCAGCAAAGGAGAAGGGTAAAAGAGAAGGTGGCGTTGCCTTATTAATTATGGAGTCAATGACTGCAGTTAGCTAGCATCATATCTTGGAAGGGAATTCAAATGACGCTTTGTGGGTGGAGGTTAGGATCAAAACGATGACAGATGCACTGCTGGGGATATATTACTGACTCTCAGATAAAAGAAAATACAGCAGCAGATATATAACCAATTCACTGAGGTGTGTAAAAACAATAACAGGAGTATTATATTTAGACATTTCAATTCCAAATATTCATTAGGAGAGTGATTTTTTTTAAAGAGGGGAAGATGACGTGACATTTATTCCAGAGAGACTCTTATATCAACATGGAGCAGATACAACGATGGGCGGGGCAGTGCATAGGCGGGACTGTGGGGAGGGAAGCCAGTCAGGTGCCAGACAGGTTTGGGAGAGCATTGCAGGACCAGTGACCGTGACTCAAGCATTTTTAGCTTGTTAAGGAAAAGACCAAAAGAAAAAGGCTTGAAAATTATAAATATTTTGGATGATGGAGGCAAATCTTACCAAGAGAAAGACAGGATCTGGCCACAGTACAGTTACTTCTGGGTGAAACTGTAACAGAACAGCGTATGGGTGGGGGGTGGTGGGGATCACATGCTCACAATGGAATTGATGAGAGTGTCACCACAACATGTTACACCAAAGATGAAATGTAGGAAAACCAGCCCGGAGAGCCTGGGATATCTACACATATTCAGAATGGAATTAACAATGAAAGAGAAGTTTAAAACAGGCATAAAGGGAGCAGCTCAATGGAGGTCCCAGAAGAGGAGAGAACGTGAAGGTCTCAACTCAAGAAAGTAAGTAAAAGAGCAAAAAGAGGGTGGGGGTGCAGCGGTGATAAAAAATATTAGTGGGCAGTATTTTCAAGACTCTAAAGACATTTTATCGGTTTATTAAGGGTAAGAGGGTAACAAGAGAAAGAATAGAGAGTATTAGGATCCGAGGAGGCAGCATGTGCACAGAGCCAGAGAATATGTCAAAGACGTACTACATATTGGTCTTCACTTTGGAGGAGCAGTTACTGTATTCAATGTCTGTTCCTGACAGTGTGACCTTGAGCAAATTGACACAGAAGCTGAGGAAGAATTGGACGTTGGTGTATGATAAAATGTGGCCAAATCCCTTGATCCGGATGAACTGTATCTTTGACTGATGCGGAAGCTGAGCGAGGAGATTACAGGTTCTTAAACTTTGTATTACTTTTTTTTTGTTTTGCCTCTGGCCACAAAGTTGGTATGATCGAACATGATAACATCTAATGTAGGTTTAACTTCCACACAGAGTGCTAGAAAAAAAGCCATGGGATTAAAGACCACCAAGTCTCACATCAGTGGGAGGGAAACAATTGTAGAAAATTGAGATAGCTGTTGAGGAATAATCACTAAATATGTTCAAGGCTGAGATGGACAGAGTTTTAAACGAGGGTTACAGGGAAAATGCTGGAAAATGGAATTGAAGGTTATCAGAATAAATGTACCCGAATTGAAAGGAAAACCAGAGTCAGCGAGCGGATGGGCATTATATCGCTCATATGTCTAATGGTAAACCTTTTCAAATAGCCTGTATTCACTGGAACACGAGCATCTCTCCCTCCAGAATGAGACACAGTTTGGAAAGCAATCAATAGATTCAAGGACTTCACAAATGCAGTACTAATAGACAGAAAAGATCAGAGGACTGCGACAATGTGGATTGGCTGTCAGGGTGAATATTTGCATCAGCGCAGTCAACACGACGAGAAAGAAAACCTCAGCAAGACACTCTCCAAGTCCAAGTATGGGTCTGGTGTCAAGGGGTGCTTAAGTCCCAAACAATGCATCACTGCAGTGTTTCCCTCCTGCCTTAACCAAAACTAAATGTGTAGTGGTCTATTGACGTGCTGTGAGTGGCAGAATAGGTCGTAATGCTTTGGTTCCAGAGGCTTTGGTGAGCAGAGGCTCAGCAAAAGGTACAGGTAAGCTCACGTAATGTCTTTTTAATGCTAGTTTGACAACAGTTGAGATGGCAGTTAGGGCAGTTGCACGTTCCACCTGCGGGATGTGCGAGCTCAGGGAGATTTCCTTTGTCCCTGATGACTACACGTGTGGGCAGTGCAACCAGCTGCAGTTCCTGGGAGACAGTGTTCAGGATCTGGAGTTGGCTGTTCTCCGGATCATCCAGATACAGAGTACTTCAGAAGTAAGAGCTTTAGTGAGGTGGTCACACCCAAGTCCCTCCCTTAGTCGTGTTTCTTTAAAGACTGTCATATCCCAGTCCCATGTAAAGATCTAATTCATGAGTTCGTCATCGTTACCTGTCAGCCGTGTTGCATTTAAATAAACACAATTTAATCCAACAGGCGTTCCTTGCTTCCTGTCGTGTTCCAGGCAGAGAGTAGCTGGACGACAACCAGGAATGGGGAAGGGAGTAGGCAGAGAGTGCAGGAATCCCCTGTGGCATTCCTCTCGAAAACAAGTATACCATTTTTGATACTGACTTTGTGGTGTTGGGAAATGGGTGTTAGGAAATGACCGTTTAGGGGAAAGCAGCAGGAGCCAGCTTAGTTGCATTACGACGGGGTCTGGGGAGCAATGGGAAAGGATAAAGTAAACAGGGTCTTATAGATAGGAGATTCTGTGGCCTCAAACGGCAAACCAGGATGGTGTGTTGCCTCTCAGTTGTCAGTGTCCAGGATGTCTCTGAGTGTCTGCTGGAATTGGGGGGCGTGGGGGGAGGTGTGAACTGTTAGAAGTCATTGTGCACGTTGGGGCACAAATAACACAGGTAGACATAGGAATGTGGTCCTTCAGAGTAATTACTGAGAGCTCGAAGTAAAGTTAAAAAACAGGACCTTGACAGTCACCTGATGACTTCCATTGTCATGAGCTAGTGTAGGTAAGAACAGGAAGATATGGCGGATAAGTATGTGACTAAAGAATTGGTGCTGGGGATGGGATTCATATTTTTAGATCATTGGGAGCTTTTCTGTGACAGAGCTGACCTGTTCAAGAGGGACTGGTTGCACATGCACTGGACGGGGGACCAATATCTTCGCAGCCAGTTTTGATCGTGCTACAAGGGCGTGTTTAAACGAGATTGGCAGGAGGTGGTATCCTCAAGAGCAGGGAGGCAAATGTGAGGCTGGAAGGAAATACAGTATTCAGAAATAGTACGTTGAAAAGACAGACCAGGCTGGAACATGATAGGGAGCAAGGAATTTCCTGTTGATTAAATTGCATTTATTTCAATGTGAAAGGGCTGACAGGTAAGGCCAATGAATTCAGGGTGTGGATAGATAATCGGCACTGGATAGTCGAGCTATTACAGAAACATAGCTGAGGGATGGATAGGACTGACCTTTAATGTAAAAGGATAAATGCATTAGGAGGGACAGAGATGGTGGAAAATGGGAGGGGAGTAGCATTTCTAATCAAGGGGAGTAGAAAGCACTGATCAGAGATAAAATAACTGAGGAATCATCCAGTCAGGCTTTGTGGGTGGAACTAAGAAATAAGAAGCGGTGGTTACATTATTGGGGTGCTACTATAGACCCCCTAACAGTCAACAGGAATTACAGTCACAAAAATATCTAGAGAGTTTGGGGAGACATGCAGGGAACATTCGGGTTGTCATAATAGGGATTTTAATTTTTATAACACAGACTGGAACTGCCAGAGCATTAAGGGATTTGATGGGATGGAATCAATTAAGTGCGTCAGGAAAGTTTCCTCCAGCAGTATATAGAGGGTCCTCATCGGGAAGGGGCAATATTTGACCTATTCTTACGAAATATATCAGGATAGGTGAGTGAGGTGACAGTAGATGTGCACTTTGGGACCAGTGACCATAGTTCTGTTAATTTGAAAATAGTTATGGAGAGGGAAGAAATTGGTCCACAGATTCAAGTTCTAAATTGGGGCAAGGTTAATTTTGATAGACTCAGACAGGCGTTTGCAGGAGTTGATCGGAGTAGTCTGTTTGCAAGCAAAGGGACCTCCAGCAAGTGGGAGCTTAACATCTATATGTTCCTGTGAGGATGAAAGGAACGTTGACAGGAATGAGGAACACTGGATAACAAGAAATGTTTAGGCTTTGACCAAACAAAATGTGGAGGCGTGGCTCAGGTAGAGGCAGCTTGGATCACGGAAATCCCTGGAGGTGTACAGGGGATATCGGAGTTTACTGAAGAAGGAAATTAGGAGGGCGAAAGGGGGTATGAGATAACCTTGACTGAGAAGATCAGGGTGAATCCAAAGAGGCACCTTAAGTATATTAAAGGAAAATCATTAACTAAAGAGAGAATAAGACCCCTTAAAGACCAAAGTGGACATGCATGTGTAGTACCATAAGAGATAGGCAATGTTCTAAACAAATATTTCTCCTCTATATCTACAGTGGAGAAAGATATGAATATATGGGATTTTGGGGAAATTAGTGGTGATATCTTAGGGACAGTCTGCATCACAGTAGAGGAGGTAATTGATGTACGAGAATCTTTGAAGTTGGAGAAATCTCATGGTCCTTACCAGATAAATCCAAGAACACTGAAAGGGGCTAGAGAAGAATTTGCGGGGGCCATGGCTGATAATTTTGATCATCAGTTATCACAGGTGAGATACCAGAAGACTGAAGGATAGCAAATGTGCACTTTATCAAGAAGGACTGAAAAGATAAATCCTGGGAAATACAGACCAGTCAGCTTAACATCTGTGGTAGGTAAATTACTTGAGAAGATTCTCAAGGATAAGATGTACATGCATTCGGAAAACAGGATTTGATTAGGAATAGTAAGCATGGCTTTTTGAGTGGAAGTTCATGCCTGAAGAATTTGTTAAATTTCTTTGATGACGTGACCAGGAAGGTTGACTAGGGCGGGCCAGTAGACGTCCAAATGTGTGGTGCTAACAAGAACAGCAGATCAGGCAGCATTGGAGGGAAAGGAAAATCGATGTTGTGGGCATATGCCTATCATCAGGAATGTCCAAGGTTTCGATACTCCAGCTTCTTGAATGCTGCCTGACCAGCTAGGCATTTCCAGTGCCACACTTTGCAACTCTGATCTCCAGCATCTGCAGTGTTCACTTTCTCCAAGGGTGGTAGATCTGTAAAGCCTTCAATAAGGTCAGGGCTGATCTCTACCGGCATTAATTTCTCTTCTCTGCCCAATACTTTGTAGCCCTCAACTCCCTGATGTGTCAAGATCCATTAACACCATTCTGCTCCCCCAAACAGTTCAGAGATATAGCTGTCTGGGATAGAGAGGCCAGAATAGTCACTACCCTCTGAGAGAAGGAAACAGTCCCCACGGATTTACCTTGACCTTTGACATGAACAAAATATATGAGCACAGTATCAGAGTGACTGGCCCTGACATCACGGCAGGGCGTGACTGAGGAATGTGTCAAGGAAACTGAATAACATTGCACCTAATGGGAATCAGTTGTAAACTCCCAAGTGGTTGGACCATTCAGGACACCATGTGGCTGGTGCAGATCAATCCTCTCAGTCCTAGATATCTATGTTGGCGATCTTCAGGGTAGCTTCCTCAGCAGAAACATCTTCAGCTGGTTCATCAACGTCTTACCCTCCGTCATTAGATCAGAAGTGAGGATGCTCAGAAAATATCGCATAAAGCATCAAAACCTGGAAAGTATTAAAGCTCATGCTGTTAACGTCTAGGTAACATTAATGTAACAGTACTACTGGACCCTGAACATTTCCAAAGAACTAAAAAAGAGCAGCTCATTCTGTATCTCAAGCTGGTGTCACAGAAATGTGAGAACACCATTCAGCCCATTGAAGCTATTGGATAAGAAGAGGCACAGCCCATTTACTATCTCTTACCTATTGCACAAGAAGAGTTTTTTTAAAAACTACAAATGTTGGAATGCAGGAGACTGGAAGAACACAACAGGCCAGGCAGCATCAGGAGAAGAAGTCCACTCCTTGGGCATAAGCTTTCTTCATGACTGGGGTGGGGGTAGCGGTGTGTACAGATAAAGAGTCGAGGTGCAAGAGTAGGAGGAGGCAGTGTGGTGAGGTGGGGAACACAGGTAGAGGGTCAATGGGAGGAATGAATCCAGTTGACAGCTGGAAGATGTGTTGATCAGAGGAAAGGAAGGAGGAGAGGCTGGGAAGGGTGTTGGGGTATTGGAAGGGAGGTTACTAGAAATTGGAAAACTCAGTGTTGAGTCTCCCGGGCTGTAGGCTGCACCGGTGGAATATGAAGTGTTGTTCCTCCAGTTTGTGCTTTGGTTCGTTGTGGCAATGGAGGAGGTCAAGGATGACCATGTCGGAAATGGAGTGGGAGGGGGAATTGAAATCGGAGGTGATTGGGAGGTCAGATCTGCCCTTACAGGCCCAGCTGAGATGCTCAGCAAAGCATTCCATTTAGTTGACATTTGGTCTCCCTGATATAGAGAAGACCACATCAGTAGCACCAGATACAGTTAACGAGGTTGGATCCCATCACCTGACACATCTTCCACAAGGACCAATCACTTCACTAATTTTGGTTCGTGCCACACTCCCCACCAAACCCGCCAATCCCCACTTGCAATTGACCCTGCAGATGAAAAAAATGCATCACCTGCTGGCACACCACCTCCCTCATCTCATCCAAGGCCCCAAACAGTCCTTCCACGTTAATCATAGGTCACATGCCTCTCCTTCAACCTAGTTTACTGCATCAGGTGCACCTGATGTGGTCTTCTCTACATCGGGGAGAGCAACGTAAACTAAGGGCTCATTTCGCCAAGCATCACGACCAGGCCCACAGCGGCCGACCTGAACTCCTAGGCACCACCCATTTCAATTCCCCTTCCCAATTCCTTTCCAACATGACCTACTTGGCCTCCTCTGTTGCCACAGTGAGTCAGACCGCAAAGTGGATGAACAACATCTTACCTTTTGCCTAGTTAGCCTACAACCTGGAGGACCCAACATTGGGTTATCCAATTTGGAATAACCTTCCCAGCCATGGCCCTACTCCCTTTCCAGTCCCACCTTCTCCCTTCCATTTCACCAAATGACCCCACCTTCTAGCTCCCAACCGGATTCATCCCTCCCATCGACCAACCAGGTTGCACCCACCACTTGTGTCCACCTATCTGCTGCCTCACCATCCTGCTGCTCTCCCCACCACAACCACTCCATCCCCTCTTTATCTGCAGTTCCCCCTACCCCCACTCGCAATCCTGAAGAACGGGTATACTTGAAATGTTGACTTCTCCACCTCCTGATGCGGCCTGACTTGCTGTTTCTTCCAGCCTCCTGTTTGTCTATTATTACACAGGAATATAAGGAATCTAGTCAGCACAACACGCAGGTAAGCAGCTACCACGCGTCACCCAATAGTGGACCTCTTCCCTGGAACGAGGAAGAGGACATTCAGCCACCCGACACATTGACAAATGAACAGAAGAAGCCATTCGGCCCGTCCAAACAGTTACACTGAAATAGGAGGATGTAATTGATGCTGCAACACTGCAAACTAATGAAGCAGAGGCTGCACAGACAGATTGCTCCATGTTGTGCCTCCTGGCTCCTTTGCTAATGTTTCACGCGTGTTACATTAACATGGTTTGCTGATGGTAAGAAGGAACACCGGATGGTTTGTGGCACATGTCAAGGAGGCATCTTCCATCTACGAGAAGACAGAGCTAGTCTTCTGTATGGATGTCAGAAGCTTTTGAGAATGACCAACCCTGTCAGAATGTGGCTGCTGACAAGTTTGTGAACAACATGATGCTCAGTGCAGGGTCTCACTCCAACCGTGCGTTGAGACGGAGAGAGTTTGGTCAGAGCCTGGAGCTGTCTCTCAACCAACATGGGGGCTCTACAGAGACATGTAAACTATCACAGAGTCATAGAGTTCAACAGGCCCTTTAGCCCAAACTGGTCCATTCAGACTAAAATGTCCACCCATGCTAACTCCATTTTCCTGTACTTGGCCCATGTCGTTCTTAACATTCCCTATCATATATTTGTCCAAATGAGAAAACATAAATTGAGGGAAACACGTACTATTTCACGGTATCAATGCTTAGTTTTGAAAATAATGAATATTGTTGCATAACGCTCAAGTTTTATTGCAATCACTTTTTATTCTTTTTTTGCATTACAGATTAAGCACTCATTTCCTTCACACTCTCCTCGTGGTACCTTCAACGCAGGGATTACTCTGGCGCATTGCCTGTATTCTGTCTCATTGTGGCAAGTAGATCATTCCTCATAAGGGAGAGAAAATCTGTTCACAGCGTCCAAAGTACTGTTTCAATATCACTTAACAAATTCAGTAAGGTGTCTTCATACATATACTTCCATCATTTTGCAATGAAGGACACTGTACATTACTGTGCTGATTACCTACTGCTCCGTATGAATTCTATCAGTGGCTCATGACAAAGGACATCCACCTCCTTTTCACCAAGAACACTTGCCATCATCTCGCCTTCTCATAAATACAAACTGGGAAGGATGGTATGTTTTGCCAAATCATTTTGTTGCCTGGAAAAACGCTATGCTTTAAGCACAGCCACGCCAACAACAACACCACTATTGCCATTGGAGATGGTTGCAGATGCTGCGGAGGTGATGGCCTAGCTGTATTTTCTCTGGAATAATAACCCAGAGACCCAGGTGATAACCGAGATCCCGGTTTCGAATCCCACCACGGCAAATGTTGGAATTTGCATTCAATAAAATATCAGGAATTGAGAATCTAATGAAACCATTGTGTTTGTCCTACCTGGGACACTAATGCACTTCAGAGAAGGAAATCTACTGTCTTCACCCGGTCGGACTTACATGTGGCTCCACACCACAGCACTGTGGTTAACACATAGTTGTAGTTTGAAATGGCCAAGCCAGCCGCTCCGTTATATCACTCACTAAAATTTTCAAATAAATGAAACCGGGCGGACCACAACACTGACTACTTACAGCCCACAGGCTGCAGTGGGTCAGGGAGGTGGCTCACCAACACCTTCTCAAGGACAATCAGGAAATGAATTAATTACTGGCCCAACATCCCATTACTGAATAAAAGAAGATGATGACACTCAAGGAAGAGAGACAAAGGGACATAGCTGACTTCAAACTGGGACTTTGATGTACACCTCACATGGGCATGCATTTCAGTAATATGGGAACAGGAGAAAAATAAATAAGATTAGTCTGGACTATTATTTCCACTCCAGCTCATCATCAACAGTCCCTCTATTTGCTTCTTTCTCTCTACCTCTCTCTTTCACTATCTATTCAACTCACTCCTTCTCCCTTTCACAACAGCCATCTCCGTCATCAACATCAAACGCACTATTTCCCAGCTGCATTCAGTTCTGATCTATGGTGATTGGACACGAAATGTCACCTCTATTTTTCTCTCGACCTGAGGCTGCTAAATCTGTTCAGTTTCTCTGGCACTTACTCGTTCCTTTTGTTTCTGATCAGTAGCAGCATTCTTTTTTTTTGCCTCTACCTTTGTGGACCTCACTAAATGCCTTTTACTGTGAGGCCATTCCTTAAGGTATTGGGTCTGACGTCAGTCTTAACGCAGATCAGGCAATAATGTGAGATTTCTTCACCAAAGGACAACAGTGAAATAGATAAACTTATTGACAAAGTGCTGGTGGGATTATACTATTAAATCCATTTTTATTTCCAGTTCCTGTCATTTGAATTTAAGTTCTGTCATCATCTGTGATAGGATTTGAAACAGTGTCCATAGTGTAGTTACCTGGGCCACTGAATTACGTGGCCATCGACATTACTACTCTGACACAGTGTCCCTGTCATGAATTTACTTTACAGACAAGAATACGATTTTGATGGAAACATTTGTAACGGAAAGAGTGATTAGAAGAGAACAGGAACCATAAAGTCTGACTTTTACCAAGGAAAAGAGAATGGTTTATTTAGCACTCGCACTGACATCAAGATGGGGTCTGGCGATACCATGGAGCTGGGAGTGGGTAGCTTTGGTGATGGAGAGAATACCAAGACATAAATCAATTCGGGGAAAATAGGTACTTTATGATTGTGAACAGACTTGTTTTCAGATGTTTGTGTGTGCGGGGGTGTGGGCGGTTCTGAAATATGTGGGTAATGAATGCATTTGCATTTGAAACTGAAGACAATAGTTTCAGTATTGACTAAATATATATAACAGAAATAGCACTGAAGTTCACCATGGGATTAATACATCGATAGTGATGGGGAGACTTACCAGGAACACCAACAATAGCGAGCATTGGATAGTAACCAGCCTGAATAATCAGCAGTACACCGTATATCCGATCTGGTAATATGTGCCAATACCAGTAAAGATACAAAAGACCCCAAAATAAACTCCTGTCCATTGTTGCAGCATTCCAGTCTATTTTTCTTAGATTCTGAACCATTGATGCGTCATTCCAGGCGACTGTTCTCAGATTCTGATCCATTGTTGGCATATTCCAGTCGAGTGCTCTCAGATTCTGATCGACTGTTGAAACATTCCATCTACTGTTATAAGATTCTGGTCCATTGTTGGAACATTCCAGTCTATGGTTCTCAGATTCTGATGTTTCCTTTCCCTGTCGCTGCAACTGCTGATCCTTGTCAGTGGCGACATTTAAGCGGCATTTGGATAGGTACATGGATGGGTGCTTAATATAGATTAGAAGTTCGGCACAACATCGTGGGCCGAAGGGCCTGTTCTGTGCTGTATTGTTCTATGTTCTATGTTCTATGATACATCTGCAGCAATAATGGGATAAAGCATTGGAAGAAGCGCCGTACAAATAGAAGAAGAAAACTATCCAGTGACATAATTAGGATCCATGGAGAGTGACATCAATCACAGTCATTGAACAAACAGATCCAGATAACTCCTTTTGGAATGCGACCTTCAGTTCAAAATAACAACTGGATTGAATTGAATGTTGACATCGCTGGCTAATGGTCACACCTTCCATTTCCATTTGCTCTCGTGAAGTTAATTGTGTGAGAGAATTATGGACGTTTTCTTATCGCGGGTTAGATGATTCTGCTGTGTTATTCATTTGCAATGCTGTAACCACCTGAACGCTCCACCATGACCATCCACAAAAAAAAATCACAATCTAGATGTGGTTTCCATGCTGGTCTCTCCTTGACTAGAACAGGCGCCAAGCAACAGATTCTCAGTGCATATATTTGCCCTGACCATACACAGAAAGTGTGGATCTGTCTGGACATTCCACTCATGACAATGCTGAATCTTCAACACACAATATGATTGAGCACTGTTTTATGTAAACTATCAAACACCTTAATACATTATATTGGCTTCAAAGCGGTAAGACTTACATTTTTGGAATTCAGTCCAAAGCAAAATGTTCATGTTCTCACAAAGCCAGTCCTTTTACAGGGTTATGTTGTCCTTGTTTTTTTTTGAAAGAGGGTCTAAAGGACCCAAGATTCCAATATGTCAGAATTTTGAAAGGTTCGTTGGGGTCCTTTTGCTTATACCTAACAGATAATGGCTCGTACAGAAGCCTTTCAAGTCTCTAAAAAGTACCCTGTATAATCAAGAGGACCTGTCCAGCTCCCTCGCTGGACAGGTTGGATCAGTTCGGGGTTAGTTGAGTCAGAGTCACTGGACGCTCTCTGCCTCCCTCTGCCCTTCCGACATTATAACGTGTAAGCAGGTGTGTCAGTTTTACTTTTGGTGCTAAGGGGTTTTGTTTATTGGAATTGTTGCAAGTATATTGGAACAGCATCCTTAGATCGGGATAGCCTGTCAGGTTCGGATATGATACGTTATTCAGGTATTCTATTTTTGGTTCCTTATGTTTAATTTGGTAATTTGGCAAATAAATGTCATGTGTTTAAAACTCGGCAGTCTGACCAGCTAATTCACTCTGGGAATATCAGCTATACACTAACCTTCAACAAGTAGCAAATTTACCGTCCGGCTACCTGCTTAAAATGTTTTGAGAGTTCAGGTCTGGTCCATAACAGATTAGGGTCCTTCGCGGAATTTAGACAGCGAGTGGCAGGTGTTATTGTCTCTTATTTCGTGTGTTGATTTGGTGAGAAAACAGACCCTCAGATAGCAATAGTTCCTGCAGGAACAAAGCGTGTTTTGGAGGTGGAGAAAGTGACCTTGGGGGTTTTACAAAATGCACATAAGTCCAAGCCGCGGGAATTAGTAGACAAAAGGAGTTGAAGCTACCGTCTGATGTGAGGAAAGATAAGATGATTGCAGCAGTAGCTCAGCATTCCAATTTGCTGGAAACTCCATCAGGATCTGTGGAGATGACTAAACTTCAATCGCAAAAGAGGCAGCTTGAGTTGGAAGCAGAGGTGAATCAGTTTGAGCTACGACTAAAATCAGAAGAGGAAGAAAGATAACGAATAGGTTTAACAGAGGAAAGAGAAAAAAATAAATAGTTCCAGCAGGAGAGAAAGAAAAAGAGGGAGCATTTGAGCTTCAGAGGTGGACACTTATAATGGAAAGTCAGCTGAAAAGGATGAGGATGAAGGCTGAAGGTCAGCTTAGTGAGGAACAGACTGAAGATGGGTAAACACTTGGTCGTCCAAAGCCTGGTGAGAAACGTGTTTCAGTATATTCACACCTTGACTAAATTAATGAGTAGGAAAGTGGCTAAAGAATTTCAGTGGCCAGTGACCATGTAGGTTTTGTTGACCCAAACAAAACTTGTAGGTAGAGCTAGTGAGGTATGCGCAACACTATCAGAGGAGGGATCTGGGGAGTATGCGGAGAGGAAAACATACATATGAGCATGTGCCAAAAGCCTACAGACAACGTGAGGAATTTAAGGAAGGATCCTGGTCGAACCCATATTGAGTTTGAAAGAATCAAACAAAGTAATATTGATAGATGGATAAGAGCTATAAAAAGAGAGCAAACCTACAATGCTCTGAGAGAGACAATTACTTTGGAGGAGTTTAAGCATTCACATAGTGCAAACTCATTTGGAAGATACGAGAGTAATAAAGGCAAGACTGGCAGCTGAAGTGGCTGATGATTATGACTGGTGATTATTGTTATAAAACTTGTTTTGACTTCCAGAGTCAATTTCAGTCCATGATGGATGAAAATTGGGGCAAAGAGAAATCCCCACGTAGAAAGGGAGACGTAGATCTCGGTGAAGGCAATACTTGAAGGAGGCAGAGAAGATTTTTTTAAAAACTCCGGTGTTTTCATTGCAACAAATTAGGGCACATGGAATCACTGTTTTGGTGGATTCAGAAAAAAAAAAACACAGACGTAGGAAAAAGGAATAAATCTGGGAGTTTTGATGGAGCGGTAAAAGAATGCACAGTGGAAACTAGAAAGCTGCATCAGAGTGTACAATCTGATGGGAGGTTTGTTACGGAGGGAGTACCAGATCTGCTTATAAAATATACCTGGAAAGGAAAAGTTTATTCACATATGGCAGCTAAAGAGGATGCAATATTAAGAGACACAGGATCCTCTGTGAATAGATAAGGAGATATGTACACCTGAAGGAATAATTCCAGACAAGGTACAGCGAAAGGCAATTCACCATGAGACAAAAGGTGCAAAATCATGTAAAGTGAGCATAGCGTGTCCAGAAAAGTGTGGGGAAATTGCGGTAGAGGTATTGGACAAACTCTCAGCTCCAGGAAAATATAGCTGATTCAGTGGTAGGATTACTGCTACTCTCGTTGAAAAGCCAGTGGATATGCAGGCAACTGAATCAATGTAGGAGTCTTATCCTTGATATTTTCCTGATTGTGGGTAACAAAGTCCCAATGTCACTAGTTGAAACAGAAAATACCAAAAATGTAAAGATAAGGAAGCTTAAGTGGCATGAACAGATACTTTGTTCCATCAGAAAGTTGAGACAAAACAGGAGCAAATGGGTGATCATGTAAATATTTTTTGCTCAGCTAAACTAATTGAGTCACAGCAGAAAGATAAAAGTTTAAAGCAGTTTTATCAAAAAGCACATCCGTTAGGAATTTTGAATGTATCCCTGAGCTTTATTATCTTAAAAATGATGTCCAAATGAGGAAATGGAGACTATCATATATTCAAGGAGATGAGAAATGAGAAGAGATTAATCAAATCATATTGCCAATGGGGTACAGAAAGGAGGTGATGCGAATGGTGCATGAGTTACCACCGAGAAGTCAGTTAGGGGTGAGGAAAAAAAACAGACTGAATACAGAGACATTTTACTGGCCTGGACTGCAACAGGATGCAGTTGAATTTTGCCAGATGCATCATACATGTCAGGTATTTGGAAAAACACAAGCGATAATAAAACCTGCACCTTTCTTAACTATTCCGGCAATTGAGGAACCTTTTACAGGAGTCTTAATTGATTGGCTCGGTCCCAGGCCACAATCAAAAGAGTGGGCATCAGTATTTTTTTAACAATAATGGATGCATCGACTAGATTTCCAGAGGCCATCCCAAGGTGCAGTATCACAGCTAAAAGAATTGCAAAGGAATTACTCTTTTTTAAAAAAATACATACGGAATACCAATGAAGATACAGTGAGATCAAGGTTCAAAGTTCACATCTAATTAATCACAATAATGTCTTAGGAATGAAGCAATTCAAATCTACTGCATACCATCCATAATTGCAGGGAGCACGAGAAAGGTGACATTAACCATGAAAGACCATGTTGAGGGCTTATAATCAGGATTATCCAGATGATTGGGGTTAGGGAATTCCATTTGCACTTTTTGTGATCAGGGATGCCCCAAATTAACAGAGCAAATTCATTCCATTGGAATTATTTTTGGAGCATTAGGTGAGGTGACCATTAAAATTGATTAAGGAGAAAATAGTAAATTAGAGTTCAAAGGCCACACATTTGGACTAGGTCTCAAAATTTAAGGAACGATTAATAGCGCTGGGGAGTTGGCTAGACAGCATTTAAAAGAAATGCAACATGCAGTAAAACAGGAAGCAGACAGGAAATTTTAAAAAATGCAACTTTGTTATCGGGGATAAGATATTACTGTTACTTCCAGTTATAGGTGAACCTTGAAAAGCAAGGTTTAGTAGACCTTATCAAATACAACGGATATTGAGTGAGAGTAACTACTTGATAGGGACTCCAGAAAGAAAGAAATCTCACAGCGTATGTCATGTGAATATGCTCAAAATGTACTTTGACAGGTAAGGAAAGCCCGAGAACAAGGTGTTAATGATTATGGCACAGAAGGAAAAAACAACCTTAGAGGATTCTGAATCGGACATTCCTCAAGTTAAGGTGGACAATGAGGTAGTTGTTTAAAAATGTGTTGCTGGAAAAGCGCAGCAGGTCAGGCACAATCAAAGGAGAAGAAGAATCAACGTTCCGGACATAAGCCCTTGTTCAGGAATGAGGACGGTGTGCCAAGCAGGCTAAGATAAAAGGTAGGGAGAAGGGACTTGGGAGAGGGGCATTGGGAATGCGATAGGTGGAACGAGGTTAAGGTGAGGGTGATAGGCCGGAGAGGGGGTGGGGGCGGAGAGGTCGAGAAGAAGATTGCAAGTCAAGAAAGCGGTGCTGAGTCTGAGGGTTTGGACTGAGAAAAGGTTGGTGGAGGGGAAATGAGGAAGCTGGAGAAATCTGCATTCATCCCTTGTGGTTGGAGGTTTCCTAGGCAGAAGGTGAGTCACTCTTCCTCCAGGCGTCGTGTTGCCATGGTCTGGTGATGGAGGAGTCCAAGGACCTGCATGTCCTTGGCGGAGTGGGAGGGGGAGTTAAAGTGTTCAGCCACGGGGCAGTTGGGTTGGTTGGTGCTGGTGTCCCAGAGGTGTTGTCTGAAACATTCTGCAAGTAGGCAGCCTGTCTCCCCATTGTACAGGAGGCCACATCGGGTGCAGTGGATGCACTAAATGATGTGTGTGGAGGTGCAGGTGAATTTCTGATGGATATTGAAGGATCCCTTGGGGCCTTGGAGGGAAGTGAAGGGGGAGGTGTGGGCCTAAGTTTTTCATTTTTTCAGTTGCAGGGGAAGGTGCCGGGAATGGAGGTTGCGTTGGTGTCGTGTGTGGATCTGACAAGGGAGTCACGGAGGGTGTGGTCTTTCCGGAACGCTGATAGGGGTGGGGAGGGAAATATATCCTTGGTGTTGGGGTCCGTTTGGAGGTGGCAGAAATGACGAAGGATGATCCGATGTTACTGGAGGTTGGTGGGGTGGTAGGTGAGGACTAGTGGGGTTCTGTCCTGGTGGCGATTGGAGGGGCGGGGTTCAAGGGTGGAGAAGCGTGAATTGGAGGAGATGCGGTGGAGAGCATCGTCAATCACGTCTGAGGGGAAATTGCGGTGTTTGAAGAAGGAGGCCAGTGGATTGTTCGGTATTGGAATTGGTCCTCCTGGGAGCAGATGCAGTGAAGGCGAAGGAATTGGGAATATAATCCCACCTTTTCCTCCACTATATTAATGACTGTATCGGCACTACCTCGTGCTCCCACGAGGAGATTGAACAGTTCATCCACTTTACGAACACCTTTCACCCAGACCTCAAATTTACCTGGAGAGTCTCAGACTCCTCTCTCCCCTTCCTAGACCTCTCCATCTCTATCTCGGACGACCGACTCAACACGGACGTATACTATAAACCGACTGACTCCCACAGCTACCTAGATTACACCTCTTCCCACCCTTCCCCCTGTAAATACGCCATCCTACGTTTCATTCCAGCTCCACCTCTGACATGTTCCTGGCGATGAGGAAAATTACTCAACTATATCCAGTCCCTGCATAGGAGAATAATTACAATCTGACCAATTACCACACCCTCAGTCCCATCTCGACAGTCAAACTGGTGGAAATACTTTTCGATAAAGCTATCAAGTAGCACCGAAATAATCAGGTCAGTGTGGTTTCTAATAGGTCCCCATGTGGAGATGGTGCTGCAGTGGACATATCATTGGATTACGAATCCAGTCCAAGCCAATGATCTGGCAGCTGTTGGAAATTAAAAATAATTAATAAAATCTCGATACCTAAAATCTGGTTTCAGTAATAGTGTCCAATGTTGATTGTAAACATCGATCTCCTTCCCCAAGTGATCTCCCCTGCTTTCTTGGCCTAAAGGTGACTCCAGACACACAAACATGGTCTCTGAATCGGCCAAGTGCGACACCCAATAGTATCAAACTACTCTGAGGTCTTAAAGGACAAAATCTGACAGAACATCTAGCATCAACCTCGTTATCAGAAAAGGGAGTGAGAAACACAGTTCTGTCGACCCTGCAGAGACCTCCTTCCTAACATCTGAAAGCTTATGACAACATTTACAGAGCATTCCTACAGACTGAATAGAAACATCGGGAGAGGGGGAGGTCATGCAGCACATTGAGCTTTCCCCATGCTATTTCATGGCCGAACATCTCCTCAATGCAGTTTTCCCCACACAATGTTCATATCCCAAAATATGTTTAAACATTATGAACTATAGTGCCTTCGGCCCATCAATTTTTTGGGAGTTCTCTGATGACATGTGTTTATTAAGTATCATTTGACTGAAATGCGATTCGTGAATCATTTTCTAGAAAGTGAACTAACATCCCTGCTTCCAATCTGTCACCCCCTGTCAGAGTTTTATATATCTCACTGAGATCTCCACTAATTTTCCTAAAGCCCATGGAATACAGGCCCAGTCGCCCCAAACTCTGCTCCCACAACTAACTGTCATCCCAGAGAACAGTCTGTCATCCTTCACTACACTCCCTCAATGTCAGGTTTGCCCTTTATTAGGTAAGGACACCAAAACTGCACACAATACAGCACAATGTTCGAGATGGGGTCCCACCAAGGCCCTGTACAGTTGCAGGAAATGACCCTTTCTCCTGTATTCTTAATCACCCTGAAATGAAGTTAAATAAATGAAGTTATCTTCCGACCTGCTTTCTGCTCCTGCAATATTGCTTTCAGTGACTAGTGTACAGGGAGATCCAGATTATTTTCAATGTTACAGCTCCCTACTTGCTGGGTCTATTACACTGTATACAGCGTGCCAATGCCATTCCCAATGTGGACTTCCGTGTTCAGAACTCACTGCCCTACATGGACTTGGAAGGTTGCGCAGAAATAACCAAAAATGCAGCGTAAGTTCATTTATAGTTCAACAATTTTCAACCAATCCCTTTTCAAATAATAGGCTGCCATTCAATTGATCCCATCAATGTACACAACCTCTCATCTCTGCCATTGCTCTCCATCTGCCAGGTATTTGCCCAGTCACTCCACTTGTCTCAATCACCTTGGAGCCTTTTTTACATCCTCCTCATCCACTCACAAGCTGACATCGATTAGAGCTGTCAGTAGTCTTGCGAATATTGCAATTGAGCCCCTCAACCAAAGATTTGATGTGTATTGGGAATAGTTGGATGCCAAATCTCGATCCTTGTTATATCCTCCAAGCCTTTCATTCAAAAAACATGGTTTTTTTCATACTCACTGTTTCCTGCCAAGTCTCCCATTCTAAAACCATGACCATATATTAGCCCCAGTCCCAAAGGATTCGAATTTGCACAATAGGCTTGGGGCTTTATCAAAAATCTTTCTGATAATCCAATCGTATTGCGTTGATACCTTCTCCATAATTTTGCGAAAAGCCATTTTCTCAAACCTGATTCCTATTTCATAAACCTCTGTTGACTTTGTCTATGCCCATTAATTTCAGTCCAATATTTTCTCTAAAACGTTTTAGTTACCAATTTCATTCTAATCCCTTTTTCTCACCAGACTAAAGTTCCCTAGTATTGCGAGGAAATTTTAATTTTGTTTTTTTTCTTCTTCTGTGAAGTCATAACCGAAGTATTTGCTCCATTGATCTGCTATTTCCCTGTCCTCAATTATCTGGTATCAGACTGTAAGAAAGCTGCACCTTTTTCTCTTAATTTTGCCATTGGCGTATTTTCAGAAGATATTACAAGTTCACTCATATACACTGTGATAAGATATTCTTCAGAAACCCATCAATTCCTATCTTGAGCTACTGGATGATTGACCTTCCACAGCTATACAATCACAGAAGCACAGACTCTGTACTATCAGAAATACAGCACGGTCTACAGTAGCCCCACTTTCCAACACAAAACCTGTCGCTGTGAATCTTATGGCATTTCAAGTGCACAACCATGTCTTTTCTAATGGTTTTGAGGTTACCATGACAATTCCCCTCTCACGAAGTGCATCCCAGACCCAAACACACTTTGCTTGAAAAACAGCCCTCAAATCCTCACTAAGCCTCAAACCCTTCACTTTGAAAGTGTGTTCCTTTGATTAAAAGGACCAGCTGCTGTCTATCCATCCCGTCCATATCCCTCGTAATCTTATCCTCCTGATTCACGTCCCCCTTAGCCTTCTCTGCTCCAAAGTAAACAATCCGAGTGTATCCTGCCTCTCTCCATAGCTGAGATGCTCCATCCCAGGGAACATCCTGGTGAATCTCCTCTTCACCCCCTCCAGTACAATCACATCTTTCCTGTAATGTAGCTCTCAGATTCACACACAATATTCCATCTTGGCTAATGAAAGTTCCGCATAGCTCATATAATCTCTGCTTCGATATGTGAAGGCTATGTTTACGCTCCTGTATGCTTTCTCAAATTGTGTGTTACCCTATCCAGCCACATTCAGGGATGTGTGGAGAAGCACCCTCTCAGATTCCTAGTGTGCTGCTATTCATTGAGTCCTTGCTTGCCTGGTTCCTTCTTCCAAAGTGCATGACCTCATATTTATCAGGGTTACATTCCATCTGCCATTGATCCACCCATTTGACCATTCCATCTGTATCTTCCTGTAACATAAGGCCTTCCTCCTCACTGTCATCTACCCGGCCAATCTTTGTGTCAAACACAAACTTACTTAAGACACTCCCCACCCCTCGTCCATATTCACAGCTGCATCCTTTATGATAAGGTTTAAAATCAGAAAACATCAGCTTGTAGTCCAACAGGTTTATTCGGAGGCACGAGCTTCAAAGTGCTGCATCTTCATCAGGTGATTGTGCGCTTTGATGAAGCACTTCGAAAGCTAGTGCCACCGAATAAACATTTTGGACTGTAACCTGGTTTTAACTAATTTTTGGCTTTGTCCCCCCCAGTCCAACACCAACACCTCCGAATCCCAAATATTAAGAGAGACAGCACTGATCCCCGTGGTACACCATTGGACACTAGACGCCAATCGCACAAACAGCCTTCTATCACCACCCTCTGTCTCCTACCACTAAAGTTGATTTGGATGCAACTTGGCAAGTCACTAATGAGTCCTACCTGTTCCCTGGTTATTCTGTTCCGCTGGAGACACTTGTAGAATATCTGGAGATTCTCCCGAATCTTGCCTACCAGTCGGTTTCTATACCCCTGTATTAGTCAGTCCCCTTCAAGTGATGAATGTCCTCCTTATTGCAGTCCTAACTGGCCTGTCCCAGATCCTACCATTATTTGCCTTGAATGTGGAATAGATAGCCAGGGAAGCGTTCTGTTAATTTCCAACTTGTCAGATGTTTTGTGAATTATCTAAATTTCACTGTGACCCACCTCTCATTCTTTGAAACTCTAGAGAACACAGGCCGAGTTTTCTCGTCAGGCAATCTCACCATCTGATGGATTAATCTGGAGAATGTCCACTGCACTTCCTCTCAGGTCAGTATATTCTTTCTGAGATTCGGTCACCAAAACTGTACACAATACTCCAGGTACAGTCCCACCAACACACTGTGAAACTGCTTCAAAATGTCTTTAAATCAATGTTCGGACTCTCTTATATGAAAGCGAACCAAACTTTAACTTTCCACTTACATATATTCTTCCAACTACCCTTCACATTCATTGCATTTACGAACTCACTGAAATCTTATAGAAACCCTTCCAAACATCCAATATATGCCACTTCTACTGGTTCCCCATTATCTATGCTGTAAGAAACAACTTCAAACAATTCCAAAGTTTATCAAGTATGTTGTCTCTTTCAGACATGCATGCTGATTCTCTCCAAATTGTTGCTGTTAATTTCTAAATAGCAAAAATGTCACCCTGTGTAATAGATTCCAACAGTTTCCCTACAAATGTCAAGTTAACTGGTCTACAGTTCTTCACAATATGTCTTTTTGCCTTTGTAGCTGTTTGGATCCCTTCCAGTCATCTATAGTTTATCCACAATAGTATCCAGTCTCTGCAGAATGTCCAGGAAAATAAAACACAGTCATCGACAGCGCAATTAATACCACTATTGGTGGTTAATTTCCGACATTTTGATATGAAGTACATCTGTTTCATCAGACTTAGCAATGCTCAATCCAGCTACATGTTCAAGTATTACCTTGTTACTGATATGAATTGACTTTGTCTTTAGCTCCAGGAGTCCGATATGATCACTGGGTATTACTGGGTGATTTTCTGAATCTTCCTCCATGAAGACAGATGCAATGTAACTGGTTATTTTGTTGGCCATTTCCCTGTTCTCCACAAGGACCTCGCCTCTCCCGATTACAAATTTCCACATTTGACCATGCTTTTATTTTGTTTCCTTTGAAATGTAGATCGCAGATTGATGCAGTCTTTGTGTTCCTGTTTGTTAGCATGTATGTTCACTTTTAGATTTCAATTTCAGTTTCTTGGCCTTCCTTTTTTGTATCGTTAATTTCTGAGAATTCTCAGCTTTCCACAATAGTTGGAATTCTTCTGAAGTCACTTCCTACGATTAACATATTTTCTGATTTGTTATGTTAACCATCACTGAGTCACATTCTCAATCTTTGGTGTTTGCACCTGAAAAAAATAGACGAATGTTTTAGACTTTGCAGTATTTCTAAAAACTCCTGGGCCTGACCAGTTATATTCAGGAATACCACAGGAGGATAGGAGGATAGAGAAGAAATTGCGGGAGCACTGCTTGGCTCTTTTCTATCATCATTGGCCAACGAGTGCTGTCCTGGACAACTGGAATGTAGCGAATGCTGAGCCCATATTCAAGAAATGCTACAAAATAAACCTGGGAACTCAAGACCAGTCATCCTAAAATCTAGTGGATAGGTTACTGTAGAAGATTTGGAGAGATTAGCTATACATGCATTTGGAAAGGCAGGGTACGGTTCGGAGTAAGAAGAGAATGGTGCTGGAAAAGCAGAGCACCTCAGGCAACATCCGAGGAGCAGAAAAAAATCGATGTTTCTAGCAAAAACCCTTCATTAAATTCAGCACAGGAGTTTGTGCAAGGGAGAACATGACTCACAATTTTGTTGGAGTTCTTTAATAAAGTGACCAGCAACGTTGAGGAGGTCTGGGTGGTATACGTAGTCTAGGTTGATTCCAGTAAGGCCTACAGTAAGTTTCCACATGGTACGTTGCTCTGGAAGGTGAGATCGCATGGAATTGAGGGGGAGCTAGCAAATTAGGTAAAAAATTGCCTTGATGGTAGGAAGGAGAGATTAATACTGGAAACATGTTGGTCAGACTGGAGGCCTGTGAATAGTGGAATGCCTCAGGGGTTGATGCTGACACCACTACATATTACATATATTACATGAGAATGTACAGGCATGATTTGTAAGTTTGAAGACGGCATTAAAACAAGCAGCATCATGGAGAGTGAGGAAGGTTATCAGAAATCTCAGAAATTACAGCAGTACCTTGATCACCTGGAGACGTGGCTGAGAAATGGCAAATGGATGTTAATATACATCAGTGTAAGTTCTTGCATTTTATAAAGTCAAATCAAGTTTGGAGTTTCATGATGAATGGTTGGGTCCTAAGAAGTGTAGTGGAACAGAGGCCCTTGCAATTCAGATGCATGATCCTCTGGAAGTTGATTCAGATGTAGACAGTGAAGAAAGCTTTTGACACACTGGCCTTAATCGGTTTATATCAGTGAGTTTCGAAATTAGAGAGTTATGATGCAGTTACACAGGATGCTAGTCAGGCCATATTGGAAGCGTTATGTTCAGTTTTGTTCACTTTGCTATAGGGAGGATGTTATTAAACTGGAAAGCGTGCAGAAAACATTTACAAGGATATTGCCAAGGTCTCAATGGTCTGTGTTACAGAAAGAGGTTGGACAAGCTAGGACCTTTTACTTTTGTGTGCATGAGGCTGAGAGAGGATCATATTGAAGTTTATAAGATCATGTCAGCCATGGATAGAGTAAATGCACTCAGTCTTTTTTCCCAGGGTTGGGCAATCACAGATTAGAGGGCATCAGTTTAAGGTCAGAGGGGACAGAACTAAAGGCAACTTGAGAAACAACTTTTTAACACAGGGGCTGTTACGCATATGGAATGAGAAGTGGTTGAGGTGGATACATTAACAATATTTAAAAAGCATTGAACAAATACATGGATAGTAAAGGATGAGAAAGATACGGGACAATGGCAGGGAAATGGGTTTAGCGTGGATGGGCATTTTGGTTGCAATGGACCAGTTTGGGCTGAAGGGCCTGTCTCCGTGCTGGTCTGCCTCTATGGCTCTAACAACCATTGCTTGTCTCCCACTGAATGTTATATTGTACTTTCCAAATTCACTGTAGATATCTTGACACTCTAGCCTCCAGTCTTCCATGATGTTTGACTGGAATATTCAAGCATTCTAAACTGTATGCAGACACCTTGTAAACTGTACCTTATAAATGCCATTATTCCTTAAAAGTTGCTTCAGACCAAGGTTAATAACACAACATCAAATCCGAAATAACCTGCTCTCGACATTGCTTCACAACATACTCTTCAACCCACCTCATATACATTGACGGAACTTATTTTTCACAGCTTCAACAGTCAATTAGTTGACGCTGTTAACCATTCAATAAGACTTCGGTATCCACAATACTTGTCTATCTAATTTCCAGAGCATGTGATGCTCCGATTTTCTGCTACCTTTTTGGTTTCGATATATAACACACCAATATTTGCTTCTCCTTGCTATCTGTAAACTCTACGTAAACTGATTCTGTGGAAGCTGAGGGACAGGTCTGTGTCGTTATTAGTGATAGACCTGGGCAAGTCATTCAGGGAGGCTCCCCGCGACGCTGAGATGATCTGAAGAAATGTCCCACAATACCCTCCTCGCTCTGTTAGGATAAGAGTTACCATATACTCTCTGCTCCCTCACACTCACTGTATATCTGTTATAGCACCTCAACCCGAACAAGGTTCACGCTCTGTCTCCAAATAAGTCTCAGGCACTACCACGCTCACTATTGAATTCAGCAACTAATAATACCATACGGATTCAAAACTGTCGACTGACTCATTCCAGTCACCACACAACTCCCTCCACCTACACCAGGACAAACAGCAGGGTCACCCATTCACACTCTCCCTCCATTTCTTTCTCCCATTCCAGGAGAAACTGCCTGGAATAGGATAGAAAGGTCCAAGCCGGGTAGTGGAGTGCCCGAAATCCGTTCCCTCACTCCCCTCCCCCCGCCATGTGGGGAGGACTCTTAAAGAGCTGGAGAGGACCGGGACGCCTCGTGTGGAGAATCTGAAACATCCATATCCTACTGACCAGTTAAGGAGCAATGTTCAGTGAAAGACAATTCTCAGTTTAAACCCACTGGCAGCTCCCACAACAGTCACAACAGTCCTTTCACTTCCAAAAATATACCCACAGATACCTCATTGCACAGAGGCGCAGACACAGAAATACACAGAAAAATACACACAATACTTACAAGGAGATAGGCATACACACACGTATAAACACACAAATGCTAATACAGTCACATACAAATAGACATAAATACAGTTAGCAACACAGGCTGAAACACAGACAGACAGACAGATGAAGACTCAGAAACACACAGATAACAAGCACACGGACACACACACACGCAGGCACACACACACATACAGACGCACACAAACAGAGGCACAGACACACACACGCATACAGACACACAAAAACACAGGCACAGACAGGCACACACACACACGTACAGATACACGCACAAACACTTACTCACATACAGACACTCAGAGGCACAGCCAATCGTGTCATTAAGACAAAAATCGTAATGTTTTTGATTTGTAAGTGGATCAAGGATTCCAGGGAGAAAGCAGAATAATGAGGTCGAGGTACTAATAAGAAATTATTGAACGGAATTTCAGACTCGATAGGCTGAATGGCCTCAATCTGCTCATTTCCCTCATGCTCCTGCGGTATTATGTGATCAGGCATTCTCTTCCTCAGACAGCAGCAGAGACTGGGTGTGATACATATTTGATTGGAAAGGGTCAGTGGGAATGTGGGATAGGGTTTGAGTCCGGAATGGTTTATCTTTATTCCTAATTATTCTGTCCTTATGTCTGAAAAGAGGTGGTGATTTGATGTTCAGTCAACACAGTTTTAAAATAACAGTCCCACAATGAAATAAGGACGTCCCTTTCACTTTAGTTTTGTGCTACCTGTGGTGCCCTCATCCTCAGGGAGCAGTGAAGACTCGGTTATAGAAGATATTCCAGGCTGAGATATTTACTGGGCAGAAGGGTCAGTGTTTATTGGGAACAGACAGGAAATGGATAGTCAGGCACACTCGGATCTGCCATGAGCATTCTGAATGGCGCAGCCGAACGAGCAACTTCTACCCCTACCCCATGTGTTCCCTCAATCCACCCCTCGATGCTGTTACAGGGTTGGGGACCACTCCATTAAGTCAGACAGGATCGTTACAATGAGACAGGAGGAAACCATTCTGCCCCTCTCAGGAATTACACAGGAATATAGAATGAAGTCATTCAGCTCGTTCAGTACACTACACAGTCCAAGAGGAGGCCTTTCAACATGCCTGAGCTGCTACACAGGAACAGGGAAGCTGTCACCAACAGGAAATAGTGAGTAGAGACAAATGTTTATTTTCAGGCTGCAAAGCTGTAACTGATGAAGTACCTCAGAGATCACTGTGGGGTTATCAATGATCGATAATCCTTATCAAAGATCTGGAGGAAGGGGAGGGAATAGCTTGGAGCTCAATTAGCTCGTACACCAGGATGGCCATTCAATGTGTCATCAAATGGAGGTAGTGAGTCTGCAAAGTGATTCAGGCAGGGAAGGTGAGTGAGTAAACCTTCAGCAGAAATAACATAAGGTAAGTTATTTATTTTGGCATTAAAGATGAAACAATGGTAAACAATTTAAATGGAGAGAGATTGCCGAACTCTGTGATACAGGAGGTTTCCATGTTCATGCGACATGAATCATATGAAGTCAGATGCAGCAAGTGATTTGGAAGGTAAGTAGAAGAATGCTGTTTTTGGCAAAAAAGCATCAGGTTTAAATGCAGGAATGTTTTACTGTTTCTAAATGGTGAGAAACTTAATAAAGCCAAAGCACAAAGGGATCTGGGAGTGCTAGTCGAGGATTCTCTAAAGGTAAACATGCAGGTTGAGTCTGTGATTAAGAAAGCGAATGCAATGTTGTCTCTTATCTCAAGAGGGTTGGAATATAAAAGCAGAGATGTACTACTAAGACTTTATAAAGCTCTGGTTAGGCCCCATTTGGAGTACTGTGTCCAGTTTTGGTCCCCACACCTCAGGAAGGACATACTGGCACTGGAACGTGTCCAGCGGAGATTCACACGGATGATCCCTGGAATGACAGGTCTAGCATATGAGGAACGGCTGAGGATACTGGGGTTGTATTCGTTGGAGTTTAGAAGATTAAGGGGAGATCTAATAGAGACGTACAAAATAATACATGGCTTTGAAAAGGTGGATGCTAGAAAATTGTTTCTGTTAGGCGAGGAGACTAGGACCCGTGGACACAGCCTTAGAATTAGAGGGGGTCATTTCAGAACGGAAATGCGGAGACATTTCTTCAGCCAGAGAGTGGTGGGCCTGTGGAATTCATTGCCACGGAGTGCAGTGGAAGCCGGGACGCTAAATGTCTTCAAGGCCGAGATTGATAGGTTTTTGTTGTCTAGAGGAATTAAGGGCTACGGGGAGAACGCTGGCAAGTGGAGCTGAAATGCGCATCAGCCATGATTGAATGGCGGAGTGGACTCGATGGGCCGAATGGCCTTACTTCCACTCCTATGTCTTATGGTCTTATATATTATCTCCTGTCAGGGAGACTAAAGCTAGAGAATAAATTTTAAGGAAAAGATACATTGATATTAACACACATACTATGAAGACACCTACCAATATTTACAAATTACACAGACACATGTAAGCATGTCATCAAATTATAAAGTGGGGATATTTTTGGGATTGGAAGGAATTGTGTACAGCAAGAGCAATGACGCACCTGCATATAATCCATAATCAGGTTTTCCAGAGAATGGTCCAGTTTGGTGTTCAGTTGACATAATTGTTTGTTCCAACACAGAAAGGGAGAAAAATTTTCCCTGTCTGAGAAGCAGCAGCCGATTGATCTCTCTCTCTTACTTTGTTCCACGCGATAGCAAAGTGTGAACCAAAAAATCCCTGAGTTATCTGTACCACTTGTGAAGGATTCCTGGTGAGGGTTCATTGGAATCTCTCCACTGCCTGAAACGAAGGGAATTCAGCCAAATCCAAGTGTTCCAGAAAGAAATCCCACGAGCAGTAGTTTGTGTGAGCAGAGTAACTTCAAAGGCAGAATAACATTTGGGGCACTCTGTCAGTTTATCATTTGTTATGAGTTCAACTTTCTGTGTCTCATATTTTTCTCGAAAATGACCTACTCTGAGATCTATATCATTGGCCACATCACTAAACTGGTTGCATTTAAGATTGGTGTAACCAGTGGAGGAGTGGGACTGGAAAAGGAAACAGTGACCCTCCAACTTTGCATGGAACACAAATGAGATATTCTCAAAGGGCTGTTCAAGTTGAAATTCCCTTCCCCAGAGGACTGTGGTTTCTGGATGTTTGCATTTATTCAAAGTTGTTTTTGGTATATAGTAAAATGGCATACAGACAGAAACGTGCTGCTAAGACCAAAAACACATGGAGCGGTGATAAAGTATCTAATGGCCCACCACTGCTGCTCAGTCCTATGTTGCTATGTTGTATTCAACCCCTCACAGCTCCTTCATGGAGCAGATGGAGGCCACTTGTCCCAGATACCTGTTCAACAGTAACACAGGATCTCATTCAGTCCCTCAAGACTGTCACACATGGTTTGGTGTAGGTTGGAAAATGTTATTTCGTTCAAAAGACGCCTCTGATCTCATGACAGAGTGTTTCCTCTCTGCAACTTGTGATTCATTTGTTGGTCATATTATAGACCCAGATTCACTGTGAATACAGTCCTCATACCTCAACCAGAGATGACTCACAAAATACTTTACTGTCTCTGATTGCAAAGTTCAATAAAAGAACGTTCAGGAAAATTACAACCATTAACTTTGCAATTACTGAATATGAGGACAAACGGAACAGGATCAGGTAATTCGGATGATCAAGCCATTGTATACCATCATGGCTGATCTACTGTTGAAATGAACTCCTCTTTAATGCTCAATTCTTGACCCCGTAGCTCTCTGACAGATCAAAAGTCCATCTACCTCCTCCTTAAATGCTTTCAGTAATGTAGCTCCCCTAGCTCTCTAGTCCAGATAATTTCTAACAGTGATTTCCTTCTGTGAGAGGAAAGCCCTCCCTACACATACATTGTCACCTATTGATATGAACAAGAGGCGAACACAGAGGCTCAGGAAAGAGTGAATAGCTATGATACCAATGCAGTATTTGACTGAGGATGGCATTGGGACCATCTATGTATTTGAGCTGAATGGGAAGCAGGTGCAACTTTCCCACTGGACGGGGCCTTTCAGAACACAATAAGGTTTGGGGTCAGTCGCCAACAATCCTCTCAGTCTCGGGACATCTCTGCAGGAGATCCTCACGTTAGCCTCCTCAGCACAAACATCCTCAGTTGCTCCATCAATGTCTTTTCCCATCATAAGATCGGAAGTGGGTATGATGACTGAAGACCACAGAATGTTCAGAACATTTTGTCCTCCATCAGCTCCTGAACCATTCTGCGTCCATGTGCAGCAAGACCCGGACAGCATTCCGGTTTGTGCTGTTCAAGTGTCGGTAACATTTATGTAACAGCACGGCCAGACACTGCCCATTTCCGCAGTTAAAAGAGGAGCTCATTCAGCATTTCAAGGTGGTTGCACACGGGTATGAGCTAGCATTCAGGAACAGGAAAAGTGACAGCACATTCAATACTCCTGCCTGTTACACAGGAAGAAGAGTGGTCAGTTCAGTGCATCGAGCTGTTAAACAGGAACAGGCAGAGCCCAATCAGACCCTTAAACCTGTTCCATGAGACCAGGAGGAGGCTATTCATCCCCACGAGACAGTTATACAGGAACAAGAGGGGGTCTTTGATATTCCAACACAACAAACTAATGAAACCAATAGAGGATAGAGGAGTCCATGATGTTAATCATGGTTCCATTGTTTGTAGAACGTGTGCTACTTTCACAAGGTTTGCTGGCAGTGAAGAGGTAAGCCAAATGATTTGTGCCAAGTCTCAACGAGGCAACTTGCATCTCCGAGAAGACACACCCATGTTCTCCATGGGGGTCAGAATCTGGTGGGAAACGTTAACTGTTTTAGCATGAGGGTATTGTAGCTGCTGTAGGGATTGCGAATAACGAGAATTTCAATGTAGGACCACACACCGAATGCACTGTATTACTGTGGGGAGGGTTTATTCAAAGACTGGTCCGCTGTCTCTCTCATGCGAAATGGGGATTGGGTGTGGAGTGAGGGGAATATTCTCAGATGGTCTTAAACTATTGACAGTCATGTAACCCGAGTAAAAAAGAAGCCATAGAATTTTTCAACGTATCAGTGTCTATTTAGAACATCGTGAGTGACTGTCCCTCCCCCCAAGGTTCAATGCAATCGCATCTCATTCTCTCACAACGCCGGAGATTAATCATCATTCTCTCCTCATGGCACCACCATCCCAGGGATTAGTCTGGTGGAACACCATTGCACTCTCTCTGTGGCAAGGCGATCATTCCTAATAAAGGAGAGAAAGTCTGTCCACAATATCCCAAATGCTGCCTCAGCAACACTCTCAGCAATGATCACAATAACTCTTTTTTCCTCTTAGACATCTCCGTTTCTTTCCTGTAGCGTAAAAAGACTTTCCTTCTCTCTACACTGCTGGAAAGAGTTAACACTTTTATAATGACGGCATTGTTGTTGCTGTCGAGATTATGGATAACATGAGGTTCATTGCAGGATCACGCACCAATTGAACTGTACTAATGTTGGGGCAGTTTATTCAAAAACCTGAAGCCCCCCTCTCTCTCTCCCCCCGTCTCTCTCTCTTCTCTTTCTCCTCTCTTTCTCAGTCGAAATAAGGAGTGGGAGTGGTTATGTGGAAAGTTCTCAGAGGCTCTTAAACCATCAAGAATCATGTAATTGCATGAAAAAAACCATGGAACTTATCACCGTATCAGTGTCTGTTTAGAACATCATGAGTGATTGTTCATCCCCCTTAAGGTTCAATGCAATCACCTCTTATTCTCTCACTGAGCTTCACTCACTGCTCATGGTGCCATCATCCCAGGGATTAGTCTGGTGAAACTTGGGAGAAAGTCTATCCACAGTACCCCAAATACTGCCTCAACAGCACTCTCCTGGATGATCACAAAGCACCTTTTCTCTCACTTAGACATTGCCATTTCTTTCCTGTGCCACAAAAAGCCATTCTTTCTCTATGAACTACGACTGACATGGCATTTATAAGTCCCTTACATCTGTACGTCAGCATCAATAAAGTGAGCACCAGAGTTGCCTATGGAACTCTGCATCACTCTCAGGGAGAATTTCACTGAGATTGAATGCACCTAAAATAGTGGATGATCACGTACCTGAATGGAAATGAGATGTAGCAATAGACAATAGACAATAGACAATAGATGCAGGAGTAGGCCATTCTGCCCTTCGAGCCTGCACCGCCATTCAATATGATCATGGCTGATCATATTGAAAACAGGCAGAGAAAGGGAGCTATCTTTACTTCTGTTCTTCTCTCACAGGATGTACGCAGCCCTGGTCAGGGCAGCATGTTATACAGATCTGAACTGAGTGGCTGGTTCAGCTGTTCCACAGTACTGTAAAGAGTAAATCGCATGGCTATGGGTGTGTAGTGTTACAACACATGATAAATCTTCCTGCTTAATTAAAACCAGCAACAGAGAAAATATTTATCCCATGCAGTAATCTGTCATAATTCTCGGGTCCAAATCTATTTAAAGTAAAAATTAACAACTTTCTTTCTTAAAGTATAACAGAGAATAATAAACGAATGACTATTTACAACTTCTTCCTCTAACCTGTCTTTTACCTTCCCCCTCCACAATACTAGTCTGATAAGAGTCCTGATTAAGATTTACAAAACAAAACTTCTTATCTCAAAATCAGGAAGGTTTCGGTTCTTCTCCATCTTCCTGTCTTCTTTTCTTCTTGGGGACTCTGCTTCACCAGTTACTAATCCATGAAGGTACCAATAGCAGAGCTATTTTTCAGGCAGTCTTTGCATGCTGGCAGCTTGGCAGTTCTCCTCTCAACTGTTCAATTTTCCATGGTCTTGTACTGCCAAACTATTGGGGATTGTATCATTGGCTTTTAAGATTGTCAATATAATAAATTCATACTTGGTTGAAGGTGGGTATTTTGGGGTATAATTTAAAATGTTTTGCTGAATTTGTTTTTGTTTCGGGACAATGAGCTAATCGGGTTGTTCGACCAAATGTTACATTATATCTATTTTTCAGAACACTTGGTGCTGTCAGATAGTTATTGCTGGCTTTTAATTCTCTCAATGGTACAGTACACCCACGTGATCATAACAGAAGTCACACCAAAACCTGACGAAGGAAGCATGACACATTGACTTCCCTGAAGGTCTTGAGGCAGACAGATTGGATTTTATAACAAATGATTATGGTTGCTTTTAAACACCCCAATTTCCTTCATCAGATATCAACAGACCATTATTCTGTGGCTCTAGATTATCAGTCAATGGCTTGACCAACATAAATTGTCTTCCCGTACGTGCAGATAACAAGTTAAACATTCTCAAGAGCAATTATGTCGTGACGGACATGTTGTTAGAAGGAACGTGAAACTATTGCATTCGGATTGAACAAAGGCACAAATGGTTTATTCAGATATTGCACTGAGTGAGGACGAGACTGCGATATCATGATGGTGGTATTGGACAGGATTGGTGACTGGGGAGGACATGGAGATATAAATCTGTGAAGGACAAAATGGATTATGGAGTTTGAGAACAGTCTGGTTCCTTCTCGCATATCAGTGAGTAATTTAGAAACAGTAGTTTGATAGTTATAATTATAAGGAAAGGAATTTTTGGTTGGAACTGAAGGCATTGACTTCCACTTTCCAACATTTATATATAATGAGCAGAAATTCAGGTCAACCCGGTTTAGTAGACAAATATAATGACTTGAAAGCTGAAAATGTGCTGCTGGAAAAGTGCAGCAGGTCAGGCAGCATCCAAGGAGCAGGAGAATCGACTTTTCGGGCATAAGCCCTTCTTCAGGAACTTATGCCCGAAACATCAATTGTCCTGCACCTTAGATGCTGCCTGACCTGCTGCGCTTTTACAGCAACACATTTCTCAGCTCTGATCCCCAGCATCTGCAGTCCACACTTTTTCCTATTAACTATAATAATTTGCCAGGAACACCAACTATAGCGAGGATGGGATAGTAACCACCTTAAGTAATACAAAGGATATCCTGGATCCGCCATGCTAATGATATCCAAGGCCGAGAAAGCCAGTAAAGATCCAAGTATAAACTCCTGTCCATTGTTGGAACATTCCAGTCTAATGTTCTCAGATTCTGATCTCTCCTCCCCGTCTCTCTCTCTCTTTCGAGCTGCTGATCCCTGTGATTGCGGTCAGTGATGCTCCTCCTCTTTACAATGGGAAAGCACATTGAACAGAGCCCATTTATCTTTCAACAATGAAAACTCTCCATTGTGATAATTAGGATCCACGGAGATTGACATTAATCGCAGTCACTGAACAAATAGCTTCAGTTAACCCCTTTGAATTCAATATCGATTTTATTAAAATTCAAAAAAACGTTTGAAGTTACACATTTGGCATGGGATATGTGTGTGTGTTGGGGGGGGGGGGGTGGAAGAAATATTTGAGATGGTAGATTGATTGTATGTAACCATTCACTCTGCCTTAGATATGCGAGTAATGTCAAAGGATTGTCAGAACTTAAAAAAGATTCTCCGTTTATAAATCGAAACATATAGTCTATAACTACTAATTAGTGATTATAACATCAGTAAAATATGGAGAGAACTTTTCTCGTCTATAATCTGACAGGAAAATGTGCCTGTGACAACATGAGTTATAACAGACAAATGGCATGGATATGTTAACAGAGAATATGATGTGACACAGAAGTCAGATAGTTATTCGAGGATCAGAGAGGGCAGGTGAGGGTCATGCTGCTCATGTTATCGATGTCAATCAACTATGACGAAGTAATTTTCACTGGATTTCTATTGCCATGTGATTATGATATTGGGGACATGGCTGCTGAGACCAGAGGGAGGAAATATGATATTTCCCAGCCATCAGTATTGGAATTTTATTCTTCATAAATCATATGAAGATCAAATTTCGGGATACAACTCCAATGAGGAATGAGGAGAGCCAATATTAACCATACATCCAGAAGACATTGGAGCAGAAATTTGGCCATTAGGCCCATTGAGCCGGCTCCGCCATTCAATGATGGCTGTTAAGCTTCTCAACCCCATTCTCCCGCTTTCTACCTGTAACCCTTGATCCCCTTTACAATAAAGGACATATCTGTCTCACTCTTAAATATACTCAATGACCTGGCTTTAGACACCCTTCTGTGGCGGTGAATTCCATAGATTCACCACTCTCTGGCTGAAGAGGTTCGTCTGTATCTCTGTTCTGAAAGGTCTTCTCTTTACTCTGTCCCCTCGGGTCCTAGTCTCTCCCACCATTGGCATTATCTTCCCAAAATCCACTCTGTCCAGGCCATTCAGTATCCTGTAAGTTTCGAGTAGACCTCCTAACATCTTCTAAACTCTATCATATATAGACCCAGAGCCCTCAGATGTTCTTCATATGTTAAGCTTTTCATTCCTGGGACCATTCTCGTGAATCTCCTTGGAAAACGCTCCAGGGCCAGTACATCCTTCCTGAGATATGGGACCCAAAACTGTGCACAATAATCCAAATATGGCCTGACCAAAGCCTTATACAGCCTCAGAAGTACATCCCTGCTTTTATATTCAAGCGATCTTGAAATAAATGCCATCATTGCATTTGCCTTCCTAACTATTGACAACCTTCAAGATTACCTTTTGAGACTCCTGGACTGGAACTCCGTCGGCTTTTTGCACTTTTGACTTCTGAACCTGCTCGCTATTTACAAAGTAGTCCATGCCAGTATTCTTCATGGCAAAGTATATGATGTTATACTCCATCTGCCACATCTTTGCTCATTCCCCTAACCTGTACAAATCCCTCAGTAGGAGAAAGAGAAGACAGCAGATGCTGGAGATCAGAGTCAAAAAGTGTGATGCTAGAAAAGCACAGCCAGTCAGGCGGAATCTGAGCAGCAGGAGATTCGATGTTTCAGGCATGAAATCTTCATCAGGAACGAGAGGGTGGGGCGAAGGGGGCTGAGAGCTAAATAGGAGGGTCTGGGGCTGGGAGGAAGGTAGCTTAGACAGGGATAGCTAGATGAAGGTGAGTGGTGATAGTGAAAGGTCAGAGTGGAAGGTGGAGTGAATACATGGAAAGGAAGATGGACAGGTTGGACAGTTCAAGAGGGCGGTACTGAACTAGAGGTTTAGATCTGGGATAAGGTGGTGGGAGGGGAGATGAGGAAATTGGCGAAATTGCCTTTGATACCGTGTGGTTGGAGGGTCCCTCGGTGGTAGATGATGCGTTCTTTCTCCAGACGACTGCAGGCTAGAAATTGGCCATGGAGGAGGCCAAAAACTTGCATGTCCTTGTTATAGTGGGAGGTAGGTTGAAGTATTCAAGGATAGGGAAGTGGGGTTGTTGGGTGTGTGTGTCCGAGTGTGTTACCTGAACCGTTCTGCAAGTTGATGTCCTGTCTCCCCAATGGAGAGGAGATCCGGTGCAATGGACAGAGTAGATGTGGTGTTTGGATGCACAGGATGTTCTTTGCCTGATGTGGAAGGATCCTTTGGGGCCTTGGATGGAGGCGAGGAGGGAGTGTTGACATAGGTGTCATACCTCTTGTAGTGGCAAAGAAGGTGTCAGGAGTGGAAAGTGGCTGGGTGGGGTTGGGGGGCGTGAACCTCACGAGGGAGTTGTGAAGGGAATGCTCTCTGCTGATCTGGGTGGGGAGGGAATTATACCTCTGGTGGTGGGGTCTGACTGTTGGTGGCAGAAATGGCGGAGGAAAAATGCATTGTATCCTGTGGTTGGTGCGATGGAAGGTGAGCGCCAGAGGGTTCTCTCCTTGTTGTAGTTGGAAGGGTGGAGATCAAGGGCGGAGGTGTGGGAAGTTGAGGAGATGCGTTAGAGCACACTCCTGAAGGCGAACCACCTCTTCAATGCTACCTGTCCCTCTATCTATCTTTACACTGTTTGACAACTTAGCCAGAATCCCCTCAGTTCCTTCATGTAAATCATTGATGCATGAAGGGAAAGGTTGTGGTCCCAACATTGAGTCTTGTGGAACACCACTTGTCCCTGGCTGCCATCATGAGAAGGACTCTTTTATCCCAACTCTCTGCTTTCTGTCAGACAGCCATGCTACTATCCATGTTCGTACATTGCCTTTAACACCATGGACCCTTTTCTTTCTCAACAGCCTCCTGTGTGGCACCTTGTCAAAGGATTTTTGAAGATCAAGTGGATAACATATATTGTTCTTCTTGGTCTAATCTGCTCGTTACTCCCTCAATGAATTCTAACAGGTTTGTCAGGCCAGACCTCCTCTTGATGAAACCATACTGACTCTATTCTATTTTACCAAAGACCTCCAAGCATTCAGAAATCCCGTCCTTCACGATGGATTCCAGGTTGTTACCCACAACTAAGGTAAGGCTAATCAGTCTGTAATTTTCCATTTTCTGTTTAAATCCCTTATTAAAAGGGGGTGTGACATTAGCAATTTCCAGCCTCTTGGCCTTTTCCTGATTATAGTCATTCCTGAAAGATTACTACTTATACTTGCACTACCTCTTCAGCTATCCCCATTACAAGGCTGGGGTAAAGTCCATCAGGTCCAGTTGATTTATCCACATTCAGGCCATTCAATTTTCTAACATGCTATTCTTGATGATGGCCACCATACTCAGCTCTGCCCTCTCACTCTCGTCAACTTTTGTCAAATTATTCATGTCTTTCACCATGAAGACTGATGCAACGTTCCTCATTCATTTCTTTGTTCCCACTACTGTCTCTCCAGCATCATATTCCAGTGTCCAACATTACTTTTACCTCTCTTTTGCACTTTATATAACTAAAGAACTTCTTACAACCTCCTTTATAATGCTTGTTCACTTACCCCTATATTTCATCTCCCTCCTTTTTTTTTGCCCTCTGTTGGTCTTTATAAGTTTTCCAATTCTCCAGTTTCCCACTGCCTTTCACCACATTATATGCTTGCTCTTTTGCTTGCATGTAATCCCTGGCTTCCCTCGTCAGCCCTGGTTGCCTTATCCTCGCTGTATCATGCCTTTATTCCTCAGCATGAATCTCTGCAGTGTCTCGTGAATTAATCTTGGAATCACCTGCCATTGCTGTTCCACTGTCTTTCCTACTATACCCCTTTCCACATATCGGAGATTGCTGCCTGTTCAGGTCCATCCTGTCCGTCTTGTTTAGTTCCTACCGACTCGGGAATCCCAATGATCCACATATCAGAAGTGCTGCCTCCTCTGCCAGCTGATTGGCCGTGTATTTAAATGTGCTACCTTCCTATTCCTGACCTCACTCGCTCGTGACATATTCTATTGTCTCCAAAATTCAAATATCCTTTCAACAGAACTCTAGTAAGGCCTTTTCTTTAAAGTGGTTAGACTTGATAATAAGTTTGGGAGAAGATTTATAGCTCGTGTGCTCATTGTTGTGGTTCTGTTCGCCAAGCTGGGAATTTGTCTTGCAAACGTTTCGTCTCATGTCTAGGTGACATCCTCAGTGCTTGGGAGCCTCCTGTGAAGCGCTTCTGTGCTGTTTCCTCCGGCATTTATAGTGGCCTATCTCTGCCGCTTCCGGTTGTCAATTCCAGCTGTCCGCTGTAGTGGCCGGTATATTGGGTCCAGGTCGATGTGATTGTTGATAGAGTCTGTGGATGTCAGCTGCATGTGTGCCTACTAAGGATAGCTGGTCGTGTCGTTTCGTGGCTAGTTGATGTTCATGGATACGGATCGTTAACTGTCTTCCTTGCATGGGACTTTGTACACTACATTAGTTTTGCTCATGTTGGGTGTTGGGTACTTCGTTCTGGTGAGTTCTTGTGAGTCCTAGTGGTCGCAGTAGTCTGGATGTCAGTTCAGAAATGCTCCTGATGTATGGTAGTGTGGCTAGTCCTTTGGGTTGCGGCATGCACTCGTTCCTTTGTCTTTCCCTTAGGCATCTGTTGATGAAATTGATGAGACAAGGAAGAAACTATGGTCTCATTCGATGTAACGGCACTGCTCACCTCCATCGACAAAACTCTAGCCAAAGAGATAATAGCCAACCTGTTGGACAGACATAACAGACAACAGGACGTTGAACCTATCAACAAAGACGGCATACTTAAACGACTGGACCTGTGCCTCACAACACACTTCACATTCAACAACCAAATATATGAACAAATCAACGGAACACCCATGGTCTCACCGATCTCCGGTCAGAAGCGGTAATGCAAAGGTTAGAACAAACAGTCTTACCACAAATTCAACCCAAACACTGGGTCAGATACGTGGATGACACCTTTGTAATAATTAAAAACACAGAAATAGAGAACACACACCAGATCATCAACGCCACACTCACAGGAATCCGATTCACTAGAGAGGAAGAAAAGGACAACCAACTCCCATTCCTAGACGTGATGATATAGAGAACACCGAACGGAGAATTGACCACTAAGGTTGACAGGAAAGCCACACGCACAGACCAAGTCCTAAATTATGAAAGCAACCACACCAACACACACAAACGAAGTTGCATCAAGACACTATTCAAAAGGTCCACAACACACTGCAGCACACCAGAACTGCAACGAGGAAGAGGAACACCAAAAACGGATACCCTCGCAATTTCATTAACAGATGCCTAAGGGAGAGACAATGGAACGAGGACATGCCGCAACCCAAAGGACTAGCCACACTACCATACATCAGGAGCATTTCTGAACTGACAGCCGGACTACTGCGACCACTAGAAATCATAACAGCACACAAACCAAAAGCCACGCTCAGACAACAACTCACCAGAACGAAGGACCCGACACCCAACATGAGCAAAACTAATGTAGTGTACAAAATCCCATGCAAGGACTGCACAAAACACTACATCGGACAAACAGGAAGACAGTTAACGATCCGTATCCATGAACACCAACTAGCCACGAAACGACAGGACCAGCTATCCTTAGTAGCCACACACACAGACCACAAGCAACTTGAATTCGACTGGGACAACACTACCATTATAGGGCAAGCCAAACAGAGAACAGCCAGGGAATTCCTCGAGGCATGGCACTCATCCACAGACCCTATCAACAAACACGTCGACCTGGACCCAATATACCGGCCACTACAGCGGACAGCTCGAACTGACAACCGGAAGCGGCAGAGACAGGCCACTATACATGCCGGAGGAAACAGCACAGAAGCGCTTCACAGGAGGCTCCGAAGCACTGAGGATGTCACCTAGACAGGGGACGAAACGTTTGCAAGACAAATTCCCAGCTCGGCGAACGGAACCACAACAACAGAGTTGATAATAAAAACTTAGGTGTGACCTCAGGAAAGTGGAGTCCACTGAATCAATCCAATGCCCAGAGGATCTGATATCTATCCCCGCCACTAAACCTGTTTGACAAGGTATACATATGGATTAGTGGTGCTGGAAGAGCACCACTGAACTGCTGTACTCTTCCAGCAGCACTAATCCAGAATCTGGATTCCAGCATCTGCAGTCATTGTTTTTCCCAAGGTATACATATGAACCATATATTTGCAGATGGACGAGGATAAACAGAAAACTAGAAATTGTCAGAGCAGATGGATGTCATGCAGCTTATTTACTCTGCTTTGCTATTCAATTGGACTTTAGTTATTCAGTTCCTTTCAATGGCAGGATCTTTACTCAGCATCCCCAGTGGGTCAGAAAGTGCCCAGTGCCGTTGTGTGCACAGTCCTGCGAAGGGAGAGTGCCAGGCAATGGGGTGTTGGGAGTCCCAGGGGTGGCACAAGAAAAGGCTGCATGTAGTGGCGATGGGGTGCGGGAATGAAAGGGATGGAATGGGTATCCAGGGACACTGTACACACGGAAGGGGCCGAGCAAGATTCCTAAACAACCAGGGAACCCGCGATGCACGGCTGCTTTTCCAAACACCTGTCACATTTGCTAGATTTCTCTGTCAAAACAAAGCAAAAATACTGTAAATGATAGAAATCCGAAGCAAACACAGAGACATACTGTGGAGAGACAAAAGAGTTTATGTTCCCAATGCAGACACGGGAAGAATTTACAAAGTCCACATGCACAGGGTCCAGAGATTGCAA
This sequence comes from Chiloscyllium punctatum, assembly GCF_047496795.1. NCBI lineage: Eukaryota > Metazoa > Chordata > Chondrichthyes > Orectolobiformes > Hemiscylliidae > Chiloscyllium > Chiloscyllium punctatum. The sequence continues at coordinate 30,780,977 of NC_092755.1, read as the reverse complement.
TTGAACCCGAGTCCCTCGCACCTTGCAGCAGCAGTGTTGTGTCACCGTGCCGCCCAATGATGGATAATTGGAGTTAGAGACACAGCTACTCTTCTCTGTGATTGGGATTGAGGGTCCTGAATGATGTGTTGCCTACCTGGTGCTTGGGTTTGGGATATATCATCTAGACTGCAGAAGAACTTGGATTGGGCGGGGAATGATCTAGTGGTCAGGGTCCGTGTAGGTACCAACGGCTGGACAAACAAATGACAGTGAAAAGAGAGACGGGTAATACAGGACTAAACTATCATATCGAAATGCATGCAGCATAAGGAATAAGGTAAATACGCTTGTGAATCATTCACAAATTAGCAGGTACGACATTGGCATTACAGTGATATCACTGCAAGAGGATCAGGATTAGGAGCTGAATATTCAAGAGATTCATCCTGTCGAAAAGATAGGCAGGTGGGCAGAGAGATAGAGTTGTTTCATTATTAAGAATAGAATTGAATCAATAATCAAAAATAAGGAACGAAGTAAGATCAGATCGTTTAGAATCTGTGTCGGTAGAATTGAGGAATCAAAAAGGTGAAAAAAATGCAGTTAGAGTTATGTACAGGGAGCTGGGGTGCAAGATACACCAGGAACTAGAAAGTTCTGTAGGAAATTCAAAGTTACAATGATCGTGTGGGATTTGAGTGTGCAGGTGGACTGGGAATTCAGGTTGGTAGTGGTTCGCAAGAAAAGGAATTTGTGGATTGTCTATGAGATGGCTTTTTGGAGCAGCTTGTACATGCGAAATAGATGAAGGAATTCTTAGCAGGCAGTGATCATAATATGATTGAACTTACACTGCAATTTCAGATGGAGAAGGTAGAATCAGTCGTAACGGTATTACAGCTGAATAAAGGCAATTCCAGGGACATAAGGGAGGAGCTGGGTAGAATTGACTGGGAGACGGGCCCAGCAGGAAAGACAGTGCAACAGCAATGGCAGGAGATGTTTGGAGTAATTCAGGATACAGCAGAGATTTATCCTGAGGAAAAAGAGGCATGGTACAGGGAGGATGAAACAACCATAGCTGACTAGGGAAGTCAGGTACAGCATAAAAGCAAAAGAGAAAGGATATAATGTGGCAAAATGCAGTGGGAAACCTGAGGATTGGGAAGCTTACCAAGATAAAACAGAGGGCAAACAAAATAAAATAAGGAGGGAGATGATTAAGTCTGGGGAAATGTAAAGGAAGACTGTAACAGTCTCTGTCGATATATAAAGTACAAATGAGCGGCAAAAGTGAACATTGGACTGCTGGGAAATGATACTGGAGAGATAGTAGTGGGAAACGAGAAAATTGCCAAGGAACTGAAGAATTACTTCGCATCAGCCTTACCGATGGAAGACACGAGTAATACATTAAACATTCGAGCGATTGAGAGGCCAGAGCTGAGTATGATGGCCACCACCATGGAGAACATGCTAGAAAAGAATTGAAGGTAGTTACATAATCTTGACCAGATGGACTACATCCCAGTGTTATAAGGGAGATAGCTGAAGAGAGAAGGGAGGCGACCGTGGTGATCTTTCAGGAATCACTACAGTAAGGAACAATCTCAGAATACTGGAAAACCACTAACGTGACATCCCTCTTTAACAAGGGAGTAAGAAAAAGACAAAAAATCCACAATGAATAGCTTAACCTTGGTCGTGGGTAAGATCCTGGAATCCATTGTGAAGGATGAGATTTCTGAATACTTGAAGTGTTTGGTAAAATAGGACAAAGTCACTACGGTTTAATTAAAGGGAAGGTCATGCTTGATAAATCTGTTGGAATCCTTTAAAGACGAAATGAGCAGGCTCGACCAAACACAGTTATCCACCTTGTCTTCAAGACGGTCTTGGACAATGATTCTCACAAGAGATGACTGAGTACGATAAGGGTCCATGGTGTTAGAGGCAAAGTAGTGGCATCGATAGAAGCTTGGCTGTCTGGCAGAAAGCAGAGAATAGGGATGAAATGGTCCTTATCAGGAAGGCAGTCAGTGAACAGTGATAAGGATCAATGTCTTCAACCAGAGAATGGAGAATCTTTGAAATTTGTTGCCACAGAAGGCTGTGGGGGCCAGGTCATTGAGTATATTTGGGTTGGAGATAGATAAGATTTTGATCATCCAGGGGATCAAGGGTTACAAGTAGAAGGTCGGAGAATGGGATTGAGAAACCTATTAGCGATGATTGAATGGTGGTGCAGACTCAATGGGCTAAATGGCCTACTTTCTGCTCCTATGTCTTATCGTCTTATGGTTTAAACCTCAAGGAGGCAGCTTGCATCTCCGAGATGATGGATTCATGTTCTTCATGAAGGTCAGAAGCTGGAGGGAATAGTTAACTGTTTTAGAATGAAGGCATCGTGGCTGCTGTCGGGATGGTGGATAATATGACATTCAGTGCAGGATCGCACACCAATTGCACTGATTTAATGTGGGGAGAGTTTATTCAAAACCTGGACCTCTCCTTCTCTGTCAATTACCAAGGGGAGTGGGAGTTGGGGTGGGAGGGCGTAACATCCTCAGAGGCACTTAAACTATCCAGAATTATGCATCGTGTGTGAAACAACAGTCATGGAATCTATCTCCTTCTCATTGTCTGTTTAGAATATAATGAGTGATTGCCCATCCCCCCAGTGTTCAATGCAATCACCTCGAATTCTCTCACAGTGCTATTGATCAACCTTCACTCACTCCTCATGGTGCCATTATCCCAGGGATTAATTTGGTGGAACTCCTCTTCACACTCTCTGTGGTAAGGAGATCACTTCTTATAAAGGAGAGATAATCTTTCCACAATGCCCCAAATACTGCCTCAACTGTGCTGTCAGGTTTGATGGCAATAATTCCTTTCCCTCACTTAGCTGACTCCGTTCCTTTAGTGTGAAATAGGAAATCATTCATTTGCGATGCACTGTCACTGATTTGGAATCAGTGTCGGTCTGTTGGGACATTACATCTGTAGGTCAGCATCAATAAAGCCAGCTCCGGAGGTGCCTATTCAGATGGACATCACTCTAGGGGAGAGACTCAATCACAAAGAATCCATCTAAAACAGTGAATGACCACCTCCCTGAATGGAAATGAACTGCTGGAATATGGGATACAGGCAGAGGGAGGGAGCTATCTTTCCTTTTGATTTACCCTTGCGCGATTTGTGCAGACCTGGTCAGGCCAGCATCTTATGCCGACCTTGAACTGAGTAACTAGTTCAGCTGTTCCACAGGACAGAAAAGAGTAAAACACAGTGCTGTGGGTTTGCAGTCTCACAGAGACTTGATGAGGGAAGGATGACCAACTGCTTTCTCTAATGGGCATGAGGCAAGCCAATAACAACAGATTATAATTCTGTGGCTCTAGATTATGAGCCAATGATGTGACCACCATACACTGTCATCCCATCTTTCAGATTCTGTGCAGAGAACAAGTTAAACATCTCAAGTGCAATTGTTTTGCAATGGACACGTGGTAGAAGGGATGTGAAACAGCTGAATCCGGAATTAACAAAGGCACAAACGAAGGTTTATTCAGGAATTGCATGAGGCTGAGGAGGACACTGGATGTCACAATGGTGGTACTGGAAAGGATTGGTGAGAGGGGAAGATATGCAGATGTAAACTGGGCAGGAGAAATTGAATCAAGGAGGTTGGCAACAGTCTGTTTCATCCTCGCATTTGCTGAGCAACTTGTATTTGCTCGTTATAATTTCTAAGGAATGGAATCTTTGATTGAAAAGGAAAACGTTGACTTGCACCTTTACAAAATTTACATATAATGAGCCTCAATTCAGTTCAGACCGTTTCACTAGACAACTCGAATGACTTACCAGGAGTACCAACTATCGCAAGGATAGGATAGCAACCAGCTTGAATAACCATCAGTACATCTTCAATCCACGATACTAATGATATCCAAGGCTGGGAAAGCCAGTAAAGAACATAGGATTAACTCCTGTCCATTGTTGGAATATTCCAGTCTACTGCTATCAGTTTCTGATCTCTACTCACCATCTCTCTGAAGCTGCGGATCCCTGTTACTGGTGTGGGTGATGTTCCTGATCATACGATGGGATAAAACACTGAAATCATTCCCTTATTCATAGAAGAGAGAACCTCTCTAGGGACGCATAGGATCCATGCAGACTGACATAATCACAATCGCTGAATAAGCAGCTCAGTTAATCCCTTTCAATTCAATACTATTTCATTAAAATTCAAAATAACTTTGAACATTCATGCATTCTGGGTGTGATATGTGAGTGTGACTGAAAGAAGGAATGTTGAAGATGGAAGATTGATTGTGTGTAATCATTCAGTCTGCCTTGGATATGGAAATAAATCCAGAGGTTTAACACACCATAAACATGCTTCTCTGCTCAAACATGGAGAGACAAATCCTGTAACTACAGATCAGTCATTGAAATATCAGTAAAACATTGAGAAAACATATTTCATCCATGATCTGATGGCAAAATGTGCCTGAGACAATGTGTTTTATAACAAACAAACGGCATGGATATGTTAACGGGGAATTGTACGTGACAAACACAATTCAGATTGTTATTCCAGAATCAGAGAGGGCAGGTGTGGGTCATGTTGTTGATGTTATCGATGCTAAGGAACTGTGATGAAGTATCATTTATTGGACTTCATTTACATTGTGATTATGACATTGAGGAAAAGAGAGAAGATGGCGAGGACTCGGGGACATGACTGTTCAGTCTGGGCGGAGGGAATGTGATATTCCCCAATCACTAGCATTGGAATGTTACTCTTTATAACTCATATGAAGAACAGACTCAAGGGTACATGTACAATGAGGAATTAGCAGAGACAATATTAATGAAATGCATTTATGCAATACAAAATACAGGGAAAAGTGATTTTCTAAAAAGATGGAAATATGCAAACTACAAGGAGATACGGTTGTTAAAATGCACTCCTGATAAGGAGCTACATAAATTGAAATGTGGATTACAAAACTATGGAAGTGGTGTGTGATATTTATCAATCATTATTTGATCCACAGCTGAGATCCTGATTTCCCCTCTGTCAGTGTAATAGGAAAGAAACAAAATTAACATTTTCTGTGAAACCTGAAAGAGAATGCTATGCTAATTCTAAAACTTTTCTGAACGTTGCAAACACTTTGCTGAATTCTGCAGTCGAGGAGTCAGCTTGTCTTTGCTGAACTTTGTAAACATTCAACCTGGCCTGGCGAGCAGGCGAATTCAGCAGAAAAGCTAAGGAAAACATAAAGACAGTTATGTCCACGGCAAGGGAGTGAGAAAGTAAGAACTTGAATGTTTCCCAGCTTATGTCCTTGAGCGTGCGATAAGAAGAGCACGAATGGAATACATTAATTATGTTCACGGCCCTTACACAAGGTTTGTTTGCCAAGTGTATTGGCTCTCTGAAGTGGTTAAAAATAAAGCTTTTCCTTTGCTCTTGCTCACATCCGAGTCCACTCAGATTAATTTCCACGACAGTCAGCGATCCACCTGACTGAGATTCTCTGGACCAGTCTCTCACACAGTGGGAGTTGTTATCATTTCCTGCTGTTCTTGGCATAGTCTATTTTTTTTTTAAATCCACCTTCTCCATGGTACTAATTTATTGGCCGAATGGATTTGGTTAGCTGTCAGTAACCTAGCTCTGACATTATTGGGAATAAGTGATCTGGGATGACAGCTAGTATCAGCACACTGCTCACAGTGTTTGATATCCAGACAAAAGGTTTGCAGTCCAGAGGAATTTCTAAATAAAACTTCTTACTTCTGTCTGTCCATATCTATCCATCTCATTACAGCCTTGGTTCAAACATAGAAAAAGGAGCTGAATTCCAGCCCTTGACATCATGCTACATTCTTTGAAATGTGGCATCATGGAACCCGACCAAAACGGGTATTGCGGGCAAATACTCCATGATTGGTGTCATACCTGACAGATAGGAAGATGGTCATTGTTGTTGGAGGTCAGTCATCTCTGCTCCAGAACATTTCTGCAGCAGTCCCTCAGGATAATGTGAATGCAGTTTTGCTCGCTGAGCTGGAAGGTTCATTATCAGACGTTTCATCACCATACTAGATAATATCTTCAGTGACACTTCAGATAAAGCCTCGATCCAAGCATCTTCAGCTGCTTCATCAATGACCTTCCCTCCATCATAAGGTCAGACGTGGGGATATTTGACAATGACTGCACGGTGTTCAGCACCATTTGCAAATGCTCAGATATGCAACAAGATCCGGACCCACACCAGGTTTGGGCTGATAAGTGGCAAGTAACATTCAAACCACACAGATGCCAGACAATGACCATCACCAATAAGAAACTAAATATAACAACTTGTTATTCAGCAGCATTATCATTACTAAATTCCCTACTATCAATATCCTGGGGGTTATCATTGACCAGAAACTCAACTGGACTCGCCACATAAATATAAGATTCTGGATTAGTGGTGCTGGAAGGGCACAGCAGTTCAGGCAGCATCCAAGTAGCTTCGAAATCGATGTTTCGGGCAAAAGCCCTTCATCAGGGGGGCTTTTGCCCGAAACGTTGATTTCGAAGCTACTTGGATGTTTCCTGAACTGCTGTGCTCTTCCAGCACCAATAATCCAGAATCTGGTTTTCAGCATCTGCAGTCATTGTTTTTAACCACATAAATATAAGAGCAGATCAGAGTCTAGGAATACTGTGCGAATAACTCACCTCCTGACTAACCAAAGCCTGTCGATCATCTGCTAGGCACAAGTCAGGAATGAGATGGAATTCTCCCATTTCCCTGAATGAGTGCAGACCCAACAACACCAAGAAGTTTGACACTATCCAGGACAAAACAGTCTATTTATTGGCATCACCTCCACAAGCATTCACTCCCTCCACCACCGTCTCTCAGTAGTTGAAGTGTGTCCGATCTACTAGACACAATGCAGAAATTCCCCAAAGATCCTCAGACAGCATCTTCCAATCCCATGAAGACTTACGTCTAGAATGAAAAGGGCTGCAGACTTATGGGAAGACCACCACTTACAAATTCCCTTCCAAACCAGTCAACATCCTGATGTGGAAATATATTGCCGTTCCTTCACTGTTGCTGTGAAAAAACGCTGGAATTCCGTCCTTAATAGCATTGCGGGTCAACACACAGCAGGTGGACTGCAGCGGTTCACGAAGGCAGCTCACCGCCACTTTCTCAAGGGGGCAACGAGGGACGGACAAGAAATGGTGGGCCCATCCAGCAATGCCCGCATCCAAAAAAAGATTTTTAAAAAATAGTTCCAAGTTGAGCATCTCAATGGGATAGGTTATCTGATTTGAACATGAACAGGAAAGCAGTGTTTCTGATACAGAACATTGTAGACTTTTTGTTAATAGAAGGGTGTTCAGTGTTCGATGACTTATTGTTGCTGTGTGCTGTGATAAATTGCATCTGTTTTGTTTAATTCATCAATACTGGCGTAACAGAATCAATCCTTCCAAAATACCAAACTAAAAATGACAATCATCGGAGAGACGATGTACTCCCGCCAGATGAGACTCACAGATCACTGTTTATATTCAACGTTTAATGGACTACTGGCTGACAATGAATACTTCAACCATCCATATCAAAGGGGTTACCATTGAACAGAACGTGAAGTAAAATAATCAGACAAATACATGGCTTACAAAAGCAGGTCAGAGACTTACAATTCTGCACTGAATAATAGACCCTACTACCTAAAGAGCATGAGATATAGTAATCGATTTAGGCCATTCAGCCCATTCCTTCACTCTGAAACTGCCATTTTCTCATTGTCTGTATGACTAGTGGAACTATCTTCTACACACTGACTGTATCAATCTTTGCAGTGATCAATTAGTTTCTATCGGATATTTCACCTCCCATTCTTCTAGATTCCATCGAGTACACACACTGCCGTGCATATGAAAAATCATCTTCCCCAGGATGGATCACCTCCAACACCAGCAGATCTTCCCCCAGAGATAGTGCCCAAAACAACTCCCAATATTCCAAATGCTGTCTGAACATAGCCCATTACATTCTCAGCAGTATGCCTCCTCTCTTGTATTCTAGATCCCTTGAAATGAATGCTAACATTGCATTTGGTTTCCTACCTGTCAACTGAACCTGCACATTAACCAAAAAGAGAGGATGAGTGCTTCAAAATCCTTTTGTGCTTCAGATTCAGTGGATCCTATTAGAACAATTCGATAGAAGCTACAGGGACATAGTTACGCCAGAGAACAGAGGTAGCTGGGTAACAGTTAGAGGTGGGAAGGGGAAGAAACAGGCAGTGCAGGGTTCCCCTGTAGTCGTTCCCCTAAAAAATAAGTATGCAGCTTTGGAAACTGTTGGGGGGGACATGCCTTGCAGGTGTAAGCTGCAGTGAAGGGGTCTGTGGCTCTGAGATTCAGAAGGGAAAGGGGGAGAAGAAGAGAGCGCTAGTTATAGGGGACTCTCTAGTTAGAGGGACGGACAGGCGGTTCTGTGGACATGGGCGAGACTCTTGGATGGTTTGTTGCCTCCCGGGTGCTAGGGTCCGAGACGTCTCGGACCGTGTCTTCAGAATCCTTAAGGGGGAGGGTGTGCAGCCAGAAGTCGTGGTACACATTGGCACCAACGACATAGGTAGGAAGAGGGGCGGGGAGGTCATTCAAGAGCTCAAGGAGTTAGGCTGGAAGCTAAAAGCTAGGACAGACAGAGTCGTCATCTCTGGGTTGTTGCCGGTGCCACGTGACAGAGAGGCAAAGAATAGGGAGAGAGTGCAGTTGAACACGTGGCTGCAAGGATGGTGTAGGAGGGAGGGCTTCAGATATTTGGACAATTGGACTGCATTCTGGGGAAGGTGGGACCTGTATAAACAGGACGGGTTGCACCTGAACCAGAAAGGCACCAATATCCTGGGGGGTAGGTTTGCTAGTACTCTTCTGGGGGGTTTAAACTAATTTGGCAGGGGGATGGGATCCGGACTTGTAGTCCAGCAAGTAAGCTAGCTGTGTGTCAGGATGTCCAAGACTGTAGGGAGGCTGTGGAGAAGGTAGCACTGACAGGGACTACTTACAGACACAGAGATGGGCTCAAGTGCGTATACTTCAATGCAAGGAGTATCAGAAATAAGTTGGGTGAACTTAAGGCATGGATCGGTACCTGGGACTACGATGTTGTAGCCATCACGGAAACATGGATAGATGAGGGACAGGAATGGCTGTTGGAGGTTCCTGGGTACAGATGTTTCAGTAAGATTAGGGAGGGTGGTAAAAAAGGAGGGGGGGTGGCATTGCTAATTAGAAATGGTATAACGGCTGCAGAAAGGAAGTTTGAGGGGGATCTGCCTCTGGAGGTAGTATGGGCTGAAGTCAGAAATAGGAAAGGTGCAGTCACCTTGTTGGGTGTTTATTATAGGCCCCCCAATAGCAGCAGAGATGTGGAGAAACAGATTGGGAAACAGATTTTGGAAAGGTGCAGAAGCCACAGGGTCGTAGTCATGGGCGACTTCAACTTCCCAAATATTGATTGGAAGCTCTTTAGATCAAGTAGATTGGATGGGGCGGTGTTTGTGCAGTGTGTCCAGGAAGCTTTTCTAACGCAGTATGTAGATTGTCCAACCAGAGGGGAGGCCATATTGGATTTGGTACTCGGTAACGAACCGGGACAAGTGGTGGGCTTGTTAGTGGGTGAACATTTTGGTGATGGCGACCACAATTCTGTGACTTTCACCTTGGTTATGGAGAGAGATAGGTGCGCACAACAAGGAAGTTTCTACAATTGGGGGAAGGGAAATTACGACACTGTAAGACAGGATTTGAGGAGCATACGTTGGGAGCATAGGCTGTCAGGGAAGGATGTGGTGGAAATGTGGGACTTTTTCAAGGAGCAGATACGACGTGTCCTTGATATGTATGTACCGATCAGGCAGGAAAGAAATGGTCGTGTGAGGGAGCCTTGGTTGACGAGGGAGATTGAATGTCTAGTAAAGAGGAAGAAGGAGGCTTACATAAGGTTGAGGAAACAAGGTTCAGACAGAGCAGTGGAGGGATACAGGATAGCCAGAAGGGACCTGAAGAAATGGATTAGGAGAGCTAAGAGAGGGCATGAAAAATCCCTGGCGGATAGGATCAAGGATAACCCCAAGGCATTCTATGCGTATGTGAGAAACCTGAGAATGACGAGAACGAGGGTAGGTCCGATCAAGGACAGTGGTGGGAGACTGTGTATTGAGTCGGAAGAGATAGGAGAGGTCTTGAACAAGTACTTCTCTTCAGTATTTACGAACGAGAGGGACTGTATTGTTGAAGAGGAGAGTGTGAAACGGACTGATAAGCTAGAAGAGATATCTGTTAGGAAGGAAGATGTGTTGGACATTTTGAACAACTTGAGGATAGACAAGTCCCCCGGGCCTGACGGGATATATCCTAGGATTATGTGGGAAGCAAGAGAGGAAATTGCAGTACCGTTGGCAATGATCTTCTCGTCTTCACTGGCAACGGGGGTGGTACCAGGGGACTGGAGAGTAGCGAATGTTGTGCCCCTGTTCAAAAAAGGGAATAGGGATAACCCCGGGAATTACAGGCCAGTTAGTCTTACTTCTGTGGTAGGCAAAGTAATGGAAAGGGTACTGAGGGATAGGATTTACGAGTATCTGGAACGGCACTGCTTGATTAGGGACAGCCAGCACGGATTTGTGAAGGGTAGGTCTTGCCTTACAAGTCTTATTGAATTCTTCGAGGAGGTGACCAAGCATGTGGATGAGGGTAGAGCAGTGGATGTAGTGTACATGGATTTTAGTAAGGCATTTGATAAGGTTCCCCATGGTAGGCTTATGCGGAAAGTCAGGAGGCATGGGATAGAGGGAAATTTGGCCAATTGGATAGAAAACTGGCTAACCGGTCGAAGTCAGAGAGTGGTAGTAGATGGTAAATATTCAGCATGGAGTCCAGTTACAAGTGGAGTTCCGCAGGGATCAGTTCTGGGTCCTCTGCTGTTTGTAATTTTTATTAATGACTTAGATGAGGGAGTCGAAGGGTGGGTCAGTAAATTTGCAGATGATACAAAGATAGGTGGAGTTGTGGACAGTGAGGAGGGCTGTTGTCGGCTGCAGAGGGACTTAGATATGATGCAGAGCTGGGCTGAGGAGTGGCAGATGGAGTTCAACCCTGCCAAGTGTGAAGTTGTCCATTTTGGAAGAACAAATAAGAATGCGGAATACAGGGTTAATGGTAGGGTTCTTGGTCAGGTGGAGGAACAGAGGGATCTTGGGGTCTATGTACATAGATCTTTGAAGGTTGCCACTCAGGTGGATAGAGTTTGTAAGAAGGCCTATGGAGTATTATCGTTCATTAGCAGAGGGATTGAATTCAAGAGTCGTGAGGTGATGTTGCAGCTGTACAGGACTTTGGTTAGGCCACATTTGGAGTACTGTGTGCAGTTCTGGTCGCCTCACTTTAGGAAAGATGTGGAAGCTTTGGAGAGGGTGCAGAGAAGATTTACCAGGATGTTGCCTGGAATGGAGAGTAGGTCGTACGAGGATAGGTTGAGAGTTCTCGGCCTTTTCTCGTTGGAACGGCGAAGGATGAGGGGTGACTTGATAGAGGTTTATAAGATGATCAGAGGAATAGATAGAGTAGACAGTCAGAAACTTTTTCCCCGGGTACAACAGAGTGTTACAAGGGGACATAAATTTAAGGTGAAGGGTGGAAGGTATAGGGGAGATGTCAGGGGTGGGTTCTTCACCCAGAGAGTGGTGGGGGCATGGAATGCGCTGCCCGTGGGAGTGGTAGAGTCAGATTCATTGGCGACCTTTAAGCGGCATTTGGATAGGTACATGGATGGGTGCTTAATCTAGGATAGAAGTTCGGCACAACATCGTGGGCCGAAGGGCCTGTTCTGTGCTGTATTGTTCTATGTTCTAACATAGTGTCTGCCTGTATTCCGCCGATCAAAGTGCATAATCTCACACGATTCCATATTGTGTTCAATCAGCCACGTGTTTGCCCACAGCCCGAAACTGTCCAAGCTTTAATGCAGCCTCCCCACTTCATGAATATCGCCTGCTGATCCAACGATCGCTGAATCATCTCCAAACTCAGCAAAACTGCCCTCAGGTCCTTTGTTCAGGTGGTTCATGTAAATGGCACTTCCTGACTCCCTAAGAACTGTCCACCATTGAAAAGACACAGCACTCAAGGTGGTTGACTACATTCAGGTTAAAGCAGTGGCTTGACTGGAATTATACCTGTAACATCTTCACTCCCTGCACCACTGACGCCCAGTAGGAGCACACCCTGCCCCCGAATTGTTATGAATTTACCCCGTTATGGTGACACAGGACTTGATGCTGCACAATCCCAATCTAATGATATCACTCTGTCTCAACACTAACTGTGTTGTTCACAACAACCAATGTCACTGTGTGTTGATGATGATGGAGAGAGCTGGGGGAGGGAATGTCTATGATGAATGACTGTGTGACTGTCAGTGTGAAACCTGCCCTGACAGTCTCAGATGCACCTGTGCCCGCTATCTCCACGGCAGACATGATCAGTCTTCATGCAGGTCAATTCAAGGAAACTGACAGGCCTGCAGAATGTTCCTGGGTGAGCACTCAGATCCTGTGAGGACCAACTGACAGAGGTATTTAAAAACAACTTCAACGTCTCCCTCCTGAAGCCGAAATCCCAACCAACTTCAAGAAGACCACCATCATCCTTGTAAGTGAGAAATCACATGCAACGTTCCTTAATAACTCCCCCACAGTGGCTCTGACCTCAATAAACATGAAGTTCTTTGAGACGCTGGTTATGGCCTACACCACCTTCATTCTCCCAGCCTGACCTGCTGTCCTATAATGTGCCGACTGTTGTAACAGGTCCACAACAGATGCCATATACCTGCCCTGCCCTCATCCATGGAACACCTGGACCACAAGGACGCCTACACCAGCCTCCTGGTCATTGACTACAACTCCACCTTCAATATCGTTATCCCCTCCAGACTTATCTCAATACTCTGTGACCTTGATCACGGCTCCATCCTCTGCAACTGGATAACCTGCTTTTGGACACAGAGACCACAATCTGTGAAGATAGGTATCTGCACATTCTCCACAATAGAACTCAACACTGGAACTCCTGAAGGATGTGTTCTCAGCCCCCTATTGTACTCTCCGTGCACCCACCGCAGTGTCCTCAGCCCCCTTTTGTACTCCCTGTGTATCAACAGCTGTGCCCTCAGCCCCCTACTGTACTCCTTGTACACACATGGCTGTGCCCTCAGCCCCCTACTGTACTCCCTGCACTCCTATGCCTGTGTCCTCATCCCATCCTCTACTCCCAAGGCTGTGTCCTCAGCCGCATACCCTACTCCCTCTACTCCCATATCTCTGTCTTCACCCCCTACTCTACGCCCTGTACACACGCGGCTGTGTTGTCAAATTCCAAACAACGCCAGCTACAAGTTCGCTGATAAAATCACCAAATCAGGAGGGATATCAAACAACGATGAGTCAGAATACAGAAAGGAGATTGAGGGCTTAGTGGCATGGTGTAATGATAATAACCTCTCTCTCAAATTCGGCAATAGTAAGGAACTAATCATTGAGTTCAGAAAGAAAGGAGAGGAACACAGCGTCATCTACATCAATGGTTGAGGCAGTGCAGAGCATCAACTCCCTTGGAGTGACGATAACTGACAACCTACCCTGGTCTTCTTGCATAGGTGTGACAGTCAACAAGGTTCAATAACGCCTCTTCTTCCTCAGGAGACTCAGTAAATTCAGCATGTACTACTTCGACAGATACACCACTGAGAGCATACTTTCTGGGTGTGCACGGCTTCATACAGCAACGCTCTGCCCAGGACCATAGGAAACTACAGAAGGTTAGCTGCACAGCCAATCTCCCAACCATTGACTCTATTTACACGGCTCGTTGCCGCAGAAAGGCTGCCAACATCTAGAACAGAGAACATAGAACAGTATAGCACAGAACAGGCCCTTCAGCCCACGATGTTGTGCCGACCATTGATCCTCATCTATGGACCCTCAAATTTCTGTGACCATCTGCATGTCCAGCAGTCTCTCAAATGTCCCCAATGACCTTGCTTCCACAACTGCTGCTGGCAACGCATTAAAGAACCCGCCTCTGACATCCCCTCTATAGTTTCCTCCTACCAGCTTAAAACTATGACCCCTCATGTTAGCCATCTCTGCCCTGGGAAATAGTCTCTGGTTATCGACTCTATCTATGCCTCTCATTATCTTGTACACCTCAATTAGGTCCCATCTCCTCCTCCTTTTCTCCAATGAAAGGAGTCCGAGCTCAGTCAACCTCTCTTCATAAGATAAGCCCTCCACTCCAGGCAGCATCCTGGTAAACCTCCTCTGAACCCTCTCCAAAGCACCAACATCTTTCCTATTATAGGGCGAACAGAACTGGACACAGTATTCCAAGTGCGGTCTAACCAAAGTTTTATAGAGCAGCAACAAGATCTCAGGAATCTTAAACACAACCCCCCTGTTGATGAAAGCCAAAACACTATCTGCTTTCTAAACAACTCTGTCCACTTCGGTGCCATGTTAAGGGGACTATCTACCTGCCCACCAACATCCCTCTGTTCCTCCACATGGCCAAAAATCCTATCCTTAATCCTGTACACAGTTTTCAAATTCGATCTTCCAAAATGCATCACCTCGCATTTATCCAGGTTGAACTCCATCTGTCACCTCTCAGCCCATCTCTGCATCCTGTCAATGTCCCGCTGCAGCCTAGAACAGCCATCTATACTGTCAACGAAACCTCCAACCTTTGTGTCATCTGCAAACTTGCTGACCCATCCTTCAATCCCCTCATCCAAGTCATTAATAAAAATTGCAAATAGTTGAGGCCCAAGGAGAAAGCCCTGTGGAACACCAATCACCACTGACTTCCAGGCAGAATATTTTCCTTCTCCTACCACTCACTGTCTTCTGTTGGCGAGCTAATTCTGTATCCAGGCAGCTAAGTTCCCCTGTATCCCATTCCTCCGGACCTTCTGAATGAGCCTACCATGGTGAACCTTATCAAATGCCTTGCTGAAGTCGATATACACCACATCCACAGCTCGACCCTCATCGACGTTTCTAGTCACATCCTCAAAGAACTCGATAAGGTTTGTGAGGCATGACCTGTCCCTCACAAAGCCGTGTTGACGGCATTAAATCAAGCCATGCTCTTCCAAATGGTCATAAATCCTATCCCTCAGAATCCTTTCTGACACCTTGCAGACGACAGACGTCAGACTTACTGGTACACAATTGCAGGGGATTTCTCTATTTCCTTTCTTGAAGAGAGGAATTACATTTGCCTCTCTCCAGTCCTCAGGTACGACTCTGGTGGAGAGCGAGGATGAAAAAATCTTCGCAAGTGGCGAAGCAATTGCATTTCTCGTTTCCCAAAGCAGCCGTAGACAAATCTGGTCTGGGCCTGACGACTTGTCAATCATAATGGTTGACAAAATTTACAGCACATCAGCTTCTATCCATTCCAATATACACACCTGCTCTTCAAAGGCTTCATTCACTACAAAGTTCGTTTCTTTCGTAAAGACAGAAGCAAAAAACACATTTAGGGCTTCCCCTACCTCCTCAGACTCCACACAGAAGTTCCCTATGCTCTCCCTGATCGGCGCCACTCTTTACCATTCTCTTATTCCTCACATAAGTGTAAAATGCCTTTGTGTTCTTCCTAATCCATTCTGCCTAGCCTTTCTCGTGCCCCCTCCTGGCTCTCCTCAGACAGTTTTTGAGCTCCTTCCTCGCCTGCCTGTAATCTTCAAGAGCTGAGCTTGACCCTAGCTTCCTCCACCTTATGTAAGCTGCCTTCTTCCTTTTGACGAGAAGCTCCACCACTATCGCAGATTACTGAGGGAAGGGAGACAGGAAATAGCTGGGGCATTAATAGATATCTTTGTAGCATCCTTGAACACAACTGAGGTCTCGGAGGACTGGAAAGTTGTTGTTTAAGAAGGGTAGCATGAATAATCCAGTTAATTATAGACCAGTGAGCCTGTCATCAGGGTAGGGGAGCTGCTAGAGAAGATTTTGAGGGATAGGGTTTTTCTCATTTGGATGAAACTGTTCTTATCAGTGATAGCCAAGATGGTTATGTGCAGGGAAGGTCATGTCTTACCAACTTAATGGAATTCTTTGAGAAAGTGACAAAGTTGATTGATGTGGGAGGGACTGTAGATGTCATGTACATGGACTTCAGGAAGGCGTTTGGCAAGATTTTCCATGGTCGGGTTATGGAGAAAGTGAAGTCACATGGTGTCCAGGGTGTGCTAGCTACATGGATAAAGTACTGGCTGGGCAACAGGGTGCAGAGCGTAGTAGACGAAGGAAGTTTCTCAAAATGGAGAACTGTGACCAGTGGTGCTCCATTTAAGATGCTTCCAGTAAGGTACATGAATGGGCAGGGAGCAAAGGGATAAAGACCCTGAGAAAATATGCCACGGAATTAGATAGAGGATCTGGATCGGCACAGAATTTGACTGACGAATGGCCTTTTGTACTGGAATTTTCTTAGTTCTAAAATTACCAAAGACCCATCACATGCCTGTAAAGATCTCCCACAACCTCTTCCATCAGGCTAAAAGATACAGAAGCTTGAAAACACAGAGCAGCTGGTTCAGTAACGGCTTCTTTCTGGCTGTTATTAGACTGATGAATGGACTCTCTAATCTTCGATAATGTTGATCTTGTTTATGTTGATCTCACCCTGGGCATGCTCTGAGCGGCGTAACCTATATGCCTCTCAGACATGTTTTACAGCCATCGTTCTTTACATCCTTGCTTACTATGATCTGCCGGGATATCTTGATGCAGGTCAAAATAAATCCTCACCTCCCCCCCGCTTCCAGCTCCCACCAGTGCTCACTCCCAGCTCTCTCCGGTCCTCACCCCCAGCTTCTCCCATACCCCCCAGCTCCCTGTGACCCCATCCCCAGCTCCCCGTTTCCTTTGTCTCTCACTGTGTCTCTCACACTGTCTGTTTCCCTCTGTTTTCCTTTTCCCTGCCTTCTGTTTCTTTCCCTGAACTTATTATCTTCTCTGCTCCCTCTCCATGTGACGGTTTATTTCCTTGTTTTGTTTCCGTTCTCTCTTTGACTGACTGTCCATCTGTTTCCCTCGCTGTGTTCTCTCTCTCCTTCCCTTCGTATCTGTCTCTTTCTCCCTCGTTGTGATGGTGATGCCTTCTCTATTCGTTTGAAGCCGGTGATGGCTCATTGGTTCGATGCTGGCAATGCAATTAACTCAACTGGGTTTTGATATCGAAGACATCATTTAAAATTATTGGTTAAATTTCAATTGTTGTCAAAACAGCAACCAGAACATGAGTATCCATTTCACAGCCAATTGTTACATCAAACTATTTTAGAACAACCCGTCTCCCAATGTTCCACGCACTCGCAACTGAAAACATTCTAGTCACGTGCATAATGGTCTGACATGGTAACTGCTCTGCCCAGGACCATATGAAACTACAGACGGTTGTGTGCACAGCCCAGCTCATCATGGAAGACCACCTTCCGTCATTTATACTTGTCATTGTCGCAGAAGGCTGGCAACATCAAAGATCTCTCCCAAAACAGTCATGATATCCTACAACCTCTTCCAACAGGGAGGAGACACAGAGGCTTGAAAACATGGACCAGCATGCTCAGGAACACTTCCTTCACTACTATTATTAGACTGATGAATTGACATCTCTATCATTTCAAATAATATTAATCTTGCTAATATCGATTTTGCTTTGCTCATCTCTTGTGAAGCTGTAACCATGTATGCCTCACTCTGTGTAAGTACCCCACGATCTCTGTTTTCTTGTTTGCTATGATGTGCCTGCACTACTTGCAAACCAAACCTTTCCATTGTACATTTGACTAAAATAAATCAAATCAAATCAGATCAATCACGTGGACTGCATTGGCTCAAGGTCTTCTCAAGGACAACTGTGAAAGTGAACTAATGCTGGCCCAGTGAGAGATACCCATATCCCGTTAACAAATATAAGAAGATGACCACACTCAGGGAATACTGACAGGGGGAATCAAATCGCTTAAAACATGGTCTTAGACAAATACAGGTTTTCCTCGCTATCTGAAATAAACCGTCCGCTAGCTGATATGGTGTAAAGTGCAGTAGCACTAATTTATATGGGAAAAGCTTCGCCTTTCTTCGTAAAAGTGAAAATCCTCTTTGGATTTCTTTTGGTTAGCGAAACAAGGCCCTAATGTAAGTCATTCAGGAAGGGAAGTGGCGAAAAGTGAACTTTTGAAAAGCGGGGAATACCTGTATGTACATGGGCATGATATTCAGGAAGATGGGAATGGCGCAAAATAAATGAGGTGAATCTCACATTTGATTTCCAGCCCAGCTAATCATCATTCTCTTTGTTTCCTCTTTTTCTTCTATATCCCTCTTTCTCAATTATTCCTCCTTCTCTTCAAAGCAAACTTCCCTGTCAATGGTATTAATCACACTCCTTTCCAGCTGCTTTCAGTTCAGGAAAGTTCCCCAGCACTTTCTGTTCGTTTCTTTGCATTGCCTTGTATAATTTCAGATTTTCAGCATCTTCCTTTGTTTGATTTCACATTCAATTTTGTTATTTCGTGGGACGTTGGCATCTCTGCCAAGGGCAGCATTTGGTGACCATCACTAATTGTCCTGACTCTGAGGCCATTCCACAAGCCAATATAAATTAAACACATTGTCATGGGTGTAAAGTCTCACTTAACCCAGACCGGGTAATAACATTAGTTTTCTTTACCGAAGGTGATCAGTGAAACAGGAAGGCTTTCAGACAAAATGTTGCTTTTATGGTTGTCTTTGTGAAATTCACTTCTATTCCAATTCTTATCAGTTTTATTGAAGTTCTGTCATCATCTGTGGTGGAACTGAAACAAATTACTTGAAACGATGTCATTCATTTAATAAGCTTTGCTTCTGAATTACATCCAGCGACATTCCTATATTCATACATTGTCCTAATCTTGAAGTAACGTCTGAGACAAGAACATTTTTCTGTTTGAAATATTTATAATCGGAAAAGTGGTCAGATGAGAGCTTGAAACATTAAGTCTGAATTTTACCAATGTGTAGGCAATGGATTGTTCAGCAACAACACTGATGCAGAGATGAAGATTGGTGATATTAGGAGCTGGTAGTGGGCAGGGAAGGTGACAGAGAGAACAGGAGACATAAATCAGTTCAGGGCAAAAAGGGATCCCGAGGTTGTGCACAGTCTTGTTCGCAGATGTTTGTGAGGGAGTGGTCTGCAATTCACGGATAATGAATGGAGACTGCAATTGAAACTGAAGGCAATGGTTTCTTTCTCTGACAAATATAGATAACAGAAATTGCAACGAGGTTCAAACTTGTTTATAGGATTAATGAATGGTCAGAGGTAGAGAACACCAACAATAGCGAGAATAGTTCGTAGCACATTCTCCACCCCACCAAGAATAATCATCAGCACTGCTGATATCCGATATGGTAGAAATTCCCAGCAGGGGGAAATCTTGAAAAGACTCAAGAGAAACGTCCTCTCCATTGTTGTAATGTTCGAGTCCACTATTCTCAGATTCAGATCTGCCCTGTCTCTGTCTACATAGCTGTTGATCCCTGTTACTGTTGGAATTGATGCATCTGCTCCTAAACTGGGATATCACACTGAATGAAGCCCTTCACCAATAGGAGAGGGAAACCTTCCAGTGACACAGTTACATTGCATGGAGTCTGACATTAATCATAGTCACTGAGCAACCAGTCCCAGCTTTCAATCCAGCACATTTAGTTCACAATATAACTGGAATGGACTACGTGTTGACATCGCTGGCTATTGGTCAAATCTCCCATCACCAATTGCTCTAGTGAAGTCAGTTGTGAGGGAGAATGATGGATGTTATCTTTTCGTAGGCTTTATGATCCTGCTCTCTTGTCCGTTTACTATGCTGTAAGTATCTCTCCCCAAATCCCTCCACCCCCACAAAAGAATCACAATCAGGATGTTGTTACTATGCTGATCTCTCCTCCACGGGAACAAACACTAGCGAACAGACTGTCATTGGGCACAGTTGCCCTGAACATAGACAGGAAGTGTGGACTTCTCTGAATGTTCCTCTCACTGCTGTAATAAGGCAACTTTGGAACTTCCGTAGGGAATATGCTTCTGTGATTTATTTATACAAATAGACAAACTTGTAAATGCAGTTTTATTTGCTGTAAAACCCTATTTTTTAACGCAATTTTGCCTCAGTCCAAAACTAAGAGTGATAATTACAATGAACTTATTCATTAAGACTTATGAATTAATGAGTCAGGTTCGAATGAACATGGCATTGGCTGGGAGATAGGACAGAATGGGGATAGTGGCTGTGGAGACTGCAATGTTATTCCCCAGTCATCATCACTCCTTCTGACAAACAGAATTAAATCTAATGCACAACAAGGAAACAGCCAACATTTGGGAGATGCGATGCTGAATGACAATGTGAAATAAACAGGATAATTTTAAATGTTATAAAGTGAACTATATTTTATATACACACCATTTAATCATTGGGAATGCAGTTCGATTAGTATCACTGGACAGAACATTAACTTTGATTTCTCTTCACAGATCCTGCCAGACCTGCTGAGCTTGCCCTCTAAGTTCTGTTTTTTTTTGTTTGAGATTGATCATATTGTTCAAATCTGGCAGGATACTTAAAATTAAATGCAGATACTAATAACAAAATGTGAGGCTATGGGGACAGTACAGCAGACTAAAGTAGAGATACAGTCGTTCCAAACTGGAAGAGACAATGGGCTGAGTTGCCCACACTTTTGTTGTAAATAATTCTGTCATATGTAATCAAAGCCTTTGGAGAGGGGGTAGACAAGCTAGCTCAACGAAGGACACGTCGTGCTCCACCATCAATAATTTCTTCCTGTTATCTCATGAAATTTCAGCTGCCTCTGAAATGTCTTTTCAAACAAAGTGGAGTTCCTGAGATTTACAGGATATTCAGAAATTTTTTTTTTCCTTTGAATCTTAAAGAAGAAACAGATTTCGGCCGTAACACAGGTGTCACAGACACACTAACTATAATAGGAACAGGAAAGGACTCCATTGTCCATATATAACCAAATTCAGCATGAACCCTATTAAGAAACATGAAATATAGTGATACGGAAGCATGAAACACAAATAAAAATGATGGAGAAGCGCAACAGATGAGGAAATAACTGCAGAGAGAAACAGAGTTAACATATCGAATACGATGTGACACTGTTCTGAAAAAGTCATATTGGAATCAAATGTTAATTCTGTGTATCTCTGCTCAAAGGGTGCCAGACCTGCTGAGTTTCCCTGTATCGATTTTTTTCGTTCTGAACTGTGACAAATTGACTGATCTGAACGATATAAGCAAAGCTGCTATCTCAGTTGAATCTCGAGTAACCAAAACAGAAAGTGCTGGAAAATCTCAACAGGTCTGGCAGCATCTGCAAGGAGAGAAAAGAGCTGACGTTTTGAGTCTAAATGCCTCTATGCAAAGAAATCAGAATTAATGTTTCTAGTTCAGCAGCACTTCCCCAGAACGGATGGTAGCCCTGAAAATGTTGATTTATATACAGAAGACGCTGAATTGCTGTTAATGGAGACTAATAGTAGCTAACAATAGAGGGTGAGTAATGGAAGGCTAAGTGATTACTAGGCCTGGTGGTATGGGTAGGCGGCATTGAGGAGTTCAGTCACTAAAATTATTGAATTTTTATTTAGTCTGAAGAGCTACAGGGTCCGCCCACGGGAAATGGGGTGTTGTTCTTCCAGCTTGCGTTGAAATGTCCTGGAACACTACAGCAAGCCTGACACAGAGATATTGGGCAGGGAGCAGGATGGAGTATTAAACTGGCAGGCAAATAGAAACTCAGGGTCTTTTGCATAGTTACAACTTGGATATACTGTCAAGTGTTCACCCAGTCTACCTTTAGTTTCCCCAATGTAGAGCAGACCACAATGTGAGCAGCGAATGTAGTAGACCGGATTGTGGGAAATTTTGATAGGATGCTGCTTCACCTGGGAGGTATGTTTGGCCATTGGATAGTGAGGAGAGACGAGGTAAATGGGAAAGTGTTACACCTCCGGCAGGACAAAGTGTAGTGGACCCGTGGTGGGGGGGGGGGGGGGGGGGGAGGTGGGGGGAGATGTGGGCAGTGAATAACGAGCGGACCAGGGTGTCCTGGAGGAAATCGTCACTTCAGAAGGCGGAAAAGGGAGAGGAGGCAAATATGTCTCTGGTGGTGGCAGCTCGCTGGAGGTGGGGGAATGCAGACGGATGATCTTCTGCATGTGAATGCTGGTGGGATGGTAGGTAAGGACAGGGAGAACTCTAACCCTGTTGCAGGAGGTAGGAGAGAGGGTGAGGGTAGAAGTGCAGCAGTTGGGTCAGAACTGGTTGAGAGCCCTGTCGACAAAAATGCTGGGGAATTCTCGGTTGAGGAAGAACGTGGACATTTCAGAGGAAACATATTTGAAGTTGACATCATCAGAAGCAATGCGGTTGAGAGGGTGGAACTGGGGAATGGAATGGAGTCTTTGCAGGAAACAGAGTGAGAGGGTGTATACTCCAGGTAGCTGTGGGAGTCGGTGCTTTAATAGTGGGTATCAGTGACCCGTCTATCCCCAGAAATAGAAGCAGAGGTGCCGAGGAAAGAAAGGGAGGAGTCAGAGATAGACCAGGTGAAAGTGAGGGAGGAGTGCAAATTGGAAACGATGAACTTTTCCAATTCTGGACAAGAGAGAGGAGGAGCAGCTATGATATCATCTATGTATTGGATAAACATTTGTGGATGGGCGCTGGAATAGAACTGGAACAAGGATTGGTCTACGCACCCCATGAAGGAACAGGTATAACTTGGGCCCACGTGTGCATCCATGCACCCCTCTGTATGGCAGGAGCAGACTGAAACAAAGGGTCTGCCCAGGCAGTTCTGTTTGTGGATTTTCAGGAGGACATAAAAGCGAGCTCTGCTTTCAGAGGGCCATCAGCTTCGGGACTGTTGCGTGGGGGCGAATGGGTGGGAATCTCCAGTTGAAATGTTGTCAGATTTAGTTAATAAAATGTCCTGATGTGCCATGGCAGGGTTATGGAACAGCAGGTGATATGTGGAGGTATCTGAGAGCTGCCACTCAGCCTCTGAAATAGAGAGATGAGTCCATCAGACTACAGCAGCACCACCCTTTTCGGCACAGGATGAATAACACAGTCAGGGTTGGATCCATGCATACAGCGTACAGTCAGCTTAGAGGGTGATAAGTTGGATAGGGTGACAGGAATGCAGAGACATTATAACAACCAGTATCACATTGAAAGTTCTCAAAGAACAGATTAGGTAAACGCCAGAGGAATGGGTCTAGGTGGAGGGAGAGTGTTGGAGCTGGGGGAAGGGTCTGTGGGATGGGGAATGGACTCTTGCCCAAAGAAATGGACACTGAGGAGAAGACGGTGGAAGAGGAGTTTAACATTATGTCGTGCCTGAAATTCATTAAAGTGGGCGGAGAGGGATAACGCTGAGAACTTTGCTGAGTACAGAACATTCAGCATTAGAGCGTGGAAGTTTCAGAAGGGCTAGTGAATACACGTCAGGAGGTGGGCTTTGGGGAGGGGATGGACTCAGAGTGCAGGGCATGGGTGGGGTGGCAGGTTCCAGAGGCTCATAGGCATCTCTGAGTTATTCCATCTTGTGGGCCTCATATATTTGGTGAGCACGGCGAATGAGCTGGAGAATGAAATAGAATTGTGGAATGGTGCAGCCTTGAGCCAATGTGATGAGATGCTGTTGGACAGAGAAAATGTTAATCTCAGTGGCACTGACATCGCACGATCGGTCCTCATAAAGTAACTGATTGATAATGATCTGAATCATTATCTTATTGTAACGCCCTGATTTCATTGGGGTGACACTCAACCAGCAAGGTCTTACTTTTCTGAGACTTTAGCCCAAATGGTGAAATCAAATGATGTTATTATTAAGACAAGTCCATCCATAGTTTTGGAAGGTACTAGCAAAGGCAGAGTTTATTTATCGTTCCCAATAACTGTAGGGAAGATGTTCAATGAGGCAATTACCAGCACAGAATTTCACCTGATTCCCGTTAACCACCGTTTGCTGAGGGTTAATGATGCTACATGAGTCAAATATTACTTTGATTCAAGGGAAGTTACTCTGATCTCATCTCTAATGACATTGGAAAATCAGTTAAAATGGTAAAGACCAAAATGATAGTACATGGCTTATTTGAACAATGTGGTCACTGTCCTCACAACGTTTAAGGAAAAACTGATGCAGGGACTTTTGATTCTGAGGTTTGTCCTATTTGTGCTGACGCTGTTTGGTTAAGCGTTGTGACACAGACAGAAAAACAATTCCACTCTCTATGGGGAACAAAACCACCCTGTTCACGGTGCATTAGACAGTGACACACACACACTATTGTCTGTTCCGATTGGACATTGATCATCTCAATGTCATCATTCACTGATGACCAATAGCAGCACAGAAGCCAGCAGTTCTCATCACCCCAGTTGGAAAGCAAAAAGGGAAAGGAATGGCCAGTGGAAGTGGGAGTAACTAGGGAACTGGTGTAACTTACAGTGGGAGTGGGAGAAGAAAGATGCGAAGAGCTATCATCAGTGGAATAGTATGTAGCAGCTGAAAGGGTAATGCAAGGGAAGTAGGAGTATAAAAAAAGAGTAGGAAGGCGGAGGAAGAATGGCTAATGAAATTTTAGTGACTGGGAAAAACTTGCTTTAGCAAAAGTGAGATTGGATGAAAAACATGACTATTCAGGAAAATTGGGATCTGGTTCCACTGAAAATTAAAATTTGATGTACTTCATTTTCCAGCACTTCATTCTTGTTCAGATTGCACAATAACTCTGTATTTCTGTATATCCATCAATTGCGGATGACGTTCTTTTTCGCCGGTATGGTGTCTCAACATTTTTGAACTTTTTAACATGATGTATTTGCTTCGAATTCAATGTAGACACGAGCATTAGATTTGATCCCCTGCAGTTTGTCCATAACGTAGAATTTAATTGAGTATTTATCCTCATCACATTTACTGATTCAAGCAATGAGTCAGTGTCCATCCTGCAGATGAAAAGTTTCTTCAGCACTGACTATTGTTACGAAGAACAGTGCCACACAAAAGGTTCCAGTGCAATGTGCCAAACCCTAGTTCATCCTAAATTAGGTACACGTTTTATGAATAAAGCATGCTGAGTGGTAGAGTGTAAAAGGTGAATTCAACTCTGCGTCGAAAATGCTACTTGCAGCTCCCTCATAATAGGTGTGAACTACATCACTCTGTAAATGCCCCAAAATAACAAAAGCAAGAGACTGGAATTCTTAATTCCTCTTCTCTGAATAACATCTGGAGAACAGGAAGGAAATCAAGGTTTGTTTGTGATATTCATAAATGATGATGTTGAGAATGTGGAAGATGGACGGCAGTGGAATGGTAACAAATGTTGGGGATGACACAAAGATTAAATGGGTGGTTCACAGTGAGGAGGAAATTGTTAGCCTAAGGACGATATTAACAGATGATTTCTATACCCAGATTAATGGCCGATGAAGTTTAACTCAGATAAATGTGAGATGATGCACATCTGAATTAACAAGACAAGTGAGTACTCGAACTGTGAATTGTGAGGGCTAAATTTGCTCCTTTTTTCATTGCAGCAGGGAAGGTTGAGGAGGAAACCTGGTACAGTTCTACAAAAGCATAAGGGGAATGGAGAGGATGAACAGACGGCAGCTGTTTACCTTACTCGAAGGGTCAAAAACAAAGGGATACATACTTAAAGTGAAAGGCAGGGGATTGAGAGAGGATTTGTGAGTCAATTTTGAACTGAGAGGGTGGCACAGACATGGAATATAAAATTCCTACAGTGTGGAAATAGGGTCTTTGGCCCAACAAATCCACACTGACCCTCCAAAGAATAACCCACACAAACAAGTTCCTCCTATATTTACCCCTGACTAATGCACCTAACCTACACATCCCTGAACACTGTGGGGAATTAAGCATGGCCAATTCACCTAACCTGCACATCTTTGGATTGTGGGAGGAAACCGGAATACCTAGCATAAACCACGCAGACACGGGGAGAATGTGCAAAATCCATACAGGCAGTCACCCGAGGCTGGAATCAATCCTGGGTCCCCGCGCTCTAAGGCAGGAGTTCTAACCACTGAGCCACCGTTCTGCCCCTGGTGACATGTGTTCGGAGTGCATTCCCTCGGCGGGTGATTGAGCAGATAATCTCACAAACTTTTTAAAAAGCCTTTGGATATGCAATTGGTGGTGCAGGCTCGCATTTTCATTCAATGATTCTATGTGGTGGCAGCCATGAACACTGATATATTCTGAAGCAATAGCTAATGGCAGTTCTTGGTTTGTTCCATTGACTGTGTCAGTAAGTGAGCCTCCAGTGAAGTGCTGGTGTTATCTCCCACTTTCTACTGAAGTGTTCAGGTTTCCTCGCGTTGGTAATGTAATTTTCTGAGTCGATGATGTCACTTCCGGCCCTTTTTCTCAGAGGGTGGTAGATGGAGTCAAAATTGAATTGTTTGTTGATGGAGTTCTGGTTAGAATGCCATACTTCTCGGAATTGTTGTGCTTGTCTCTGTTTGGCCTGTCCTAGAATGGATATGCAGACGGAGTCAAAGTGACGTACTTTCTCATCAGTACGTAAGAAATTAGAGTTTGGGTCCTGTATTTTGTGGCTAATTGATGATCATATATCCTAGTGACTAGTTTTCTGCTTGTTTTTCCGTTGTAGGGTTTGTTACAATTCTAGCAAGGCTTATTGTTCCTGGAGCAGAACAGAGAAAGATATGAATTTATTGCGGTGCTCAAAAGTATGAATAAACTGTCAGAGTGAAAAATAATGTTCTATTAGATAGCATTACAGCATCAAAAATTCTAATTTCAAGGTTGTCAGCAAAAGAGCTAGGAGTGAAATAAGGAAAAATGTATTTATTTAGCGAGTTGGTACGAACTGGAATTGACTGGTTGGGGAAGTTGTGGATGAAGAGTCAAAAGAAAACTGGGTATATATTTGGAAATTATTAATTTAACGGGCAACAGGGAAAGGGCTGGCAAATGGGAGGTGCTTAGGAGACATTTTTGGAACTGATTCATACATAATGGCCAATGGTCTCCTCCTGTACTTTAAAGTTTTTTACTCTATCATGTGTCAGCTGTGAATAAAAGTCAGTGTCCAATTATCTTACATTGTAAATGCTCGCAAGTATCTGATTATTTGGTGCAGCATAAGCATTTAAAATGCAAGTATTGCAAGGTCAGCTTATTATGAAGTCGAATTACTACTCAGAACATGAATATTTTTCATGTTGTATTCCAATTACTAAAACAAATATATCATTGCTTTGGCACAACACCCTTTGGAAAGCTCTGACTTTTCACTAATACGATGTTATGTTCGTTGATTTTTTTTCACTATCCACATTTCATATTAAATATCATTCATTCTAAAAATTGGAATTTTTCAAGTTATTATTCACTGAAATTTGAAAACACAAATAATTTCTTTAGTTTAATATTCACAGTCCATGTTGAATTATTGCCATTTTAAAATTGTGGCAAATAGCTCAAGATCGTACATTTCAGTGAGAAATTAAACTGATTGATATATATAAATGTCTAAGAACGCTAATTCTATTTGTCTGTTCAATCTTCTGCTCACTCTGAATATGCAATCACTCAGAAGCCAACCACTTTAAAAATATTGGAGTGGCAAAACATTGCTTTGAATCCTGACATTGAATATCTAATTCTAATCACCACAAGAGTTGTGTTCTTTCTTCGATAAAATAAAATGTACATGCTTTATTTCTGTGTTAGAAAATCTTGACACGAGTTTATATTTTAGTTCCATAAATATAGAATCAACAGAATTGATTGAAGAGATTATAATTCCGTTGAATGGTTATCGTTCACATCTTATTGTTGCCCAATTCAAGAAATAAAGCAAACATCCGATTCTTGTTCTGGTCAGTAAAGTCAACACCTTGCAATGAGCAACGCTGAAAATTGCTTCCAATTTATCTGAAATCATTTACCGTGTTATTGGACCTCACAGCTGCCTTAGATACAGAGAGACTCAGTGGCCTGTTCCAAAACCTGTGCATTGGGCTTCTAACCTGTTTCAGGGCAGTCTGTCAAACATTACTTCAAAACAAATAATTTGGAAAGCTCCTTGGGCAGGGGGAGAACCCGCAAACAGACTATCACTGGTCTCAGTGTAAGTACAAATATTGTCCAGGTTAAATACTAATGGCTGACCAGCAACCTGGTTTTGAAATTCATCTTCAGTCAGAGCCTTGACCAGAGAGCAGACGTGTTGACATGGAGAGCCAGAATCACACCATACAAGTTACCTATGCTGATGAAACCTGACCTGCCTCCCAGACTCCATACTTCTGCAGCCCGGACCAGACATGGGTGAAGACGTTAACAAGTTGATAATCTATTGCAGTGCCTTGTGTGTCACAAAGAAACCTCTAAAGCCATATTCAATACATGTCACCTTCACATTCTCCAGTATCAAAGTAAAATTCTACGTCTCTATGAATGGTCAGAGATTACTACATGGATCACACAGTAGAATGTATGTGAAGTAACCAGCAGCAAACAACAATCCACAAATCACATTATTAACTGAACTTGGCGGATTCTGTCTGGTCTAAGTAACCACACATATTATACTGGCTTTCAGTGACTGTGATAATGCACACCAAAACTGGAGGATTTGGCCTTACTCCTCTCCAAAGCTTCCTGATCACACACACATCACTCCCACACTCATTCAATAATTGATGAAAATCCACAAGCTGGGTGAAACTGGAAACATAGAACAGTGCAGCACTGTACAGGCCCTTCGGCCTTTGACGTTCTGTCGACCTTTTATCCTACTCTAACATCAGACTAAACTACATACCTTTCATTATCCTATCATTCATGTGCCTATCCATTTAAATATCCATAATATAACTGATTTTACTACAACTATTGGTTGTTCATTGCACACACCCAACACTGTCTGTGTAAAGAACTTACCTCTGACATCTCCCCTAAACCTTCCTCCAATTACCTTAAAATCATACCCCCTCGAGATAGTCATTTCCACCCTGGGAGAAAGTCTCTGGCTATCCACTCTATCTATGCCTCTCATCATCTTGTACACCACTGTCAAGTCACGTTCCATTCTTCTTCGTTCCAATGAGGAAAACACGCTAGCTCCCTCAAATTTTCTTTGCAAGACATGTCCTTCAGTCCAGGCAGCATCTTGATAAATTTCCTCAGCATTCTCCTCAAAGCTTCCACATCTTTTCCATAACAAGGCAACCAGAATTGATCACAATATTCTAAGTGTGGTCTCACAAGAGCTCCATATAGTTGGAGCATAACCTTCCAGCTCTTAAACTCAATCCCTCGGCTAATGAACACATCAAACACCTTCTTAACAACCGTATTAACTTGGGTAGAAACTTTGTGGGAGCTGTGCTATGGCCCATATGATCTTCCATTCCTCCACAATGTATGAATCCTGCCTCTAACCCTGTATTCTGCACTCAACGTCGCCCTTCCACAATGAATCGTATCCCGCTTTTCCATATTGAACACCATCTGGCACTTAGCAGCCGAGTCCAGCGTCTTGTCAATGTCCTGTTGCAAACTACAACTGCCCTCCACACTATCCACAATTCCACCAACCGGAGTTACATCATCAAACTTACTAACCTACCCTTCCACTTCGTCATCCAAGTCATTTATCAAAATCACAAACAGCAGAGGTCCCAGAACCGATCCTTACGGAACACCACTGCTCACCTAGTTCCACACTAAATACTTCCCATTTACCACCACCCTCTGTCTTCTATGGGCTAGCCAATTCTGTATCCAGACAGATAGGTCTCCCTGTATGCCATGCCTCCTTACTTTCTGAATGAAACTACCACGGGGAAGCTTATCAAAAACCTTGTTAAAATCCATGCACTCCGCATTCACTGCGCTGCCTCCTTCAGTGTGTTTAATCCCATCCTCAAAGAATCCAATAAGAGTTGTGAGGTATGACCTGTCCCTCACAAAGTCATGCTGACTATTTTTAATCAAACTATGATTTTTCAGAATCCTCTCCAATACTTTGGCCAATACTGATGCAAGACTGACTGGTCTGTCATTCTCAGGACAATCCTTGTTCGCTTGCCTGAACATGTGAGTAACATTTTCCACCCTCCAATCAACCAACGCTACTCAAATGGAGAGTGAAGATGCAAAGTCCATCGCCAAAAGCACAGAAACCTCTTCCCTCTCTTCCTGTAGTAACCAAGGTGTTTCCTGTCTGGCCGAGGGATTTATCTATCCTTATGTTTGTACTTCAATCAGTCTGTATTTCATCTCAACTTGTTTACTCCCTGCCAACAAACTGATTGACTGCTTTCCATTTCAGGGCTCTGTACAGTGCTGCCTTCCTGAGCAAGTATGGTTCCCAATATCCTGTGTATTATGTAATGGAAAACATGGGAATGCCTTTCTCATGAAGGACAGATGCCAAAACTTTGACTCTGCTGTTCTTCTGATGCTGCCTGAATGGCAGTGCTTTGCCAACGCCACACTTTTCGACTCTGATCACCAGGATCTGCAGTCCTCATATTCTCCATTACTAAGGGCTGTCCTCTCTGCACACTGAGCAGGCAATTAATCAGCAGAAACCCGTTGTATTTAGAACTGACTGTTCAGTTCTGGAAAGATGCATCTGAAGAACACTTTTACTAAAAACGAAATTACAATTCAACAAATTTTCATTCAGTCCCAGAGTTACAGTTTTGGTTTATGAATTGGACAGCTTGATAACGAGCAGTGAATGACTGAAGAACTCCGAGGTACAGAGTATTCCAGGCGATATATTCCATGTTGGATGTGCTTTACCCTAATGCTGCTAATATTATCAGATAGAAGAGTATGACAAGGAAACGAGGTGACATGAGGAAGTGTGACACTTTTGCCATTAGAGCGATGTGTTTGAGGGAGGTCATGGCTAACAACTCAATATTCTGTTGTATCAGAACTTTTGTCAGGACAGGAAAGAGGGTAAAAGAGGAGGTAGTGGTGCCTTATTAATTATGGAGTCAGTTACTGGCGTAAGAAGGGTCAATATCTTGAAAGGATCTTCTAATGAGGTTTGGTAGTGAAAGCTCAGTCTCAAAAGCATGACAGAAATACTGCTTGGGATATATTGTAGACCCCCAGATAAAGGAAAGTACGGGAGCAGGTATATAACCAAGTTACTGAGATGTGTAAAAACAATAATTCGATCATTATATTCAGGCATTTCAATTCCAAACATTAATTCGTTCAGTGATAACTTCTTAAGCGGGGGCAGGTGCTTTGAAATTTATTCCAAAGAGCTTCTTATATCAACATAGAGCAGATACAACAATGGGCAGTGCAGTGCTGGGCCTCACTGTGGGGAACGAAGCCAGTCAGCTGTTCCAGGCAGAAGTGGGAGAGCATTATAGGACCAGTGGCCGTGATATCACACATTTTGATTTTGCTAAGCAAAAGACCCCAAAACTGTTTGAAACATAAAAGCTTTTTGGATTGGGTAGACAGATTTTATGAAAAAAAAATGACAGGATCTGGCAAAGTGCAGTTGCTTCTGGGTGAAATCGTAGCAGAACAAGGTGGGGCAGGGGTTGAATGATCATTTGATTCAAATGGAATTGATGAAAATGTCGGCCCAGCATATTACACCAAAGATAAAATTCAGGAAAACAAGCCCAGAGAACCTCAGATGTCGACGCAAATTCCGAACAGGATGAAAAAAGAAAGAGAAGCTTAAAGCAGATACCAAGTGAGCAGGCAAATGAAGGTCCTAAAACAATATAGCAAGTGGAGGGCTAAACTTAAAAAGTCAGTGGAAGTGCAGAAGAAGGGTTGATAAAACTTTAGCATGTAAGATTAGCAAGAATCCAAAGTCATTTTTTTTTGGTTTATTCAGGGGAAGACGATAACGTGGGAAAGAATGAGAGTGTTAGGGTCTAAGGGGACAGCCTGTTCACAGAGCCAGAGAATATGTTAAATACATACTACAATCGGTCTTGAGTTTGTTGAAGCAGTTTCTGGATTCAGGGAGACTGACCGTTTGACACTTGTGCAAATTGACACAGGAGCTGAGGAAGAATTGGAAGTTTATGCAAGATAGAGTGGGCAAATAACCAGATTAAAGACCACCAAGTCTCACGTCAGTGAGAGGGAAACAATTGTAGAAAATTCGGAGGGCTGTTGAGGCTGGATCATTAAATATCTTCAAGGGTGAGACAGACAGATTTTTATACAAGTGTTACGGGAAATCATAGGAAAGTGGAATGGGGGATTAACAAAATAAATATAACCTAATCGAAGGAAAAGCAGACTCAGTGAAGGATAGATATATTGTTTCCCGTTTGTCTAATGGAGTTCTTTTCCAATAGCCCTGTATTCACAAGAACATCAACCTCTCTCACTATCGAGTGAGACACAGGTTGGAATGCAATCGAGGGATTCAAGGAATTCATAAGCGCGATACTAATAGACAGAAAGTACGAGAGGTCTGCAATAATACGGATTGCCTGTCGGGGTGAGGATTTGCATCGACACAGGCACCACTACCAGAAGGAAGACCTCAGCAAGACACCCTCCAAGGCCAAGCAGAGACCTGCACTGGAGAACAGGTAGTCAGGGGCCAGGTGTCAAGGAGTGCTGAAGGCCTAAAGACTAGGAAACTATCGTGTCTCCTTCCTTCCTTCCCTGACCAAAACTGTGTGTGGAGGGGTAGAGAGACATGCGGTTGTAGCATAGTTAGCAGTAGGGCTTTGACACGAAGGGCTTCGGACAGCTCCAGCTCAGCAAAACGTACAGGGAAACTGAAATAAAGTCCTTTTAACTTTATTGCTACAGCAGTCGAGATGGCAGTTAGGGCAGTCTCACTTTCTTCGTGTGGGATGTGGGAGCTCATGGAGATTTCCACCATCCCTGATGGCTACACGTGTGTCTGTGCACCCAGCTTCAGCTCCTGGGAGACCGTGTTAGGGAGCTGGAGCTGGATGGCACGGTGGTTCAGTGGTTAGCACTGCTGCCTTACAGCACTAGGGACCAGGGTTCAAATCTTGGCTCGGGCAGCTGTTTGTGAGGAGTTTGAACGTTCTGCCCATGTCTGCATATGTTTCCTCTGGGTGCTCCGGTTTCCTCCCATAGTTCAAAGATGTGCAGGTTAGGTGCATTGGTCATGCTAAATGTTCCCGTAGTCTTAGGTGTAGGGGAGTGGGTCTGGGTGGGCTCCTCTTCGGTGGGTCGGTGTGGATTTGTTGGGCTGAAGGGCCTGTTTACACGCTGTAGGTAATCTAATTTAGGATGCATTCTGAGATACTGAGAACTTCATAGATAAGTGCTTTAGTTGGTGGCGACACCAAAGACACGCCCCTCGTTATGTTCCTTTAATGACTGTAATATTCCAGTCCAATGTTCATCGCCCTCAGTTCATTAGCTTTACTTGTCAGTCCTGTTGTATTTAAATAAACACACTTTAATCCAACAGGCATACCTTGCTTCCTGTCATATTCAAGGTAGAGAGTGGCTGTGCGACCACCAGGAATGGCAAAGGGAGTAGGCAGAGTACAGAAATCCCCTGTGGCCATTCCTCTCGAAAACAAGTAGACTATTTTGGATTGTTGGGGGCGATGCCCGTTCAGGGGAAAGCAGCAATAGCCAGGTTGGTGGTTTTACCACTGGCTCTGGGGCACAGCGGGAAAGGGTAAAGGTAAACAGGACGTTAAAGATAGGAGGGTCGATTGTGAGAGGGACAGATCGGAGATTCTGTGGCCACAAACGGGAATCCAGGATGGTGGGCTACCTCCCAGGTGCTAGGGTCCAGGATGTCTCCAATTGGCTGCAGAACATTCTCAAGGGGTTGAGTGAGTATCCAGAAATCATTCTGCACGTTGGCACAAATGATACCCGTAGCAACTGGGATGAGTTCCTGCAGCGTGATTGCAGAGAGCTAGGAGAAACATTTTTTAAAAAAGCCTTGACAGTGGTAATCTCATGAGAGGGAGATTACCGTCAGAGACTTGCACGAGAGGGGGCATCAATATTTTGGCGGCCAGTATTGATAGTGTTACAAGGGTGGGTTTAAAATAGATTGGCAGGGGGTGGTATCCTCAAGAGCAGGGAGGCAAGTGCGAGGCTGGAAGGAGATATAGTAATCAGAAATAGTAAGATTAGGCTGGAAAACGACGGAGAAATGCCTTTTGGATTAAATTGCATCTATTTCAATGCAAGAAGCCTACAGGAAAGGCCGATGAACTCAGGGCGTGGATAGGTAGGTGGGACTGGGATATTCTAGCCATTACACAAACATGGCTAAGTGATGGATAGGACTGACAGCTTAATGTGCCAGGGTACAGGTGCTTTGGGTGAGACAGAGAAGGTGGAAGGAGGGGAGGGGAGTTGCATTTCTGATTAAGGGGAGTACCACAGCAGTAATCAGAGATAAAATAACTGATGGATCACCCAGTGAGGCTTTGTGGGTGGAGTTAAGAAATAGGAAGGGGTTGGTGAGGTGATTGGGGATGTATTATAGGCCCCGAAATAGTCAACAGGAATTAGACTAACAATTATGCAGGAAGAGAGGGGAGACCTGCAGGAGCAATAGGGTTATCATAATAGGGGATTTTAACTTTTAAGTACAGACTGGAATGGACAGAGCTCAGGGATTTGATGAGATAGAATCTGTTAAAAGCGTCAGGAAAGATTCCTCAAGCAATATACTGAGTGTCCTACTCGGGAAGGGGCAAAACTCGAAATTTTCTTCGGAAATACGGCACAACAGGTGACTGAGTTAACAGTGGGGGAGCACTTTGGGACCAGTAACCATAGTTCTATTAATTTTCAAATAGTTATGTAGAAGGACAAAACTGGTCCACAGGTTCATGTTTGAAGTTGGGGTGTGGCTCAGGTCCAGGCAGCTGGAATCAAGGGAATCCCTGGAGGTATATAAGAGATACAGGAGTTTACTGAAGAAGGAAATCAGTAGCTTGAAAAGGGGGCAAGAAAGAGCCTTGGCAGAGAAGATTAGGATGAATCCAAAAAACTACTTCAAACATGTTAAAAGAAAAATCAATAACTGGATAGAAAATAGGACCCACCGAAGACCAATGTGGACAAGGATGATTTGAACTGTAAGAGATGGGTCAAGTCCTCAACGAATATTTCTATTCTATGTTTACCGTGGAGAAAGACATGTTCACTTGACAACTTGAGGAAGTTAGTCGTGATATCTTAGGGACAATCCATGTCATAGAAAGAGGAGAGTTTGGACGTACTGGAATGTTTGAAAGTGATTAAATCTCACGGTCCTTACCCGATATATCCAAGAACAACTCACGGGGCTCCAGAAGAATTTGCGGGGCCCCTGGCCTATAATGTTGATCATCATTGACCCCAGTGATGTCCCGGAAGACTGGAGGATAGCAAATGTTGTGCCTTTATTAAAGAAGAACTGAACACAAAAAGCCTTGGAACTAAAGACCAGTCATGTTCTGAGGGATAATATTGACTTGCATTTCGAAAGACAGGCTTTGATTAGGAATAGTAAGTGTGGCTTTGTGCGAGGAGGTTTTGCCTGACAATTCTCTTAAAGTAATTAGATGATGTGATTAAGAAAATTGACTTAAGTGGGGCAGTAGACTTCAAAACATGTAGTGTTGGAAAAGCATAGCAGGTCAGGCAGTATTCATCAGGAACGTCCAAAACATCGATTCTCCTGTTCCTCTGAACTGCCGTGTTTTTCCAGTGCCACACTTTTCGACACTGATCTCCAGCATCTGCCGTGCTCACTTTCTCCCAGGGCAGTAGATTTAGTCAATATGGATTTCAGTTAAGCAGAATAGAATGAGGTTTGTCAGCCCCTGGAGCCTGATATACAATTACAGGAGGAGGCCAATAAGCCCCTCGGGCCGAGAAAACTGTAACCAGATCATGCAGCACCAGTATACAGTTGCATAGCAACAGGATCAATCTATTCAGCTACTTGAATCAGTAACACAGGAAGTGGAAGAGGCCACAAAGTGACTGGACTATGGGGTATACTGGAATAAAACCAGGCCACATGGCCGCTCAGACCTGCCCCTCCATTCAGTAAGTCAGGGCTGATTTGCACTCGGCCGCAATTTCTTTTTCATGCCCAATTCCTTGTAGCCCTCGACTCTCTCTCGGGTCAAAACCCATTGACATCCACTCGCACCCCGAAACATTTCAGTGATGTCGCCTCCCCTAACAGTCTGGTCCCAACCATCACTATTCCCTGAGAGAAGGAAACACTCCCCAGACATACACCTTGGCCTATTGACATGGATAGAAGATATGAACACAGCGTAAAGTGACTGGCCCTGATATCACGGTAGTATTTGACTGAGCAAGATGTCAAGGAGACTGAACAAAATTGAACTTGATGGGAATCAGTTGTAAACACCCCACTGGTTGAATCATTCAGACCACAATGGGGCAGGTGGACATCAATCCTCTCAGTCCATGGATATCTCTGTGGGCAATCCTCAGGTTAGCTTCTTCGGCATAAACATCTTCAGCTGCTTCATCAATGTTTTTCGCTCTGTCACACAATTAGAGATGGGGATGTTCTTTGAAGATTTACAAAGTTCAGAACAATGAGTCATCTCCTAAGGTACTGAAGAATCAGATCTGGGCAACATTCAAGCTTGTGCTGTTAATGTAAAGGTAACATTAATCAAAAGCACTACTGGACACTAAACATTTCCGCGGTTAAAAGAAAGAGGAACTCCTTCAGCAACTCTAGCTGGTTTCACAGTAATATAAGAAAGCCATTCAGCCCATCAGATCTATTGGATAACAAGAAGCGCAATGCGTTCACTCACTCCTGCCTATTATACAAGAAGACAATTTAAAATAAAAGCAGGTGTTGGAATCCAAAATACACACGCAGGAAGCTGGAAGAACAGAATAAGCAAGGCAGCATCAAGACTTTGAGAAGTGAACGCCTTGGATATAACACTTTGTCAGGACTGTGGATGGGAGTAAGGAGGTCTATAGATAAAGGGGTGGGTGAGAAAGGAGGGGGCAGAGTGGCGAGGTGGGGATTCGTGAACACAGGTAAAGCGCATCAGCGAGTTGTTGATGGGAGGGCTGAATCCAGTTGGTAGCTGGACAAAAGGTTGCTCAGAGCAATGGAAGGGAGGGGAGGGCTTGGGAAGGGAGTCGGGGACTGGAAGGGAGGTTATTTGAAATTGAAGAATTCAATGTTGAGTCCCCGGGGTGCAGGCTGCACAGGTAAAAGATGAGATCTTGTTCCTCCAAATTATGGTTTGGTTCATTGTGGCAATGAAAGAGGCCAAGGATGGCCATGTCGGAAAGGGATTGAGAAAGATAATTGAAATAGGAAGTGACTGGAATGTCTTCAATTCCACCTAACGACCCTACCTTTCAGCTCCCAACGGGATTCATCCCCCCCATCGCCCAACCAGGTTGCACCCACCACTTGTGCCCACATAGCCGTAACTCACCATCCCCCTGATCTCCCCACCCCAACCACTACCTTCCCTCTCTATCTGCAGCTCCCCCTACACCCCAACCCAGTTCTGAAGGACATTTATACCTGAGATGTTGACTTTCCCAGCTCATGATTCTGCCTGGCTTGCTGTATTCTTCCAGCCTCCTGTTTGTCTCCTATAACTCAGGAAGATAGAGACTAGTCAGCACAATGTGCTGGTAGGGAGAAACCATGGGTTGCCAACTGAAGTCCTTGAACCTCTGCCTTCGGGCCAGGAGGAAGACATTCAGTTCCTCCAGACACTGACACATGAACAGAAGAGGCCATTCAGCCCCTCCAAACTGTTACACTGAAATAGGAGGATGTCATTGTTGCTGCAACACGACAAACCATTGAGGCACAGACTGCAAAGACAGACTGCTCCATGTATTTCCTCCTGGCCGCATTGCTAATGGTACGCACGTGCTAAGTTAACGTGGTTTGCTGATCATGAGGAGGGAAAGTGAATGGTTTGTGCCAAGTCCCAAGGAGGCATCTTCCATCTCCGAGATGTTATGGGCTAGTCTAGACCACTCAAAACACTTTTAAGCAGGAAGCCCAGCGCATACCTTTGCAATTTGTTTCGGTAAGTGTACAATGAAAATTACCCGGAGTAATTTAGATAGGTTGACTACGAGATTTTAAAACAGACAAAAACTTTATTCATAAAATTATACAATGAAACACAAAGAACAGAATAAAGAATCACGACAGAATTCAACCTATTCAGCTGGACTTAATTATGCTGCTCCGAATATACACAACTGTCCCAATAAGCAGACTCCCAATAAAAACCAGTGTAAATGGAACACAAACTTCCAGGTTGAGGTTGAATGTCAGAAAAGAGTCGAGAGTTTCCACACAGCTCTCAGCTGAACTTCCCAGTTCAGGACCCAACTGAAAACTCCTCAGCTCAGCTAGTTCAGCTAAAATAGCTCACCACTCTCCGTTCATTTTACTGGTTACTTATAAAGCATGACCACTTTGGCCTGAAGTCTCATCTGTTTCCATGTCAACAAAAAGCCTCTGAAAATCCTTTTCATCTCTGTACCAAAAGACTGATCGGAGCTTGGCCCCGTTTTATTGTACCTCTGAAAAAAAAACAAGGATAGAGTCTCCTTGAGCCAAGCAACAGCTTTTAGACAAAAATGGACTTGCTTTGTGTCATGTCTCTCCCACCCCTTAAAAAAAAACGAACCAC
The DNA here is from genome assembly GCF_047496795.1 of Chiloscyllium punctatum. Classification (NCBI taxonomy): domain Eukaryota; kingdom Metazoa; phylum Chordata; class Chondrichthyes; order Orectolobiformes; family Hemiscylliidae; genus Chiloscyllium; species Chiloscyllium punctatum. The sequence continues at coordinate 30,742,026 of NC_092755.1, read as the reverse complement.
CAATGCTAAAAGATGGCTGCATTTTTAACCCTTCCAAAACCAGTTAGTAGTCTCAAAACTGACAGATACACTATACTAATTGTAAACATTCAAACATGCACAAACCCATGCAAATTCAGGCCGCAGTATACCCACCATCGAACAGCTCCGTATATCATTCGAGTCTCAATAACTCATTAGCTTTCACGTTTTCGCGACCTGCCACATACACATTTGTCAGATCGAATGGCTGCAACAACAAGCTCCATGTAAACAGTCTGACATTTTTGTCTTTAAGTTTTTCCACAAATGTCAATGTGTTGTGATCAGTGTGTACGATTGTCTCAGATGCATTGCTGGTAATATAAACACAGTTATGGTGTAATGCAAACAACAACTTTAAAGTCTTTTTCTCCACGGTTGAACATTTTTGTTTATGAACGTTCGAATTCCCAGAAAAATACCCGATGGGTCATTCTATTCCCTAATCATCCTCCTGCACCAACACCAGACCGACACCCACATCACTGGCAACGATAGCGACCTGAAAAAGGGCTTCGTGTAATACAGTGTAGCTAATACTGGGGGCAGTGGCTAACACAGTTTTTAGGCTGTAAAATGCCTTTTGACAGTCCTCTGTCCACAGACAATTCTTGCCCTGGACAATTCGGTGAGTGGAGCAGGCACACGGCTTAAAGTTTGGCACAAATTTTCAGTAAAATCCAGTCAATCCGAGGAACCGTAGTATTGCATATTTCTTCTTGTCGACGGTGTGGCACATTCCCCAATTACTTTACTTTTTTGTATCTCATTGGGCCATTGGCCCATGTCCAATAGCATGACCCAGGAACGTGACTTGGGCTTTCTCAAATTCGCTTTTAGCTCGGTTTACCAACAAGCCTGCCTTCTGAAGTCAATCAAACATGTCCGATAAATGCTGTAAATGTTCCTTTCATGAGTGACTAAAAATCACCAGGTCATCAATGTACACCACATAGTTGGGTAATCCGGCAAAGTCTCTGAAATGTGGCTGGATCGTTTTACATACCAAATACCACAACCTTGAACTGAGATCGTCCATTTGGCGTTATGAAAGCCGAAATTGCCTTTGCTCTCATGAGTCAGAGGGCCTTACCAGGAGCCTCTGAGCAAGTCCAACTTAGAAATGTAAGTAGCTTCTCCCACATTTTCGACACAGTTCTCCAAACATGGAATTGGGAATATGCATCAGTCTTTGTAACGAAGTTGACTTTGTGAAAGTCCACAGATGACCGCTGGGTAACATCTGGCATTGGCACCATGACTATACATGAGCTCCAATCACTGTAACTCACTTCGATTATGCCATCTTGGAGCATGTGCTCTATCTCCGTCTGAACCTGAGCCAACTTTAGAGGGTAATGCCTTTAAGGATGTTGCTTAATCAGAACAACATCTCCTGTGTCTACATCATGCACAATTATGTTCGTACTTCCCAGTTTATTTTAGCATATCTCTCCACGATATCGGAATACCTCTTTCAGTTTACTAAGCTTTTCTTGAGGAAGGTAACTCAATAATTTATCTCAATTTTTGACAATTTTCTCATTGTTCAATTTGTTCATTGTTCAATCCTCTGAACTTTGTTCTTCCTTCAGTGCTGTAATCATTAACACCTTCTCCTCTTGCTTTCCTTCCCGATCAAAATACCTGTTGCGCAAATTCACATGACACACTCTGTGAGATTTCTGCCTGTCTTGAGTCCGTGCCAAGTAGTTCACCTCAGTCAATTTCTTCTCAATTTGATAAGGTACACTAAAACATGCTTTGACTGGCTCAACTGTTACTGGAAGTAACATCAATACCGTATTCCCAATTGCAAAATTGCAAATTTGTGATTTCTGATCCACTTCCTGTTTCATTGTATGCTGCGATACTTTTAAATGCTGTCTACCCAACTCTCCAGCTCTATTTCAGCTGCATTTCGGAATGGCAGGCAGTGACCAGTGGGGTACCCGCAGGGAGCCGTGTTGGGACCGCAGCTTTTTACAATATATGTTAATGATATAGAAGATAGTTTCAGCAATAACATTAGCAAATTTGCTGATTATACAAAGCTGCGTGGCAGGGTGAAATGTGATGAGGATGTTAGGAGATTACAGGGTGACCTGGACAAGTTAGGTGAGTGGGCAGATGTATGGCAGATGCAGTTTAATGTGGATAAATGTATGGTTATCCACTTTGGTGGCAAGAACAGGAAGGCAGATTACTACCTCATTGGAATCAATTTAGGTAAAGGGGCAATTCAGAGCGATCTGGGTGTTCTTGTACACCAGTCAATGAAGGTAAGCATGCAGGTACAGCAGGTAGTGAAGAAGGCTAACAGCATGCTGGCCTTCAGAACAAGACGAATTGAATATAGAAGCAAACAGGTGCTTCTGCAGCTGTACAGGGCCCTGGTGAGACCACACCTGGAGTACTGTGTGCAATTCTGGTCTCCAAATTTGAGGAAAGACATTCTGGCTATTGAGGGAGTGCAACGTAGGTTCACAAGGTCAATTCCTGGAATAGCTGGATTACCTTACACTGAAAGACTGGAGCGACTGGACTTGTATACCCTTGAGTTTAGAAGACTGAGAGGGGATATGATTGAGACATATAAGATTATGAAAGGATTGGACACTCTGGCAGCAGGAAACATGTTTCCGCTGATGGGTGAGTGCCGAACCAGACGACACAGCTTAAAAATACGGGGTAGACCATTTAGGACAGAGATGAGGAGAAACCTCTTCACCCAGAGAGTGGTGGCTGTGTGGAATGCTCTGCCCCAGAGGGCAGTGGAGGCCCAGTCTCTGTATTCATTTAAGAAAGTGTTGGATAGAGCTCTCAAAGATAGTGGAATCAAGGGTTATGGAGATAAGACAGGAAGAGGATACTGATTAGGAATGATCAGCCATGATCATATTGAATGGTGGTGCAGGCTCGAGGGCAGAATGGCCTACTCCTGCACCTATTGTCTATTGTCTATTGTCTATTTAATCGTTCCCTAAAATTTGACACATCGTCCAATTGGGTTGTCTCTGAATTCTGATTTATTAATTTCTCCTTAACCGATGGTGATGGTCCTTATACTTCATGCCTACAAATTAATTCAAATAGTCTGAATTTGGTCGATTCATTTCGTGCGTCTCTGATCACAAATATTTCAAAAGGAATTTCCTTATCGCAATCATCTGGATTATCCTGACCATAAACCCTCAACATGGTCTTCACGGTTTGATGCCATCTCACACATGCTCACTGGGATTCCCAATAATACGTAGTAGATTTGAATTGCTTTATTCCCAAGTTATCCATCACCTGCTTGAATAGTTCGGATGTGAGGCTTGATCTGTCTGGATCTCTATTGGCAGTCCGTACCTAGTTAAAAAATAAGTTTTTTTTTCTACAACTCTTTTAGCTGTGATGCTGTATAATAGGTCTGCCTCTGGAAATCTAGTCGACACATCCATTATTGTTAATAAATATTACTCCCACTTTTTGTTTGAGATAGGGGACCTACACAATCTGTGAAGACTCTTGTGTAAGGTTCCTCAAGTTCTGGAATAGGTATTCAAGTTGCAGGTTTTATTACTGCCTGTGTGATATGTTTGAGACGTCTGGCAATATTCAACTAAATCTTTGTGTAGGCCAGGGCAGTGAAAATATCTTTGTATTTCAGCCTGTAATGTCCTCACCCCGAAATGATCTCCAAGTGGTAGCTCATGCGCCACTCGCAGCACGTCCTTTCTATACACAACAGGCAAAACAATTTGATGAATTTCTGTCCACGTCTGATCTGCTTTAATGTGTGCTGATCTCCATATCCGCTTTAAGACATCATTTGTTAAGTAATAACACACAGGAATGCATTCATTCTCTTTCTCGCTAAATATCGTTTGATATAAATTTCGTAGCTCCTCATCTTTCAGCTGTAACTCAATCAGCTTAGCAGACCTAAAATACGTTCATGTTTTCCTACTTGCTCCTTCTCTGTTCCACTTATCTGATCAAAAAGAGACTTTCGGATAACTCTACGTCAGCTTCCTTATCTGTGCCTTTATCCTCCTTAAACCTGTGCATCTGTGATCTTCTGGTCACGTAATCAGGGGAAATTCCTGGATAAACATTCTCCAGGTCTTCAGTTGCCTGCATCTCGCCTGGATTTTCAACTAGAGTAGGCTGCACGCCTACCAGCGAATCAGCTATATTATTTGCAAGGACAATTTTGATTCCTGGAGCTGAGAGTTAGGGGTCCAGTACTCCTACCACACATTCTCCACTCTTCTCTGGACTCTCTAGCCTCACTTTACATAACTGAGCACTTTTTGCCTCACTATGAATTCCTGATACCAGCACATTTTCTGACAATAATCTCTCAAGAGTGCATAAACCCTCACCCCTCAGCATGAGAGACTGAAAAGATCCTGTGTCAATTAATATCGGAACCTCCTAACCAATTACTCCTGGCCTATGTGAATAAACTTTTCCCTTTCATGTAAGTTTTTATGCAGATTTGACACATCCACTGATCATCTTGTACACACTGAGGCAGTTGCCTAACTCCCACTATGCTTTATGTTCCGAGTCCGACAAAACTTCCAGGCTTGTCTGTTATCCTACGGCTGGTTTTCTCCCAGCCCATCAACACTGTGATTTTGTGTGGCCCTCTTTATGACAATGAAACCACCATAGTATTTTAACTTCTTTGTCCCCTTCAAGGTTTTCTTTATTACTGTGGTAAATTATCCTTATGATCTACACTGTGATCTACCTTTCCCTTTGCATGTGAGGATATCTGTTTGGTCCAATTTCTGTCCCTCAGAGACCAGAACTGGTTCTGGAAGCCAAACCAAGTTTATGTACCAGTTCATAATCATCAGCCATTTCAGCAGCTAACCTTGCTGTTTACACTCTCTGCTCTTCAACCTGAGTTTGCACGACTTCAGGTAGTGAATTCTTGAATTCCTCCAAGTACTAACCTCTCTAAGGGCATGATAGCTTTGCTTGAATTTTAAAGTTCATATCCAACTATCGAAATTAGTCTGTGTGATCCTTAAAAACTCAGTGGTTTGACCAGGACCCCTCATTAGATTCCTGAAAGGTCGCCTATACAGACAAAATGTTTTCTGTAACCTGCTCATACTCCCCAGATACTTCCTCTGATAGGGATGTGAATACCTCACCAGTCCTACCTACAAGTTTCGTTTGGATCAACAAAACCCACATTGCCTCTGGCCACTGCATTTGTTTCGCCAACTTTTCAAATGAGATGAAAAGGGCATCACATTCTTCTCATCAAATTGAGGCAACGCTTGAACATACTGAAACAAATTCTCACTAGGCTTCTGACTACCAGGGGCTTGCTCATCCTCACTCTATTCCTTACTAAGCGCACCCTCAGACGTTATCTCCAGCCTTTTACACTAACTTTTCTTTTTAGGAGTCAGTTTTTGCTATTCAAAAGCTCTCTCTTTCGCTATCCCCTGTTGCTCTCTCTTTTGCCATTCTTTCTTTTTACTCTCTGTTCTGCTGCTCTCTCTTTTACCTCCTCTTCTGCATTTTATCAAAAGTCAAATGTTTCATTTTGGCTGCCCTTTCCCTACCTCTCGATGTTAACTCACGATGTGTCATTTGCAACTGAATTCTTGCCATCTCTGATTCTGATGGTTTCTCCAGCAAGTTTAATTGACGAGCTACTGCTGTAATTATCTCTCCTTTCCTCACAGAAGCAGTCAGTTCCAATTCCAGCTTCTCTGCAAATTCTTGCAACTTGGTCTTAGTCACTTTTCGTAAAAATTCCAAAGTCACTGCATGCACACCCAGGAAACGTTTGGCAACTGAAATAGCCATTACTATTCTAAGCGTTGTCAACCCAATCAAACTAATACCCGAAATAAAGACACTAGCATCTCCCACTCGCTGATAAAAATCCAGGAATGAGCTCCCAGTCTGTTATGGACGAGGCTAGACCACTCAAAACATTCTTAAGCAAGCAGCCCAGAGAATAACTTTACAGTTTGTTATGGTAATTATCCAATGAAAATTACCCAGAGTAATTTAGCTAGGGTGACTACTAGATTTTAAAACAGACCAAAACGTTATTCACAAAGTTACACAATGAAACACAAAGAACAGAATAAATAACCCCTACAGAATTCAACCTGTCCAGCAAGACTTTATTCCAAATACACACAATAGTCCTAATAATCAAACTCCCTTGTAAAAACGTTATAATGGAATGCATGCTTCCAGGTTGAAGCTGAAGGGCAGAAAAGAGAGAGTTTCCACACAGCTCCCAGTTGAACTACCCAGTTCAAGACTCAACTGAAAACTGCTCAGCTCCGCTCAACTCAGCGAGCTCAGCTAAAAGAGCTGTCGACTCCCCGTTCATTATCCAGGTCACTTCTAAAGCATGGCAACGTTGCCATGTAGTTTAATCTGTTTACGTATAAATAAAATGCCTCTGAAAGTCCGTTTCGCGTCTGTATCTCACCAGACTGATCACAGCCTGGCCCCGTTTTATTGACCCTCTGAAAAACATCAAGGACAGAGTCTACTTGAGGCAATGAACAGCTTTTAGCAAGAAAGAAGGACTTGTTTGTGACAGAAGACAGGCTAGTTTTCTGTATGGATGTCAGAAGCTGTGGGAATGGCTAATACTATCAGAGTGTGGCTGATGACAGATTTGTGAACAACATGACATTCAATGCAGGGTCACAAACCAACTGTACATCCAGACAGTGAGAGTTGATTCAGAACTTGGAGCTCTCTCTCAAACAACATGGGGGCTTCATAGAGCTTTGTAAATTATCATAGCGTCATAGAATCCTATAGCACAGAGACTGGCCCATTAGCACAAACTGGTTCTTGCTGATCAAAATGTCCATCCATGCTAACCCCATTACCCCGCGCTTGGTCCATATCCTTCTAAATATTTCCTATCTATATATTGTCCAAATGTGAAGACACGTATCATGGAAAACATGTTATATCTAATGCTATCCGTGTTTTGTTTTGGAAATAATGAGTGTTGATTCATAACACTCCAGTGTTAATGCAATCACTTTTTTTTTTCTTTGTAGCGTGACAGATTAAACACTCATTTCCTTCGCACTCTCCTCATGGTACCAACACCGGAGGGATTAGTCTGCTGAAACTCCATTATACCATCTCTTTTTAGCCAGGAGATCATTGATTATAAATGAAAGAAAATACTGTCTCCAGTGCACTCCACAACTGCAGGACGGTGTCTTCACTCTTATACTTTAATCAATTTGTAATGAACAATACTACTCATTTATTGTGCTGATTACTTGCTGAGTCATAGAGTCATAGAGATGCACAGCATGGAAACAAATCCTTTGGTCCGACCCGTCCATGCCGACCAGATATCCCAACCCAATCTAGTCCCACCTGCCAGTACCCGACAGCTCTGTATGAATTCTGTTAGTGCCTCATGATCAAGGACATCCAGCTCCTATTCACCAAGAGCACTTCCCAGCATCTCACCTTCTCATAAATACAAAATGAGAAGGATGGCATTTTTTGCCAATCATTTATTTGCCTTATGAAGCAAAGTCACACGAACAACAACATCACTATTGCCATTGGAATTGATTGGAGATAATGAGGAGGCGATGATCTAGCTGTATTATCTCTGAATATGAATCCAGGAATCAGGTAATGATCCAGACACCGAATCCGAATCCCACAATGGCAAATGTTGGAAATTGAATTCAATAAAATATCAGGAATTATGAATCAATGAAACCATTGTTGATTGTACTACCTGCCACCCTCATGGCCTTCAGGAAAGCAAATCTACTATCATCAGTTGATCGGGCTTACATGTAACTCCAGACCCACAGCAATATGGTTAACTCTCAGTTTCAGTTTCAAATAGCCAAGCCAGCCACTCAGTTATATCAGTCACTTCAAAGCCTCAAAGAAATGAAACCGCATCACAGCTAATTATCAAAATCCCTTTGTTTGCTTCTTTCTCTCTATCTCTCTCTTTTTCCATCTATTCAACTCTGTCCTTCTCCCCTTCATAACAGATGTCGGTGTCACCAACATCAATCACACTATATCCCAACTGTGTTCAGTTCTGATGTATGGTCATTAGAATCGAATTGCCAATTCTATTTTTCTCTCGACGCGAGGGGGCTGTCAAATCTGCTCAGTTTGTCTGGCACTTTCTCGTTCTTTATTGTTTCTGATCTGTTGCATCATTCTTTGCTTTATTTAACCTTTAATTTTGTTATTACTTGGAATGTCTGCATCACTGACAGGGGCAGCATTTGTTGACCTAACCAAATGTCATTTACTGCGAGGTCATTCTTTCAGGCAGTACAGAACCAAGCACATTGCTGTGGGTCTCACATCAATCTTAGGCCAGACCAGATAATAACGCAAGATCTTTTTACCAAAGGACATCAGTGAAATAGATAAACGTATAGAAAAAATGCTGGAAATGTTATGGTTGTTATTTCCAATTCCTGTCTTTTGTATTTACTTTCTGACATCGTCTGTGGTAGGATGTGGAACAGTGTCTTTCTGTGTAATAACCTGTGCATCTTAATTACATTTCTTCCGACATCACTGCTCTGAGAGAATGTTCCTGTCATTAAGTTATTTTAGAGACAAGAACAAAGTTGTGATCGAAATATTTGCAACTGAAAGAGTGCTTAGAGGAGGGGTGGAGCCATAACGTCTGAATTTTACCAAAGCACAGATAATGGTCTATTAAGCGTTAGCATTGAAGCCAAGATGGTGACTGGGCATATAATCGAGCTGGTAGTGGATATGTTTTGTGATGGACAGAATACTGAGACATGAATGGATTTTATTTATTTAAATTCGGTTTTATGAACAGTCTCGTTCTCAGATGTTTGTGAGGGCGGGGGTGTGGGCGGTTTTGAAATTTGTGGGTTATCAATGGAATTTGCATTTGAAACTGAAGACAATAGCTTTCGTCTTTGTCAAATATAGATAACAGAAATAGCAAAGACGTTCGCCATGGTCGAAGAGATTAATAAATGGATAGAGATGAAGAAACTTACCAGGAACACCAACAATAGCGAGGATAGGATAGTAACCCGCCTGGATAATCATCAGTGCACCATATATCCGATCTGGTAATGTTGACCAAGACCAGGAAAAATAGAAAAGACCCCAGGATAAACTCCTGTCCATTGTTGCAGCATTCCAGTCTAATGTTCTCAGATTCTGATCCATTAATGGATCATTCCAGACTATTTTCAGATGTTTAAGTCTCCTTTTTCTGTATCTGCAGCTGCTGATCCCTTTGAGCGCTGGAGTCGATGCATCTGTAGCTACAATGGCATAAGCCATTGCAAGAGGCCCTTACTAATAGGATACGGAAAACATCCAGTGACACAACTAGGATCCATGGAGACTGGCATCAATCACAGTCACTGAACAAACAGCTCCATTTAACCCTTTTCAGTATGGTTCCTTCAGTTCACAAAAACTACTGGATTGGATTGAATGTTGGCACCGCCGGATATTGACCACATCTCCCATCAGCCATTGCTCTCGTGAAGTTAATAGTGAAGGAGAATGATGCATGTTTTCTTATGGCAGGCTAGATGATTCTGCTGCGTTGTCCGTTTGTAATACTGTAACTGGCTGAATCTCCCACCACCACCACCCTCAAAAACCACAGTCTCCATACTGTTACCGGGCAGATCTCTCCTCGACTAGAACAGGCTCGAGCCAATACATTTTCAGTGGATATACTTGCACTTCAATACATAGGAAATATGAATTTGTCTGGGCATTCTTTTAATTGATCTAATAAGGCAATTTTGTATCTTCAACACTCAATGTGCTCAGCACTTTTTTAAAAATATAAATTCACAAACACCTTAACGCACTTTATTAAGCATACGTTTCTTCACTTTCTCCTCATGGTAACATCATGCCAGGGTTTAGTTTAGTGAAACCCCATTGGACTGAATCACTGACAAGATCATTATTTATAAAGCTGATTCAACCTGTACACAATACACCAAACAGTCTTTTAACTTAACTCTATCATTGTGAAAGGTACATTTACTCTGGTACTTTAATCATTTTGCATGATGAGCCACATATCCTTTACTTCCTGCTGCGTAAAAATTCTGTTTGTGACTTATGACCAAGCACATCCAGGTGTGTTTCAACAACAGCACTTTCCAATCTCTTACTATTTAATGAACATAACTGTGAATGATGATATTTGTTGTTCATATCTGAAACATTTTATATCTTGTGAAGAGCTATTGCCCAAACTCTGATTCTTCTGATACCCCAAAGCCTTCACTCCAGATAATTATATTACTCTCTTCATTCTCTCGATTATCCAACTTTTAATACATTCGGTGTATTCCACCCCTACCGACCCATGAACTCTAACATTCTCCACTGACCTGTATTCAACCATGTCAAATGTCTACTGAAAATACAAATACTTCATTCCCACTGGTTCTCAATCGTCGATATCACAACGGACAACCTCCACCAAGTCCAGCAGGTTTATCAAAGATCAAGTTCCTTTCCCCTTCTTGAATCTAGATTGACTCTACCGAATCATGTCATTATTTTCCAAGGGTCTAGTTGTCACATTCCTCACAAAAGGTTACAATGTTTTTCTCACAGCTTACGTCAAGCTAACCACTGCTTAGTTTGCTGTTTGCTCTCTCACTTCTGTTTTAAATATTTAGGTTTACAATTGCTGCTTTCCAGTCTGGAGGATCCTTTCCAGAATCTAACCAGCTTTGAAGAATAATCAGTAATTCTTTCACGAGCACTGTTTTCATCTTCTCAATACTCTGGGATGTAGCTCATCAGATGCAGCAACATACCAACCTTAAATTCAATGAGATTTTGAAAGACGTACCTTTTATTAATTCCAATTTCCTGCTGTTCCCCATTTTCACCAGTCACTCTGTTTCCTTGTATTTCTGGAAGTTTCTTTCTGTACCTTCCTCGGGGAGATGGACACAATATATTGCTCTCAGCGGACAGATGGGTTCTGTTAGCCAGTGAATATATCGGAGGACCGCACTCCCGTGATGATTGATATGTTACTCACTCCTGCCTGGAAAATTCCAGCGTTAATCCAGTTTAATTCATGGTGAGCATCAGCACATCCTGTCACTGGTGTGAGGCTACACAGTACACTGAAGGAGGGGGCACAGCTCAGTAACAACTTCAATTTTGAAACAAACTGGTTTCATACCTGACACCTGGTCCAGCTAAGGCAACTTTCCCGGGAAATCCCATGAAAGATAATGCACTGTCCTGCACCTCCCTATTTATAGAGCTTCCCTTCTGTGGACCTCACCTCCATTTGTTAATTATGGACCCAGATAATCTGTAAATGCAGTGTATAGAGTGGGGTCAGCTGATCCAGCAGCTGACGATATCCAACCCGAAATAATCAGCCACAGAAACTCCACTGATTTTCCAATGACAGGAGCAAGTAAATTCCTCACATGGAACGTGAATGCGCTCAGTGTTGAAAACTATTTCCGCTCCTAAGTTTCTCTTCCTCGCTGAGAAAGCTGTTGCATCTCTGCACACTCCCACAGTAACTGTTTCTCTCTCCAAAGAAGCAGTTGACAATGTAACATTACCTTTCTCTATATCTCAGCAACTACAAGGCAGCACCAGCATTGCTCATGGATTTCATCATCACACTCACAGAAGAGAGATAAAGGGAACCTAACTCACTTTGATCAGAGACAAATCTAAATGGACGCGATATTCAGGAATATGGGAAAATGGGGAAATGTGAGAATAACTTGCCAGTTTGTTTTCCTTTCAGTTCATCATCAGCAATCCCTTTGCTCACTTTTCATTTCTTTTCCTCTCTTTTTCGGCAATTTCTCCATCCACTCAATTTAAACCTGGCCCCCACCTCTCTCTCCACCCCAACCATCCATGATACCAGGATAAATAATATTATTTCCCAGATTGCTTTCAGTTGTAAAGCAGGGTCACTGGACTCAAACCGTTATTTGCATTTCTCCTAACAGAGGCTGCCATACCTGCAAGATTCTCCAACACTTACAGACGCTGGAGAATTTTATTTTTGATCTCTAGCACCCACCCTTCCTTGGTTTATTTCACCTTTAATGCTGTTGTTTCACGGGATGCCAGCATCACTGGCAAGGGCAGTATTTGTTGTCTATCACTAATTGTCCTTGACAACGTGGCCATTTGTCAAGACAAAATGGAGCCAACAATGTTGTTGTGGGTCTGAAGTCACACTGAGCTCAGACTGGGTAATAATGTTAAGTTTCTTTAGCAAAGACTATCAGTGAAATAAAAATACATCTTAACGGTTTCTGGTTTCCATGAGTGAAATTAAGTTTCATTCCAATTTTTGTCATTCGAACTTAAGCCCTGTCATCGGCTGTGGTAAGGTTTTAAACACTGCCTTGGAGTCACAACCCGTGCCTCCGAATTACAGTCCAGTTACATGATCACTCTGATACAGAGTCCTCATTGCCTAGTCCGTATTCCCTAGTTCTTGCCCGAGAGAGATGATGGAGAAATCAATTTCACTACCAACAATCAAAAGGATTTTGGGGGAAAAAGCGAAAGGGAGATTGAGAGACAATTTCATGTAAGATCACAGGTTTCAGAATGCTGAAATGCAGGCATTTCGACAGCATCCTCCAACATGAGTCAGTATTCCCAGGATGATAGGTGAAGGGGATATTGGCGACAATAAAGATGAGGGAGAGCTTTAGATGAACATTTGTTCTGCAACTTTGTAACTGGGTGTGGGGTCAGCAGAGTCTTCGACTCATTGGGCTGAATCTAACAATAGTTTGTCTCAGTAACATTTTCATTGAGTGTGAGAGAGGGATTATCTGTACGACACTGAACTCGTTTCATGGTGCTATCTTATCGAACTCACCACATTAACTACCCACTCAATCTCATAGTGTTACTCGCATTCAATGCCATCCCAATTCTCCAACCCAACATGGCTAGAGGGACTCACCATCGCACTGATGCCCCTGGCTATTCTATGATCACTGACACTGGTGCCATCTTTCAAAGGCCAATGGGCACACTGTTGCACTTCCTCAGTTTGAAGCCATTCTGCACAATTGACCCCGAGCATGGCGGGTAAAGTGAACTAACACCACGTTTTTCATCAGAGGTATAGAGGTCCTAGTGGATGGGCTAGTACAGGGTGGTCCATTCTCTTCCCAGAGGTGGCCTCACCACTAGCGCCACCGAGCATGGTCTGAGCTCACCACCCAGCTCAGTGCAGTATCTGCAGTCTCACTCTCTCTCTCTCACACACACACACACACTTTGAATATGGAAAATTCCATATAGTGTTCCAAAGAATTCCCACTTTCAGGTATAGGAACTTTCAGTCATTCAACCCCATGGGTTCCCGCAAAAATATGGACTTATTTTATATCCAATCACAGTTAGTAATTCTGGCTATTTCACTTTGTCTCACTTTATTGTATTCAGCCAAACATGGCTTGTCAACACTTGTCGTGTTATGAAATACACTTTTCAGCAGAGAACATTTTATCCTCAGCTCTAATCTTGACCGTTATCTGAATTGTACCATTTTCTTTGTTATGAAAGTTTCTCTTGCCCTTTGCCTGTGACTGTTTCTGTCTGTAACAGTTAAACTGTCTCGCACTCAGTTGGCTGGACGGCTGGTTTGTGATGCAGAGGGAGGCCAGCAGCGCAGGTTAAGATCCCCCACACTGACAGAGGTTACCATGAAGGGGACGCTCTCTCAACAATGGGCAATCGAGCATGGCCAATCCACTCTAAGCTGCACATCTTTGTACTCTGGAGCATTGGGTGGGAACCCACACAGATACGTGGGGAATGTTCAAACTCACCTGAGGTTGGAATTGAACCCAGCTCCTTGGTGATGTGTGGCCGCAGTGCTAAGCACATATCCATCATACTCCTCAGTTAGTTCTGTTAATTACTTGTAGGTGACTGAAGAAATCCAACTGGCTTGTTCTGATAACTGACCCTGACCCAGTATTAGACCTTTATCATCGGCCATATCGCCAACCTGGTTACATTTAAAATTTGTTGTGAGCAGTGGAGGAGTGGGACTAGAAATGGAAACAGTGACACCCTCCAACCTCAGTCAGAACTGGACTGAGGAGACATTAACAAAGTGTGAATTCATTCAAGTTGGAATTCTCTCGCCCAGAAGGTTGGGAGGGCTGAATCTTCATATTATATCGAGGCTGACTTTGTCTGATTTTCCATAGACAGGTGAATCAGGAATCATTGTGAAATCAGAGAAAAGTGCAGCTGGGAACACAATGAGAAGAACCATGACCTTATTGACTGGTGGAATAGTGTCAAAGTTCTGAATGGCCCAGTCGTGTCCATTCCATTCAGCCCTTCGGTCCTGCTGTGCAGGAGCAGATTGAGACCACTCCGATTGTTTGGTGTTGTTTGGCAAATGTACAGGAAAATCCAGGCTAGGTCAGGCAGTGACCCCCCTCCTCCAATCCCTCTTTTCAGGCTTCTCCTCTCTGTCACTTCTGCTCCTGATGTAGGTCATGTTACAGGCCCAGATTCGCACTGAATACAGCCCCCATGCCCCACACAAGGTCAACTCAGCCAAATCCTCTGCTGTCTCTGAATGCAACATTTTACATCATGACTTCCAGGAAAATAATCAAGTATTTTCCAAAAACATAAATAAGAATGGACGAAATAGGAACCTGCACATTCATTCAATAAGAACATGGCTGATCTACTGCACGGCTCAACTCTACTTTCCTGCTAACCCCTTGCATCCCTCAACTCGCTGAAATGTCACAAACCAATCCACCCATCTGTAAATACAATCAGTGACTCTACCTCCACAACTCTTGGGGTTAGGAAATTCTAGCCATTCACTACCTTCTGAAAGAAGACATTTCTTTACATCTCAGTTTGAAATCGATATTCCTTACTCTGTATCTACATATCTGACTTCGAGACTCTGCTCTGGTGTGGAACCACATTCTCAACACCGACCTTGTCAAGCCCCCTCTGTATCTTATCCGTTTGAGTCATGACACTCTCATTCATTGAAACCACAATGAATAATCACCTCAGCCTTTTTGATGTATTCAATAATTCAATCCTTTCATCCAGGAACCAGTCTAATGAACCAACATTTCTGCATCAACATGCTGACGTTATGTTTCATACAGAAACACGCCACTCCGTTGTACTGTTCCTTTTTTGGATGAACTCTCCATTTAATAACAACCTGCCTTTTGGTTGTCAGTGTCATCCTCAAATTCGAATGTATATTGCACTCAGCTCCAGCTGTCAGGTGCTGAGTGCAGCTCTTGTAATCAGCTCTTGCCGTCGGAGTGATATCTGTGGTACTCCAGTGGACACATTTTTTTTCATAAAGATCGATGAATCCTGACTCTCCGATTTGTAAGTGTTTACCAAGTGCCATCCCATGCTAATGCATCACCCATCAGACTATGAACTTCTGTCTTGTGTGAGAACCTTTACTTTGTGATACCTTGTGGAAAAACTCTCGAAAGCCTCATGTCTACCAGTCCCCCTTTATCAAGGCCACTTGTCACATTCTCATGGATTTCCAGAAACACTTTGCATGATTTTACAGGGAAAATGTAGTTCGCTTTTAACAAGACCATGCTGACTCTGTGTGAAGCTTTTCTAATTGCTCTGCAGTCCCGTCCTTAATAACAGACTCTCACAGATTCCCAGCAATAATGGTTAGGCTAAGTGTTTCATGCTTTCAGTCTCGTTCGTTTCTTGAAGTCAGGCGCCACATTGGAGGGTCTCCAGTTTCACTGGATCACTCCTTTAATCCAGAGATTTATGGAATATTTCACACAGTGCCACCAGCCACTCTGTGACCACTTCTTTTAAAACCAGCTATGAATTGTTGATGACCTGTTTACCCTTGGTCTAATCTGTTTGAGAAATGCCTTATTCCTTTTTTTAGAGACAGCTCAAGATTATCCCTGCTGTTACCATTTAGCTTATACCATTGAAATATTTACAGCACCTTCACCTGTGAGGAACGATGTAAAATACAGGTATAAATTATCTGTCTGTTCCCTGTATCCAGTTCCCCAGCCACACCCTCCAAATATCCTCAATATACTTTCCTGACTTCCTTTTTATCAAAGATCACACACACACCTCTTTAACTCTTCTTACATACATGGAAAAGCTCGTGCTTCTTGTTTTTATATTTCTTGCCAATTTACTTATATCACATATTTTCTTCCCTTTTCTTCGCTTTCTTTATTCATACAATATTCATAGCGTATACAAGCACAATCTTTGGTCCAACTAGTCCATGCCGGCCAGGTTTTCCAAACTAAACTATTCCCATCTTCTTGCATTTGGCCCATATGCCCCTAAACGGTCCCCATTCACATGTTCGTCCAAATGTCTTTTAAATGTTGGAGCTGTACTTGCATCTGCCAGTCTTCCTCTGGCAGCTCATTCCATAAACACGTCACCCTCTGTGCAAAAAACAGTTCCCTCTTCCTCCCTTTTAAATCTTCCCTCTTCCACCATAAACCTGTGGCTCTATGATCAAATTTTCCTATCCTTTGGGAAAGACCTTGGCTTTTCACCATGCCCAAGCCTTCCCTGATTTTGTAAATTACTATAATGTCACCCCAACCTCCTACAAAACATCTGATACTAACTTCAAGAACAAGCATTTAAAGATAAGCACTGCAAATTTGAAACAATGTTAAAAGTGACAGGTAAACAACGCTCAGCCCAAACTTCATCCTGTTATTTGTTTTCTTCTTTATGTTACAATACTGAGGCAGCATGAAAATCTTACTAGTGCCAATAAGCGGGGTAGCACCTGAATTCCTTTTCCTGACGGCAGTGATCTCTACAGTGAAAATGTATCTCTGGCCAGATCTATATAATACCACATGTTCAACATTCTGCCTCCTGGCCTCCGTATGACCTCATGAGGTTGTGTCTTCTTTATCTTGCACTCATTAGAGAACCCCTTTCCCCCATTCACATCGTAATTTCAACTAATTTTGTACCATCTTCTCTTTTCACCACTGCTAAAAGCCTGTTTATCTGTTGTCACACCCTCTTTTCCCTGTCACCTATCCCCCAACTCTGGCAAGGAACTAAAATGCCCAGTTTCCAATCCTTTTCAGTTCTGAAGGGTCACACTTGACTTGAAACGCTAACTCTGTTTCTCTGTCTCTGCAGATGCTGCCAGACCTGCTAAATTTCTCCAGATGTTTCGCTGGACACGAAAGATGAACTCAGCTTTCACTTCACAAGATGCAGCCAGACCTCCTTAGTTTCTTCAGCAATTTCTGCTTTTGAACATTTTCCAAAGACGTGTGTTGAATCTGATCAAACGCCCTATCCTGCAGAGAGCGCTGTACATTGGGAAGTGAACAATAACGCAAAGTGCACAAGTTCATTGGCTCTGAAATGACATAAGGCTGGCATCACCAACACGAGTGAGGTCTTAATCATGGTCAGGGAGAAAAACAGAGGAACAAACATTCACTTCAAACATAGAAGATGTTATGATGGGAAAGAAAATGATTCAGATTAATATGTTAAAGGATCTGAGTAATGTAACATATTGGAAGCGTGACATCAGGGAGAGACCCTCAGCAGAATGAGATTATGAAACTGGATGTGTTTGCACATCAGAAACCAGGTTAGGTTACTGAGTACAGGGCTGATGGATGAATGGGTATGGGTGTGAACTGGGGGAAAATCAGTAGAATTGATTTGCAGATATGCAGCTCACACTGGATTATCATGTGATCACAGCAGCAGCCGCAGCAGAATTGCATTCAAACACAAACCATAACTTTCCCCCCAGGGTAATGCATTGCTCTACCATTACCATCAAGCCGAGTGATGGTTTAGTGGCGAGTTTGGGTGAACATGCCAGAGTCAGAACCAGGTTTGTCTAAACCTAATGACAACCCATTAAAGCTACCGCACTTGACTGGTTACATTCCAAACAGCAGATCTACCATCTGATGGAGAGGGGGAAATGATCCCAAGACTAACAGATAAAATCCGAAACTCTGCAGTCAAGGCACATCCAGTCATCAATAACGATGGACTAATAAACAACTTACAGGAGGAGAGGGCGACACAAATATCCCCAGCCCTGTACATCAGTGTGAAAGACAAGGAGGTAGTATCTGCACCATCCTCAGCCAGAAGTGTTGAGTCGATAATCCACCTCACCCTCGTCATCACAGATGCCAGTCTTCAAGCAATTCGATTCGCTGCACGTGACATGAAAAAAACAACTGAACACAGTAGATATGACAAAGGCAATGGACCCTGACACCATTCCTGTAATAGGACTGAAGATTGTGCTGCATAACAAGCCGTGTCCCTGGGGAAGCTGTTTCATTCCAGCTCCAACTCTGACATCTGCCTGGCCACGTGGAACGTTCCTCAACTATATCCAATTGCATAACAAGGGAATGACTACAGTCTGAGCATTTACCACACTTCAGTCCCGTCGGGATAGTCGCATTGGTGGGAATTCTTTTTGACAGAGCTGACAAGCAGCACAGGAATAATGTACTCAGTGTGGTTTCTGATAGGTCCCCATGTGGAGATGGCGTTGTTGTGCAAATATCACTGGATTACTGATCCAGACCAATATAATGCTCTGGCAGCTGGTGGACGTTGAAAACAATAAATAAAATATCGAGATATAAAATCTGGTCCAGTAATATTGACCTTGAATCTAATGTCCCTTGTAAACATCTGTCCCTTCCCCAATGTACTTTCAGGAAGTGAATCTCCCGTGCTTCCCGGTCTGGCCTCCAAGTGTCTCCTGACAAACAGACATGTGATAAACTCTGCAATGGTCTCTGGAACGGCCAAGCAAGACACTCAATTGTATCAAATTGCTCTGAGTTCTTAAAGGATAAAACCAAACAGAACACCGACAACGAGCTTTGGAAAAGGGAACAGGAAAAACTGTGTTTTCAACCAGACAGATGCTGCCTTCCTATTGTTTAAGAGCTTGTGAAAACAATGACAGAGCTTTCCCACAGACTGCACAGAAACATCAGGAAGGGAGCAGGGCATTAGACCCGTCTAGCTTCCCTGTTCTAGCACATGGAGACAAGTTTACTTTTATAACCCTGGTTAATACATTCTTCAGAAACTCATCAATTCCTGTCTCTTATGCTGCTCAATGATTGACCATCCAACCCATACAATCACAGAAGCACTGACTCTGTACTGTCAGAAATACAGCTCGATCTACATTAGTCCCACTTTCCTATACGAGGCCCATAGCCATGTATGATATGGCACTTCAAGGGCACGACCATGTATTTATTAACGGTTGTGAGGTTACCTGTGCCAACTGCCCTCTCAGGAAGTTCATTCCTGACCCCAACAGCCTCTGATTGAAAACCAATCCTCCCTAAACATCAAACCCTTCACTCTAAAATGGTCCTCCCTTCTTCTTCGCCCTTTGACTGGAAGGAACAGCTGCTGTCTATCCATCCTGTCCAAGCCCCTGGTAAGCTTATCCTTCTGAAGCACGTCCCTCTCAGCCTTCTCTGCTTCAAAGTAAACAACCCGACATGATCTACTCCATACAAGGGAACATCCTGGTGAATCTCCGCTGCAATCACATAATTTCTGTAATGTGGCTCCCAGAACTGTACATAGTATTCCATTTGGCCTAACCAAAGTTACACATAGCTCGTATAATCTGTGCCTCCATGAACAGGGTCTATGTTTATGGTCGCTATGATTTGTCAACTTGGGCATTAACCTGTTTAATCGCATTCAGGGATATTAGATTAGATTACTTACAGTGTGGAAACAGGCCCTTTGGCCCAACAAGTCCACACCGACCCGCCGAAGCGCAACCCACCCATTCCCCTACATTCACCCCTTTACCGAACACTACGGGCAATTTAGCATGGTCAAATCAACTGACCTGCACATCTTTGGATTGTGGGAGGAAACCGGAGCACGGGGAGCAAACACACGCAGACACGGGGAGAATGTGCAAACTCCACGCAGTCAGTCGCCTGAGTCGGGAATTGAACCCGGGTCTCTGATGCTGTGAGGTAGCAGTGCTAACCGCTGTGCCACCGTGCCGCCCAATATGTGCAGCAGCATCCTCTGAGCTTCCTAGTGTGCTGCTATTCTTTGAGTCCTCCCCTGTCTGGTTGCTTCTTCCAAAGTACATAACCTCATATTTATCAGGGTTACATTCCATCGGCCATTAATCCACCCAGTTCATCATACCATCTGTATCTTCCTGTAATATAAGGCCTTCTTCCTCACTGCCAACCAACCAGCCAAGCTTTGTGTCAAACGCAAACTGATTTATCACGCTCACCCCAATCCCTTCCATATCCATAGCTGCATCATTTATCAATACTACAAATAATAATCATAAAATACCAGTTTATAATCCAACAGTTTTAGTCGGACGCACTAGCTTTCTCAGCGCTGCTTCTTCATCACGTGATCATGCTCTTCGAAAGATCGTGCCTCAAATAAACTGTTGGAATATCATCGAGTGTTTGTAACTTTTTTAACTTTGCCTAAGCCTGTCCAGCACTGGCAAATCCGAATCACAAATAATTTGGGACACAGCACTGATCCCAATGTTACACGATTGGATACTGGTCTCCAGTCAAACAAACAGACTTCGACCAGCAGACCTACTGTCTCCTGCCACTAAGTTGATTTGCATGCAACTTGGCAAGTCACTAATGAGTCCTACCTGTTCCTTGGTTATTCTGTTCCACTTGACGTACCTGTAGAATATCTGGGGATTCTCCCTAATCTTGCCCTGCCAGCAGGTTTCCATGTCGCTGTGTTTGTCAGTCCTCTTCAAATGAAGAATTGCCTTCTTATTGCAGTCTGAAATGGTCTATCATTTACCTGCCATTATTTGCCTTAAATGTAGAGTAGACAGCCAGAGAAAAATCCTGTTTATTTCCATCTTCTCATATGTTTAGTAACTTTTCTAAATTTCACTATGATCACCTTTGAAACTCTAAAGAACACAGGCTGAGTTTCCATATCAGGCAATCTCACCATCTGAGGGATTAATCTGGAGACTGTCCATTGCACATCCTCCATGGTCAGTATATTCTTTCTCAGATTGAGTCACCAACACTGGACTCAATACTCTATGTACAGTTTCATTAGCAAGCTGTGAAAGTGCTTCAACATGACCTTCCGACTATGTTCTGATTCACTTAAATGAAGGCGAATATGACTTTAACTTTCCACTTCTATATATTTCTCCAATTACCATTTACATTACTTTATTTATGAATTCACTGCATGAGTTCTGATAAAAAAGCCTTCTGAAAATCGAGCTATGCCATTTCTATGTTGCAATAAACAAGTTCTAATCGTTCTGAAGTTTGTCAAATATGAACATTCTGTCAGACTCTGTCAGTGCATTCTGATTCTCTCCAATGTTGCTGTTAATTTAGGAATATCCAATATCTGACCCTATATAATAAGTTCCATCAGTTTCCCTACAGATGTCAAGTTAATTGGTCTGCAATTCTCCACAAGACCTCTTCTTCCCTTTGCAGTTGCTTGAATCCCTCCCATTCATCTACAATGCTTGGAACATATTTACTAACTTCCAGCCTCTGCATAATGTACAGGGAAAAAACACAGTCATCGACAGCACCATTAATGCGTCTATTGCTGATTTATTTCTAATATTTTGATCCGAAGTACAACTGGCTCATCAGACTTAGCAATGCTTAATCCAGCTACAATACTACTATGCTAGCCTTCAACTACTACCTTGTTACTGATATGAATTGACTTTATGTCTTTAGTTCCACAAGTTCCATGTGATCACTTAGTATTTCTCAGCGATTTTCCTCCGTGATGACAGATGCAAAGTAACTGGCTGCTTTCTTCGTCATTTCCCTGTTCTCCACAGTAACCTCTCCTCTCCCGATTACAAAATTCCACATTTGATCTTGCTTTTATTTTGTTTTCTTTGCAATACAGATTGTAGATTTATGTATAGTTTGTATTCTTCTTTCACAGAATCGTTAAACGCCCACAGCATGGAAAAGGTCCTTGGGCCCAACAAGTCCATCCTGCCCCTCCGAAGAGTAACCACCCAGACTCATTCCCATCCGATTTTACATTTTGCGACTGATCCAGCAAATCTACACATCGCTGAACACTTTGGGCAAATAAGCATTGCCAATTCATCTAACGTGTAAATCTTTGGAATGTGGGAGGAAACCGGAGCAACCGGAGGAAACCCACGCAGACACGGGGAGAATATGCAAAATCCACACAAACAAATTTCTGAGAATTTTCCGGTTTCCACCATGTCTAAAATTCTTCTGAAATCACTTCCTACGATTAATATAATCTTTAATTTATCACGTTAGCATTCATTAAGTCACTTGCCCTTTCCTTGGCGATTCTATCTTAAAGAAATAGACATTTTATTTCACACATTGCAGTATTTCTGCAGAGCTTCTGGTCTTGACCAGGTGTATCCAAGAACAGAGCAAAAGACGAGAGAAGTTATTGCAGGGGTCTGGGCTGATCTTTTTGCATCATGGCTGGCCACGGTGGAGGTCCTGGAAGACTAGAGGGTAGAGAACGCTGTGCCCTTGTTTAACGAGGGCTGCGAAGAAGAACCTGTGAACTGTAGACCAGTTAGCTTAACAACTGTAACAACTTGAGAAGGTTCTGAGAGATAACATATACATGCATTTGAAAAGACACGGATTCATAAGGAGCAGTTTCACTGCTTTGTGCATAGGATATCATGGCTCACAATTCTTTAGCGTTCTTTTGAGGAAGTGACCTGGAATGTTGATGAGGTTAGGGCGGTAGACATAGTCTATCTAGATTTCAGAAAGGCCTTTGATAAGGTTCCACATGATAGGCTGCTTTGAGTGGTTCGATAGCATGGAATCCAGGGGGATGTAGCAAATTGGATACTCAATTGGCTTGATGGTAGAAAGCAGAGGCTAATACTGGAAGGATGCTTGTTGGACTTGAGGCCTGTGACAAGTGGAGTGTCTCAGGGGTCGGTACTGGGCCTATTACTGTTTGTTATCTATATCAATGATTTGGATGAGAATGTGCAAAGCATGATTAGTAGTTCGGCTGATGACAATAAAATAGGCAGGACTGGGAACAGTGAGGTTATCAGAAATTGCAGCAGGATCTTTATCAGCTGGGGAAGTGGGCCGAGAAATGGCAAATGGAGATTAACATATGGGATGTTGCTTTTTGAAAAGTCAAATCCAGGTTGGAATTTCGTGGTGAATGTTGGACCCTCAAGAATTGTAGTGGAACAGGGGTACCTTGGTGCTCAGATCTGTGGTTCTCTGAAAGTAGTTGAATGTAGACAGGGCAGTGAAAAAGGCTTTTGGCACGCTGGCCTTCATCAGTCAGGGCATTGAGTATAGACGTTCGAGAGTTATATTGCAGTTGGAGAGGACGCTGGTGAGACATGCACTTGGAGTATTGTGTTCGGTTTTGTTCACTTGCCATAGGAAGGATGTGATTAAATTGGAAAGAGGACAGAAGAAATTTGCAAGGATGTTGCCAGTACTCAATGGTCTGAGTTGTGGGGAGAGTTTGGAGAGGCATTTTCCTTCAAGTGGAAGAAACTGAGGGGAAATCGTATAGAAATGTATAAGATCATGAGATGCGTCAATAAGGTGAATGCACTCATTCTTTTTCCCAGTTTTGAGAATCAAAGACTAGAGGACATCAAGTTAGAGGTGAAAGAATAACAATGATCCAAAGGGCCAAGTTTTTTACGCAGAGGTTAGTAGACATATGGAATTAGCAGACAGCAGTTTGACTGAGGCACGAACATTAACAACATTCAAAAGGCTTTTAGACAAATACGCAGATCGGAAAGATTTAGAAGAATAAGGGACAAGGGCAGGGAAATGGAATTAGCATGGATGGACATTTTGGTCGGCAAGGACCACTTTGGTCCAAAGGGCCTGCATCCATGCTGCAGGACTCCATGATTCTAATATTCTAACAACCATTTCGTGTCTACCACTCCGCGTTCAAACATTCGAGATTGTATGCAGGCGCCATGTAAAATGCAGTATATAAACCTCTCTAGTCCTCAGAGCAAGGTTATTAATGAGTCCTTCTGACCACACACCAAACCCAAAATAACCTGCTCTCTTGTTTGAGTCACAACCTACTCTTCAACCAACCTGTTATACGCTTATGGAATTTACTTTTCACAACATTGGCAGTCACTTAGTTAAAGTAGTTTAGATGCAATTTGAGATCATGCAATAATACAATATTTGCATCTCTAATTTACAGAGCATATAGAACATAGAACATAGAACATAGAACATTGAACAATACAGCACAGAACAGGCCCTTCGGCCCACGATGTTGTGCCGAACTTCTAACCTAGATTAAGCACCCATCCATGTACCTATCCAAATGCCGCTTAAAGGTCGCCAATGATTCTGACTCTACCACTCCCACGGGCAGCGCATTCCATGCCCCCACCACTCTCTGGGTAAAGAACGCACCCCTGACATCTCCCCTATACCTTCCACCCTTCACCTTAAATTTATGTCCCCTTGTAACACTCTGTTGTACCCGGGGAAAAAGTTTCTGACTGTCTACTCTATCTATTCCTCTGATCATCTTATAAACCTCTATCAAGTCACCCCTCATCCTTCGCCGTTCCAACGAGAAAAGGCCGAGAACTCTCAACCTATCCTCGTACGACCTACTCTCCATTCCAGGCAACATCCTGGTAAATCTTCTCTGCACCCTCTCCAAAGCTTCCACATCTTTCCTAAAGTGAGGCGACCAGAACTGCACACAGTACTCCAACTGTGGCCTAACCAAATTCCTGTACAGCTGCAACATCACTTCACGACTCTTGAATTCAATCCCTCTGCTAATGAACGATAATACTCCATAGGCCTTCTTAAAAACTCTATCCACCTGAGTGGCAACCTTCAAAGATCTATGTACATAGACCCCAAGATCCTCTGTTCCTCCACCTGACTAAGAACCCTACCATTGACCCTGTATTCCGCATTCTTATTTGTTCTTCCAAAATGGACAACCTCACAATTGGCAGAGTTGAACTCCATCTGCCACTCCTCAGCCCAGCTCTGCATCATATCTAAGTCCCTCTGCAGCCGACAACAGCCCTCCTCACTGTCCACAACTCCACCTATCTTCGTATCATCTGCAAATTTACTGACCCACCCTTCGACTCCCTCATCTAAGTCATTAATAAAAATTACAAACAGCAGAGGACCCAGAACTGATCTCTGCGGAACTCCACTTGTAACTGGGCTCCAGGCTGAATATTTACCATCTACCACCACTCTCTGCCTTCGACCGGTTAGCCAGTTTTCTATCCAATTGGCCAAATTTCCCAATTGCACAGAATTTGCCCGAGAGCAAATAATACACTAACACACTAATGCTTGCTTCTCCTTCCTATTTGTAAGATCTACCCAAACTGATTCTGTGGAAGCTGAGGGACAGGGTCTGTGGCGTTATTAGTGATAGACGTGAACAAGCCATTCTGGGAGGGTCACCTCGACGCTGAAAAGATCTGAAGAAATGTCCAGCATCACAGGACAAGCATCAATATCCTCCCCACTCTGCCAGGTTAACTTTCACCGTACTCTCTCTGCGCCCTCACACTCACTACCTGTTATAGCACCTACCCCCTAACAAGGCTCATATTTTATCTCCAAATAAAGCTCAGGCAACACCACTCTCCCCATTGAATTCAGCACCTACCATCAACCCCGCCTCCCCTCCCCCCCATCCCCTCGACTCTGCGCACTCTCTCCCTCCACTATACTCCCAACACGAATAACACTGTTCAAAGTTTGGGAGAAGATGTGTAGCTCGGGTGCTCGTTATGGTGGTTCTCTTCGCTGAGCTGGGAATTTGTCTTGCAAACGTTTCGTCCCCTGTCTAGGTGATATCCTCAGTGCTTGGGAGCCTCCTGTGAAGCGCTTCTGTGCTGTTCCCTGGCTGTGAACACCAACTAGCCACAAAACGACACGATCAGCTATCCATAGTAGCTACACACACAGACGACAAGCAACATGAATTTGACTGGGACAACACTACTATTATAGGACATGCCAAACAGAGAACAGCCAGGGAATTCCTAGAGGCATGGCACTCATCCACAGACTCTATCAACAAACACATCGACCTGGACCCAATATACCGGCCACTATAGTGGACAGCTGGAACTGACAACCAGAAGCGGCAGAGACAGGCCACTATAAATGCCGGAGAAAACAGCACAGAAGCGCTTCACTGGAGGCTCCCAAGCACTGAGGATGTCACCTAGACAGGGGACGAAACGTTTGCAAGACAAATTCCCAGCTCGGAGAACAGAACCACAAGAACTAATAACACTGCATGGATACAACACTGTGGGCTGACTCCCTCCAAACACCTCACTATTCCCCCTCCCCCTCCACCTCCACCAGCATTTACAACAGGGACACACACTCCCACCACCACTCCCTCCCCCCCCCCCCCCCCCTTTCTCCCATTCCCGCAGAAACGGACTGTAATAGGAGAGAAAGGGCCAAGCCAGATGGTGGAGCACCCGATATCTGATCCGCCTCCACCACCCCCCCCCCCCCAACCATGTTGGGAGGACCCTGGTATGAGCCAGAGAGGACCGAGACGTGTCGTATGGAGATTCCTCGACATCCATGTCCCTCCAACTGAGTAAAACAACAATGTTCAGTGAAGGGCAATTCGCACATTAACCATTCTGTCTGTTCTCACAATTTTCTCCCTCCCAAAACAACAAATATCTCATTGCAGAGCGATACAGACACAAAAAATATTCAGAGACATATGTACATATGCTAATATACTGTCACTCACCGTACATACACGGAGATAGAACCGCACACGTGTACTGGCATACGGAGACATAGACAGTCGCACACAAATAGACGCAAGCACAAGTAAAACGCACAGGCTAAAACACAGATAAACCGATGTCAGCACATAAATACACAAACACACAGATTCATGAACAAACACACACAAGTGCACACACGGACACACAGAGACACAGACACTAGTACTTATAGGACAGAGATAGATAGGTTTTTGATGAATAAGCATGTCAAGAGTTACGGAGAGTAGTCAGGAGAATGATGTTGAGAAATCTCTAATCTCTCTGGCATTCAGAGTCGATGGGCCGAATGTCCTAATTCTGCATTTTTAATGCTCGTGCGGTGCCATGCTATCAGTTATTCTCTTCCTGGGACGGGAACAGGGAATGAGTTTAATACATATTTGATTGAAAAGGGTCAGTGGTCCTATTGGACAGGTTTAGAGGGCTGAATGTTTTATATCTATGCCTAATTATTCTGTCGTTGTGTTTCAAAAAAGGTGGCGATTTCATGTTAGGTTAACACAGTTTAAAATAACAGGTTCCACACTGAAATAAGGTCGCCCCTTTCACTTTACTGTTGTATTATCTGTAGGGTCCTCATCCTCAGGGAGCAGTGAAGACTCGGTTTTTGAAGATATTCAAGGTTGAGCTCGAGTGATCTTCGCTGGACAGGAGAGTCAATATTTATTGAGAACAGACAGGAGACGGATGGTCAAACACAATCGGATCAGTCATGAGCATTCTGACTGGTGGCGCCGAATGGACAACTGCTGCCCCTACCCCATGTGTTGTTCCTCAATCCACCTTCGAGGCTGTTACAGAGATATACTGCTGTCCCTACTCCTTGTGTTGTTCCGTCAATCAACCCCTCGAGGCTGTTACAGAGATATACTGCTGCCCCTACCCCATGCGTCGTTCCCTCAAACCACCCTTCGATGCGGTTACAGAAATATACTGCTGGCCCTACCCAATGTGTTGTTCCCTCAATCCACCCTCGATGCTGTTACAGGGAAATACTGCTGCCACTACCCTATGTATTGTGCCCTCCATCCACCCCTCGAAGCTGTGACAAAGATCGGGGGCCATCTTATTTAGCCAGTCATTATCGTTACCATGAGACTGGAGGAGTATATTCTGCCTATTTAATAAGTTACAGAGGAAAATACAACTAATCATTTTAGCTCATTGAGTACATTTTACTGCACAGGACGCCATGTAAACATCTGAGCTGTTACACAGGAAGCTGTTGCTAACAGGAAATAGAGAGTAGCGATAAATGCTTATTTTCACATTGCAAAGCTGTAACTGGTGGAGTGCCTCAGAGATCACTGTGGGATCATCAACAATCAGTACCTGGACCAAAGATCTGGAAGAAGGGCCTGAATATATCAAAGCCCAATTAGCTTAAACACCAAGCTGGTCATCCAGTATGTCATCAAATGGAGGTCGTGTGTGAAGAATGTGATATTGGCAAAGGGAGATTAGTGAGCAAACCTTCACCAGATATAGCATAATGTGAGTTGTCTATTTTGGATGGAAGGATAAAACAATGGTAACCAATTTAAGTGGAGAGAGATTGCAGAACTCTGAGATACAGACGGTATGCATGATCCTGCTACACGAATCAGATGTAGTTAGTCTGCACTTGCTGTAAGTGATTTGGAAGCTAAGTGGAATGATCGTGTTTCTGGCAAAGGGTACCAGGTTTAATCAGGAATGTTTTACTGCATCTGTACCGGTAAAAGTGAGGAGTGCAGATGCTGGAGATCAGAGTCGAACAGTGTGAGTCTGGAAAAGCACAGCCAATCAGGCAGCGTCCGAGGAGCAGGAAAATTGGCGTCACGGGTATAAGTCTTTCATCAGGAATATGCCCGAAATATCGAGTCTCCTGTTCGTTGTGAGTGCCTGACCTGTTGTGGTTTTCCAGCATCACATTTTTCGCGTCTACATCTGTACAGGGCGTTGCTAAGACCACATCTGGCGCATTATGTGCAGTTTCGATCCCTTAACCTAAAAAAAGTTCTTGAAGCTTATGAACAATGCTTTGTTCACACTTTTCTGGAATGAAGACCTTTTGTTTTGAAACATTATCAATTTTGGACTTAGATGAGAAATCCTTTAGAAGCATACACAATTTTGAGAAAAATCAGCGGGATGCACATTTTCTCTTCTCAGGGAGACAAAAACTATGGAATAAATTTTAAGAATAAAATGCATTGATTTTAGCACAGATATTATGAAAACATTAGCCGATTTTTAAAAATTGAGCATATGCATACCAACAAATCATCAAATTATAAAGCAGGAATTTTCCCTTTTGCTAATGAAAGGCACTGCGTATAACAACAGCAATGATGCATTTGCATATCGTCCATTATGATCCATTCCAGAGAATGTTCACGACGAGCGCACACGGCGCAGTTTGGTGTTCAGTTGACATGATTGCATGTTTCAACACAGAGAGGGAGAACAATGTTCCCTGCCGGAGAAGCAGCAGTCGATTGATCCCTCTATCTTCTTTTGTTCCAACCGGCGATAGTAAATCTCTGACTTACCTCTACCTGATGAGTCGTGGAGTATTCCTGATGAGAGGTTCACTGGAATCTCTCTACCGTCTGAAGCAAAGGGAATTCAGCTAAATCCGACAATTCTGGGGAGAAATCACATCACAAGTAGCTTGCCTGAGCAGAATGGGCGGCACGGCGGCTCAGTGGATGGCACCGCTACCTCCCAGCACCAGGGTCCTAGGTTTGATTGCAGCCTCGGGCGACTGTCTGTGTGGAGTTTGCGTATTCTCCTCGTGTCTGTGTGGATTTCCTCTGGGTGCTCCGGTTTATTCCCACTGGTCCAAAAATGTGCAGGCCATATGAATTAGCCATGCTAAATTGCCCATAGTGTTCGGTGAATTAGCCAGAGGGAAATGGGACTGAATCAGTTAATCTTGGGAAGGTCGGTGTGGACTTGCTGAGCTGAAGGGCCTGTTTCCACACTGTAGGGAATCTAAACTAATGACTTCAGAGGACCGAATAACATTTGGGACAGTCTATCATCTATCCATTTGTTATGAGTTCAACTATTATGAATCTCTGGAAAGCTTTCAGTTTTCTGTTTGTCTTAAGATCTGTGTGTGTGTGTTTCACATTATTCCAGAAGATGAGCCAGGCTGACATTTATGTCATTAGCCATATCACTAAACTTTGAAATTTGTTGTAAAAAGTGGAGCAGTGTGACAGCAAAATGAAACACTGACCCTGCATATTGATTGGACCACGAATGACAAATTCTGAAAGGGCTGTTCAAGTGGTAGTTCCCTTCCCCAGAAGTTTGTGGTACCTGGATGTTTACATTTATTCAAAGTTGTGTCTGTTAAATACTTGATAGACAAGTGAATGGAGGAAAATGGTGCACGTGCAGAAGAAGTACTGCTGAGACCACAATCAGATCATCTACGATCTAAGTGCGTGGCAGAGCAAAGACAAAGTGCCTAATGGCCCACTCCTACTCCTCAGTTCGATGTTATTATATTCCATTCAGCCCCTCACAGCTCCTGCACAGGAGTAGACAGAGGCCAATTGCTCAAAATACCTGGTCCACAGTAATACAGGATCTCCTTCCGTCCCTCACAATTGTCACACAAAATTTGGCGTGGGTTGAAAAATGTTAATTCAAAACCCAGGCTTGGCTCAAAAGACGCCTCTGGTCTATTAATAGAGTGTCTCCTCTCTGCAACTTGTGCTTCATTTGTTGGTCATGGTGCAGATCCAGATTCACTGTGAATACAGTCCCCATACCTCACCCTGAAATGACTCATATAATGCTTTGCTCTCTGTAACTGTAACATCCAATAACGGAATGTTCAGGAAAATTACAACAATTAACTTCCTAATTACAGAATATGAGCGCATAAGGAACAGGATCGGATGGTAATTTGGATGGTCAGGCCTGCCGTGATATTGTATAAGATTATGGATGATCCAATGTTGTTATCAACTCTGCTTTATTTCCCAATTTTTCACATCCCTCAATTCCTTGGCAGGTCAAAAACACACCTACCTCATCTGTCAATACTTTCAGTGATATAGCTCCCCGAACTCTCTTGACCAGATCATTTCTGACATTCACTATCCTCTGTGAGAAGGTTACACGCCCCAAACATACACAACAACCTATTTGTATGTTCAAAAGAGTGAACACAGCAGCTCATGTAAAAGTGACAGACCCTGATATCATAGCAGGAGTTGACTCAGGATGTGATCAAGAAACGTTGACTAAATTAAATTTAATAGGAATCAGCCACAATCTCTCCACTGGGGGTGAGCCATCGCACAGAGGAAGATGCTCATGGTTGTGGACATCAATCCTTTCAGTCCCGGGACATCCCTACAGGAGATCCTCAGTGTTGCTTCCTCGACACAATCATCTTCAGCTGCGTCATAAATATCCTTCCACAACATTACATCAGAAATGGGGATGATCACTGAAGATCACACAATGTTCAGAATATTTTTCCCCCCCTCAGCTCCTGAAGCAGTCTATGTCCATGTGCAGCAAGGCCCGGACAGAATTCCAGTTTGTGCTGTTAAAGTGTTGGTAAAATTTATGCAACAGCAGGGCCAGACATTGCACATTTCCATATTTAAAAGAGGAGCTCATTCAGCATCTCAAGCTGGTTACACATGAATATGAGCTAGCATTCAGCCCATCAAATCTACTGAACAAGAAGAGTGGCAATACATTCAATACTCCTGCCTGTTACATAGAAAGAGGAGGGATCTGGTCAGCACATCGAACTGTTAAACAGGAACAGGTGGAGCCAAAACAGTCTCTCGAAACTGTTCCACGGGACCAGGAAGAGGCCGTTCAGCCTCGCAAAGGCTTATACATGAACAGGAGGATGTCACTGATGCTCCAACATAACAATTCACAGGAGTAGATCTTGATGTTTATCGTGGCTCCATTGTCTGTGGAACAATTGCTACTTTAACGTGGTTTGCTGGCAGTGAGGAGGCAAGCGAGATGTTTTCTGTCAAGTCTCAAGGAGACATCTTCCATCTCTGAAAAAGGCAGACCCATGTTCTCCGTGGGGATCAGAAGCTGGTGGGAATAGTTAACTGTTTTAGATTGAAGGTATTGTGGCTGATGTTGGGATTATGGATAACATGACATTCAGTGCAGGATCACTAAACAAATGCACTGTATTAATATGTGGAGTTTTTATTCAAAGTCTGGATTTTCTGCTCTCTCATTGATATGGGGAGTGGGGAGTGGGTGGTGGTTGGGGGGAATGTTTTCAGAGATAACTAAAAGTATATAGAATTTAATAAAGTTAATTTAAAAAAAGGCAGTGGGATCTATCATTGTATTAATGTCTGTTTAGAACATCATGTGTGATTGTCCATCCCCCTGAACTTCCAACGCAATCCCATCTTATTCTCTCACAGTGCGACAGATTAATCTTCACTCACTCCTCATGGTACCATCATCCCAGGGATTAGTTTGGTGGAACCCCTTTGAACTCTCTCTGTGGTAAGGAGCTCATTCCTTATAAAGGAGAGAAAATCTATGGACAATTCCCCAAATACTGCCTCAACAAAACTCTCAGGGATGATCACATTAATTACTTTCCCTCACTTCGCCGTCTCCATTTCTTTTTCATGGCGTAAAAAGTATCATTCTCTATATATTGCCACTGATGCGAAATTTACATCTTCCTTACTTCTGTATGTCAGTGTCAATAAAACCAGCACCAGAGGTGCCGATCGAGATGGACATCACTCTCGGGGACAGACTCAATGAGATGGAATACACCTAAAATAAGGAATAGTCGCCTCCCTGATGGAAATGAGCAGGAGCAATATGGGAAACAGGAAGGAGGAGGGAGTTATCTTTCATTTTCTTCTTTTTTACGAGGCGTATGAAGCCCTGGTCAGACCAGTATGCTATCCCTATCTTGAACTGAGTGGCTGGTTCAGCTGTTCGACTGGACAGTAAACAGTAAACCACATTGCTGTGGGTTTGCAGTTACACGGAGACCTGACCAAGGAAGGATAACCCATTGCCTTCTCGAAAGGACATGACACAAGCAGATGGGCTTCTGTTTATTACAAATAATGATGGTTTCTTTTAAATTCAATCAACTTGCTACATGAGACATCAACAGATCATTATTCTTTGCCTCTACATAAAGAGTCAACGACTTGAGCACCACGCACTATCTTCCTGTCTGACAGATTCTGTGGAGAGAACAAGTTAAACATCTCAAGTACAATTCGTTTCGCATGGACATGTGGTTAGAAGGGACTTGAAACAGATGAATCCAGATTTCATAGTGGCACAAATAAAGAAGTATATTCAGAAGTTGTACTGAGGCTGACGATTAGACCGGGACATCATAATGGTGGTACTGGGCAGTATTGGTGAGTGGGGAGGATATGGAAATGTAGATCTGTGCAGGGCTAGAAGGATTATGGAGTTTGAGAACTGTCTGATTCCTTCTCGCATATCAGTGAGCAATTTATAAATGGTAATTTGCTTTGTAGAATTTATCAGGAAAGGAATTTTTGATTGGAAGTGAAGACACTGATTTCCCCTTTTCCAAAACTTGCCTAACATGAGCAGAAACACAGTTCAGCCCGGTTTTATAGACAAAGAGAATGACTTACTAGGAACACCAACGATACCATTACCTCTGATTCTATCTTCTCACTCTCAAATTGTAGAATAAATTCAATAATGATGATCAATAAATTCAATCATATTGTGATTACTGCTTCCTTCGTGTTCCTTCACTTTAAGTTCTCTTAAATAGTCTGCCTCATTGACACAACACTAAACCCAGTATTGCCTATTCCTGAGTGGGCTCCACTACAAGCTGCTCCAACAAGCCGTATCGAAGATACTCCACAAATTATTTTTCTTGCAAACCACGACCACTCTGATTTTCCCAGTCCCCACCCACCCCTCCCCAGTGCATTGAAATCTACCATGACTACTGTACTTTGCCTTTTCAAGCATCTTTTCTATGTCCTGGTTGTATATTGTAACGCAGCTCCTGACTACTTATTGGAATCCTGAACATAACGCCATCTATGTGTCTTTATTCAACCTTTCGGGATACACTATTCGACCCACACTGATTTTGTGCCATCTGACCCTACTTTATGTCATTCAGTCAGAACGTTATACAGTCAGAGAGATGTACAGCATGGAAACAGATCCTTCAGTCCAACTCGTCCATGCCGACCAGGTTACCCAACCTAATCTAGTCCCATTTGCCAGCACTTGGCCTATAGTTTTCGTACCCCTCCGATTTACAAACCCATCCAGATGCCTTTTAAATATTGGAATGGGACCAGTGTCCATCACTTCCTCCCACAGTTGTTTCCATACAGACACCAGCCTGTGCATGAAAAAACTCATCCACAGATTCAATCAATAAGCACATCGACCTGGACCCAATATACCGGCCATTGCAACGGACAGCTGGAACTGACAACCGGAAGTGGCAGATTCAAACCACTATAAATGCCGGAGGAAAGATCACAGAAGCGCTTCACAGGAGGATGAGGATGCTTCACAGGCAGACTAGGTGAGGGGAGCTTTGGATAAAAGAAATCATAGGAGGCGGTGATCAAAATATGATTGAACTTACTCTGCAATTTCAGGTGGAGAAGTTAGAATCAGAGGTAATGGTATTACAGCTGAATACAGGGGACGAAACATCTGCAACACAAATTTCCAGCTCGGCGAACAGAACCACAACAACGAACACACGAGCTACAAATCTTCTCACAAACTTTGAATATTCTCTGTGACCAGGATTGAGAGTCCTGAAGGTTGTGCTGCCTACCTGGTGCTTGCTTTTGGGATATGTCATCTGGGGTGCAGACGAACTTGGAGTGGGAGCGGAATGAGTCAGTGGCTAGGGTTCGTGTAGGTACCAATGGCTGGACAAGCAAATGACAATGAGAAAAGGACGGTAAATACAGAACTGAACTGTTATATCGGAATGCAAGGAAGAAATAATATAAATAAGCTTGTGACACATACACAAATTAACATATATGACGTAGAGGGCATCACAGTGACATCACTGAAAGAGGATCAGGAGTGGGAGCTGAATATTCAAGGGTATTCATCCTGTCGAAATGATAGGAATGTGGGAGAGAGACAGATTTGTCTCATTCGCAAGAAATGGAATTGAATCAATTAGAAGAAATGAAATAATCTCAGATGGTGTAGAATCTGTGTCGGTAGAACTGGGGAATCAAAAAGCTGAAAAAATGCTTTTATTCAGGCCGCCAAACAGTAGTCAGGAGCTGGGGTGCAAGATACACAGGAGATAGAAAGATCTGTAGGAAAGGCAACGTTACAGTGATCATGTGGGATTTCATTATGCAGGTGGACGGGGAATTCAGTTTGATAGTGGTTTGTAGGAAAAGGAATTTGTGGAATGTCTATGAGATGGCTTTTTGTAGCAGCTTGAACAGGCAGACTAGGTGAGGGGAGCTTTGGATAAAAGAAATCATAGGAGGCAGTGATCAAAATATGATTGAACTTAGTCTGCAATTTCAGGTGGAGAAGTTAGAATCAGAGGTAATGGTATTACAGCTGAATAAAGGCAATTACAGAGGCATGAGAGAGGAGCTGGTAGAATTAACTGGGATACAGGCCCAGAAGGAAAGAACGAGGACAAGCAATGACAGGAGATTTTTGGAGTAATTCAGGATGCACCAGAGATTTATCTTGAGGAAAAAGAGGCATGATAGAGAGAGGATAAGGCAACCATAGCTGACTCGGGAAGTCAGGGACAGCATAGAAGCAAATGAGAACGCATATAATGTAGCGAGTGGCTGTTTGGGAAACCAAAGGTTTGGGAAGCTTACAAAGACAAAACGGAGAGCAAACAAAATAAAATAAGGAGGGAGATTATTAAATATGGGGGTAAGCTAGACACTAGCATAAAGGAAGTCTCTAAGAGCTTCTTTCAATATATACAGTACAAAAGAGATGCAAAAGTAGACATTGAACTGCTGGAAAATGATACTAGAGAGGTACAAGTGGTGAACAAGAATAGGCCAAAGGAAGTGAAAAATGTGGTCACGGTGGAAGATAAGATAACATTCAAGACAGTGAGGGGCCAGAGCTGACTATGCTGGCCACCACCATGGAGAGCGAACTAGAAAAAACTGAATGACCTGCAGGTGGTTGATTATCCTGGACCGGATGGACTCCATCCCAGAGATATAA
The DNA here is from genome assembly GCF_047496795.1 of Chiloscyllium punctatum. NCBI lineage: Eukaryota > Metazoa > Chordata > Chondrichthyes > Orectolobiformes > Hemiscylliidae > Chiloscyllium > Chiloscyllium punctatum. The sequence continues at coordinate 30,705,812 of NC_092755.1, read as the reverse complement.
GGAAGATAGCTGCAGAAGGTGTGGGGGACAGTGGTGATCTTTCAGGAATCACTAGAGTAAGGAACGATCCCAGAGCACTGGACACCCTCTAACGTGACACCCCATTGTAACAAGGGAGTGAGGAAAAAGACAAAAAATATCCACAATTAATAGCTTAACTTTGGTCTTGGGTATGATCCTGGAATCCATTGTGAAGGATAAGATTTCTGAATACTTGGAAGTGCTTGGTAAAATGGGACAAAATCTCTTCATCAAGGGAAGGTCATGACTGACAAATGTGTTGGAATTATTTGAAGAGGAAATGAGCAGGCTTGACCAAGCACAGCCAATGGATTCCGCCTGGAATTCAAGAAGGCCTTTGACAAGGTGTCACACAGGAGATGACTAGTATGATAAGGGCCCGTGGTGTTAGAGGTAAAGTAGCGGCATGAAATACTTGCATGCCAAATAACATAAACAGCAGGGGACAGACAGAACTGAACTATCGCACAACGAATGCATCAGCGTTAAACAATGCAATCCTCCCAGTCCGATCATGGATGGTGTTGGATGATTAAACAACTACCTGGAGTCTCCACAAATATTCCCATCCTCAATGATGGAAGAACCCAGCACATCAGTGCAAAAAGTAAGGCTGAAGCTTTCCCAGAAATCTTCAGTCAGACGTTTCGAGTGAATTGTCCATTTCGGCCTTCTCCCGTGGTCCCCATCATTACAGATAGCAGTCTTCAGCAAATTCGATTGACTGATGTCAAGAAACGATTGAAGGTACTGGGTACTGCAAAGGCTATAACCCCTGATAACCTGCCGGCAATAGTCCTGAAGACTTGTACTCCAGAACTTCCCGCTTCCCTCGGCAAGCTGTTCCAGTACAGTTACAAACCGACAATGGGAAAAAAAAACTGCTGAAGTATGTTCTGTACATAAAACGCAGGACAAATTCAACCTGACCCAATACCGCCTCATCAGTGTACTCTCCATCATCAGTAAAGTGATGGAAGTTGTCATCAATCGTGTTATCAAGCAGCACCTGCTCAGCAATTGCCTGCTCAGTGACGCCCCTTTTGGGTTTTGCCAGAGACACTCAGCTTCTGACCTAATCACAGCCTTGGTTCAAACATAGAAAAAGGAACCTAATTCCAGCCCTTGACATCAAGGCTGCATTCTTTCAAATGTTGCATCAAGGAACCCCAGCAAAAAGGGTATCGCGGGCGAACACTTGTTATTGGAGTCATAACTGACAGATAGGAAAACGGTCATTGTTATTGAAGGTCAGTCATCTTAGTTGCAGAACATCTCTGCAGTAGTCCCTCAGGATAATGTTGATGCAGGTTTGCTCCATGAACTGGAATGTTCATTTATAGACGTTTCATCACCATACTAGGTAACATCTTCAGTGGCCCTCCGGATGAAACCTAGGTCCAAACATCTTCAGTGGCTTCATCAATGACCTTCTCTCCATCATAAGGTCAGAATGTGGATATTTTATGATGACTGCACAATGTTCAGCACCATTCGCAAATGCTCAGATATTGAAGCAATCTATGCCTAAAATGCAACAAGATCTGGACAATCTCCAGACATGAGCTGACAAATGGCAAGTAATATTCGCATCACACAAATGTCAGACAATGACCCTCACCAGTAAGAAACAAGATAAAAACTTGGTATTCAGCAGCATATTTGTCACTACATTCCCCATTCCACACCCTCTATCAACACACTTTGGTTTACCATTGTCCAGAACTTCAACTGGACTCGCCACATAAATATAAGAGCCGATCAGAGGCTAGGAACACTGCGTGAGTAACTCACCTCCTGTCTTCCCAAAGCATTTTCACCATCTACAAGGCACAAGTCAGGAGTGAGATGGAATTCTCCCACTTGCCTGAATGAGTGCAGCCACAAATACACGAAAGAAGCTTGACACCATCCAGGACAAAGCAGCCCATTTGATTGGCACCACATCCACAGGCATTCACTGGCTCCAAGACCAACGCTTAGTAGCAGCAGTGTGTACTATCTACAAGATGCACTGCAGAAATTCTTCAAAGATCCTCAGACAGTACCTTCCAATTCTACAAGCACTTCCAGCTAGAATGACACGAGCAGCAGGCTTTTGCGAAAACCACCACATTCAAACTCCCCTCAAAACAGTCAACATCCTGAGTTGTAAATATATCACAATTCTTCCACTGTTGCTGGGTCAAAACCCTGTAACTCCCTCCCTCATAGCATTGTGGGTCAATACACAGCAGGTGGACTGCAGCGGTACAAGAAGGCAGCTCAGCATCACCTTCTCATGGGGGCAATTAGGGACGGACAAGAAATGGTAGGCCCATCCAGCGATTCTCATATCCGAAAAAAATGTAAAAAATTTCCACGTTGAGCGCCTTGATGGGACAAGTAGTCTGATTTGAACATGAACAGGAAAGCAGTGTTTCTGATTATGAACATTTTAGACCATTCTGTCATTAGAAAGGTGTTCAGTGTTCCATGATGTATTGTTGCTGAGCGCTGTGATAAATTGCACCTGTTTTGTTAAGTTCAACAACTTTAGCGTAACAGGATCGATCATTCAAAAATACCAAACTGAAAATGACAATCATCATAGAGCTTCACAGATAGCAGCTTATATTCAACATATTACTGCACGACTGACTGGCACTGAATTCTCCCACCATCCATATTACAGGGGTTACCATTGACCAGAAGGTGAAGTCAAATCAACGTACATATACAAGGGTTACAAGAGCTGGTCTGAGACTTTCAACCCTGCACTGATTAATAGACTGTATGACCATAAGGGCATGAGATATAGCAATAGATTTAGGCTATTCAGCCTATCTCTTCACTCTGAAACTGTGCCATTTTGTCGTAGTCTCTAAGACGAATGGAAATGTCTTCAATACTCTAACTATATAAATCTTTGCAGTAGTCGGTCAGCTTCAATCAAATGCGCCCCCCCCCCCATTCTTCTAAATTCCAGTGACTACACACACAGAGTCCTGAACTGCCGCTCATATAACAAGCCATCATTCCCACGATAAATCATGTCCAACACCCGTAGACCCTTCCCCAGAACAGCTCACAATAATCCAAATGCCGTCTAACCATAGTCCATTACATACTCAGGGGTATGTCTCCGCTTTTCTATTCTCACTCTCTTGAAATGAATGTTAACGTTGCATTTGATTTCCTAACTGCTAATTGAACCTGCGCATTAACCGTAAGAGAGGGCGAGGACTCAATTCCTTTGGTGCTTCAGATTTCATGAAGCCTTTTAGAACATAGTGTCTGCCTGTATTCCACCTACTGAAGTGCATAATCTCCCATGTTCCCATATGGTGTTCCATCAGCCATGTACTTTCCCAGTGTCCTAAACTATCCAAGTCTTTCTGCAGCCTCCCCACTTCCTCAATATCACGTGCCCATCCAATCATCATTGTATCATCTGCAAACCTGGCAAAACTTCCGTCAGGTCAGATGGTTCACGTAAATGGCACTTTCTGACTATCTAAGGACTGTCCACCATTGAAAAGGCACAACGCTCAAGATGCTTGACTCCATTTAGGTTAAAGCAGCATGACTGGATTTACACCTGCAAAGTCTTCACTCCTTGCACCACTGGCATTGACACCCTGCACACCATTTTATTATGAATTTACCCCCATTATGGTGATGCAGAACTTGATGGCGCATGATCGCAGTCTAGTGGGCGGCACGGTGGCACAGTGGTTAGCACTGCTGACTCACAGGGCCAGAGACCCGGGTTCAATTCCCACCTCAGGCGACTCTCTGTGTGGAGTTTGCACATTCCCCCCGTGTCAGGTGAATTGGCCATGTTAAATTGCCCGTAGTGTTAGGTAAGGGGTAGTTGTAGGGGTAGGGGTATGGGTGGGTTTCGCATAGGCGGGGCGGTGTTGACTTGTTGGGCCGAAGGGCCTGTTTCCACACTGTAAGTAATCTAATCTAATTAATGGCAATCTGTCTCAATGCTGACTGTGTTGAAGACGACAGACAGAGGTGTGGGGTGGGGATGTCGATCATAAGTGACCGGCCACGAAAGCCCCAGATGTACCTGTGTCTGTTGTCACCGCTGCAGGCAAGGTCAGTCTTTCAGTGAGTCAAATCAAAGAAAGTGATGGGCCTGGAGAGTGTTCCGGGCTGATCCTGCTTGTACCAACTAGCAGAGATATTCACATACAACTTCAGCCTCTCCCTCAAGAAGCCGAAGTCCCAACTTGATTCAAGAAAGCCATCATCAACCTCGTGAGTGAGAAAGCACTTGGAACGTGCCCTTATAGATGATGAAGTGCTTTGAGAGGCTGGTTATGGCCTACACCAACTCCAGTCTCCCAGCCTGACCTGCTGCCCTATAATGTGCCGACTGAAGTAGCGGTTTAACAACAGATGCCATACCCAAGCCTGCACGCATCCCTAGATCATCTGAACAACAAGGACACCTACACCAGACTCCTGCTCATTGACTAAAGCTCCACCTTCAAAATCATTATACCTTACAGACTAATCCCAAAATTCCACGACCTTGGTCTCGATTCGATCCTCTGCAACTGGCCCCTATGGCTTTTGACCCACAATCGTGAAGATAGGTAAAACCACCTCCTCCACAATAATAATCACCACTAAAGCTGCTGAAGGATGTGTTCTCAACACACGACAATACTCCCTGTACTCCCATGGCTGTGCCCTCAGCACCTTACTGTACGCCCTGTACATCCACGGCTGTGTCCTTAACCCTACCCCCCCCCCCCACTGTCCTCCATTCACATCCACGCCTGTGCCCTCAGCCCCTTACGGTACTCCAGCTACACCCACGGCTGTGATCTCAGCCCCTTAGTGTGTTCCCTGTACACCCACGGCTGTGCCCTCAGCCAACCACTGTAATCCCTGTGCATCCACGGTTGTTTCTGCAGCCCCCTAATGTCCTCCCTGTACAACCAAGGCTGTGTCCTCAGCCCCCTACATACTCCGTGTACAGCCACGGCTGAGTTTCCAATTTACAAACAACGCCAGCTACAAGTTCGATGATGACATCACTATAGCAGTACGGATATTTAACAACAACGCGTCGGAATATAGAAAGGCGATAGAGAGCTTGGTGGCATGGTGTATTGATAGTGACCTCTCTCTCTAATCCGGTAAACGTAAAGGACTGATCACTGACTTTAAGAAGAAAGTAGGGGAACACACCCCATCTACATTAACCGTTTGAGGGAGTGCAGTGCATCAAGTGCCTCGGAGTGATGATAACTCACAACCTGTCCTGAACTTCTCACATCGGTCCGACGGTCGGGAAGGTTCAACAATGCCTCTCCTTCCTGAGGTGATACAGGAAAATCAGCAAGCACCAGTTCTACAGATGAAGCATTGAGAGCGCATTGTCCCGGTGGATAACTACCTGGTACAGCAACTGCTCTACTCAGGACCGTGAGAAACTACAGAAGGTTGGGTGCACAGCTCTGACCAACACGGACACTAACATCCCAACCATCGATTACATTTACATGTCTCGTTGCCGCAGAAAGGCTGCCAACATCTACCCCAGATTACTGATGGAAGGGAGACAGGAAATAGCTGAGGCATTAACAGATATCCTTGAACACGGCTGATGTCCTGGAAGATTGGACAATTGTTAATCCCCATGTTTAAGAAAGGTACTTGGGATAATCCAGTCAGTTATAGACAAGTGAGACTGATGTCAGCGGTAGGGAACCTGCTAGAGAAGATACTGAGGGATAGGATCTACTCTCATTTGGATGAAAATAGTCTTATCAGTGATAGGTAACAAGTTTTTGTGCAGGGAAGGTCTTACCAACTCAATAGAATTCTTTGAGGAAATGACAAAGTTGATTGATGAGGGAGAGAAAGTAAGGACTGCAGATGCTGGAGATCAGAGCTGAAAATGTGTTGCTGGAAAAGCGCAGCATTTCAGGCAACATCCAAGGAGCAGGAGAATCGACGTTTCGGGTATAAGCCCTGAAGAAGCCCTTCCTGAAGAAGGGCTTATGCCCGAAACGTCGATTCTCCTGTTCCTTGGATGCTGCCTGACTTGCTGCGCTTTTCCAGCAACACATTTACAGCTCTGATGAGGGAGAGACTGTAGATGTCAAGTACATGGACTTCAGGAAGGCGTTTGGTATGTTTCCCCAAGGTCGGGTTATGGAGAAAGTGTAATCACATGGTGCGCCAGCTATGTGGATAAAGAACTGGCTGAGCAACAGGAGGCAGAGAATAGTAGGGGAAGGGAGTTTCTCAAAATGGAGAACTGTGACCAGTGGTTCCATTTGAGATGTTTCTGGAAAGATACATGAATGGAAAGAGAGCAAATGGATACAGATCCTTAGAAAATAGGCGACAGGATTAGATAGAGGATTTGGATCGGCGCAGGCTCGCACTAGAGAATGGCCTGTTTCTGTGCTGGAATGTTTTGTTCTAACATTATCAAAGACCCATCACACCCCAGTAATGGTCTCCCACAACCTCTTCCATCAGGCTAAAAGATATGGAAGCTTGATAACACTGTGCAGCTGGCTCATTAAAAGTTTCTTCCCGACTGTTATTAGACTGATGAATGTACTCTCTAATCTCAGGTCATGCTGATCTTGTTCACGTTGACCTTGCCTCGTGCATGCGCTGTGCAGCGTAAACTATATGCCTCTCAGACATATTTTATAGCCATCGTTCTGCACATCCTTGCTTACTATGATCTGCCTGTACACCTTGTTACAGGCCATAGTAAATGCTCATCTTCCTTCACCCAGCTCAACTCCGAGCTCTCTCTGGTCCTCACCCCCAGCACCTCCCATTCCCACCCTTAGCTCACTCTGACCCTATCCTCAGCTCCCTGTGTGCTTTGTCTCTCACTATTTCTCTCACACTCTCTGTTTCTTTGTATTTTCCTTTTCTCTGTCTTCTGTTTCTTTCCCTGAACTTACTATCTCCCCTTGTCCCTGTCAATGTGACTGTTTGTTTCTTGTTTTGTTTCCTTTCTCTGTTTTACTGACTGTCATTCTGTTTCCCTCGCTGTGTTCTCTCTCTCCTTATACGTGTCTGTCTGTTTCTCCCTCGTAGTGGTGGTGATGGCGTCTCTATTCGTTTGAAGCATGTGATGGCTCTTTGGTTGGATGTTGGCAATAAAATAAACTCAATTGTGTTTTGGTGTCTTGGACATAATTTAAATTTATTGGTTAAATTTCAATTGTTGTCAAAACAGCAACCAGAACTTGGATCTCCATTGAACAACCAATTCTTACATCTAAATATTTTGGAACTGCCTTTAGATTAGATTAGGTTACTTACAGTGTGGAAACAGGCCCTTCGGCCCAACAAGTCCACACCGCCCCGCCGAAGCGCAACCCACCCATACCCCTACATCTACCCCTACGGGCAATTTAGCATGGCCAATTCACCTAACCTGCACATCTTTGGAGTGTGGGAGGAAACCGGAGCACCCGGAGGAAACCCACGTTGACACGGGGAGAATGTGCAAACTCCACACAGTCAGTCGCCTGAGGCAGGAATTGAACCCAGGTCTCTGGCGCTGTGAGGCAGCAGTGCTAACCACTGTGCCACCGGACCGCCACCTGCTCCCAGTGCTCTGCATACTGGCAACTGAAAGCATTCTATTCATGTGCATAATAGTGTGACGGTAACAGCTCTTCCCAGGACCATAAGAAACTACAGACGGTTGTGTGCACAGCCCAGACTATCATGGAAGACAATCTTCCATCCATTTATACTTCTCATTGTCAGTGAAAGGCTGGCAACATCAAATATCTCTCCAAAACCGGTAATGATCTCCTACAACCTCTTCCAAAAGGGAGGAGATACAGAGGCTTGAAAACATGGACCAGCATGCTCAGGAACACCTTCTTCCCCACCGTAGTTACACTGGCGTATTGAAGTCTCTAACTTCTCAAATAATATTAATCTTGCAAAAGTCGCTCTTGCTTTGCGCAGCTCCTGTGCAACTGTCACCTTGTGTGCCTCACTCTGTCTAAGTGCCATTGAGGCTCAAGGTCTTCTCAAGGGCAATCAAATGAGTGAATTAATGCTGGCCCAGCCAGCGATACCTATATTCCATTAATAAATATAAGAAGATGACGACACTCAGGGAAGACAGACAGTTGGGAACAAATCGCTTTAAACATGATCTTGTATATATCTAAGATATATATATATATCTAAGTTTTTTGTGCAATGCACTTTATTCGAATTCTTATCATTTTTTTATTGAAGTTCTGCCATCAGCTGTGATCAGACTTGAAACAAATCGCTTGAAACAATGTCTTTCGTTGAATAAGCTTTGCTCCTGAATTACATCCAGCGACATTCCTACTCTGATACATTGTCCTAATCATGAAATAACGTCCGAGACAAGAACAATTTTGTGATTGAAATACTTGTAACTGGAAAAGTGGCCAGAAGAGAGCTTGAAACATTAAGTCTGAATTTTACCAACGTGCAGACAATGGTTTGTTCAATCACAGCACTGACGCAGACATGGAGATTGGGGATATTATGAGCTGGTCGTGGATAGGGTTCGTGACAGAGAGATCACGAGACATAAATCAATTCAGGACCAAAAGGGATCTCGAGGTTGTCCACAGTTTTGTTCTCAGATATTTGTAAGGGAGTGGTCTGCATTTCAGATGAATGAAGATTGCAATTTGAATTGAAGATAATAGTTTCTTTCTTTGACAAATATAAATAACAGCAATTGCAATGAAGTTCAAAATTGTTTTGGGATTAATGAATGGACAGAGGTAGAAAACACCAACAATAGAGAGAATAGGTTAGTAACACACCCTCCACCCCGCCCAAAATAATAATCAGTACTGCTGATATCCGATATGGTGGAAATTCCCAACAGAGAAAAATTTTGAAAAGTCCCAAGGAAAGCCTCCTCTCCATTGGTGTAATTACCCAGTCCATTATTCTCAGATTCAGATCTGTCCTCTCCACGTCTGTGCAGCTGCTGATCTTTGTTATTGTTGGAGCTGATGTATCTGCTCCTACACTGGGATAGCGTACTGAGTGAAGTGCCTCACCAATAGGAGAGGGAAACCCTCCAGTGATACAATTACAATGCATGGAGACTGATATCAATCACAATCACTGAGCAAACAGCTCTAGCTTTCAATACAGCACATTCAGTTCACAATATAACTGGACTGGACTGGATGCTGACATCGCTGGCTATTGGTCACATCTCCCAACCACTAATTGCTCTAGTGAAGTCAGTTGTGTGGGAGAATGATGGATGTTTTCTTTTCGCAGGCTAGATGATTCTGCTGGGTTGTACGTTTGCAATGCTGTAACCATCTTACCCTGAATTTTCACCGCTCCACAAAAAAAGTAACACAATCAGGGTGTTGTTACTGTGCTGATCTCTCCTTCACGGGAAGAAACGCCAGCCAACACACTGTCACTGGGTACAGTTGCTCTGCACATAGACAGGAAGTGTGGATTTCTCTGAATGTTCCTCTCCCTGTTCTAATAAAGAAACTTTGGACCTTCCATTCATAATATGCTTGAGTAATTAATTCATACAAATGGACAAACATTTTAATGCAGTTTTATTTGCTATGATGCAGTAATTTTACGCTTTTTGTCATCAGTCCAAAACCAAAAGTGAACTTATTCATTAAGACTTTTGAATTAATGAGTCACGTTTGGCTGGGAGATAGGGCGGAATGGGGGCAGTGGCTGTGGAGACTGCATGGGGAGTACAATGATATTCCACATGTCGTCAACACTCTTAACGTCAGATAGAATTAAATATAGTTCACAACAAGGATATTTTATATTTTATATACACACCATTTAATCATTGGGAATACAGATTGAGTAGGGTCACCGCACCTGAAGCATTAACATTGATTTCTCTTCATAGCTACTGCCAGACCTGCTGAGCTTTCCCTCCAATGTCTGTTTTTGTTTGAGGTTGTTCATATCTTGCAGGATGCTTACAATTAACAACAGATACTAATAACAAAATGTCCAGGGCCATGGAGACAAAACAGGAGAATAATATTAGAGATATCGCTCATTCCAAACTGGAAGAGACAATGGGCTAAGCTTTCACCACCTTTGTTGTAATAATTCTATGTTATGCATTGAAAGCATTTGTAGATTGGGGAGAAAAGCTTGTTCAATGAAGGACACAGAGTGTTCCATCATCAATAATCTATCCCTAATATTTCATGAAGTTCAGCTGCCTCTAAAATATATTCTAAAAAAATAGATCTCCTGAGATTTATTGGATGGTCAGAATTGTTTTTACTTTCTATCTTAAAGAAGAAGCAGATTTAGGTTGTAATTCAGGTGTCACAGGAATACCAACTGTAATAGAACGAGAAATGACCACATTGTCCAAATATTACCAAGTTCAACGTGTAGACCTGTCAAGAAACATGAAATATAGAGATAATGGAAACATGAAATATAAACAGAAATTGCTGGAGAAACGAAAAAGATGAGGAAGTATCTGCAGAGAGCAACAGAATTAACATATGTCATATGATGTGACACTGTTCTGAAAAGTCATATTAGAATCAAAGGTCAATTTTTTGCATCTCTGCTCAGATGTTGCGAGATCTACTGAGTTTCGCTCCAGCTCTTTTGATTTCTTTCTTCTTTCTGAACTGTCACAAAGTGTCTGATCTGAATGATAACAACAAAGTTGTTATCTCAGTTGAATCTTGAGTAATTTGTTATGGACATTAAATGAGAAATTACAAAGTTTCTGTTTGACTAGGGCTCTAAATATCGATGACGTATTGTATTGTGAGACCTTGCGATGAAAATGTTGAACAAAACAGAAGTTGCTGCAACTGCTCAGTAGGTCTGGGAGCATCTGTGCCGAGAAATCACAGTTAACGTTTCAGGTCCAGTGCCCCATCCTCAGAGCTGATGGTAATACGGAAAATATTGGTTTATATGTAGAAAAGACTGGATGGTGAGATTGGATGAGAAACCATCACTATTCAAGAAAATCGGGATCTGGACTTCATTCAAAATTAAGAAAGGATTTCTTGTACTCTCTCTTCTATCGCTCGGTCCTTGGTCAGGTTGTAAATGTACTATATATTTCTAAATCTCCATCAAGTGCAGACAGCATGTTTTTTTTTCTCCCCTACCGTGGTGTTTCAATATTTTTGATTATTTTCCAATATGTATTTGCTTCCAATTCAAGGTGGACATGAGAATATGGCTTGACCCTCCGCAGTTTGCCCATAATATAGAATTTAATTGAATATTTATCCCCATCACACCTGTTGAATTAAACAAACAATGCATGAGTCCATGTCCATCCTGCAGATGAAACATTTCGTCAGCTCTGGCAATTGCATGGAATGTTACAAAGAACAGTGCCACACAAAATGCTAATGTTCCAGCGCAAGATGCCAAACCCAGTTTATCCTAATTTATTTCCGAGGTTTATAAATAAAACATGCAGAGGGGCGGAGTGTAAAAAGTGAATTCAACTCTGTGTCGAAAATGCTATTTGTGGCTCCCTCATAAAATGTGTTAATTGCATCAGTCATAAATTCACCAAAATAGGGAAAGCAAGAAACTGGAATTGTCAAATAATCCTCTGAATAACATCTGGAGAACAGGAAGGAAATCATGGCTTGTTTGTGATATTCAGAAATGACGATTGTGAGAATGTGGAGGTGGGGAGCAATGAAATAATGATCAATGTTGTGGATGACACAAAGATGGGCTGGGTGGATCACAGTCAGGAGGGAAGTGTTAGGCTACAGGAGGATTTAAACAAATTATTCAGATAGCCAGATCAATGGCCTGATGAACTTTAACACCAATAAATTGGGAAGATGCAAGTCAGAAGTAACAAGACAAGTAAGTACTCAAAAGTGAGTATGAAAGAGGACGGCTAGATTTGCTCGTTTTTTTCTTTGCAACAGGAAAGTTTGAGGAGGGAATCTGGTACAGGTGTGCAAGAGCATAAGGGGTATGGAGAGGATGAACAGACAACAGCTATTTTCCTGAGTCAAAGGATCAAAAAATAAAGGACACACTTTTAAAGAGAAAGGGAGGGGTTTGAGAGAGAATTTGTGGAATGTGTTTCGAACTGAGAGGGTAGCCTGAATCTGGAATGTGTTGTCTAGGAAGGTGGTTGAGGCAGGTAACGTCACAAACGTTTAAAAAGCCTTTGGATGTGCACTTGCTGGCACAGGCGTGATGAGCCTGTTTTTCATTGCATGATTCTTTGCAGTGGCAGCCATGAACACTCTGGTATATTCTGAAACAATAAGCAATGGCATTTGCTGCTTTGTTCCTTTGATGGTAATCAGTAAGTTTCTGTATTCCAAAGCAGCAGCATCTCATGCAGCTTCAGCACTTACTCAACCAAAGTCAGCCCAGCCATCTCTGGGAACATCCAGGGTAATTCACATGCTCTGTGCAAGCATTGGCCAACAACAGCACTGACACTATTCTAGCTGTTTGCCACCATTATTATACTTACAGCCATAATTTGAACTCAGCTTTTCCTCCATTATAATAAACACCTCTAGCAATAAGGATGTTATTTCGCTGAACCATAATAAATTATTTCCCAGGTATTCACTTTGAAAAAAAGCAAGTTTTCCTGTGTTTTTTCTGCTAGTTGTTTCTCACAGAATTCCCCAACCCACCCTCTTTCCACTTTATCATTTTCTTGTGCACTGTCTCTCTGCTCTCACACACCTCACTCCCTCACATCCCCCACACTCTCCATCCTTATTTATTAATCCCTGAAAAACTTGCGCCTAATCTCTATAATGTATTCCAACTCCCAACTCACATTTTGGACTGATTTGATTCCTTCTCTCAGTATGGTCATTAGACTGGCCGTGCTTGATGTCCTATTCACCTCGACCTTCTGCTCAGTTCCTCATATGCTGCTTTAGTTCTCACTCTCCTGGTTTATTCAAATCCATCTGACTTGCACTAGCACACCTCCCGACAAGGATGTTGGAGCTCGTCCAGTTAAGATACAACCTGTATTCTTTGTACAGGTGCTCGCCTGTCTTGGAAGAGATCGCAATGATCCAACAATCTGAAATCCCCACCCTTGAACGAGCTTGTTAACAACGAGTTAAGCTATACTGCCTTCCTCATCCATCCCTCTTTCCACATGGCACGGGGATTAATCCAGAGATTATAGAGGATTGTTTTCTGTCTCTGTCTATGCCTCTCTCTCCGTCTGTCTCTCTCGCCCTCTCTCTCTCTCGCACCCACACCCCCCCAAAAAAAACACACACACATTCATAAGACAGACAGACAGACAGACAGACAGACACCAAATTACTTTGTAGAAGAATACAAATAACCTTAAAATAATGGAAATGATAAAACGAATGAAGGATTTAGTTAAAGGGAGGATGAGAGAAATTGCGCTTCTTGTGGATGTCAGTTTGCTCGCTGAGCTGAGGAGTTAATTTTCAGATAGTTCATCACTGTACTAGGGAACATTATCAGTGAGCCTCTGGTGAAGTGTTGGTATTATGTCCCACTTGCTATCTGTGTGTTTAGGTTTCTTTGAGTCAGTGATATAATTTCCAATATTGGTGATTTTATGTCCGGTTCTTTTTCTCAGAGAGTGTTAGATGGAATCAAAATCGATGTGTTTGTTGATAGAGTTCCGGTTGGAATGCTCTACTTCTAGGAATTCTCGTGCGTGTGTCTGTTTGATTTGTTCTAGATGGACCAAGTCGAAATGGTGTACTTCCTCATCTTTATGTAAGGATACTAGTGATAGTGGGTCATGTTTTTTTTTTCTTGATAGCTGTTGTTCATGTATCCAGGTGGCTAGTCTTCTGCCTGTTTTTCCAATGCAGTGCTTGTTACAGTTCTTGTAAGGCTTATTCTTCCTGGAGGATAACAGACAAATTTGTGAACTTATTGCAGTTCTCAAAAGTATGAAATAAAGTTGTAGAGTAAAACAGGAATACTCTGTTTCCGTTAGTTGGCATTACAGCATCAAGGAGTTCTAATTCCAAGATTGTTAACAAAAGAACTAGGTTTGAGATAAGGAAAAACTTCTTTATTCAGAGAGTTGATAGGATTTGGAATGGACTGACTGGGAGAGTTGTGGATGAAGATCAAAAAGAGATCTGGATATGTATTTGGAAATATGAATTTAACAGGCTGCAGAGATAAGGCTAGCAAATCGGAGGGGCTTTGGAGACATTCCTGGAGCTGATGCACAAACTCTATCATGTGTCTGATGTGAATAAAAGTCAGTATACGATTATTTCCCGTTGTAAATGCTCCCACATATCTGATTATTTAGTGCAGCATAAGCATTTAAAATGCAAGTATTGCAAGACCATCTTCATTATACAGTCTAATTATTGCTCAGAACATTAATATTTTAAATGTTACAAATCAATTACGAAAAGAAATCGGTCATTGTTTTGGCACAAGTCTCTTTGAAAAGGTCTGATTTTTCACTCACACGATAATATGTTTATCGTTTTTGTTCACTGTCTGCATTTCAAATTAAATAACATTTTTGCTAAAATTAGTGAAACAATTTTTCTTCAAATTATTGTTTCACGAAAGTTTGATAACACAAATCATTTATTTAGTTGAATATTCACAGTGCATGTTGAATTATAGCCATTTCTAATTCGCTGGCAAATAGCTGAAGGTTGTACATTTCAGTGAGAAATTAAACTTATTGATTATGTATAAATGTATAAGAACACTAATTCTATTTGATTATTCAATCGTTTGCTCACCCTGCACATGTAATCATTCAGAAGCCAACCGCTTTCAAAATGTTGGAGTGACAATGCATTATTTTGAATCCTGACATTGTGTGTGTAATTCTGATCGCCAGAAGAGTTACATCCATGTTGTTTGTTTGATACAAAATAAAATGTACATTCTTTATTTCTGTGTGAGAAAGTCTTGACAGAAGTTTATATTTTTGATCCATAAATATAGAATCAGCCTAATTCTTTTCAGAGATTATAGTTCAGTTGAATAATCATAGTTGATGTCTTATTTTTGCCTAACTCACTCAACTTAGCAAACATATGATTAATACATGGGTCACCCAACAGACTGTATCTGAAGAAAAGAGCAGCAAATGACAAGTCAAGAATCACGTTAATAACTGAACTTGGCGGAGCCTGCCTGATATAGGACACCATACATACTGGCATTCAGGTGAATGGAACAATAAACAACATAACTGGAAGTTTTGGGCTAACGTCTCTCCCCAGCTTCTTGATCTTACACATTCAACAATTGATAAGAATCGACAGGCTGGGTGTAATATAAAATACAGAACAGTACAGCACATTGCAGACCCTTCGACGCTTGACGTCCTGCCAATCTTTTATCCTACTCGAAGATCAGACTAACTGACATACCAAGACATGCTGGTCTGGTGACAGGTACAGTGCACAGTCAGCCATTCTTACTTCCTGTTCTTTTCTGATGTGCAGCTGCCTTGAAATGTCTGTTCAAACCAAACAGATTGAATGAAATTCAAGCAGTCGAGACGACGTTCAGGACTGTGTATTTCAATCAAGATTTAATGATGGATGGAATTCCAGAATAACATAATCAATGAATGAAAAACAGGGCAACACAAGAAATAGCAGTTGAGTACAGCATGTGGTTCCAAGTAGGCCTCATGGTGTTACCGATAGATTATCAATCCCGACAATTAGATCCTGTTCTTTGGACCCAGGTTCGAATCCTGCCACTGCGGATGGTGGAAATTCCATTCAAAAATTTTAAAATATCCCTGGAATTATGAATCTACCTGTGAAAATAAAATCCTTGCCGATTTTTAGAAAACTCTATCTGGATCGTTAATATCCTTCAATGAAGGAATCTTCTATCCTCACCTGGTCTGGCTGACATGCAAATCCAGACCCAAAGCAACGTCATGGACTCCCAAGCGCTCCCTGAAATGGTCCAGTGAGTCATTCACTTGTACCAATGGTTACAAAGTTTCAAAGAAATGAAACCGGCTGGACCACCTGGCATCAAACTGTGCACTGGAAAAGTCGACATTAGAAACATCACTGTAGAACCTCCAAAACCTTCCTTACTATCATCTAAGGGGTAGTGCCAAAACTGGGACAACTGCCTTCAGGTTATTCAAGCAACAGCCTGACATAGTCATACTCACGGAATCATACCTTCCAAAAGTAACCCAGCCACCACCATCACCATCCCTGGATACGTCCTGCCCCAAAGGCAGGACCGATCCAGCAGAGGGGGCAGCTCAGTGAGATATAGTCGGTTGGTAGTTGCTCTGGGAGTCTCCAGAATTGACTCCAGACCTAATGAAGTCCCATGGCTTCATATTAAACATGGACAAAGAATTCTCTTACTGATTACCACGTAATGTTATTCCTCATCTGAATCAGTGCTCCGCTATGTTAAACAACACTTGGAGAAAGCACTGACTGAGGCAAGGGCACAAAGTGTATTCTGGCTGGGAGATTTCAAAGTCGACCACCAAGAATGGATTGGCAGCAGTACTATTGATCAGGCTGGTGAGGTCCTAAAGGACATAGCTACTAGATTGGGTCTGCAGCAGGTGGTGAGAGAAAGAACAGGAGGGGGAAAAAAATCAAAAATGACCTCATCCTTACCAATCTACCAACTACAGACGTATCTGTCCCTGACAGTATCGGTAAAAGTCTCGTGGTCAGGTTCAGAATAAATTCTATTGTGTTGTGTGGCACTATCACCATGCGAAATGGCACAGATTTCGAAGAGATCTAGCAACTCAAGACTAGCATCCATAAGACACTGTAGATCATTAATAGCAGCAGCACTGTACTCCAGCACAAGCTGTAATGTGACGACCCATCATATCCCCCCACTCAACCATTACCATCAAGGCAGAGGATCAACTCTGGTTCAATGGAGAGTGCAGGAGGGCATGCCACGAGCAGAACTAGGAATATACAAAGAAAAAATATTAGCTGAAGCTTCCAAACAGAAATACTTGCGTGCCAAATAACATAAACAGCAAGGGACAGACGGAACTGAGCTATCCCACAATGAATGCATCAGATTTAAGCTCTGCAGTCCTCCTAATCTGATCATGGATGGTGGTGGATGATCAAACAACTCACTGGAGTCGGAGTCTCCACAAATATCCCCATCCTCAATGATGGAAGATCCCAGAACATCAGTGCAAAAGTTAAGGCTGAAGCTTTCGCAGCAATCTTGAGTCAGAAGTTTTGAGTGGATGATCCATTTTGGCCTCCTCCCGTAGTCCCCATCATTACAGATAGCAGTCTTCAGCAAGTTCGATCGACTGATATCAAGATACGGTTAAAGGTACTGGATACTGCAAAGGCAATAACCCTGATAACATGCCGACAATAGTCCTGAAGACTTGTACTCCAGAACTTCCCGCTTCCCTAGACAAGCTGTTCCAGTACGGTTGCAAACAGACAATGGGGAAAACTGCTCAAGTATGCTCTGTACATAAAATGGAGGACAAATTCAACCCGACCCAATACCGCCTCATCAGTCTAGTCTCCATCATCAGTAAAGTGATGGAAGGTGTCATCAACAGTGTTATCAAGCAGCACCTGCTCAGGGACGCCCATTTTGTGTTCCACCAGGGTCACTCAGCTCCTGACCTCATCACAGCGTTGGTTCAAACATAGAAAAAGGAACTGAATTCCAGCCCTTGATATCAAGGCTGCATTCTGCCAAATGTGACATCAAGGACCCCAAGCAAAAACGGAATCGTAGACCAACACTGCATTATTGGAGTCATACCTGACAGATAGGAAGATGGTCATTGTTGTTGGAGGTCAGTCATCTCAGCTCCAGAACATCTCTGCAGTAGTCCCTTAGGATAATGTTCTCGGTCCAAACATCTTCAGCAGCTTCAACAATGACCTTCCTTCCATCATAAGGTCGCGAGTGGGGATTATCCAGGCTTGGGCTGACAAGTTGGAAGTAACATTCGTGCCACGCAAATCCAGACAATGACCATCACGAATAAGAAACAACATAACTACTTGTTATTCAGCAGCATTATCATAACTAAATTTCCCCACTATCAAAATCCTGCAGCGTATTATTGACCATAAATTCAACTGGACTCGTCACAGATAAGAGCAGATCAGAGGCTAGGAATACTGCGCGATTAACTCACCTTCTGACTTCCCAAAGCCTGTCCAACATTTACAAGGCACAAGTCAGGAATGAGATGTAATAATCCTCACTTGCCTGACTGACTGCAGCCCCAACAACACTAAAGAAGCTTGACACCATCCAGGATAAAGCAGCCCATTTGATTTGCACCACATCCACAACCATTCACTCCCTTCACCACGGTCACTCAGGAACAGCAGTGCGTACTATCTACTAGACACAAAGCAGAAATTCCACAAAAATCCTCAGAGAACTCCTTCCAATTTCACGAACACTTCCATATAGACTGACAAGGGCAGTAGACTTTTGGGAACACCACCAACTTCAAATTCCCCTCCAAACCAGTCAACATCCTGATTTGGTAATATATCGCAGTTTCATTCCCTGTCGCTGGTTCTAAACACTAGAATTCCATCCTTAATCACTAGTGGGTCAACGCACAGCACGTAGATTGCACCAGTTCGAGAATGTAGCTCACCACCACCTTCTCAAGGGCAACTCGGGACGGGCAAGAAATGCTGGGCCCGTCCAGTGATGCACACATCCAAAAAATATTTTTTAAACAAGTATTTCCAAGTCGAGCATCTCGATAGGACAGATTATCAGATTTGAACACGAACAGGCAAATAGTGTTTCTAATAGTGAATATTTTAGACTTTTTCTGTTATTGGAAAGGTGTTCCGTATTCAATGACATATTGTTGCTGAGTGCTGTGATAAATTGCACCTTTTTAGTTAAAATCAACAATACTGGTGTAACAGGCTCAATATTTCAAAATGACCAGATTAAAAATGACAATTATAATAGAGACAATGTACTCCCGCCAGGTAAGACTCACAGATTGTACTTTACATTCAACAGATTAATGGACTACTGGCTACACTGAATCCTCCCACCGTCTATATCACAGGGGTTACCACTGACCAGAACGTGAAGTCAAATCAACTTTTTAATACAAGAGCAGATCAGAGAGTTACAATTCTGCACTGTGCTGTTTTAGCATTGTCTCTCGGTCTAGTGGAAATATGTTCTACACACTGACTGTATCAATCTTTGCAGTAATCGATCAGTTTCAATCAGATGCCCCCCCCCCCCGCCAATCTTCTAAGTTCCATTGAGTACACACACTGCCGCTCATATGACAAGCCTTCTTCCCTCAGCAGTTCACAATATGCGAAATGCCGTCTGACCATTGCCTATTACCTTCTCAACAGTATGTCTCCTCTCTTGTATTCTTGTTCTCTTGAAATGAACGCGAACATTGCATTTGCTTTCGTAACTGCCAACTGAACCTGTACATTAACCATAAGAAAGGACGAGTGATTCAAAATCCTTTTGTGCTTCAGATTGAATGGATCCTATCAGAACATAGTGTCTGCCTCTATTCCGCCTATCAAAGTGAATAATCTCACACGATTCCACATTGTGTTCCATCAGCCACATGTTTTCCCACAGTCCAAAACTGTCCAAGTCTTTCTGCAGCCTCCCCACTTCCTCAATATCATCTTCCCAGCAAACCATCACTGCATCATCTTCAAACTTAGCAAAGCTGCCTTCAGGTCCTTTGTCCAATTTGTCCATATATAATACATTTCCTGGCTCCCTAAGGACTGCCCACCATCTACAAGGCACAACACTCAAGGTGCTTGACTCCATTCATGTTGAAGCAATGACTTGAGTGGAATTACGCCTGCAAAATCTTCACTCCCTGCTCCACTGACTCTCAGTAGAAGCACACCCTGCCCCGTTTTGTGGTGAGTTTACTTCATTATTGTGCACAATCCCAGTCTATTGATGGCATTCTGTCTGGACAAACTGTGTGTTGATGACGATGGAGGGAGGTGGGGGAAGGAAGGTCTATGATGAATGACTGTGTGACTGCCAGGTTAAAACCTGCCCCGACAGCTCCGGGTGTATCGGTGCCCGCTGTCACCGCTGCAGACATGATCAGTCTTCCTGAGAGTCAAGGCAAGGGAAGCGACAGACCTGGATGATGTTCCCGGCTGTGTACTCAGAGCCTATGAGGACCAACTGGTAGAGGTATTCATATACAACTTCAGCTTCTCCCTCTTACAACCCGAAGTCCCAACCTGCTTCGAGACGACCACCATCATCCTCGTAAGTGAGAAAGCACATGTAATGTGCCTTAATGACTCCCGCCCAGTGGCTCTGACCTCAATAATCATGGAGTGATTTGAAAGGCTGGTTATGGCCCACATCAGCTCCCGTCTCCCAGCCTGACCTGATCCTTTATAATTTGCCTACTGATGTAACAGGTCCAGAACGGATGCCATACCCCGATCCCTGCACTCATCCCTGTGACATCAAGACAACAAGGACACTTATACCAGACTCCTGCTCACTGACTAGAGCTCCACATTCAACATCGTTATCCCCTCCAGACTGATCTCAAAATTCCGTGACCTTAGTCGCGGCTCCACCCTCTGCAACTTGATCCCCCGGTTTCAGACCCACAGATCACAATCTTTGAAGAGAGGTATCTGCACCTTGACCACAATCACACTCAACACTGGATACCCCAAGGATGCATCCTCAGCCCCCTACTGTACTCCCTGTACACACGCGGCTGTGTTGCCAAACTCCAAACAATGCCAGCTGCAAGTTCGCTGAAGACATGCCCACGTAAATACAGATATCCCCTGCTTTTCAAAAGTTCGCTTTTCCCCGCTTCCCTTTCCAAATGACCTACATTAGGACCTGTTTTCGCTAATCAAAAGAAATCCAAAGAGGATTTTCACTTTTACGAAGATTGCCGAAATATTTCCCATACAAATGAATGCTTCTTCACTTTACACAATATCGGCTTATGAAAGGAACACTGTACTTAAAATCCCAGAGCAGTTACCATGTCACACGAATAGAATGCTTTCAGTTGCCAGTATACAGAGTAACAGTAAGAGATACAGCTCATTCTAAGCTGGAAGAGACAATGAGTTGAGTTTCCTCAACCTTTGCTGTAATAATTCTGTGATATGTATTGAAAGACTTTGGGGGCGGGGGTGGGGGGTGGGGGGGTGGGGGGGGGCGGGAAAGCTTGTTCAATAAAGGACACAGTCTGTTCCATCAACAAAAATCGATTCTTATTATGTCATGAAGTTGAGTTGCAATGAAAAGTGTTTTAAAACAAAGTGGTTTTATGGGATTTACAGGATATTCAGAAACATATTTTTTTTTCTCTTTGAATCTTATAGAAGAAACAGATTTCGGCCTTAATACACGTGTCACAGACACACCAACTGTAATAGGAACACAGTGTCCAAATACAACCAAGGTCAACATATAGACCTGTCAAGAAACATGAGAAATAATGATATGCAAACATGAGATACAAACGGAAAATGGTGGAGAAACAAAATAAAAACATGAAGAAGTATCTGCAGATAGAAACAGAGTTAACATATTGATTATGATGTGAAATTTCCGAAAAGTCAAAGGTTAATTCTGTGCATCTCTGCTCAAATTCTGCCAGATTTGTTGAGTTTTGCTCCAGCTCTTTCGATTTCTTTTTCTTTCTGAACTGTGACAAATTGTCTGATCTGAACGAAAACAGCAAAGCCCCTGTCTCACTTGGATCTCGAGTAATTTGTTATGGACATTAAATGAAAAATTACAAAGTTCCTGTGTTTGACAAGGCTCTAAATATTGATGACGTATTGGATTGTGAAAACGTGCCATGAAAATATTGAAACAAAAACAGAAGTTGCTTCTAAAGCTCAGTAGGTCAGGCAGCATCTGTGACGAGAAATCACAGTTAACGTTTCGGGTTCAGTGACCCTTCCTCAGAACTGATGGTAGCTAGGAAAATGTTGGTTGATATGCAGAAGGGGCTGGACAGATGTTAATGGAGATTGTTAGTGGCTACACATAGAGGGTGTGTAATGGAAGGCGATGTGAGAACTAGGCCTGGTGTATTATTGGTCGGGGGCGAGGACATTTGGGAGTTCAGGGCCGAAAATAATTGAACTTGATTTTGAGTCTGAAGGGAGTAGGGTCCTCACACGGTAAATGAGGCGTTGTTCTTCCAGTTTGCATAGACTTTTCCTGGAACACTGCAGCAAGCCTGACATAGAGATATTAGCCAGGGAACAGGATGCGGTATTAAACTGGCAGGCAACTGGAAGCTCAGGGTCATTTGTATAGGTACACTTTGGATATTCAGTGAAGTGGTCACCCAGGCTACCGTTAGTTTCCCCAATGTAGAGGAGACCACATTGTGAGAAGCGAATTGAGTAGACTAATTGTGGGAAATGGCGGTAAGGTGCTGCTTCATCGGACGGTGTGCTTGGGCCCTTGGATAGTGAGAAAGGAGGACAGAAGTGCGAACATGTTACACTTTCGGCAGGGGCAAGTGAAGTGGGCCTGTGGTGGGGGTGAGGGTGGGGTAATGGGAGTGAATAAAGAGTGGAAAAAGGGTGTCCTCCAGAAGGCGGACAATTTTGAGGAAGAAAATATGTATCTGGTGATGGCATCTTGCTGGAGGTGGGGGAAATGGCAGCTGATAATCCACTTCATGTGAATGCAGGTGGGATGGTAGTCCAGTACAAGATGAATTCACTCGCTGTGGCAGGAGAGTAGAGAGACGGTGAGAATAGAAATGCAAGCGGTGGGTCAGACCTGGTTGAGGGCCCTCTCAAGAACAGTGCTGGGAAATCCTCAGTTGAGGAAGAAGATGGACATTTTGGAAATTGACATCATTAGAAGCAATGCGGTGGAGACAGAAAAAATTGTGGAATGGAATGGAGTATTAGCAAGAAACAGGTTGTGAGGGTGTATACCCCAGGTAGCAGTGGCAGTCGGTTGGTTAATACTGGATATTAGTGGCCTGTCGAGCCCCAGAAATGGAAACAGAGATGCCGAGGAAAGGAAGTGATGAGTCAGAGAAAGACGAGGTGAAAGTGAGGGAGGGATGCAAATTGGAAGTGAGATTGATGATTTTTTTCAAATTCAGGACAAGAGAGAGAACCATAATCGATGATAGAATCTATGCATTGGAGAAAGTGTTGTGCATGTGTCTGGAATAGAAGTGGAACAGGGAATTGTCTGTGTACCCCTTGAAAAAACAGGTATGACTGGAGCCCACGTGTGTATCCATGCACCCCCTCTGTGTGGCAGGAGTAGGCAGAAGCAATGGGTCTGCCCGAGCAGTTCTGTTTGTGAATTTTCAGGAGGAGCTAGAAGTGAGCTCTGCTATCAGAGGACAATCAGCTTGGGGACCGTTGGGTGGGGGCAAGTAGGGTGGGAATGACCAGATGAAATGTGGTCAATTATCATAGTTGATACAATGGCCTGATGTGCCATGGTCGGGTCCAGCAGGTGATATGAGGAGATAACTGAGAGCTGGCCCTCAGTCTCTGCAATGTAGAGGGCAGTCTACCAGACTACAGCAGCATCACCCTTACCAGCACAGGCTGAATAACAAAGTCAGGTTTGGATCAAAGCACACGGCATACAGCCTGTTCAGAGGGTGATTTGTTGGATTGGGTGAGGGGATGCAGAGAAATTAAGACAATCAATGTCACATCGAACATTCTCAATGAACAGATTGAGTTCAAGCAAACAGCAGAGGGAGAGGTCCAGGTGGAGGAAAAGTATTGGAGCTATTCGAAGAGTCTGTGGAACAGGGAACAAGAAACAAGAACCGAGGAGAAGATGGTGGGAGAAGAGTTCAACGTCATGCCGTACCCGAAAATCATTAAAGTCGGGACACAGTGGGATAACGCAGAGACCATTGTTAAGTACAGAACATTCAACATCATAGTGTGGAAGGGAAGGAGGGAGAGTGAAGACACAACAGGAGGTGCATTTGGGGGAGGGGATGCAGTCAGAGTGCAAGGCACGGGTGGGGAGTCAGGTTCCAAGGGGTCATAGGCATCTCTGTGTTATTGCATCTTGTGGGCCTCATATATCTGATGAGCATGGCGAATGAGCCGGAGAAAGAAATAGAACTGGGGAGTGGTGCAGCCTTGAGCCAAAGGGATGTGATGCTTTTGCACAGATAAAATGTTGATATTACTGGCACTGCAATCACATGATCAGTCCTCAGGAAGTAACTGAATGAAAATGAACGCAATCTTATTGTAATGCCCTGATTTCATTGGAGTGACACTCAATCAGCAAAGCCTTACTTTTCTGAGATTTTAGACAAAACTGTGAAAACATAATAAATGTTGATGGTATTAACAGGACAAAGTCATCCATGGTTTTGGCAGGTATTAGCAAGCGCAGAGTTTATTTGTCATTGTCAGAAGCTCTGGGGAAGGTGTCATCGTTCAGTGAGGAAATTACCAGGACAGAATTTCCTCCGATTCCCATTGACCCCTGTTTACTCAGGGTCCATGATGCCACATGAATCAAATACGACTTTGATGCAAGGGAAGTTACTCTGATCTCACCTCAAAAGAGGTAAACCGTTAAAATCATAAAAAGCAAAAGTGTAAAACACGGCTTGTTTGAACAATGTGCTCACTGTACTCACAATGTTTATGGGAAAACTGATGCATGGACTTCTGATTTTGAGGAAAGGTTCATCCTATTTGTGATGAGGCTGTTTGGTTATGCACTGTGACATGGAGACAGAAAGATACTCCACTCTGGACCATTGGGAACAAAACCATCCTGTTCACGGTGCATCAGACAGTGACAGACACACACTATTGTCTGTTCCGATTGCACATTGATCATCCCAATCTCAACATTCACTGATGATCAATAGCAGAACAGAAGCCAGCAGCTCCCATCATCCCAGTTGGAAAGGAAAAAGGGAATGCGACGGTCAGATGAAGTGGGTGTAATTGGGGAATTGGTGTAACTTACAGTGGGAGTGACAGAAGGAGGATGTAAATGGAAATCATCAGTGGAAGAGCATGTAGCAGCAGAAGGGGTAGTGCAAGGGAAGTAGGAGTGTGAGGAAAGAGTAGGACGAAAGAGGAAGAATGACGGATGAAGTTTTAGTGACAAGGAAAAACTTGTTTTTGGGGAAGCGGGATTGGGTGCGAAAACATCATTGTTCAGGAAAATCGAGATCAGGTTTCCATTCAAAATTAAGAAAAGATTTCATGTTCTTTTTTTTCTATCACTTGATTGTTGTTAAGATGATACATGTACTCTATATTTCTGAATCAAGTGCAGAGGATTGTTTTTTCTTGTCTTGTGTGGTGTTTCAACATTTTTGATTTTTCTTTACAGAATGTATTTGCTTCCAATTCAAGGTAGACATGAGAATATGATTTGATCTCCTTCCGTTTGTCCATAACATAGAATTTAATTGAGTATTTATCCTCATCACATTAGCTGATTTAAACAAACAATGAATTAGTCTGTGTCCATCCTGCAGATGAAAAATGTCTCCAGCTCTGGCTATTGCAGTGCCACCAAAAGGTTAATGTTGCAGCGCAAGATGCCAAACCCTAGTTCATCCTAAATTACTTACAAGCTTTATGTATAACACATGCAAAGTGTAAAAGGTGAATTCAACTCTGTGTCAAAACTGTTATTTCTGGCTTCCTCATAAAAGATGTCAACCAAATCATTCTGTAATTTGACCAAAATAAGAAAAAACAGAGACTGGAATTCTCAAATCTTCCTCTGAATAACATCTGGGAAACAGGATTGAAATCACGGTTTGTTTGTGATATTCATAAATGACGTTGGTGAGCATGTGGAAAATGGGGGGTGGGGGCAGTGGAATGCTGACCAATGTTGTAGATGACACAAAGCTGAGCTGAGTGGCTCACAATCAGGAGAATATAAATAGATTATTCAGATAGCCAGATCAATGGCCGATGAAATTTAACACTAATAAATGTGGGATGATGCATGTCAGAAGTAATAAGACAAGTGAGTGCTCAAACTATGAATGGGGAGGGCTAAGATTGCTCGTTTTTTCTTTGCAGCAGGGAAGGTTGAGGAGGGAACCTGCTACAGGTATACTGGAGTTTAGGGGTATGGAGATGATGAACAATCAGAAGCTGTTTCCATTAGTCAAAGGGTCAAAAACAAAGGAATGCAGTTTTGAAGTGAAAGGCAGGGATTTGAGAGAGGATTTGTGGAATGTGTTTCGTACTGAGAGGGTGGTATGAATCTGGAATGCATTGTCTAGGAGGGTCGTTGAGGGAGGTAACCTCACAAACATTTAAAAAGCCTTTGGATGTGCACTTGCTGGCACAGATGTGATAGGCCTTTAATTCGTTTCATGATTCTATGCGATGGCAGCCAAGAATGCTCTGATATATACTGAAGCAATAAGCAATGGCAGTTGCTGATTTGTTCCTTTGACTAGACTCAGTAAGTGGCGAGATTACAAACCAGAATCATCTCATGGAGTTTCAGCCCTTTCTCCACCGACAGCATCCAAGCCATCTCTGGGAACATCCAGGGTAATTCACATGCTCAGTGCAAGCATTGTCTAACAACAGCACGAGCATTTTTCCAGATATTTACCACCATTATTATAGCTACAGCAATGTCATGGACACAGATTTTCCTTCAATATAATGCAGACTTCTAGCTATGAGGGTGCTATTTCTCTGAAGCATAATAAATTACTTCCCAGATGTTCACTTTGATAAAAAGCAAGTTTTCCTGTGTTTTTCTGCCAGTTATTTATCACAGAATTCCCCACTCCACTCCACCCCTTCAATATTTACCCTTTAATATGTTCTTGTGCACTGTCTTCCTAATCTCTCACACCTCAATCCCTCACACCCCCCACACTCTCCATCCTCTTTTGTGAATCGCTGATAAACCTGAGCCTCATCTCTATCATTTATTCCAACTTCCATCTCACAATGTGAACTGATATGATTCCTTCCCTCAGCATGGTCATTCGACTGGCCATGCCTGATGTGCTATTCATCTCGACCTTCTGCTCAGTTTCTGACCCGGTGCTTTGTTTAGTTTAAATCCACTCGACATACACTTGCAAAGCTCCCCAAAAGGATGTTATTGCTCCTCCAGTTAAGATGCAATCTGTCTTTTTTGTACAGGTCCCACCTGTCCTGGAAGAATTCCCAATAATCCAAACATCTGAAACCATCAACCCTGAACTAGCTTTTTAACAACATGTTAAACTATACCGCCGTCCTAATCCTTACCTTTATTCCATATGGCACGGGGAGTAATTCAGAGATTACAGAGGATTGTTCTGTCTCTCTCTCTCACACACATATACACACACACAATCAGACAGACACCATATTACTTTGCAGAAGAATACCAATAACCTTATAAATAATCAGAATGATAACTGGAATGAGGAATTTATTTAATTAAAGGACGAGAGAAATTGCATTTCTTCTGGATGTCAGTTTGCTCACTGAGTTGGAGAGTTCATTTTCCGATGGTTCATCACAATACTAGGAAACATTATCAGTGAGTCTCCGGTGAAATGCTAGTGTTATGTCCCACTTTCTATTTAAGTGTTTAGGTTTCCTTGAGTCAGTGATGTAATTTCCAGTATTGGTGATTTCATGCCTGGTCCTTTTCCTCAGAGAGTGTTAGATGGTATCAAAATCGATGTATTAGTTGATAGAGTTCCGGTTGGATTGCCATGCTTCTAGGAATTCTCGTGGGTGTCTCTGTTTGGCTTGTCCTGGATGGATGTGCAGCCCTAGTCTAAATGATATACCTCCTCATCCGTATGTCAGGATCTAGTGAGAGTGGGTCATGTCTTTTTTCTGGTTAGTTGTTGTTCATGCATCCAGGTGGCTAGTTTTCTTCATGTTTTTCCGAAGTAGTGTTTGTTACAGTTCTTGCAAGGCTTATTCTTCCTGGAGCAGAACAGACAAAGATGTGAACTTATTGTGGTGCTCAAAAGTATGAAGAAAGTTGCAGAGTAAAACAGGAAAACTCTGTTTCCGTTTGTTGGCATTACAGCATCAAGGAGTTCTAATTTCAAAATGGTCAGCAAAAGAGCTGGGACTGAGATACATAAATACTTCTTTTTTGAGAGAGTTGTTCGGATTTGGATTAGACTGCCTGGGAGAGTTGTCGATGACAATTCAATAAAGAATTGGATATATATAATTGGAAATTATGAATTTAATGGGCTACAGAGATAGGGCTGGCAAATGGAAGGTGCTTGGGAAACACAGTGGTCAATGGCCTCCGCCTGTACTTTAAAGGCTTGTACTCTATCATGTGTCTGATGCAAATAAAAGTCAGTATCGGATTATTTCCCGTTTAAAGTGCTCGCAAATATCTGATTATTTGGTGGAGGATAAACATTTAAAATGCAAATATTGCAAGGTCAGTCTCATTATGTCGTCTATTTATTACTCAGAACATGAATATTTGAAATGTTATGTTCTGATAACGAAAACAAATATATATTTGCTTTGACACAAATCTCTTTGAAAAGGTCTGACTTTTCCCTCACACCATAATATGTCCTTTTTTTTTCACTGTCCACATTTCATATTAAGTATCATTCTTTCTAAAAATCGGAAGTGTTCTAATTATTGTTCGCTAAAATTTGATAACATAAATCATTCACAGTGCATGTTGAATTATTGCCATTTCTAAATTGCTGGCTGTTCGCTGAAGCTCGTACATTTCACTGAGAAATTTAATTGATTGATTATATATAAATGGATAAGAACGCTAATTATATTTGATTGTCCAATCGTTTACTCACTCTGAACATGTAATCATTCAGAAGCCTACCATTTTCAAAATGTTGGAGTGGCAATGCATTGTTTTGAATCCTTACATTGAATATATAATTCTGATCACAACAGTTAGGTGCCATGTTCTTTATTTGATATATAATAAAATGTGCATTCTTTATTTTTGTCTTACAAAAAATTGATAGGAGCTTATACTTTACTCCCATAAATCTAGAATCGACCTAATTGGTTCAGAGATTATAGTTCAGTTGAATAATCATACTTCATATCTCATTTTTGTCCAATTCACGAAACATAGCTAACAGCTGATTATTGTTCGGGTCAGTAAACTCAACACCTTGCAATGAGCTACGCTAAAAATGGCTTCCAAAAGGTTTGGAATCATTTACAGTGTTACTGGAATTCACAGTTGCCTGTGATGCTGAGTGACACACTGACCTGCTCCTAAATCTGTGCAAAGAGTTTCTAACCTGGGTCAGGGCAGTCAGTCAAACATTTCTTCACAACAAATGATTTGGAATCCACCCTGGGAAAGGTGGGACCTCGCTAACAGACTACTACTGGTCTCAGTGTAGCTACAAATAATGTCCAAATTAGATATCAATGGCTGTCCAGCAACAAGGTTTTAAAAAATCATCTTCAATCAGAGCCTGGCCCAGTGGGCAGATGTGTCGACATACATGTCAGAATCACACCGCACAACTTACTGATGGTGCTGAAACCTGGCCTACCTCCCAGACTCTATACATCTGCACCCTAGACCGGATGCTGGGAAAAGACGTTAAAAAGCTGACATTCTGATGCACTATCTTGAGTCTCACAAAGAAACCTCTGAAAGCATACCCAATAAATGTCACCTTCATTATCACCAGTATCAAAATGAAATTTTACATCTCTATGGATGGCCAGAGATTAATACACGGTTCAGCAAACAGAATGTATCTGAAGAAAACAGCAGCAAACGGCAGGCCAATAAGCACTTTAATAACTGAACTTGGCGGATTCTGTTTGGTGTGTGGTGACATACACATATTCTACTGGCACTCAGGTGACTGTAACAATGCACAACATAAATGTAAGTTTTGACCTAACACCTCGTCAAAGCTTCCTGATCTCACACACATCACTCCCTCACACCCTCAAGAATTGATGAGAACCTACAAGCTTGGTGAAACAGGAATCATAGTACAGGCCCTTCAGCCCTTGACGTCCTGCCGACATTTTATCCTGTTCTAAGATCAGACTATATATTTCATTATACGATCATTCATGTGCCTATCCACACACCCACACTCTCTGTGTAAAGAACCTACCTCGGACATCTTCCATAAATATTCCTCCAAATACCTTAAAATCGTGCCCCCTCATCATAGTCATTTCCTTCCTGGGTGAAAGTTTCTGGCTATCCACTCTATCTATACCTGTAATCATCTTGTCCACCTCTATCAAGTCAAGTTCCATTCTTTTTCGTTCCAATGAGAAAAAAACCTAGTTCCCTGAATTTTCTTTGCAAAACCTGCCCTCCAGTCCAAGCAGCGTCCTGATAAATTTCCTCAGTACACTCACCAATGCTTCCACATCTTTCATATAATGAGGCGACCAGTACAGAACACAGCATTCTAAGTGTGATCTCACCAGGGTTCCAGAGAGCTGCAGCATAACCTCACTACGTGAACTCAACCCCCATGCTAATGAAAACATCATCCGGCTTCTTAAGAACCTTATCAACCTGGGTGGCAACTTTGTGGGAGCTATGACATGGATCATCAGATCCCACTGTTACTCCACAATGTATGAATAGTACATTTACCCGTGTATTATGCATTCAAATTTGACCTTCCAAACTGAATCGCTTCACAATTTTCCAGGTTGAACTCCTACTGTCCCTTATCAGCCCAGTTCAGCATCCTGTCAATGTCCTGTGCAAACTACAATAGCCCTCTACACTACCCACAATTCCACCATGCTTTGTTAAATTGAAAAACTTACTAATCCACCTACACTCTTCGTCATCGAAGTCATTTATAAATATCACTAACAGCAGAGGCCCCCGAAACGATCCCAATGGAACACCAATGGTCACCGAGCTCCAGACTGAATACTTGCCATATACCCCTCTGTCTTCTATGGGCCAGTCAATTCTGCGTCCAGACAGGCCGCTTCCCCTGTATCCGATGCGTCCTTACTTTCTGAATGAACCTATCATGGGGAAATTTACCAAACGCCTGGTTCAAAACCATGTACTCCACATTCACTACTCTCGCTTCTTCAACGTGTTTGATCCCATTCTCAAAGACATCAGTAAGGTTTGTGAGGCATGACCTGAACCTCACAAAGCCATGCTGATTATTTCTAACCAAACTATGATTTACAAGTAATCATAAATTCTGTCTCTCAGAATCCTCTCCAAAACTTTGCCCAATGCTGAAGTAAACTGACTGGTCTGTAATTCTCAGGATTATCCCTATTCCATTTCCTGAACAAGGGAGTAACATTTGCCAGCCTCCAATCATTTGGCACTACTCCAATGGAGAGTAAGGACGCAAAGATCATCTCCAAAGGTACAGTAATCTCTTCGCTCTCTTCCTGTAGTAAGCCAGGGTGGATCCCGTCTCGCCTAGGAGATTTATCTATCCCTATGTTTGTATTTCAATCAGTCTGTCCTTCACCTCACCATGTCTACTCACTGTCCAACTATCTGATTGACTGTTTTCCATTTCAGGGCTCTATACAGTGCTGCTTTCCTGAACACATATTGTTCCCTATAACCTGTTAATCATGGAATTGAAAACATGGGAAGGCACCAATGCCTTCCTGATGAAAGGCTGATGCCCAAAGCTTTGACTCTCCTGCTCTTCAAATGTCGCCTGATATGTTGTGCTTTTCCAGCGCCTCACTTTTCGACTCTGATCACCAGCATCTCCAGGTCTCACTTTCGTCATTACAAAGGGCTGTCCCCTCTGCACACTAAGCAGGCAATTAATCAGCAGAAACTCGCTGTATTTAGAGCTGACCGTTCAGTTCTGGAAAGTTGCATTTGATGAATACATTTACTGAAAACGAAATTACTATTCAACAAATATTCATTTCGTCCCAGAGTTACAGTTTTGGTTCATGAATTAGGCAGCTTGATAACGAGCAGTCAATGACTGAAGAACTCCGAAGTACAGAGTATTCCAGGTAATATATTCCAGGGTGGATGTGCTTTCCCTTAATGTTGGGTATATTATCGGACAGACAGATGTGATAAGGGAACGAGCTGACACGTGGAATTGTGACATTTTTGCCATTACAGAGATGTGTTTGAGGGAGGTCAGGGCTCACAACTCAATATTCTGCGGTGCAAGAACTATAGGTAGCACAGGAGAGGGGAAAAGGATGAGGTGGTGATGCATTATTAGTCATTATGTAGTCAGTTGCTGCAGTAATTAGGGAATTAAATCGGAAAGAGAAGCTTAAAGCAGGTACAAATTGAGCAGGTCAATATAGGCAACTACCATATGTGTAAGGCTAAACTTAAAACGGAAGTAGAAGCGTAAATATGAGGCGTGATAAAACATTAGCGGGTCGGATGAGCGGGTTGAGAGAGATAGGGAGTAGTATATGATTTGGGAGGGGCTTAGAGATATAGGGAGGGTGTAGGGTTTGGAGTGGATTAGAGGGATAGGGAGGCGTGCAGGGTTTGAGAGAGTTATGGAGTAGTATAGGGTTTGAAGGAGGTTGGACAGATAGAGAAGGGTTACGGATTGGAGGGGGTTAGACGGATAGGGAAGTGTGTAGGTTTGGAGGGGTTAGAGAGATACGGAGTAGCATAGGGTTTGGAACAGGTTAGAGAGATAGGGAAGGGTGTAGGGATTGGATGTGATTAGATAGATAGGGAAAGGGTTTGGTGCGGTTGAGTAAGTAGGGAGAAGTATAGGGTTTAGAGGGTTCAGAAATACAGGGAGGAGAGCAGGGTTTAGAATGGGTTAAGGAGATAGAGTGTGGTGCAGGGTCTAGAGTAGGTTGAAGAGACAGGGAAGGGGATTGGAGGAGTTCAGAGAGCTAGGGAGGGGTGCAGTATTTGGAAAGGGTTAAGGAGATAGGGAGGGGTGTCGTGTTTGGAGGAAGTTAGAGAGATATAAAAGGGGTACAGTGCATGGAGGGTGTTATAGAGATAGCAAATGCAGTAGGGGCTGGAGGAAGTTATATAGATAGGATGGGTCGAAGGTTTGGAGGAGGTTATAGAGATAGAGAGGGACGTAGGGTTTGGGGAAGGAGAGAGAGATAGCGAAGGGGGTAGGTTTGGAGGAGGTTTGAAGCTCATTGTGTCAGATCAAACACTGACACAGAAACCTCCTGCTGACCCCCCTCCCTCAGCCTCACGGTGTCTGATCAAACACTGACACAGAAACCTCCTGCTGACCCCCCTCCCTCAGCCTCACGGTGTAAGATCAAACACTGACACGGGAACCTCCTGCTGACACCCTCCCTCAGCCTCACGGTGTCAGATCAAACACTGACACAGAAACCTCCTGCTGACCCCCCCCCCCCTCCCTCAGCCTCACGGTGTCTGATCAAACACTGACACAGAAACCTCCTGCTGACCCCCCCCTCCCTCAGCCTCACGGGGTCAGATCAAACACTGACACAGAAACCTCCTGCTGACCCCCCCCCCCCCCCCTCACGGGGTCAGATCAAACACTGACACAGAAACCTCCTGCTGACCCCCCCCCCCCTCCCTCAGCCTCACGGGGTCAGATCAAACACTGACACAGAAACCTCCTGCTGACCCTCCCCTCCCTCAGCCTCACGGTGTCAGATCAAACACTGACACAGAAACCTCCTGCTGACCCTCCCCTCCCTCAGCCTCACGGTGTCAGATCAAACACTGACACAGAAACCTCCTGCTGACCCCCCCCTCCCTCAGCCTCACGGTGTCAGATCAAACACTGACACAGAAACCTCCTGCTGACTCCCCTCCCTCAGCCTCACGGTGTCAGATCAAACACTGATACAGAAACCTCCTGCTGACTCCCCTCCCTCAGCCTCACGGTGTCAGATCAAACACTGCTAGACTGTTTTGTGGGAGGTTATGGTGGAATTAATAAAAGCAAAACATATAATTGACCACATCGTCACAGATCTGCCTGCTGCAGATACGCCTCTCCATTTCATATATCAATAAGAATAGTTACTCCACAATGGGGAGCAAGGGCTACCTTCACATTTTGCAGACGCTCCTCACCATGACATGTAGCCCCTTGAGTACTGAATGGGACAGACTTTATACAGATTGAATAACCAATGATGATGCAGCCATGAGATGCAGAGGGCCAACGGCAGCAGCAGAATCATACTCTGTACAGCTCAAGCAGTCTGCAACTTCACAGCCAGACATAACTCCCACTGTACAGAAATCATCACGGCCCGACATACCTCCCATTGTACAGTAACCATCACAGCCAGGACATAACCCCCACCGCACATTAACCATCACGGCCCGACTTTCCTCCACTGTACAGTAACCATAACGGCCTAACATACCTCCTACTGTACAGTAACCATCACAGCCCAACATACCTCCCCTATTTCGCGGGGCATGGTAGCTCAGTTTTTAGGACTGCTACCTTACAGTGGCAAGGTCCTGGGTTCAATTCTGGCCTTGGGTTACTAACTGTGTGGAGTTTGCACATTCACCCCGTGTCTGCGTGAGTTTCCTCCCACAGTCCAAAGATGTGCAGGCCAGGGGAATAGGCCATACTAAATTGTTAAGTGTTTTAGTCAGAAGGAAATGGGTGTGAGTGGCTTACTCTTCGGAGGGTTGACGTGGACTGGTTAGGCCGAAGGGCCTGTTTCCACACTGTAAGGAATCTATTCTACTCTCCAAGTTTCATGTGAGGAAAATGATGGAATAATCACTTGTCTGAATGAGTGCAGCTCCAACCGTACTCTAATCTGGATTTACTAGCAACAGGTAATACAGTTGTGTGGGGAATATCCTGTCTCGCAAACTTGATTGACGATTTTGAGGAAGTGACAAAATTGATTGATGAGGGCATAGGGCTGGATGTTGGCCGTTTGGACCTTAGCAAGGCCTTTGATATGGTTCCTTATGGCAGGCTCATACAGAAGGTGAAGTGAAATTGTATCAGCGGTCAGTTAGTAAGATGGATAGAGAACTGCTTGGCCATTGAAGACAGAGTAGGGGTGGAACAGTGTTTTTGTGACTGGAGATCTGTAAATAGATTGGCGCAGTTGCAGATTGTGAGGATGATTTCCAGAGAATACAGCAGGATATAGGTCAGCTGCAGACTTGGACAGAGAAAACACAAATGCAACGTTATCTGGACAGTTGCGACATGATGCATTTTGGAAGGTCTAGTGCAGCAGAAAGAATAAAGTGGATGGAAAAACTACTGATTGCATCAACATCCGAAGGGATCTTGGTGTACAGCTCCACAATTCCCTGAAAGTGGTAACACGGGTGGATAGAGTGATCAAGAAGACTGATGGCAAACTTGCAGACAGGCATCGGAGCATGCAGTATGAAAATTAGCAGGTCATATTGCAGCTGTAGAGAAACATAGTTCGAGGTACATTTAAAGTATTGGGTACAGTACTGTTTGCCACATGAAGTTGAAGTGTTGGTGAGGGTATGGAAAAGTTTTATCAGGATGTTGTCTGGATTGGAGGGAATGAGTCAGAAGGAGAAATTGAACACACATGGCTAGTTTCCACCAAGGCATCATTAGCTATGGGGCTATCTGATAGATAGTTACACAATTATCAGAGGCATAGATAGAAGGACAGTTAGAGGCATTTTTCCACCAGAGTAGAAATATCAATTACTCAGGACCGTAGCTTTTAGGTAAAAGGGAGAAAGTTCAGGAGATGTGATAGGTAAGATTTTTTTTTGCTGTTCCAGACAGAATGTGAAAGTGCCTGGAATGCACTGATAGAGGGGAAGAAGCCAATATAGCAAGGTTTTAAGAGGGATCTTGGCACAAGTATGAGTAAGTAGGGAATAGAATGGTATAGAGGGTACTGGAGCAAAAACTTTTGTTTTAACTTTGGAAGGGCATCATGTGTCAGTGCGGGCTTGCTGGGCTGAAGGGCATGTTCCTGTACTGGGCTGTTCTTTAAGACAGGATTTGAGTGCGGGAGAGGCGAGATGCTCACTGAATGATTACTAATGATCAACAGCCACATTATTGTGGATCCCTCCCCCCCACTCATCAACTTGCAGCTTCATATCCTCCCGCACTGTGGGGAAACTCAAAATGGAGAATTTGACATGAAGGTCAGAATGGTACCTGGTGACTCCATCTCGTGGCACTCTTCTGCAGACTTCTAGCCTGGACACCAACGTATGAACAGAAGTTGCATGTACTCCACACCCACCAATGCTGGCATCTGTCACATTCCAGCCTCACCATGCCATCCCAGCACATCTCCCACCCACTGACAGTATGCTTCTGTCCTTCAATGCTGCAGCTCAAGGTGCACTGACAACTCGCATTGCAATGTTGCTGCAAGGACACTGTGTTCAGGGACACACACCCAGCTCATGGGCTGTCCCTCTGGGCTGCTCATTCCGTGTTTGTACACACTCACTTTGAACTGACTTGAATGCTCACAGAATTATTGCCTTGTCTAACTCGGCCCTCAATAGTGTTTCCCCTCAGCTAGAGCAACCAGGCTCACCCGCCTGCTGTATTTTCTTGGTGTTTAGCACAGACACAAACTCAGAAATCTGAATATCATTGTCAACAGTCAGTCACGGTGCCCAGCACAGTGAGTCAAGGGGAGTCTCAGATCCCAGCCCGGGAGCTTGGACACGGTCAGTCATGGTGCCCAGCACACTCAGTCAAGGGGAGTCTCAGATCCCAGTCCGGGAGTTTGGACACTGTCAGTCAGCCACTCGTGGTTGTTAGGGTCAGGATCCTTCCCCTGTGCGCGAGTGAGGAGCTGAATGTTGGGCTGTCTCATACCCCTCTTGGATCTTTGTGTCCTCTTGTGGGATAGTTCCGTCTGGAAGGAGAGAATTATCAAGAAATATTAGGGAGCTGGAAGTGGTTAGTACAGCTGTTAGTGCTGGGACAGCTGAGAGAAAGGTGGGGAGGTGTCCTGAGTGAGTGAGTGGGCAGCACAGACACCAGGCAGAGCTGACGAGCGGGACAGCGAAGAGGTCAGATAGAAATGGAGAAAAGGTGCTGCATTCAGTGAGAGTGGGAGAACATGAGACTTGGTGGGAGGTGGGTGCAGTAACAGAGAGAGAGAAACACACACACACACACTCTCTCTCTCTCTCACACACACACACACACACACACACACACAGAGAAGGGCAAGGTCACAAACTGCAGATGGTGGCACTTACCATGGTCACTGACGTCCTTCCTACACCGTTGGGCACTCACCCAGAAGGCTGGCACCTCACTGGCCCACGTGTCAATCTCAGACAAGCTAGCAGGTCTGGTGCCATGGCTTCCCCCGTCAGTCATAGATTCATAGAGATGTACACCATGGAAACAGATGCATCAGTCCAAACCGTCCAAGCCGACCAGTATCCCAACCCAATCCAGTCCCACCTGCCAGCACCTGGCCAATATCCCTCCAAACCCATCCTATTCATATACCCATCCAAATGCCTCTTAAATGTTGCAATTGTACCAGCCTCCACCACATCCTCTTGCAGCTCATTCAATACAAGCACCATCCTCTGCTTGAAAAAGTTGCCCCTTAGGTCTCTTTTATATCTTTCCCCTGTCACACTAAACCTATGCCCTCTAGTTCTGGACTCCCCGACCCCAGGGAAAAGATTTTGTCTATTAATCCTGGAGGAAGATAATGTCCCTGTCCTGCACCATACCATCCACCAGAACCTCAGCGGTTCAGCCAGAAAGTGGGGCCCTCAGTTTACTACCTTTCCCAATCTACCCATCTCCCCGCCCCCCACCACCACCTCCACAACCCCGCCGTCATATCCAGGGCAGTTTCGGACTGACAATCCAAGAGTGTAATGACTTTTTTAAAATGGCATCTGTAGCAGGGAATCCGGTGCATTCTGGGATATCTGGGCAGTGAGCAGTTTTTATACCGATAACAAAGCGGAAAATAATCATTGGGCTAGTATCAGATGTAAGAAGGGACATAGAGGCAGGGAAGGTAGTTAAGGAGGCAGATTCAGGATGTTGTTATTATGAGAACATTCACTTAGACTTACATAGAACACAGAACATAGAACAATACAGCACAGACCAGGCCCTTCAGCCCACGATGTTGTGCCGAACATTTGTCCTAGCTTAAGCACCCATCCATGTACCTATCCAATTGCCGCTTAAAGGTCACCAATGATTCTGACTCTGCCACTCCCACGGGCAGCGCATTCCATGCCCCCACCACTCTCTGGGTAAAGAACCTACCCCTGACATTTCCCCTATACCTTCCACCCTTCACCTTAAATTTATTTCCCCTTGTAACACTCTGTTGTACCCGGGGAAAATGTCTCTGACTGTTTACTCTATCAATTCCACTGATCATCTTACACATCTCTATCAAATCACTCCTCATCCTTCGCCGTTGCAATGAGAAAAAGGCCTAGCACTCTCAACCTATCCTCGTACGACCTATTCTCCATTCCAGGCAACATCCTGGTAAATCTCCTCTGCACCCTCTCCAAAGTTTCCACATCTTTCCTAAAGTGAGGCGACCAGAACTGCACACAGTACTCCAAATGTTGCCTTACCAAGGTCCTGTTAAGCTGCAACATTACCTCAGGAATCTTGAATTCAATCCCTCTGCCAATGAACGCTAATACACCATAGACCTTCTTACAAGCTCTATCCACTTGTGGAGACAAACCCTCCATGAAAGTGACAGAAATGAGTTTGGCCAAGTCAAAAGATTCAGGCCCTTGTCTGGTGCAGATTTTGTCGTGCAAACTATTGTAAGTTATATACTTAAAGAGAGAGAGGACCTATAAAGGAGATTCACATCCTTAAAAGAAGCTCGGGAGAAAAATCCCCTGCCATGTTTGCTCATTGTCCACCATTTTCGGTTCCTCACTGAATAGTGGCAAAGTGTCAGAGACCTGCTGGCATTGTAGCTTAGTTTAGTATGAAGCAAGGGGCTGACTGAATACTTACAGATTGGAATTCTGCGAGGCAGGAAGAATGGTTCCTTAGTAAATCCCAGAGGAATCCAGGACTGTCAGCCTGAATTTCTGCAGGGAAAGCTGTGTGTAATAAATCTGGCTGTTTGGTTTTCATGCAGAGACTTGTACAGTTGACGTGACTTACTTGATTTGATGAGCGAACGCATAGTAGATGGAAGCTAGGAGCTCCAGTTGAATGTACCAGCAACCTGGAGAAGTGGAAGTCAAGTCACTTAGGGACAGCAATCAATAGAAAGAATACACAATAAATGAGCATACTGTCAGTGTGGGCAGATGCTAGTAGAAATAACTCCTTCATTCTCACTTTTGTTTTGCTTTTACAAAGGGTCAGTTAGACTCGAAATACCAGCCCTTTCTCTCCTTACAGGTGCTGCCAGACCTGCAGAGATTTTCCAGCATTTTCTCTTTTGGTTTCAGATTCCAGCATCCGCAGTAATTTGCTTTTACCCTGAAGGTAGCTAGGCTGGTCAATATTCTAGATAAGGCAGCAAATGGCATCATTTCCTCTCTCAGTTCAAGTGCAGATGTAAGAGCAAGAAACTTATACTAGAACTGTATAAATAATTAGTTCAGTCACAGCCTGTGTGCTGCCTGTAGTTCTGGTCACTATATCACACAGAAGGATGCAATTGGAATGGAGACTGTACAGGAAGAATGTGAGGATTGCAGATGCTGGAAATTAGAGTCAAAGAGTGTGGTATGGGAAAAGCACAGCAGGTCTGGCAGCAGAGTGGCAGGATGATTGAAATTTCGAGTATGTTCCACTCTTGGAAATGGTACAGAAGAGAATTATTATCCTGGGAAAGTGATAATGCAGTTATGAGGAAAGGTTGAAGTGGAGGATGCTGAGAGGAGATTTGATTAACCTGCACATGTTGTCAAGGGCCTGAATAGAGAGGTAGAGACTGTCGTATTCTTCTTGGAGAGCTGAGTTACCGGCAGCAAATATAGAATGTAATTGGTTGAAATATTAGAGAAGTGGTGAGGAAAGTTGTTATTTCACCCAGAGTAAGGAAGGGATCTGGGAGTCATGCATGGAAGCGGAGTCGAGGCAGAAACTCTGGAAAATTTTTTAAATGTGCCTAGATCTGAACCTGAAGTCATACAGTCTCTGTGGAATCATAACAATGATTGTTTTTAAAAG
The DNA here is from genome assembly GCF_047496795.1 of Chiloscyllium punctatum. Taxonomy (NCBI): domain Eukaryota; kingdom Metazoa; phylum Chordata; class Chondrichthyes; order Orectolobiformes; family Hemiscylliidae; genus Chiloscyllium; species Chiloscyllium punctatum. The sequence goes on along the minus strand of NC_092755.1, from coordinate 30,665,680 downwards.
GATGATGCTGGGCGGTACCTTCTTTTTCGTCAGTGCAGACAATTTTGAGAGTAATCTTCTCTGTGCTGTAGAAATTTCTGATATTTCGACAATATCTAGAGAATCAATACAAAGGGATTAGGGAGACGAAAGAGAGGAGTAGTGTATAAATTGATTAGCATCACAGAAATACTGATCACAGCCTTTATATACAGCGCTGCTTCACCGTGGTGGCCATTTTATCCTTCTTGTATAAATGCTGAAAGCCTTTGATTATTCGGTTCTCAGTCTTGGTCAAATTGCTGCCATATCTGTCTTGATTCATTCTATTTGTTCGACTGTTTCATTGGCCTTGTTGAAAAAGCAGAAATGATTTTGGGGATGACAGCAAGTGCCAGAAATCATGATGAAAGTAAATTTGGGAAAAGTTTACAGAGATAGAAAGGTGTGTGAAGACAGTGAGATATTACAGAGATATGAATTGTTCTAGGGGCTGAAGGACAATACAAGGACAAAGATAGTTTTAGTTTTTGGTTGAAGTGAAAAGTGAGCTGGATCAGCCAGATCAATATTTTGTCTACTGTAAACTTGCAAAGAGAAACTCTCCACAAAACCTGATGAAAATGACACCTATGTCTGTCTGTATCAGACAAAGAATACAACGGATGTGGGAGATGGTGGGAGGGCTGAGTGGTGTTGGGAGAAGTGGTTAAGGCACACAAGGCCTACAGATAGAGTCCACACTGTGACAGGTGAACTGATCTGTCCTACCATAGAGATTCGGGTCAATGATGTAGACTGAATTCACACCAGATGAAACAAGATTTGTTCTTATAAAATAATATTCAATTGTAACATTTCAGGAAGTCAGAATTTAATCTTATCTGAGGCTCTGTTGAGTTGACCCTGGTCAAGTATTCCTACCTGGGAATTGCTGTTTTTAAGCAGTCACTTCTGTTGTAGAAATGTCAGTTCAGAGTCACATGCACATATGGATACAGAATAGGTAAGTACATTCAGAACTGAACAAGCCCAACGCATTAGATATTTATAGATACTCGCATCCATTCTGGAAATGAGTCCCACAAACAGATCAGGGAAATCCCATGCTTCTTGACTTGCCTGAATATTGTCAGCTGCTCTCACCTATCCTGGAACTGATCTCCCAAATACGATTTGGAAGATTACAGACTCTGCCCAGTTTTGTACGGTCAGCTTCTCGCACCTATTCTAGTATGGGGTCCCACAGTTAGAACAGGCAGATCCCATACTCAATAATAGGCCCATACATTTGAAGTTTAATAGTATGTTTTCCTCTTCAAACTATAGCTAAATAGGCAAACCACAGATTATTTTGTCTGTGCCTACAAATATCTGTCTCTGCAACATCCCTCATGTTCTGCCACCCTTCCCATCTCTGTAAATCCTCTGCTTTCTACAAACAGTCATACGTTTATGACATCCTCCAAACACAAAATCTAACCCTACTCCTGAAAAGCCATTCCTCCTACTGGAGAAGGTCACAGACATACAGGCCGATCATGTTTATGAATGAGAATATAGATAATAAGGACGTTATAGGTGAAAGGTTTGAGATCGAGAGCTTGCAGAAGTCAAAGGAAAACCTTGTATTGGCACTGCAGGAGATTAATAAGATGAAGTTCTCTGAAAAGAATGTGACTTTTCTTGGAAGATTTCATAGCGAGTATTGCTGTGGCGGGAGGAAATTCAGACACAGTGATATTTGAAGGGGCTAATGAAGATTCAAGTTACATAGAGGGTTCTTTTGATCTGGTGGCGATTACAGAAATAAGGAGAGCTGAAGGTGTTTCCACTGATAGGGTGGGACTTAGAATGTGCAGGCTGTAGAGATTGGGAGTTGTGTAGGGACAGAAGGTGGTTACAGAATTGACAGCGCTGTAGGGACACGAGGATTTTACACAGAAGATCACACACTGGTGCACGTTAGACAACAGGGAACATTGTCAGGACTTGAGGAAGTTTAAGAGATGGGCAGATTTGTAAGGGACGGAGAAAGGTGCATTGAATAATGAACAGTGTAATGGCTGGAGGATGTTACGGAGATCATGATATTTGTCAGGGCGGGAGGGAGTTAGTGACATTGATAGACTGATGATTGCGTGAGCTGGAGGAGATTGTAAAGATTGGGAGCTTTCTATGTATCGGAGTAATTACAGACAAAGGAGAGCTGTCAGGCGTTGAGAATTGTTACAGAGAGAGGGAGTATTTAGAGGAGATTGCAGAGAAAGAAGGTTTATAAAATGGCCTGTGTGAGTTACAGAGATAAGGAGGGGTGCTTTGACTGATGGATGTTTCAGAGGTAAGAATGGATCGCACTGGATCAATGAATTATGGAGACATAGTATTATTAGAGTTGGAGAACTCTTGAGACCGCACCAAACCACACACAAGTCTTAAGGCGCAGAAGGGTGTCATTTGACCCATGATGTTTGCACCAGCTCTTCATCTGAGTTCGTTACAGAGTATTGATCGCCTACTTTCCCCCATACCGTTACACATTTCTTTTAGTCTCAATAATCATCCAATCCCCTCTTGAACATGTCCATTGAACATCCATTTACAACACATCCAAGTGTATCCTGACAACTTCAATCAGATTTCTCCTGTTGTACATAACGTGAAATCTGTGCCTCTCGTTTTTCCCTCCTTTTGTGAAAGGGCACAGTTTTATCCAATCTAATCTATTCTGTCTGCCTATGAGTTTGAAAAACTGCATCCGATCTCCTCTTAGCCACCTTCACTTCAGTGAGAACAGTTACAACATTTTCAGTCTGTCTTCATAACTGATCTTACTCATTCCTGGAAATACTCTTTTAGATCAGTTCTTCATCCTTTCCAATGTGCTCATATCAGTCCCAGGAATGTGACACCCAGGAATGTAAACAATACTCCAGTTGAGGTCGAATGTGTTTGATGCAAATTCAACATCACCTCCTTACTCTTGCACTACCAATATTCATTCAGACAGGAACACTGTAGGCTTTGCCTATGTTTAATGTCCTACAAACTTCATTGATCTTTGCACATCCTCTGTTCCTGTATTCCTGCCTATTTTATATTATCTTTTAATGTTTTTTTTGGAAATTTGCATTGTCTCATATTTCAATATGCCAAACTTCATCAATAACCTCTCTAATATTTCTAAGAAGTTGGCGGTGTAAGTTTAGAGCTCTATAATGTTTTCCTCACAGTTTACAATTTCTTTAAGTGCTGCGTCAACTGTAAACTTTGAATGGGTCCCTGCACACCAGATGTACATAGTTCATGCATATCAAAATGAATGAGGTCCCCAAAACTGAATCCTGCAGAACTTCACTGAAAATCTTTCTCCAGCCTGAATTGAAAATCTAGTGACCGTTCCTCTCGATTTCCTACCCATCAGTCAATTTTGTTTCCAAATTGATACAGTCCCTTTTATTCCATAAATGAATGGATGAATGAATGATTTAATGTCACACATATCGAGGGAAAAAACCGTGAAACACGTTTGTTGCCTGTGCCACAAAGATATTCCTCATCAATTTTGTACCTTTCTAGTGATAGAGATTCCTCCTCTGTCACCATGGCCTGGGTGGGTTCGGCCACTTTGGTAAAGACAGAGATGAAGATTTCAGCTCACACTCAGCCATTCCCCTTCTTCTCAGCATAAATCCTCTCTTAAGTGTGGAATCAGCCTTACTCCACCTTTTCGCACACTCCCTTAGATGTGTGACAACTTTATGTTGGCTCCCCGTTACCTCATAAGTCCCTCCGCTCTACCATCTCTACCCTAAATCTTCAGCATTTCTCCTGGTTCACAATATTGTTCTCTATCTGGCAGCTATTCAATTGTTCTTCTTCACCTTAACCTTTTGCTCCATTGTCATCGATGGAGCATTGGGTTTGTTTACCCTGCCTTTCCAGTGTGAGGAACTATTCCTCGAACTGACCCAAGCCATTGATGGAGCCCATTGTTCAATTTTTTTTTTCTGACCAACTTGATGTTCCGGCCATACTTTCCCAGATTCATTCTTACCACAGTGAAGGCAGCTCCCAGTCGATAAATCTTTCTCAAACTTAGTCAATGCACAGCATTCTCTGCCATCATCCTGAGCGTTACAATAAAATGATTATCGTACCTGAAAATATTCCCACCTGATACTGGATCCACTTTTCCCACCACTTTTCCAAGGTTCAACAGTACATGGTTCCTTGGGGTGTGCACATACTCCTGCAGTAAGCTCTCCTCCATGCAATCCGTCACTGCTTAGACACGGTCAGTATCCCAGCCTGTATCTGGATAATGCAAGTTTCTCAACACTATCACGTTGCCATCTCTGTATCCTTTTCACTAGTTGGCAGCCAACAGACGGTCCCTCGCAGCGTAACCTTTTAGTCTTTTTTTAACTAAAGCTCCAGCCAAATTCATTCTGAACTTGAAGGCATCAACTTAATCTCAGACTCATTAACTAACACTATCCTGAACCAATACTTCTACACTTCATCCTTTGCTTTCCTTTATATCATTTTTGAATACGTTATACTTTGGGCTCCACACATCAGGAAGGATGCACTGGACCTGGAGCAGGTCCAGAGGACGTTCACAAGAAAAATTCAAGGAATGAAAGGCTTAACAGATGAGGAATGTTTGAGGACTCTGGGACTATACATGATGGAGTTTAGAAGGACAAGGGGAGATCTGATTGAAACTTACTGAATACTGAATGGCTTGGAGAGAGTGAACGTTGGGAAGATGTTTCTATTGACAGGAGAGACGAGTAACCAAGGGCACAGCCTTCGAGTAAAGGGAAAACCTTTTAGATCAGAGATAATTGGATACTTCTTCAGCCCGAGAGTGGGGAATCTGTGGAACTCATTGCCACAGAAGGCTATGGATGCAAGGTCATTGAGTATATTTAAACCACAGATAGAAAAGTTCTTAATTGCCATGTGATCAAAGGGGGAAAGAAGGAAAACGGGCTTGAAAAACCGATCAGTCAAATGTGAATGGTGGAGCAGACTTTATGGACACAGTGACATTCTTGATACCACGATCCTGGAATTACATTGACAGTCACAGAAACACTGACACCTTCTTCAATTTCCTGACTCCTCGGTGACTAACGCCCCTCCTTCCTTCTCCCTCCCCTCCTGTACAATCAGGCTGCTTGTGGTGCCACAGATATGGCTCTGACTGCATTCCTCTGAGCAGCCCGCATCTTCATCAGTTTCCAAACTGGGAAAATGAACGGGGAGGGAGCCTCACCTCGCCTCCTCCCCAGGGTAATAATGTATTCCCTGACCGTATCTCTTGACTGATCACCCATTCCCTCCCTTCTTACAGGCCGTTATGACAGCAGTGTGAACCCTTCCCTGTATGTGCTATCCATCTAAATCTCAGCGTCATAGATGTCTCACAGAATCTCCAGTCACTAACTGAGCTGCATGACCCAGTGTTCATCTCGAACACAGCAGGGGCTATGACTTCCCAATGTAACAGAAAACGTTTCCCATTTGACCAACCTGCACTACCACAACATAAGCTGAAACGTGTTTAGTCTTACTCAATGAATTACGTTGGATAAAGTTAATATCAGAGGTATACGTTTCACATGTATTCACTTATCGGCCTGTAGCTGACTGAGATTATTTATTATACTGATTCAGACTTTCAATTATTACTGATATTTCAGCCTTCAGCCCTAATTCCATGAAAGAAAATGCCATTTTGCAGCAAGTTACTGCAAGTAACGGTTTATTATCAGCAAATGAACATTCATTTTCTTCTGTGAAGACCTCACAGGGTCACCATCTCGGTGACTCCCAGGTACGTGTAATCCTCCAGCTCCCAATCCACTCTGCTCCCTCACAGTGTCACCGTCTCTGTGCCTCCCAGGGACGTGTAATCCACCAGCTCCCACTCCACTCTGCTCCCTCACAGGGTCACTGTCTCTGTGCCTACCAGGGACGTGTTATCCTCCAGCTCCCACTCCACTCTGCTCCCTCACAGGGTCACCGTCTCTGTGACTCCCAGGTACGTGTAATCCTCCAGCTCCCAATCCACTCTGCTCCCTCACAGCGTCACTGTCTCTGTGCCTCCCAGGGACGTGTAATCCTCCAGCTCCCACTCCACTCTGCTCCCTCACAGGGTCACCGTCTCTGTGACTCCCAGGTACGTGTAATCCACCAGTTCCCACTCCACTCTGCTCCCTCAGAGTGTCACCATCTCTGTGACTCCCAGTATGACAAGGCCTCGAATTTCCTCACACTTTGGTGCCTCTAACTCTCAGGTTTGAGTGAGCCTCAAGCTCCTGCTCAAAATTTCTCCATCACACGGTCCCTCCCTCTGTGACTCGGTGCTGATTTTGCGCCTCCTGCTCTGCTGTTTCTCCAACTCCAAGTCCCAGTCGGCCTCAATCCTCACTGCTGATTTATATTCTCCCGCTCTGTGTTTCTCGGTTTTAGGTTCTCTCCCTTTGTGACTCCCAGGTATTTGTACTCCTCAAGCCTGAACTGAGCTTTATAATATCCCATTCCGCACTGTTCCTTCACAGGATTGCTGTTGTGCCTGGAAGACAGTGAAAAAGAGGAGGATTAGAAGGGTCAGGGAGTTTTACAGTATTTGAGCGAGCTGTAGGGAATGGAACGCGCTCTCTGGAGTAGGCAGACGTGCAGTGCCTAAAGCAGGTAACTGGAAGATACAGGGAGATTTGCAGGGAATGAATAAGGCAAAGGAAATTGAGAGCTTTTGGAGTGTTTTTGACGGATCTTTGTCGAGTCTAAAGGGTTTTTTTGTGAACGGCTTAGAGAGATAGAAAGACTTCAACGAATGCAAATTGACAGCCAGGAAGCATTGTAAGGTAGTGGACACTGCTGGATGTTACAGAGTTAGAAGACTTCTAATAACTGGGGGGATATAGATCATTGGTGGTATTCAAGTACCCCCAGGATATGAGGAGGTGCAGAGAACGGGAGCATTCCGAAATGATGGGATTGTAGGGGCTGGACGAGGTGAGATGGATAAGGAGGGTGAAAAGTGTGGATTAAACACATCCAGCCACTGTAATTCAAAGAGAGTTAAGGAGGGGAACCTGTGTTGTAATTTGTAACAGTGATATAGAGGGATACAAATACCGAGAGGTTACAAATTTAAAATGGAAGAGTTGAATGCTGATCAGAAGTTTAAACAGTAATAAAAAAACAATTTGCCAGACCAACAGCGCAGACGGGAATGGAGGAGGTGAGATATTGTGAGGAACTATAAGAGTTGTACGTAGAGGAGTATGTCACCCATAAAGGGAGAACTGCATTGCCTGTACGCAGTTACAGTGGCACATGTGGGATATGTTACAGACATGAGGAGTGTTGGATCGCTTGCTGGAGGGTACACAGATAACAACAGTCCCAACGGCTGGTGTAGTCACTCACGAAGGCAGCTCACCACCATCTTCTCAGGGACAACTCAAAATCAATTTTAAAAATGCTGACTCAGCCAACAATGCACATGTCCATGAATGAAGGAAGGAAGGAATTTGTAGGAAAATCAACAAGCAGCACTGAGGTCACTCAGGAAGGCGCTTTCAGCAGCCCTTCACAAACCCAGAACCACTATTCCCTGGAAGAAGAGGAGCTGCAGGAGCACAGGAACACCAGAATTTCCAAGGTGCCCTCCCCAAGTCACGTTCCATCCTCCCAGCAATGTGTCTGTCCTTACACCCAAAGGACTGCAATGGGTCAGGAAGACAGTTGACCACCACCTTCTCCAGGGAATTACAGATGGGAAGGTAATGATGGCCGAGCAAGTGATGACCACGGTACATCATTGAATTTTAAAAAAGGGAAACTCACAGACTGTTCATGTTCTCTTTGCTTCATCCACATTCCCAGCTAATTTTGTGTCACCATCAAATGTGGAACATTAGATTTTATCCGACCATCAAACCCATTAGAATTTAGTTGTATGTCAAGCACTAATCCATTTTCTTCCACTTAGTTTTCTCTCTATTAAAAAATTCCCAATCCATGCCAGTACATTCCCTGCAATCCCACATGTGCCAATTTTGCTTATCCACCTCTTCAGTGGGACCTCGTTAAAAGGTTTCTGAAAATCCCAATAAACCATTCCTCCCTTTCATCTACTCTGCTGTCTAGAGCCAGACAGGAAAACAAAGCCAGCAGTGATTATGAAATGACATCTCGCTTTCAGAACAACATGCTGGCACTGTCAGAAGACAGAGAGTGAAGATAAAGGAGTCAGCCAGTGACAAGTGGAGTTCCACAGGGGGCAGCGTTGGGACCACACTGTAGACGCTACACATTAACAGTCTGGACAAAGGATGTGAGGGGGTACGGGAAATAGTTTTCTCTGAAACATCCCAGGGATGAAATGCTTACTATTTCAGGAGCAGTTGGAGATTCTGGGTCTACACTCGATGAAGGTTAGGCAGTGGTGGCAGAATCTGATTCAAACGTACAGAATACTGAGGGACCTGGATAGAGTGGACGTGGGGAAGATGGTTCCATGATTCGGAGACTCGGGCCCAAAGAGAGAGCTTCAGAGTGAAGGAACGCCCCTTTAGAATGTAGATGTGGAGCAATTTATTCAGCCAGAGGGCGATAATCTGGGGAGCTCACTGAGTACGGGGTGGGGGCTGTAGTTCAGAAGCAATTCAGTATATTAACTCAGAGATAGATAGGTTCTTGTCAGGGGTGTTGTGCTGGAAAAGAACAGCAGGTCAGGCAGCATCCGAGGAGCAGGAGAATCGATTTTTCTGGCAAAAGCCCTTCATCAGGAAAGGACTGATGAAGGGGTTTTGCCCGAAACATTGATTCTCCTTCTCCTCGGATGCTGCCTAACCTGCTGTCCTTTTCCAGCACCACACTCTGAACTCTAACCTCCAGCATCTGCAGCCCTCACTTTCGCCTGATAGATAGGTTCTTAATGAGTAAGGGGATGAAGGGTTACAGGGACTATGAGATAGAAACAATTCCACCATCATCGAATAGTGGAATAGACTCGATGGTCCAAGTGACCTCCTTCTTTCTATGATCACAGAAACCCAACAGTGTGGCCAACGTTCCATGGCCACCTCTCCTAACCTGCACATCTTTGGACTGTGGGAGGAAACAGGAATACCTGGGAGGAAACTCACACAGACACAGGGAGATCTCCACACTGCCAATCGCCCGAGGCTGGAATCAAAGCTTGATTCCTGTTGCTGTGAAGCAGCAGTGCTAACCACTGAGCCACCGCGCTGCCTCCGTCCCATCGGGATGGGCTTACGGGCCGCGCTTATTCATCTGCTTTCGAATTGTGCAGTTATCATTTCTGCCATATCGTTGTCCATATATTCCAACACTTTCCTGATTATTACCGTCACCTCTTGGTTATAGATAGACTGCAGAAAGCTACATCACAAAGTAATATGGAAATTCTTGTGTGTAAGTCTCAGAGCAGTAGTTTACAGGGTCAGCAGGTCATAGAAAGGGCAAATGGAATTTTGGGGTTGACTCCAAAGTGAATGGAGAAGAACAATAGGGGAAGGCTTGTAATAGCTTTAGAGGGTTCCAGACAGCTCACAATGAAAATACTGTGAACAGGTTTGGTTCCCTATCTAGAGTGAAATGTTCTTGCACTGGAGGCAGTCCAGCGAAGGTTTGACAGATTATCCCTCAAAATGGAGGGATATTGATGAGAAAAGCTGGAGAAGGTTGAATTTGAACTCATGAGAATTTATAAAATTCGGCAAATCTACTGATACATCGAAGATTCTTTGGTCTTCTTACAGGATCTGTACTGACACATTGCTTCCCTGAGAAAGGATCTGTAACCGGAGATAAACACGAATGTAGGCACTCGGGAAGCTTACAGAGAAAAGCAGGGTTGTAGAGACTGGAGGATGTTACAGAGTTGGGGTGGTTTGAGGTGACTGTTGGTGGTTAGAGATCAGAGGGGTTGTCGGGATGAAAAATGTCACAGAGGGTACAGGGATATCAGTCCCGAAGGAGTTACAAAGATAGGGAGGGTGGTATTTGGAGCTTTAGGGAGGGTTGTAGGGCCTCGGCAATACACTGATAAGGATGTTCATTGGCTGTACAGGCGTTTACTGAGTTAGAAAGGTTTGAAGGCATTGGATCAGTTCAGAGCCAGGGTAAATTGTAAGGATTGGAGAAGCCACAGATACTAAGGTTTGTAAGGCTGCAGGAGTTCAGAGAGTTAGTGAGGGCTGTGAAAACAGGTTTGCAGCATTCCCATTCATTACACACAGATGTGGAATGCTGTTATGGAGGAGGTTACAGAAATCGAGAAGGTTGTAGATGTTGGAAGATAGTACAAAGACAGTTACAAAGCTGTAGTATTTGAGGAGGTTATAGCGACAGGATGCATTGAGGGATTGGAAGCTGCTTCAGGTATTAAACATGCTGCAAGGAATCAATAACCTTACATCGATCGGGGGATTGGAAGGTCTGGAGAAAAAGAACGAGAATTGCAGGGATTAAAGAATATCACAGAGATGAGTATAAGGTGTTATAACATGAGAGGAGCTGTATTCAATGGAGTCAGGAAAGTTACAGGGAGATCCGAAGGGACTACAGGTGATCAAAAGGACAGTGAGGCTTCTCAGTGCAGGATGGGGTAGTTTACGCAGACAGGGAGTATTTACAGAGACTAAGAGAGTTGTATAGAATTGAGACACTAACAGAGATACGGAAGGCTGCAGTGAATGATATCAGATGATGAGGTTCTGGAGGTTATATCAATGGGAAGGCTGGAGAGTGTGGCAGAGCTTACAGACACAGGAACAGCAATAAGGCCTGGAGACACAGATAGAGAGCATTGCACAAACTGGAGGAGGTTCCTGCTGTAGGGAGGGTTGTAGGGGAGGGTGATGTTCACACAGACCGGGGGGGGAGGTCAGAGCAGGAGAAGGTGATGGAGATGAGTAGATGGATGGAGATACTGGAGGAGCGTACTTTGACAGGGTAGGTATATATATATAGAGAGAGAAAGAGTTACAGATACAGGGTGGGATAGAGAGAGAGAGGGGGTAGAGGGAGAGGGAGAGGGAGGGGGAGAGGTAGAGGGAGAGGGAGAGGGAGGGGGAGAGGGAGAGGAATGGGGAGAGGGAGGGGGAGAGGGAGAGGGAGAGGGAGAGGGAAAGGGAGGGGGAGGGGGAGAGGAATGGGGAGAGGGAGGGGGAGAGGGAGAGGGAGAGGGAGAGGGAGAGGGAAAGGGAGGGGGAGGGGGAGGGGAGGAGGAGGTTGAGGGGGAGGGGGAGGGGGAGAGGGAGGGGGAGGGGGAGGGGGAGGGGGAGAGGGAGAGTGAGAGGGAGAGGGAGAGATACAGATACAGGGAGATTTTGGGGACAGAAATACGGAACGCAAAGGGAAAGTTGCCAAGTCAGACAAAGAGAGAGTGTTTGAGGTGCTGGAGGGAGAGGAGGAGCAAGCAGAGATGTGGATTGTTGCTGTGGCTGGAGAAGTACTCTGAGTACAGAGAGACTTTCAGGGCCTGGAGCAGATTATTGAGATAATGATCTCCACAGTCTGTGAAGACTGGATTACGCCTGACAGATGGAGAGTGATATCGCTGCTGGAGTAGTTACAGAGCAGGTCTGACAGATGAGGAGTGATATAGCTGCCGGAGCAGTGACAGAATGGGCTTGCTAGATGGGGAGTAATTAAACTGGTGCAGTTACAAAGTTGGGGAGACGGGGAGTGATATCGTTATTGAAGCGGTTTCAGAGTAGACTTGGCAGATGGGGAGTGATAGAGCTGCTGGAGCAGTTACAGCGTGAGCCTGACAGATGGCTAGTGATATATCGGCCAGAGCAGTTACATAGTAGACTTGACATATGAGGAGTGACATAGCTACTGGAGAAGATACAGAGTAGGCTTGACAGATGGGGAGTGATATAACTGCAGGAGCAGTTACAGAGTTGGCCTGACAGATAGAGAGTGATATAGCTGCTGGAGCAGGTGACAGATTTAAGGAGGGCTCTGGAGGCTGGTGGAGATTGCAGAGACATGGTGGACTGATGACCGTCAGAACGTCATACTGACAGGGAGGTCTGTGGTTGCATGAGAAGGTAACAGAAACAGTGAAGGTTTCAGTGTTGGAAGTGGATTCAGTGTCTGGGGTAACGTCGTAGAGGTACGCGCCGCCATAGTGATTGGAGGAACACACAAATGGAGGGATGCTATAGGATATGATATTCCAGAGATAGGGAGTGTTGCAGCGGATAAAGGAAATTACGAAGATAGGTGGGGTTATCGGGCTGCAGGAGGAATCAGATTGGGAGGGTTGGAGACGCTGGAAGAGATTGGATACATGGGGAGTATTCCATGGTCTGAGAAAATTCCAGTGATTGATGATTGTGTAGTTTACACAGATAGTGGGGATAGTGGGGACTGACAGAGATACAGAGCCAGGGAGTGCTACACAGAAACATAGGAAAGAGGCGCAGTTGTAGGCCATTCTGCCCCCACCAGGAGAAGGTCAGCTCTGCAGATGCTGGAGATCAGCATCAAGAGTGTGTTGCTGCCTGATCCGCTATGCTTTTCCAGCATTCGAGGATCAGCAACAGAGACGCTTTGGGCCGGAGCCCTTCATTTGGAATGAGTCGTAAGGAAAGGATGGTGTACAGAGATAGGGAGGAACTGGAAGAATTTACTGCGATGGTGAGGTTTGTGGTGACTGTTTTTGCGATTGGATGAAGTCAGTAATACAGAGGGGTGTAGACACTGGATGGTTCTTCAGAAAGAAGGAGGTTACAGAAAGTGAGAACTGTAGGGACTGGGCTTGGATACAGCAACAAAGAGGATGTTTCATGTACATGGATGGTTTTAGTGACCTCGTGGTTACAGAGATAGGAAGGCTGGTAGTGACGACAGGGGTAGAGTTTATAGAGCAGTGTCGTGATAGGAGAAGGTCACAGCGAGAGAGGAGATTGCAGACATTGGGAGGGTTATTGTGGCTTCAGGACACTGTACACAGGGAGGGCTGGCGGGATTGGAGCAGGTTACATAGGCAGGAAAAGCTGGAGGGACTGGAGGAATTTATAGAGATAGGGAGGTCTGTAAGGATGGTGGATGATTAGAGGTCCTGTGGTGGTGTAGGATGGGAGGCAGGAATGTTATAGGGATTGAAGGTTACAGTGATATCATGTGCTGTAGGGTCTGGAGGAGGGTGCATAAAGGGTCGAGGCTGGAGGATGTTACAGAGACAGGGTGGGCTGGAGGTATTGTGCATGATGAAAGAAAGAGAGATTATTATAATGATGGAAGGAGGAGATCCCTGAGATTTGGCATGTCATTCAGTCTGGAGCATTTTACAGTCACCGGGAGATAGTCAGCATTGAAGTAGGTTTTAAATTTGCAGAGGGATTGTAGGGAGGGGGTGAGGTTACAGATATAGGAACTGTTCTCAGAGTTAAAAGCATTCAAGGCACTAGCTCGGATGAGTTGGACTGAAGGGTCTGTTTCCTTGCTGTATGACTCTATGATGCGATAATCGAGAATGTTGGAGTGTAAATAGAGAACATAAAGATCCCAGTCTTCAATAGCACCTTCTCGTGGTCGGCCTGCTTTCCCTTCCATTGTCCTGATGCTCACTATGACAGCATAGGCCTGGATTGATAACTGTGACACTCCCGATGCTGTCTCAGACAGGCTCAGTGCAGCAGAGCTGAAAGTAATCCTCTCACAAAGGGTGGGGATTGAGCCTGGGAGCTTCATGCTCTGTGTTCACCCTTCAGCACTGTATCTACATCTTGCCTTGAGGGCTGATTTTTCGAGCTATTGAACTGCTCTCTGCTCTGTTCCCTGTGAATGATCTTATCTCGCTGCAGGATTTATTGAGGACTCCAGATCTCCCTGCCCTTTGTCTCTCTGGTTGACTTACCATCTTCAATGTTGTGGTGGATGAGACACCCAGCAGTTGGGAAGTCTATTGGGTCAGGAGCTTCCTGAGTACCTACAGGAGAGAGAGAATTAGACAGATTGGGAAATTAGAATGATGCAGTGAGGGTTACACAGGGAGAATTGTACTGAGTGCCACAGAAATCTGGAAAATCTGAGACTCCACCCTTGGCCTGTGCTGCTGCATCTCTCTGGAGTGGAGAATTCTGTTGAGTCAGGATCTGGAGTAGCTGCAAGAGTGAGAGACATTGACAGAGGCAGCAATTAGACCCACTCAGTGAGGGATACCAAATGGGGAGATATTGAGCGATATCACTAGAGTGCAGGAATGATTTCAGGATCAAGCAATGGTCATGTTGAAAGGTTTTTGATTCATGATGCAGTAGGATCAGTACTCAGTGACGATTGAGCTATGAGTGGGAGAGGTGATGGCCTCATGTTATTCTCACTAGACTGTTCATCCAGAATTTAATGCCGGTGTCAGCTAGAACCATCTAACTGCTTAATATCCTTTAAGGAAGGAAGTCTGTTATCGACAGCAGGTCTGGCCTACATGTGACTCCAGACACAGATCAAGGAGGTTGACTCTGAACTGTCCCCTGAAATGATCCAGCAAGCCACTCAGCTCAAGGGCAGCTCGGGGTGGGAAATACACACTGGCCAGCCAGAGAGGGCAACATCCTACGAGTGAATTAAAAACAACTCTGCTGGGAGCAGTGTCCCGGCCAGTCATGTCGGTAGGTATATGGACAGATCTTTAAACTGACAGAGAGGAGGCAGGGACAGGGTTCAGGTGGAAGGAGCTTTCCAAATCCAAAAAGAAAAGATGAAGCATCGGAACACCATGGAATGTGGCTGAAAACAAGCAGAAAGGAACAGGAAGGGACAGAGTTTAACTAAAACTGTACATCAGTGAACAAGAAGTTCTGGGAAAAAGTCAATTACAATGTTCTTTCTTTGGAATGAACAAAGTCTCTGCAATAAAGTAATAGACTTGTGACACAGAGATAAATTATATTTAATCACCAGAAAGATGTGGTTACAGGAGAAACAAAAGGTGGGACACAAATATTCAATTCCACACATCCTTGAGGGGTCTCAGGGAATACAGGATGGGTAACCCTGACAGTAATGGGAAACAAAGGCATGAGAGAGAATGCATTTGGCCTCAGATGATGCAGCTGAATCAGCCTGAACACAGATTCTGGGTAACACGTGTCAAAACCATAAGCAGGAGAATGTTTCTCAGGCTGCCTGACAACATTTCATTGCTCAACACTGTTACACATTCAAATGAATTCCTGTATAATGCAAAGGCACTGAGATAATTTTGGGAGACTTCAGTCTTTGTCAAAAGTGATATTCTCCAAACTCATCTTGGAATGTTTTTGTCAGTATTTCTTTCAATAACACATTGTGTAAATAGCCAGGGATGTGACTATCTCAGATCCACCGTTGGGTGATGACGCTGAGGGAAGGAGTCATGTCACACTGAGATATCCTCTGGGAAATGTAGTGTAGTGGAATTCAGTGCGATGATGGATTGTTAAAGTGACCATAAAGCACACCCTACAATCACAACCAAAGTCATTTATATGTGTTTGAGAGGAGAACTGACCAAGGTAAACAGGGTAAGCAGTGAAATGTATGGCTGGAAATGGACAGTGGAAAACATTTATAGTCATAGAGGTGGACAGCACAGAAACAGAGCCTTCAGTCCAACTCATCTACGCCACCCACATATCCTAACATCATCTCGTCTTATTTGCCAACACTTGGCCCAAATTCCTCTCAATCCTTCCTGTTCGTGTACCCATCCAGATGCCTTTTAAATGCAATAATTGTACCAGCCTCCACCACTTCCTCTAGCAGTTCATTCCATACACACATCACCCTCTGCCTGCAAAAGTTGTCCCTTAGGTTCCTTTTATATCTTTCCCCTCTCATCCTGAACCTAGGCTGTCCGGTTCTGGGCTCCACTACCTCAGGGAAAAGACCTTTTCTGTTAAAGTTATCCATACCTCTCTTGTAAACCTCTATATGGTCTCCCCCCTCAAATAGCCCCAGCCCATTCAACCTCTCCCTGCAGCTCAAATCTTCCAATCCTGACAACATTCCTGTAAATCTTTTCTGAACGCTTTCTACTTACACAACATCCTTCCGAT
Source organism: Chiloscyllium punctatum (assembly GCF_047496795.1). Lineage (NCBI taxonomy): Eukaryota > Metazoa > Chordata > Chondrichthyes > Orectolobiformes > Hemiscylliidae > Chiloscyllium > Chiloscyllium punctatum. Next base: position 30,649,595 of record NC_092755.1, on the reverse strand, counting down.
AGGGAGGAGACAAGAATTGCATGCAATATTCCAAAAGTGGTTTATCCAATGTCCTGAACAGCCAGAACATGACCTCCCAACTCCTCTAAGTAATGCTCTGATCAGTAAACGCGACCATATCAAACACCTCCTTCACTATCCTAGCTATCTTCAACTCCACTTTCAAGGAGCTATGAACCTGCATTCCAAAGTTTCTTAGTTGAGAAACACTCCCTAGAAATATACCATTAAGTGTGTAAGTCCTGCTGAGATTTGTTTTCCCAAAACGCAGTACTTCACATTTAACTAAATTAAACTCCATCTGCCACACCTCAGCCCATTGACCCATCTCATCCAGATCCCATTGTAACCGGAGGTAACATTCTTCACTATCCACAACACCTGCAATTTTGGTGTCATCTGCAAACTTACTGAAAACACCTTCTATGTTCACATCCAAATCATTTATATAAATAACAAAAATAGTGGATCCAGCACCGATCCTTGTGGTACTCCACTGGTCACAGGCCTCCAGTCTGAAAAACAACCCTCCACCATCACCCTCTGTCTTCTAGCTTTGAGCCAGTTCTGTATCCAAATGGCTGGTTTTTCCTGTATTTCATGAGATCTAACCTTGCTCACCAACCTCCCATGTGGAAACTTTTAGAACACCTTATTGAAGTCCATATGCTCACACTGACCGCTCTGCCCTTGTCAATCCTTTTTGTTATCTCTTCAAAAACCTCAAACAATTTCTTGAGACATGATTTCCCACGCACAAAGCAATGCTGACTATCCCTAATTAGAAACTTCCTTTTCAAATACATGCAAATCCTGTCCCTCATGATATACTCCTTCAACGTGCCCACCACTGACGTCAGGCTTAAATAGTGGCACCACGTTAGCCAACCTCCAGGTCTTCTGGTACCTCAACTGTGACTATCGATGATTAAAATATTTCAGCACGGGGCACAGCAATCACCTCCCTTGCTTCCAACAGAGTTCGAGGGTACACCTGCTCAGGTCCTGGCAAGGTCCTACGAAGTATTCCTGAATCAAGAGACCTTGGAGTGCAGGTTCATAGCTCTTCAAAAGTAGAGTAGCAGGTAGATAGGATAGCGAAGAAGGCATTTGGTATGCATTCCTATATTGGTCACAGTACTGATTACAGGAGTTGGGAGGTCATGTTGCGGCTCTACTGCACATTGGTTAGGCCACTGTTGGAATATTGCATGCAATTCTGGTCTCTCTTCCTGTCGGAAAGATGATGTGAAAGATTTACAAGGATGTTGCCAGGGATAGAGGATTTGAGCGACAGGGAGAGGCTGAAAAGACTGGGGCTGGTTTCCCTGGAGAGTTGGAAGCTGAGCTTATAGAGTTATGATGGGCATGGACAGGATAAATAGACAAAGTGTTTTCCCAAGGGTCGGGGCGTCCAGAACTAGAGGGTATGGGTTTTGGGTGAGAGGGGAAAGATATAAAAGAGACCTAAGGGGCAACCTTTTCACACAGAGGGTGGTACGGGCATGAAATGAGCTGCCAGAGGAAGTTATGGAGACTGGTACATTTGCAACATTTAAGAGGCATTTGGATGGGTATATGAATAGGAAGGGTTTCGAGTGATATGGGCTGGGTGCTGGCAGGTGGGACAAGATTCGGTAGGGATATCTGGTTGGCATAGACGGGTTGGACCGAATGATCTTTTTCCAGGCTGTACATCTATATGATTCTATGACCTGGTAAGGTCCTGGGGATTTATCCACCTTTATGCATTTCAAGACATCCAGCACCTCCTCCTTTGTAATATGGACATTTTGAAAGTTGACGCCATCTATGTCCCGACATTCGACATCTTCCATCTCCTCCCCACAGTAAACACTGATGTAAAATACTTGTTTAATATCTCCCCCATCTCCTGCAGCTCCACGTGCAGGATGCCTTGCTGATCTTCAAGGGGTCCTATTCTCTCCCTAGTTACCATTTTGTCCTTTATGTTTTTATAAAAACCCTTGGGATTCTCCTTAACAATATTTATCCAAGCTATCTCGTGCCCCCTTTTCACCCTCCTGATTTCCCGCTTTAGTACACTCCTACTGCCTTTATACTCTTCTCAGGATTCACACTCTCTCCTGAGATATGTTTACTTCTTTTTCTTCACTGAAACCTCAATTTCTCTCCATATCCAGTATTCCGTACCCCTATCAGTTTTTCCTTTCACCCTAACAGGAATACTGTACACTGTCTCTGGACTGCTGTTTTCATTTTTAAAGGTTTCCCAATTCCTAATGATAAACGTTTCATTCTCTCAAAATGGCAACTCCCCAATTCCTGCATCTCACGAAACCGCCGCTTGACAATAATGACAAAATAAAGCACTTTCCAAAGAAAGGCATCGATGAGTTGAGCTCTGGACAGGAACATAGATCTGGAGGTTACCAGATGCACGGAGCGTGCTTTCTACCAGAGCAGCACCAGGTCAGTGTCAGGCAAACAGACAGAATGGGCAAATAGATTCACATCTGAACTCACATCTCCCAGCCTGGGAACCTGAAGCTGTGCACAGCCATTCTGGAGAGTTATGCAGATATCAGGAGTATTGCTGTGGCAAATAGGTTTCAGTAATTTTGAGGGAAGATACTAATAAAGGAGGTTACAGAGTAAGGAGGATTGTCAGGACTTGAAGAGGTTTCCCAGTGTACGAGTGTTGGAGGGATTGGAACATGTTACCAAGATAGGGAGGGTTTAAGATTGAACGATTCCGCAGAAAGCCTTTACAGGGAGAAATGAAGGATTCGTGACAGTGTGGAGGAACAGAAGAATCTTGGGGTCCACGTCCATTGAGCCATCAAAGCTGGTACTCAAGCTGATAGCCTTGTTCAGAAGGCATGTGATGTGTTGGCTTTCATTAGCAGGGGGATTGAATTTAAGAGCTGTGAGGTTATGTTGCAGCTTTATCGAGCCCTAGTTAGACAACACTTGGGTTATTGCGTTCAATTCTGGTTGCGTCATTATCAGAAAGATGTGGAAGCTTTAGAGAGGGTGCAGAGGAGATTTACCAGGATGCTGCCTGGACTAGAGGGGAGAGCTTACGAAGAATATTTGAGGGAGTTAGGGCTTTTCTCATTGGAATGAAAAAAGATGCGAGGTGATTTCATAGACGTGAATGAGATGATTTGAGACTTAGACAGAGAGGATAACCACATACCTCTCCCATTGCAAAACTGGAAATGATGACGTGGTATAAGTTGGAGGTGATTGGAGGAATGTTTATAGGAGATGTCAGTGGTGGGCTCTTTACACATCGGGTAGGGGGTGAGTGGAATGCACTGCCAACAGTGGTAGCAGAGTCCAATACACCAGGGACATTTAAGCAATTCTTAGATAGGCAAACGGATGATAGTAAAATGTAGGGTCTGTAGGATAAAAGGTCATCACGACATTGAGGCCGAAGGGCCTGGGCTGTGCTGTACTGGTCTATGTTCTAAATAGGGAGGGTCACAATAGCACAAAGAGGTTTCAGAAAGCTGGAGAGGATGGGATCTGAATGAAGAGACACAAACAGTAAGGGTTGCTAGGATTGTCGAGGTTAACAGACACAGCAATGATCTGATCTGGAGCAGACGACCCAGACTGGGAGGGGTGTGAGGAGTGGAGGTAGTTTCACAGGGAGGGAGGACAATACAGCCACAAGAGTTTACAGAGCTATAGGGCCTGCAGGAGTTCATGGAGCTGGGGAGGTTGGAAGGGATGAAGCAGTTTACAGGTACAAGGATGTTGGTCGGTTGGGATGGTTGGAGACAGTTTCACGGATAAGGAAGTTTAAAACTCCTGCAGTTTAGTCAAAGTGGGAAGGTTTGTAGGGGAATTTGGCATTTACACAGATAGGGGTATAAGAGCTGGAGAAGGTTATGGAGATGAGTCGATGGATGGAGAAACTGGAGGAGGTTGCATTGACAGGGTGGGAGATAGCTACGGGAGGATGTTACACAGATAGTGGGTCTTTTCAGAACTGGATCAGGAGAGTAACAGGCATTGGAGTGAGTTCGACAGATCCTGACCGCAGCAGGGACCTGAGAGGATTGAAGAGTCTCCACAGATTGATCGTGTCTTTCGGACTGGAAGAAAGATATGGATAGATTAAACCCAATGTATGCTGTTATCTTTTTCCTGAACAGAGCCTCAATAACCCTCAGCAGACAGGGATCCCTAACCCTGCCATCTTTTCCCTTCGCTCTAACAGGGACATACTGGCCCTGGATTCTTGAGATCACACTTTTAAACGCCTCCCGTTTGCCAGTCATTCCTTTTCCTTCAAACAGAGTCACCTAATCGATGGTAATTGTGATGTGGAGGAGCCAGTGTTGGACTGGGGTGGACAATGTTAAAAATCACACAACACCAGCTTACAGTCCAACAGGTTTATTTGGAGGCACTAGGTTTCAGAGCACTGCTTCATCAGGTGGTTGTGGAGCACAGTCGTACGACACAGAATTTTTAACAACAGGATAACAGTGTCATGGAATGTAATATCAAACACATTTAGTTTCTGCCTTTCACCTTTTAGGATTATCACCTGTGCCTCGAAAGCTGGTGCTTTGAAATAAACCTATTGGACTATAACCTGGTGTTCTGTGATTTTTAATTTACCCAATCTTGCCTAATGGCCCCAAACCTAGCCCTGCTCCAGTTTCATCTGGGGCCCTGTCTGATCCTCTTCCATAACTCTGTTCTAACGAAGACAGTTGTGATCACTGGACCCGAAGTGCTCTATGACTGACACTTCAGTCACTTTCCAGACCTCGTTTTCTGAGGGGAGGTCCTTTGCTGCTCCCGCCTGAGTAGAGTTAGGCCTTGTTAGAGTTACATCTTGGTTTGGGAAAATTTCTTGGACACACTTGACAAATTGCACTTTTACTCTGTGGGTGGCCCAGTCCATGTAGGGGAAGTTAACATTTCCAACCAATACTACATTATTATTTCTATAGGTACCTGCACTCTCTCTAAAAATCTGCTCCTCTAGGATCCGCTGGCTGTTTGGCAATCAGGAACACTGTCCCAACAGAGTTCATCCCCTTTTTGTTTCTAACTTCTAACCTTATGGCCTCATTTGATGATCCCTTAAGAGTATCCCTTCTAAGCACTGGTGTTCTGCCCTCCCTTATCAAAAGTGCAACTCTCCCATCTCACTCACTCTGTCAGGCCTGTAGCTTCTGTATCCTGGAACAGTGAGCTGCCAGTCCTACCCTTCTCTCAGCTATGTTTCTGTTATGGCTATAATATCATAGTCCCCAAAGCCAATCCATGCTCTGAGATCGTCTGCCTTACCAGCCAGGCCTCGTGTGTTGAAATAAAAGCACGTTAAACCAGTAGTCTTTTCCCTCCCTTGACTGTGCACCAGGATATCCAGAATAGGAAACTTGTTCTCGGTGGCTGACGCATTTTTCCCCTGACTGACCGATGGTACCTCTCTTACTCAGAGTCCCTACCAACCTAGTTTAAACCTTCCCCAGGTAACACTAACAAATCTCCCTCGCAGTGATTCTGGTGCCCCTCTGGTTTAAGTCAAACCTGTTCCCCCTTGTACAGGTCACTTCTACCCCAGAAGAGATCTCAATGATCCAAACATTACCCCATCCCCTAGCTCCTCAGCCACACATCTATCTGGCCTATCTTTCTATTTCAGTCCTCAACGGGGCAGGTGGCACTGGGAATAATCTGTAGATCACTTCCCTTGAGGTCGTCCTTTTAAACTTCTCACCTAAATCCTGATACTCATTTCACAGGCCCCATCCCATTGTCTTCCACTTTCATGTGAACCGATGTGCACAATGACAAATGGCTAATAACCCTCCCCTTCAGAATGTTCATTAACCGCACAGAGACATTCTTGACCCTGCTACCCGGAAGGCAGCACACTATCCTGGGATGTCTTCTGCAGCCAAAGAATCTCCTGTCTGCCCCCCTCACAACTGAGTCTCCTATCAGTATCACGATCATTAGAGAGGATCTGGCAAATGTGGACTGGGAGGACTTTCTGTAGTTGGGTCTATATTTGGAAAGTGGGAGTATGTTAAAGGGATACAGTGAGAATTCAGGGCCAGTGTGTTCCTGACGGGGGAACAGTAAAGGCAGAAAGTCCAGCGAATACTGATCAAGCGATATCGTGAGATTGATAAAGAAAATACAGTGTAATAAAACCAGACGATGCCATCCAAAAGTATAAGGACTGCAGGGGGGTCTTTAGAAATGAGGAGAAAACAATGGCCACAAAATAACCTTGTCAGATACTATAAAGGAAAAGCCATAAGGTATTTTATCATTATAGTTAGAATAAGAGGATTACTGGGGAAAGAGTGAGGTCTGATAGAAACCAAAGGGACAATCCGTGCATGGAGCCAGAGGAAGTAGGTGAGGTCTTCAATGAATACCTCCCATCTGTATCCGCACAGGAGAAAGACTTTGTAGCCGGGGATTTCAGTTGGGATGGTGAGGCTCTCGAACATGTTTAGTTCAATAAAGGGGATAAAGCTGGAGAAATCCTCAGTGCCCAATAAAATGTATCCTAGGTTGCTATTGGAGGTAAGGGAAGAGATTATTGGGGCCCTGATGGATATCTTTAATACTTTGCTGGCCACAGGTGAAGTGCCAAATGACTGGAGGATATCTAATGTGGGTCCTTTGTTCAAGAGCAGCAGGGGTGGCGAGAGGGGAAGGACGCGTGGTGGTGGGTTTCGATTGCATGAAACATCATAGCAATACTTAGAGAGGACATTCCTGTGGGATCACCCACTGTGTTGGAGGAACTGTGAAATAAGAATGGGTCATCACTTTGATACGAGTGTACTGACCCTGAATAATCCATGGCAGACTGAGGAACAAATATGTCAGGAGATCTCAAATATCAATCATAATAATAAGACTGTTATGGTAGGGGTTTTTAAACTTTCCAAATCTAGATTGGCATTGCCACTATTCAATGTTAGGAACAGAGAAATTTCGTAATTGCGTTCCAGAAAACTCCCAAACAGTATGTAAATAGCCCAACTGGAGAAAGGTGCAAAACCTGACTTCCCCTTGGGAAACAGGTTAGGGAAAGGACTGAGGTGTTAGTGGGAACGCATTTTGCTAAAGTGACCAAGTTCTATTAGTTTTGAAAACAGCGATGGAAAAGGACAGGCCTGGTCCACAATTTCAAGTTATAAAGTGGGGCCAGCCCAATTTTGGTCGTATCAGCCAGGAACTTTCAAAAGGTGATTGGGGAGTCTATTTGCAGGGAAAGGGAAATCTGGCAAGTGAGAATATTTTAAAAGTGAGATAAATTGAGCGATCAGCGCCAGCATGTTCCTGTTTGTGTGCAGGTCAAGGCTGACAGCACTCAGAAACATTGTCTGTCTATTGAGTGTCTGCTCAAGGAAAAGGGGCCACATGTCATGTATAGCCAGCTGGACCAAGGGAATCCCTGAGGAGTATACTTTGGGTGGAAATCAGGAATGCAGAAAGGGGACATGAAATAACTTTGACAGAGAAGGATAAGGAGAATCCAAAAGTGATTGTTTCAATATATTAAGAGCAAAAGAGTAACTCGAGACGAAATAGGGGCCCTTAAAGATCAATGAGGCTATCAATGTGTGGAACTGTAGAATATGGCTAAGACTCTGAACACATTTTGCAATCAAGAACTTGCTGTGGAAAAAGACAGGGCAACTCAGGGAACAAGAGTAATACGTTAGACCACAATTGGAGATCTCTGTAATTCCAGTATCCCCGCCACAGGAATGATGTTGTGAAACTTGAAAGTGCTCAGAAAAGATTGACAAGATGTTGTCAGGGTTGTTGCTGAATAAGCTGGGGTTATTTTCCCTGGAGCATCAAAGACTAAGGGGTGCCCCTACAGAGGTTTATATAAACATGAGGGGCATGGATTGGATAGACAGTCAAGGTCTTTTCCCAGGGGTTGGGAAAACGAGAGGGCATAGGTTTGAGGTTAGAGGAGAAAGGTTTAAAAAGGACCGAAGGGATAGCTTTTTCATGCATACAGTGATGTGGATATGGAACAAGTGGAGGGAGAAAGTAACAGAGGCTGATACTATGACAACATTTAAAAGGTATCTGGATGGGTATATGAATAGTCAGAGTTTAGCGGTATATGGGTCAAATGCTGATTAATTGGGAGGAATTTGTTTAGGTCTTCTGGTCAGCCTAAACGAGTTGGGGACTGAAGGGTCTGTTTCCATGCTGTACTTCTCTATGACTTGAAAACAGTGCATGTTATAGAAGAGGTGGTGCTGGAGGTTTTAAAACACAAAGGTATGGAAGGCCCCAGGACCTGATTAAGTGTATCACAGGACATTGTGGAATGCTAGGGAATAAATTGTGGAGCCCCGAGCAAAGGTATTTGTACCATTGACAACCATGTGTGATTGGCTGGAAGGCTGGAGGTTGAAATCATGGACTGTGAAGGAGGGTTTTTGAGATTACAAAGGGATCTTAATGAAATGGGTGAATGAGCTGAAAAACTGCAGTTGGAATTCAATCTGAATAAATGCGAGGTAATGCATTTGGTAAAACAAACAAGGGTAGAGCTTATACAATTAATGTTCGGGCCTCGGTTAGTGTTTTAGAGCAGAGGGACCTCTGGGTTCAAGTACATAACGCTTGAAGTTTGCATCACAGGCTGGAATAGACGGTGCTTGGTATGTTTGACTATTGCTCAGTCCATTGAGTGGAGGATTTGGGACGTCATGTTGAGATTGTACAGACACTGGTGAGGCCTGTTCTGCAATACTCCATCCAGTTTTGGTCGCCCAGTTATAGGAAGGATATTATTAAGCTGCAGGGGGTTCAGAAGAGATTTACCAGGGTAGTCCTGGGTGTGGAAGGCTTGAGTTCTGAAAAATGGCTGGATAGGCTGAGTCTTTTTTCACTGGAAACTGGAGAATGAGAGATGACCTTATGGAAGTTTATGAAAAAGATGAGGGATATAGAGAGAGTTAATGGCAGATGCCTTTTCCCAGAATGGGGGAGTCTCAAGAAGAGGGGACACATTTTTAAGGCTAGAGGACAGAGATGTTCAAAACAAAAGGATATAAGAGGCAAATTGTTATGCAGAGGGTGTTTTGAGCGTGGAATGAACTTCCTGAGGAAGGGGTGGATGTAGATACAGTTTCAACGTTTAAAAGACCTTTGGATAAGTACATGAATAGGAAAGGTCTGGAGGGATATGGCCCAGCAACAGGCAGCTGGGACGAGTTTTCTTTGAGATTATGGTTTGTTTCAACTGAAGAGTCACTTTCCATGCTATACGACTATGACAAGAATGTTTTTGTCATTATTTAAGAAAGGTTGTGATGGAAAGCCATGGAACTAAAGACCAATTAGCCCAATATCAGTGGTTGGTAAGTTGTGGAAGTGATTCTGCCAGACAGGAGTCACATGTATTTTGAAAAGGCAAGGATTGATGAAAGGTAGTCAGCACGGCTTTGTGCAGACAAAGTCAGGTTTCACTAACTTGATTGTTGTTAAAGTGGTGACCATACATTGTCTACACTAACGTCAACAGGGTCTTTGACAGGATTTAGCATGATATACTGGTTTGTAAGGTTAGATCACATGGGATCAGGGAGAGCTAGCCATCTGTACACAAAATTGGCTTGACAGTAGGAGACAGGGGTGATGGGAGAGGGTTGTTGTTCAGACTGGAGGCCTGTGACCACTGGGGTGCTATAATGATCAGGGCTTGGTCCACTAATGTGCATCATCTAAATAAACGATTTGGTTGAGAATATAAGAGTCATTGTTTCTAAGTTTGTGGATGATCAAATTAATTTTATAGAGGGCGGCGAATACGGTTACCAAAGGGGATCTTGACCAACTGGGCCAGTAGACCAAGGAATGAAAGGTAGAGTTTAAAATCAGGTGTTGGATCTTGTTAAGACAAACCAGGGAGAATGGTCACGGTTAATGGTAGAGCCCTGGGCAGTGTTATCGAACAGAGAGAGTCCAAGGGGTGCAGTTACACTATTCCTTGGAAGTGGTATCACAGATGGACAGGGTGGGGAAAGCGGCATTTGGCACACTTACCTTTATGGAACAGAGCATTGCGTAAATAAGTTGGAGACCTTTGTAACATTGTCCTCAATATTTCCCTTGGGCAGAGGAGGCTACAGGTTGGTCTTATAAAGGTTTATATAACCATGCGGGCGATGAGGAAGGTGAATAGCCAAGGGTAGGTGAGTCCAAAACTAGAGACATAAACGTGAGGCGAGAGACCAAAGAGGGAGCTGAGGGGCAACATTATCCACAGAGGAAGGTGCATAGATGGAAAGGAATGCCAGGGCCACATGGGAGAAACAAGAACAATTACAACATACAAAAGACATTTGGGCAGGAACATGGAGAGGAGAAGGTTTGAAGGGATATGGGCCACATGCAGGCAAATGAGTGTCGTTCAGTTTGGGAAACCTGGTAAGCATGGACTAGTCGGACTGAGGTTCTGTTTCCATGCTGCATGACTCTGTATCAAGTTACTGGAAGAGGAGACTATCCAGGTAAGGCATGTTTTCGACACTGAAGCAAGTTACAGCGATAGGGATGGTATTCTGGAATGCAGTTCATTTCAAATATGGGGAGGGACAATACGGAAGGGAGGAGGTTACAGGGATGGGAACTCATGTAGGAGTTACAAATTATTGAAGAGACTGGTCCATCAGACATGCCTCAGGCGACTGACTATGTGGAGTTTGCACATTCTCCCCGTGTCTGCGTGGGTTTGCTCTGGGTGTTCCGGTTTCCTCCCACAGTCCAAAGATGTGCAGGTCAGGTGAATTGGCCATGCTAAATTGCCCGTAGTGTTAGGTGAAGGGGTAAGTGTAGGGGTAAGGGTGGGTTACACTTCGGTGGGTCGGTGTGGACTTGTTGGGCCGAAGGGCCCCTTTCCACACTGTAAATAATCTAATATAATCTAATGCCATAGATACAGTGTCGGAAAGGGAACACAGAACAGAAAGATGTCAGGCAGCATTCCCATCCTCTTGTGGGAGGCCTGCTTTCCCCTTTGTTGTACGGATGCTCACTAAGAAAGCACAGGCCTGGATTGATAACTCTGAATTCCCGATGCTGTCTCAGTGCAACGTAAGTTAAAGTAGGAGCGGTCATTGAGCCTGGCGTGTGTGTGAACTGTGCTTCCCCTCCAACACTGTAACTATGTCATGTCTTGTTTTCCGATGTTTGGAGCCCTCTCATTGCTCTCTGCGCTGTGCGCTGTGAGTGACCTTACCTCACTGCAGGATTTATTGAAGGCTCCAGATCTCCCTGCCCTTTGTTGCTCTGGCTGACCAACCATTTTCAATGAGACACCCAGCAGCTGGGAAGTCTATTGTGTCAGGAACTTCCCGAGTAACAACTGGAGACAGAGAAATAGACAGAATGGGAAATTAGACTGATGCAGTAAGGGTTACACATGGAGCATGGCCCTGATCCCACAGAGATCTGGAAAATCCAAGTCTCCAACCCTGGCCTGTGCTGCCTCGTCTCTCTGGAGTGGACAGTTATGTTGGCTCAGGAACTAGAGTAGCTGCAAAGGCTCTGTGCCTCCGCATTTCAATACCTCAGCAGGGAGACCGTCTGCTCCAGCAGCCTTGTTGTTCTTGAGCTGGCATTAAATATTTGTTCCGTATCTTACCCATCAGCAGTGATTCCACACAGACAGCCTCATTAACCTTTCAGGGGCCTCATTCTCTCCCGAGCTAATTCTTAGCCCTTGTTGAATCTTGTAAAAATGCTTCTGAAATTTCAAATATCCCTCTAGCGCTACTAGCCTCCCCCAGATTTAACTATTCTGCCATTTATGGTCACACGAAAATATATAATGCAACAAATTTAAATATATTCCCCTTTTATAAAATCATGCCTCTCCCATTGTTTCTAAGCGTCCAGTTATCATTTTTTGTCATATCCTTTATAACACATTCCAGCATGTTCCCAACTTACTGTCAGGCTAACACCGTTTGGTTTCAGACTGACTGCACAAAGGGTTTTGGTAATCCTTGTGGATCATTTTGTAAAAGGTAGTTTACAGTGTCAGCAGGTAATAGAGAAGGCAGATCAAATGCTGCCATTTATTACAGAGGGAATGGAGTCTAAATATAGGGAGGTCTAGTTAAAACGATGCAAGGTACAAGTCAGACCACACCTAAATTGTAATGAACAGTATGCGTGCCCTAAGAAAAGATATTCTTGTATTGGAGGCAGGCCAGGGAAAGTTCTTTCGGCTGATCCTGGAGATGGCGGGATTTTCCAATGAGAAGAGGTGGAGTAGATTCACCTTGAACCTAATGGGGTTTTGAAGAATGGGAGATAAATTGAATGAAACATCCAGGATTCTGAGGGGTTTTGACAGGGTAGATGCCATGAAGTTAGAACAGAACAGCACAGTAATAGGCCCTTCGACCCACCATGGCTGTGCTGACCATGATGCTATTCTAAACTAATCCCATCTGCCTGCACATGGGCGATATCCCTCTATTCTCTGTCTGTTCATTTTTCTGTCTAAATGCCACTTCAAAACATTGCTCTCGTTGCCACCTCTCCCATCTCCTGAGCAGCTTCTACCCTCTCGGTAAAGACAACTGGCCTCATTCATCTCACTTAAAACTTCTCACGCTCACCTTAAACCGAGGTGACCTAGAATTTGAGATTTCAACATTGGAAGAAGGATTCCAACTATCCACACAATCCATGCCTCTCCTAATGCTATACACCTGTACCAGGTCACCCCTCAGCCGCCGATACACTCGCAAGACAATCCAACTGTGTCTAAACTCCTTACAGTAAACACATTCTCATCCAGGCAATATTCTGGTAACCCTCTGTTGCAACCTCCCCAAAACCTCCACATCCTTCGATAGTGTGGCGATGAGACCTACACACAACATGGCCGAATGAAGTTTCATTCAGTCACAACATGACATGCAAATGTCTGTACTCAATACTTAATATTGGTCAATACTGTGACCAATGACAGGAAGCATACCATACGCCTCCTTTACAACCACATCCTGTTGTGTTATTATTTTCAGGTAGCTACGGATTTGCATCCAATGTCGCCTGTTTTATCAATGTTTCCAATTCGACAATTGGTGTAATTCTCTCTTCCATTTGACTTCATAAATGCATCACTTCACACCTGTCCCGATGAAATTCGATTTGCCATTTCTCTGCCCAACGTTCCAGCTGATCTACATACTGCTGCAACCTTTAACACTCTTCCTCACTATCCACAATTCCCCTAACTATCCCTAATCATTACATGCCTTTCCAAATGTCGTCTGCAAAATTACCACTCAAACTGCTGACCTTTTCATCTGAATCACAGATATAAATGACACACAGACATCGCAGCACTGATCCTTGTGAAACAGCATTGGTCGCAGACATCCAATCAGAAATTGACCACTCCACTTGCCTCTGTCTACTATCACCAAGAAAATATTGTATCCAACTTACCAATGACCATTGATTCCATGGATTGTGATTTGATCTTCCAGATTTCCCTTCCTTTTTGGAAGCTGTCCTTTCAAAATGACTCTATATTTTAATTCCCAGATTAAACTGGCTGTCTCACTAATGCACTGACTGCGTCCTTTCTTCACAACAAAACGGGACCTTGTTTGGTTTTTTGCTGATCCTGCCTAAATCCCTACAATCCCTCAATAATCACATCCCAGCTATGGTCATGCTGCAGCCACACCTCCACAATAACAGTTAGATCATATCTGTTCTCTTCAGTTACTGCTGTCATTCCATCTGCCTTGTTGCAAATGCATGGCGCGTGTACCGAGAGAGGGCCTTTGCGGGATGGCTAGAGGTCACAGAGTGGGAGAGATGTTTGGGGGCGCGACAATGTTGCAGGGTTAAGCATAGCTACAGTTGCTAGCGAACGTTCACAGGAGAAAACATTTTATTGTTTGAAGGAAGTTAGAGAGATAAAGTGTCTTTGATTAGATTCCAGAGATAGGGACGTGTATAGGGTTGAGGATCGTTACATGGACTATACTGATCAGGGTGTAGAAACATTCGCATGATTCCAGGATGTGGTACATTTAGCAACAGTTGTGGGATCTGGAGAATATCACAGTGATAGGGAGGATGGTATGGACTGGAAAATATTACAGGGAAAGGGAGGGTGGTATGGATTGGAGAATGTTGCAAGCACATGGAAGCTGATATAGACTGGAGAATGTTGCACGGATAGGGAGGAAATTGTGGACTGAATAAACTTGAAAGGAGAGATTATTTTATGCTCTGGAGTGTACTTCAGAGAGAGTGAGTGCTGTGCATGCTGCAAGTTACGACAGGGATAGGGAAGCTTGTACAGTCTGGACGAGAGAGTCACAGAGAGGCTTGTACGAAACCAGATTCACTTCTGAGCATAGGATGTGCTACATCGAGCAGAGCCTTCTGCAGATATAAACAAGGATACAATGGCCACAAAGCAGTCACACCAATACATAGGTATATAGGAACTGAAGGAATTGAAATGATTACATAGATTGGGAGTGTTGTATGCAGTGGAGGAGATTTAACTGATCAGGATGGTTTTAGAGACTCCACAACATTGGGAAATAATGGGGGTTGCAATGGTGAGAGCAGGTTTCAGCACATTGGAAGATATAGACTTGAAGGAGCTTTCACAGATAGCGATGGCTTTCGGGTCTGGTGGGAGCTGCAAAGTAAAGGGGATTGTAAAGACTGGAGGTATTTACATAGATAGGGAGAGTATTAGTGATTGGCAGAATTCACAAAAACGGGTCTGCAGGACACGATAGAAATCAAAAGGGTTGTATCAACTTGATGGTGTACACAGGCAGGAAAGCTTGTGGGGGGGTTGGAGCAGCTCAACATGATAGGGAGGGGCATGGAGACTGGAGACGTTGCAGAAAGATTAATATGTTTAATGCTTTAAAACTCTACATAAGTCTGTCCTGGTTCCTTCTTTATGTTTCTGAACCGCTGTCGATACGCCTCTGGTACTAATCCATAAGCACTTAAAATACTTTGTTTGATGTGTGCATCATCTCTTGACCACTCATGAGACAGCGCTGCAAATACCTCACTGGCTCTGCCTAACAGCTTAGACGGAACTAACTTTACCCACAAGACATCGGGCCACTCCATCTGACGATCCAATTTTTCAAATGAAATACAGAGGTCCTTGAAAGTAGAGTCACAGGTCGAAAGGATAGCAAATAAGGCACTTGGTATGCATTCCTTTATTGGTCAGAGTATTGAGCACAGGAGTTGGGAGGTCATGTTGCGGCTGTACAGGACATTGTTAGGCTACTTTTGGAATACCGTGTGCAATTCTGGTCTCCTTCCTATCGGAAGGATATTGTGAAACTTGAATGGGTTCAGAAAAGATTTAAAAGGATTTTGCCATGGGTGGAGGATTTGAGCTACAGGGAAAGGCTGAACGGGGTGGGGCTGCTTTCCCTGGAGCGTCAGAGGTTGAGGGGTGACCTTATAGAGGTTTATAAAATCATGAGGGGCATGGATAGGATAAATAGGCGAAGTATTTTCCCTGCGGTCGGATGTCCAGAACTAGAGGACATAAGTTTAAGGTGAGAGGGGAAAGATATAAAAGAGACCTAAGGATCACTTTTTTCACACGGGGGTGGTACGTGTTTGGAATGAGCTGCCAGAAGAAGTGGTGGAGACGAGTACAATTGCAACACTTAAAAGACATCTGGATGGGTACATGAATAGAAAGGGTTTAGAGCGAGATGGGCCAGGTGCTGATTGGTGCGACTGGACTGTCAAGGACAAGTTAGACCAAAGGGCCTGTTTCCATGCTGTACATCTCTATGATTCTCCGACTTTATTTGCCAAAGTTTCAAATCACTGCAGGCAGTTAGAGACTGAGATACAATTGTAATGTCTTTTGGAGGTTCCACAGTTCGCGAGGATTGCAGGGACTTGATGATGTTGTACATGGAAGTAGAGGTATAGGGACTGAAGCTGGGAACAGAGATATAGAGACGCTCAGGGGATTACAGAGATAGTGTGGCCAGTGGTCTCTGGTGGAAGTTCCATGTAGAGAGATGGTTTTTGGAACTGTTGGACTTTAGAAAGATAGGCAGATTTGGAGGGGCTGGAGGGGTTTACAGATGCATGGAGAAATGTAGTGACTGGAACATACGGAGATGGTGGGGGCTGGAGGAGATGCAATAATTTGGTTGGACTGTAGGAGCTGGAGGGGATCTCACAGACAAGGAGGATTGTAGGAATGTGGGGAGTTTACGGAGATAGAGGGTTGGAGAATCCTCAGTAATTAGTGGTTTGGAGCACTGTCCAGACTGGGGGAGGTTTCAGAATGATGGAGGGACAGAGCAAAAGGAAGTGGTCGGAAAAATTATAGAACATAAACAGGTCACTTCGGTGCTGTGCCACTGAGGGTCATCAGGAGGACATTCTTCCTCATTAAAATGTACAGATCCTCAGGGGAATGGACAGGTGGATGCTGAAAGGACGCTTCCTTCTCCTTATGGGAGAGAGGCAAACAACGAGACTCTGTTTGACAAAGATGGAGAAGAGGGATTTGTCTTTTTCTCCCAATGGCCCAAACCTACTTCAGGCTTGTTCCCACACAGCTCAAAGAAAAACAATGCGATAACAAAGAGCAAGGTTGTTTGGGACTGCAGGAGATATGAGACGAAGGCCAGGTTGGAAGGGCTGGAGGGAGTGGGAGAGAAGAGAGATGTTCAACAGCAAGAAGGGTTTATAGGGAGTAGACATGGTCAGGACTGAAGGACACGTCACGCTCACTCATGAGAGGGGGATAACGATATGGCACAAGGTCAAACACAGCAGGAGGATCCCAAGCTCCGTACCTGTCATTTACTCAGGGAGCGGCTCTCACCCAGTCTGGTGTCAAGCTCCACATGCAAGCAGCATGAGGTTTCCCAGTTCCTGGTGCTCAGAGCCCAGTGAACTCACCCCTGAACCAGTCGGCGAAGTATTTACACAGTTGTACATTTCCAGAAACATTGTGTCCTAGTCGACATAAACTGGTAAATTCACATTCTACCAAGCAAAGAGCATCTGCACTCAGATTCCCTGGTGATACAGTCCTCTGATTGATAGTCTGCTGAGAATAACAGAATCCACGAATCCCCATTGCATGGGTTCAGGGTCAATGACAAAATTTGCATTCTTTCAAAAATAACAACTCCTCAATTCCTGCATCTCACAAAACTGCCATTTAAAAATATTAAAATAAAGAACATTCCAAATGAAGACTTTGATGAGGTGACGTCTGGTCCGTAACATAGATCTGGATGTTACAGAGAGTGCTTTCTACCAGAGCACCACCAGGTCAGTAACAGGCACACAGACAGAACGGGCAAATAGATTCATAACGGAATTCACATTTCCCAGCCTGGCAATTTGAAGCTGTGCACAGCCATTCCGGTAAAGATCTCTAGAAACAGGACATCAGAACCAGGAGACTGGAGGTTGGCTATCGTGTTGCAACTAGTTAAGGAAGGCAGCAAAGAAAATCCAGGAAACTATCGATTGTTGAGCCTGACATCGATGTGCAAGTTGTTGGAGGGAATCGTAAGGGATAGGATGTACATGTATTTGGAAAGGCAAGGACTGATTAGGGATAGTCAACATTGCTTTGTAAGTGGGAAATAATGTCTCTCAAACTTGATTGAGATTTTTGAAGTAACATAGAAGATTGATGAGAGCAGAAAAGTGGATGTGATCTATATGGACTTCAGTCAGGCGTTCAACAAGGTTCCCCATGGGAGACTGGTTAGCAAGGTTACATCTCAAGGAATAGAGGGATAACTAGCCAATTGGTACAGAACTGGCTCAAAGGTAGACGACCGAGGCTGGTGGGGGAGGGTTGGTTTTCAAACTGGAGGCCTGTGACCAGTGGAGTGACAGAAGGATCGGTGCTGGGTCCAATACTTAGCATTGTCTACATAAATGATTTGGATGTGAGCATAAGAGGTATCGTTTGTAAGTGTTCAGTTAACAACAAAATTAGAGGTGTAGTGGTCAGTGAAAGAGGTTACATCCGATTACAATGGGATATTGATCAGATGGGCAAATGGATTGAGAAGTGGCAAATGGCGATTAATTCATCTATATGCGAGGAACTGCATTTTGCAAAAGCAAATCTTTGCTGGACTTACACTCTAAGTAGTAAGGTCTGACGAAGTGTTGCTGAACATAGAGATATTGGAGTGCAGGTTCATAGCTCCTTGAACGCAGTGTCGGAGGTACGTAGGATTGTGAAGAAGGCATTTGGTATGATTTCTTTTATTGGTCAGAGTTTTGAGCACAGGAGTGGGGAGATCATGTTGTGGCTGTACAGGACATTGGTTAGGTCACTTTTGGAATATTGTGGGCAATTCTGGTCACCTTCCTATCAGAAGGATGTCGTGAAACTTGAAAAGGCTCAGAAACTTTTTACAAGGATGTTGCCAGGATTGGAGGGTTTGAGCTATAGAGAGAGAGGCTGAACAGGCTGGGGCTGTTTTTCCCAGAGCGTTGAAGGCTGAGGGGTGACCTTACACAGGTTTATAAAATCATGAGGGTGACCTTATAGTGGTTTATAAAATCATGAGGGGCATGGAGAGGGTAGAGAGACAAAGTCTTTACCCTTGGGTGTGGGAGTCCAGAACTGTCGGCATAGGGTTCTGGTTAGAGGGGAAAGATACAAAAGAGACTTAAGGGCAATTTCTTTTCACGCAGAGGGTGGTACGTGTATGGAATGAGCTGCCAGAGGAAGTGGTGGAGGTTGATACAAAGACATCTGGGTAGGTATAGGAATACGAAGCGTTTGCAAGAATATGGACCAGATGCTGGTAGGTGCGACTAGATTGGGTTGGGATATCTGGTTGGCTTGGACGGGTTGGACCGAAGGGTCTGTTTCCGTGCTGTACATCTCTTTGACTCAAAGAGAGACTGAATGGTTCAATCAGAAATGATCGGTGGTTCAAATCATAATAACCTTCAGGTTCCACAACCCATTCTTGGTTCCATCTTGCATGCTCTATGAATCCCGCTCCCTCTATACCCCCAAAGGCCAACGTCTTTTCTTACATTAGTACCATCCTCCAAGTTCTGCAGCCCTTCTGTAACCTGGCCCGGGCTCTACAACTCTTCCTTCCTCTGCAATGTTCCCCAGAAGGGCACGGGAGGCTGGTGGCATTTACAGAGTTAGGGAAGGATATCGGGACTGGAGGATTTTGCAGACATTCGGAATCTCGGGACTTGAGGAGGTTTCACAGTTTAAGAGTGCTATCGGGACTGGAGAAAGTTACAAAGATAGGGATGGTTTCAGATTGGAGGGTTCTGTAGAAAAAAAAACTTTACATGGTTAAAGGCAGGATACTTAGCAGTGTGCACAAACAGATAGTTCCTGTGTCACTGAGGTTACTACTCAAGTTGAGAGGGTGTTTAGAAGGCGTATGCTGTGTTGGCTTTCATTAGCAGGGGATTGAGTTTAAGAGATCCAGGTTTTGCTGCAGTTCTATAGAGCCCCAGCTACACTACACTTGGAATACTGTGAACAGTTCTGTTCACGTCATTATAGGAAGGATGTGGAAGCTTTAAAGACAGTGCAGAGGATACTTAGCAGGATGCTGCCTGGACTGGAGGGCATGTCCATTGAAGTTAGGTTGTGGAAACTCAGGCTTTTCTGATCGGAGTGAAGAAGGAAGAATGGTAACATGATAGAGGTGTGCAAAGTAATGAGAGGCATCGATTGCGTGGATAACCAGAGACAATTTCCCATGGAGAAATGGCTATCAAAAGGGGACATATTTTTAAGGAAATTGGCAGAAGATTTAGCTTAGATGTCAGAGGTAAGTTATTTCACAGAGTGTGGTGGATGCGTGGAATGGACTGCCAGCCGTGGTAGTAGATTCAGACACATTACGGACATCTAAGCAACTCTTGCATAAGCACAGCGATTATAGCAAAATGTAGGGTATGTAGGTTAGTTTAGTCTTAAGAGTAGGATAAAAGGTCAGCACAATATCGAGGGCTGAAGTGCTTGGACTGGGCTGTCCTATTCTATGTTCTAAATAGCGAGGGTTATGATGGCAGGAAAAAGTTCCGTGAAGCTGGAGAGGTTGGGGTCTGAATGAAGAAACACAAAGAGGAGGTGTTGCTAAGGTCGTATGAAGTAAGAGAGACAGAGGGTTGTGGGGACTGGAGGTGGTTTCACAGGGAGGGAGGTGCATAGAGCCACAGAAGGTTACAGAAATGTGGAGAGCTGTCGGGCCTACAGGGGTTTCATGGAGCTGGGGAGGATGGGAAGAATGGAGCAGTTTACACGGATAAGGATGTTGGTAGGATGGGGTGTTTTACACAGACAGGAATGTTTCAGGTGAATGGAGCTGAGTACAGAGATAAAGTGGGTTGCACAGATTGGAAAAACAAACAGACATATGGAGGGTAATCGTGACTGAAGATGTTTATAGATACAGGAAGGCTTAGCTTCTGCGGGTTATTTAGACATAGAGGGTGTGGAATCATACAGATTTTCCAGTGATAAAAACAGCAATTTTGGTTGGAGACAGTTTCACACATTAGGGAGCATTAGTAACCTCCTCCAGTTTGGTCAGAGTGGGAAGGGTTGTAGGGGAGGGTGATGTTTACACATGCAAGAGCTGGAGAAGATTGTGGAAATGAGTAGATGGATGGAGACACTGGAGGAGCTGACATTGACAGGGTGGGTGCTGGCAATGAAAAGATATCACATAGATAGTGGGTCTTGTAGGAACTGTATTGAAAGAGTCACAGGCATTGGAATGACTTCTGCAGATTGGGAGTATTACAGGGACTGAGAGGATTGCAGGGTCTCCACAGAATGATCGTGTCTTTAAGAATATGTAGATACGGAAATCTTAAACCCAATGCATGCAGTCTTCATTTCAAAACCAGAGCTTTATTATCCCTCATCAGCCAAGGATCCCTAACCCTGCCAGCTTTTCCCTTTACCCCAATGGGGCATACTGGCCCTGGATTCGTGAGATCACACTTTGAAAAGCCTCCCATTTGCCAGTTGTTCCTTTTCCTTCAAACAGACTCAACAGATCGATTGGAATCATAATGTGGAGGTGCCGGTGTTGGATGGAAGTGTACTAAGTTAAAAATCACCCGACACTCGGTTCCAGTCCAACTGGTTAATTTGAAAGCACTAGCTTTCAGAGCACTGCTTCTTCACCAGGTGGTTGTGGAGCACAATCCTAAGGCATAGAATTTATAGCAACAGGATGGGAGAAACATGGAATATAATAGCAAACAAATTTAGTTTCAGCCTTTCATCTGATACAGTGATCACCAGCGCTTCCAAAGCGAGTTGGACAACAACCGGCTGTTATGCAATTTTAAATTCACGGCATTGATGCTGGCCAGCTCCTGGCTAATGGCCGCAAACCGGGCCCTGTTCTAGTTTTCCTCTTCAATTGTGGACCTCTCCTATCTTTTTCCATAACTATGTTAAAATGAAGACAATTGTGGGCACTGGACCCAAAGTGCTCTCCGAATGACACTTCAGTCACTTGCCCAACCTTGTTTTCTGAGGGAAGGCCTCGTGTTGCACCTACCTGAGTAGAGTAGAGCCCTCTGCATATTGATTTAGGAACCTTTCTTGGACACATTTGAAAAATTGCTCTCCTTCCAGGTATTTTATACTCTGGCTGGTCCAGTCAATACAGGGAAAACTAACATCTCCAGCCTGCACGCCTCTATTATCCCTATAGTTATCTGCAATCTCTCTACACATCTGCTCCTCTGGTATCTGTTGGGTCGACAACAGTCTACAATACAGTCCCAACAAGGTGACCACCCCCCTTCTTCTTTCTAACTTCTAATCATGTGACCTCATTTGATTACCACTTAAGAGTATCCTCTCTGAACACTATGGCTATGTCTTCCCTTATCAAAAGGACAAATCTCCCTCTTCACCCCCTCACATACTTGTCCTTCTATCATTCCTGTAGTTTCTGTATCGTGGAACACTGAGCTGCCAGTCCTGCCCTTCTCTCAGCCATGTTTCTGTTACGGCTATAATATCCCAGTCCCCAGAGCTAATCCATGCTCTGAGCCCATCTGCCTTACCAGTCAGGCCTCGTGCGTTGAAATTAATGTCCTTTAAACCAAAAGTCTTTTCCCTGCCTTGACTGTGTCCCTGGGTATCCTGAATAGGAAACTTGCTCTCGATGGCTGATGTATTTTCCCCTGACAGGTCGATGGTTCCTCTCTTATTCAGAGTCCCAACCCCCTGCCAAACTAGTATACACCCTCCCAGGTAACGTGAACAAATCACTCAACAGGGATGCTGGTGCCCCTCTGCTTCAAGTCTAACCTGTCACCTCTACCCCAGAAGAGGTCCCAATGATCCAAGAACTGACAAGCCTGCCCACCTTAAGAGCTCCTCAGTCACATATCCGTCTGGCCTATCTTTCTATTTCTATCCTCACTGGCACACAGTAGGGGGGTAATCGGGGGATCCCTTCTCCTGAGGTCTTGCTTTTTAACTTCTTACCAAACTGAGTGGGGTTCTTCCGGGTGCTCCGGTTTCCTCCCACAATCCAAAGATGTACAGGTTAGGCGAATTGGCCATGCAAAATCGCCCGTAGTGACAGGTGCGTTAGTAAAGGGTAAATATAGGGGAGGGGAATGCATCTGGGTGAGTTACTCTTTGATGGGTCGGTGTGCACATGTTGGGCCAAAGGGCCTGTTTCTATAATGTAGCGAATCTCATCCATTCAAACTACCTGTGCACATTTCACAAGACCCCATCCCTTTGTTTAACTATGGCATGTGTGCCAATTGTACAATGACCTCTGGCTGTTCATGTTCCCCCGACAAAATGTTCCGCAACTGCTCAGAGATATTCTTGACCCTGGTACCGGGAGGGGGCAGACCATCCTGGGGTCGCTTCTGCAGCCACAAAGTCTCCTGCTAGTCCCTCTCACAACGGAGTCACCTATCAGTATCAATAGTATCAGTATCTCCTATCAGAATCATTAGACAGAGACTGTGAGGAACTACCTGCAGTTGGATCTATATTCGGAAAGTGGGTGTGTTTTTAAGTGATACAGTGAGAATTCAGGGCCAGCGTGTCCCTGTCGAGTGAACAGTAAAGGCCACATGTCCAGCAAACACAGATTCAGCGATATTGTCAGTTTCATAAAGGAAGTACAATGCAATAAAAACAGGTGAAGCTCTTCAAAATTTCATCCAGTGAAAGGGGTTTGTCGAAAATGAAAGGCAAACAATAGACAAGAAATATATTTAGCAGATATGACTGAGGAAGAGCCACAAGGAATTTTATCAGCTTGTTAGAGTAAGAGGATTATTGGGGAAACAGTGGTGCCTATTAGAAAGCAAAGGGAAAATCTGTGCATGGAGCCAGAGGAAATAGGTGAGGTCTTCAATGAACACTTCCCATCCGTATTCACACAGGAGAAAGACATTGTAGCCGTGGATTTAAGTGGAATGGTGTGGTCCCAGAACATGATAAGATCAATAAGGAGGAGGTATTAAATGTTCACTGGCTTAAAAGGTGGAGCAATCCCCAGTGCCCAATGAAATGTGTCTCAGGCTGCTGTGGAAGGTGAGGGAGCAGATTGCTGGGGCCCTGGCAGAGAAATGTAACACTTTGCTGACCACAGGTGAAACTCAAGAAGGGCAGCAGGGATAGGCCAGGTATTTAGAGTGTATAGCCCAACATCAGTGCGAGGGAAATTATTGGAAACAATTGTGAGGATCAATTTGAATCAATAATTGGAAACGTAGGGATCGATTCGGGATACTCAGTATGGATTTGGTAGGAGAAGATCCTGTCTGATGAATTCAGCTAATTTTTCTTTGAAATCACAATTAAAAATATTGATGAGTGCAGTGCAGATGATGTGGGTTCCATGGAGTTCATTAAGATCTTTGAAAAGGTCCCACATGGAGGTCTCTTCCAAATAGGAAGAGACTAAGGGATCCCAAACATCTTGGAAATTGGATCCAAAATTGGTGGAGGATTGGTTTTGCGATTGAAAGCCTTTGCCCAGCGGGTGTACCACAGGGATCTGTGCAGCAACCGTTGCTGTTTATTATGTACATTAATGAGTTGGATGTGAAAGCAGAAGGTATGATTAGTAGGTTTGCAGATGACATGAAAGGTGAGGGTTTTGTCCACAGTGAGGGGAACGGTCTCAGGCTACAATCTGAAGGTTGAAGCTGGGACAGAACTTCAAGAGAGTCATTTCAGGTGACAAGGCAGGCAAGACCACAGCAGGCGATGAGGGAAAACTGATGTATTAAGCTGCATTTACTTTAATATAAAATGCATGACAGGAAAGACAGATGAATGCACGGCATGGATAGGAACATGGGTCTGGGATACCACAGGAGTTACAGAGGTACAGCTGAGGGAAGGATAGGCCAAGCAACTTAATGTTCTGGGGTACAGATGCTACAGGAAGAACAGAAGGAGAGGCATTGGAGGAGGAGGAAGAGGAGTGGATGATTTGATCAGTGAAAACATCACTGCAGAATTTAGAGAGGACATTCCTGGCGATCTCTCAGTGAAGCTGTAATAGTGCAATTGAGAAATGAGAATGTTTGGTCAGTTTGATATGACTGTACTACAGGCCCTCAGCAGTCAGCAGGAATTTGAGCAACAGACATGTGGGAGATGTCAGGTATTTGGTCCACAAGATGTGACAAAGGTACAGTGTTCGAGGGACAGCACAGTACAGAAAGTTCCCAATCAGCATTACAACCCACTCATGGCAAGCCTGCTTTCCCCTCTGTGGTACTGATGCTCGCTAAGACAGCACAGGCCTGGATTGATAACTGTGACACCCTCAGTGCCGACTGAGTACAACAAAACTTACAGTCGGGGTCGTGACTGAGCCTGGGGACATCTGTACTGTTCTCCCCCGTCCGGCACTATATCCATGTCATGTCCTGTTAGCTGATGTTTGGAACCCTCTCATTGCTGTCTGTGCTGTGCACTGTGAGTGATCTTACCTGACTGCAGGACTTATTAAAGGCTCCAGATCTCCCTGCACTTTGTCTCTGTGGCTGACCGACCATCTTCAATGCGATGATGGACGATACACCCAGCAGTTGGGAAGTCTATTGAGTCAGGAACTTCCTGAGTACCTACAGGAGACAGAGAGATAGACAGAATGGGAAATTAGACTGATGCAGTCAGGGTTACATGTGGAGAATGGCACTGAGTTCCACAGAGATCTGGAAAATCCCAGTCTCCATCTATGGCTTGTGCTGCTGCGTCCCTCTGGAGTGACTCGGGATCTGCAGTAGATGCAAAAGTGAGAGACAGAAGCAGCAATTAGACCTCACAGTGAAGGATACCAAATGGAGAGAGACTGAGTGTTAGCACTAGAGTGCAGGAAGATGGCAGGATCGCACAATTGTGTCGGAAGAACGGGTTTTGCTTCATGATGCACTGGTATAACTGGTCAGGAATGAGCAACCAGTGAGCAGGCGAAGTGATGGCCTAGTGGTATTAATGCTAGAGCATGTATCCCAAACCTCAGCAAATGTTCAGGGGAGGCAGGTGGAATTTTAAATGAATATACTTTTTAATAATTGGAATTAACAATCCATAAATAAGTATTGATAAAAATCCAAACACTTGACGTTCAGAGAAAGACAACAGTTCACTCTCATGTGATCTGCACGACATACCCACAGCAAAGTGTTTGCCTCTCAATTACCCTGTGAAATGGGCAAGCCAGCTGCTTAGCTCAAGGGCAGCAAGGGACGGGCAAGAAAGGTTAGTCAGCCAGAGACACCCACATCCCACACCAGATTTTTTAAAAAATCCATTCAGATTGTTCCACTGGAACTGTGCTGGGACCAGTGTGCTGGCCAATCACATCGGTAGGTTTATGGACACGGCTTTAAAATGACAGAGAGGACGCAGGGAGAGGGTTCAGGTGAAAGGATCTTTCCAAATCCAAAGAGAAAAGGTGAAGCATCAGAGCAGCGTGGGAATGTGACCGAAGACAACAGAAAGGAACAGATGGGACAAAGTTTAACTAAAACTGCACATCAGCAAATCGATTTGTGACAGGAAATTGTGGGAAAGAGTAAATTATGTTTTATTTTAATGGACAAAGTCTCTGCATCAAGGTTGATAAAAGAGATAAAGAGATTTAGACACCAGGGAATCGTGGTTACAGGGTGAACAAAAGGTGGAAATAAATATTCAATGGTTCACAGCCTTGTGCAAATTCAGGCTAAATGGGCAACGCTAACAATAATGGGTAAGAAAGGTCTTACAGAGAAAGCATTTGGCATCAGATCATGAAGTAGAGTCAGTCTGAATGTAAATTCTGGCTATTACTTGCCAGGGCCACAAGCAGCAGCGCAGTTTTATACCACCGAACAATATTTCATTGCCAATCACTGCAATAAGCAGGAATTCAATGGAATTTTTAATAAAGGCACTGTGAAAATTTAGTGAGACGTCAATATTTGCATAATCTGGAACAGTCACACTGACAAGAGCGATATTGGAAGAGGAGTTCGGAGATTTTTTTCAGCGTTTCTTTGAATAACACATTGTGCAACTGGCTAGGGATGTAACTATCTCGGAGCGACCGTTGTGTGACGAAACTTCGTGAATGAGTAATGTCACCTGGAGTGATCCTCTGGGAAATTGTTTTAAAGTGCAATTAAAAGAAATATAAAGTTTTAAAGTGAATCAGAGAAAGGACATTCTACAACTAGAACGAAACGTCGATTCTCCTGTTCCTTGGATGCTGCCTGACCTGCTGCGCTTTTCCAGCAACACATTTTCAGCTCTGATCTCCAGCATTTGCTGTCGTCACTTTCTCCTAGAAACAAAAATAACCAATTACATGAGTTGGAGAGGAGAACTGACCAAGGTAAACAGGCTAAACAGACTGAAACATTGTCTCTAAATGAACAGTGGATAACATCTGAAGGGACAGTGTAAAAAAACTCAACAAAAGGACATTACATTGAAACAGACAAAACCTCAGCAAGAAGTCCCCACCGGTCACTCACTCAGGACAAAATGGATCATATTAGATTATGAAGTTGAGAAGATCACCACAAAATCCAGAAATGAGAGAGTGTTTTAGGAGTAAGTTTTGAAGGGATTGCAAAGGGCCTGCTAGCAGGGGGAGGGCAGTGGGAAGGGGAATCATTGTCAGGGTTTATTGACAGGATAGGAACAGGGGGAGGTGAAGGTGCTGGAGGTGGTGAGAGTGTTACAGAGAGTGGTCAGGACCTGAATGGTGTTACAAAGCCAGTAAGGATTGCTGCAGCTGTGAGGTGTGTCAGAGGTAAGGAGGGACATATGTATTTTAATTTATTCTTTCATGGGATGCAGGTGTCACTGCCTAGACCAGCATTCTTTGACCCCATGCTAATTACACAGAGATTGCTGGGGCCCTGGTTGATATATTTAATACTTTGCTGGCACAGGTGAAGTGCTGAATGACTGGAGGATAGCGAATGTGGTTCCTTTGTTCAAGAAGGGCAGCAGGGATAGGCCAGGTAATTACAGAGCAGATAGTCTGACAGCAGGGGGAGGGAAATTATTGGAAACAATTGTGAGGATGATTCAACACTTGCAAAGGTAAGGATCAACTCGGTTTCGTCATCACGGATTTGGCAGAGGGAGATACACTCTGAGGAATTCAGTTCAGTTTTTTTTGAAATGGTGCTTAAGTATATTGACAAGTATATTAAACAAGTATATTAAACAAGATCCAACATGGAAGGCTGGTCGAAAAGGACTGGGTTCCAACGCAAGTTGGCAAATTGGATGCAAAATTGGTGGATAGAATAATTTCACCAGCGGGTCTACCACAGGGATCTATGCAGGAACCATTGCTGGTTATTCTGTCAAATAGTAACTTTGAAGTGAAAGCAGAAGGCATCAAGAGTAGGTTTGCAGATGACATGAAAGGTGAGGGTATTGTTCACAGTGCGGAGGATGGTCTCCATCTGTCGTCCAATGTCGATCGGATGATAATCGAAACAGAGTTTAGTTCTGATTGAAGTGAGGTAATACTCTGTGGGAGGTACGATAAGCAAAGAACAGACATTATAAACGGTAGGTCCTTGCGGAGTACTGAGGAATACAGGGACCTTGGTGGATAAATCCATTGATCCCTGAAGGTGTCAGCACAGGGAGACAGGGTGGGAAAGGCATCTCAACTGGGAGCAGGAGAGGGAACCATATCCTGGTGATGTGAATTGCAAGACCTGCGTGAGAGGATATAACCTAGTCTGGAAGGTTGTTGGACCTTAAACAGTCGTAAGGCCAGAAAGAAGATTGAGGCTGGTACACAAGTTAAAGAGAGTGATTTCAAAAGACAAGACAGGCAAAAACATAGCAGGGAATGGGGGGAAACTGGTTATTAAACTACATGTATTTCAATGCAAGGAGCCTGACTGCTAAGGAAGATGAACTCAGGGCATGGATTGGAACATGGGACTGGGAGATTATAGTTATCACAAAAACACAGCTGAGTGAGGGGCAGGGCTGGCAGCTCATTGTTTAAAGGTGGAGATGCTGCAGGAAGCATTGAAGGGGAGGCAAGCGAGGATGTGTGGTGGTCGGTTTTGAGTGCATGAATCATCACAGCAGTACTTAGAGAGGATATTCCTGTGGGATCGCCCAGTGAAGCTATGTTACTGGAACAGAGAAATAAGAATGGGTTATCACTTTGATACGATCGGACTGCTGACGTCTAAAATCAGTGGGAGACTGAGGAAGAAATAACTCAGGGGATCTTATATATCAATCATAATAACAGGGCTCTAATGGTAGGGGTTTTTGAACTTTCCAAACCTAGACTGGGACTGCCATTGTTCAGTGTTTGAGGGAGGAATTTGGTAATTGTGTTCCAGAAAGCTCCCAATCAATACGTAAATGGCCTGAAAAGAGAAAGGGGCAAAACCTGACCTCCCCTTGGGAAACAAGGTAGTGAGAGGGACTGAGGCGTTAGTGGGAAAGCATTTAGCCAAAGTGACCATAGTTCTATTAGTTTGAAAATGGCGATGGAAAAGGACAGGCGTGGTCTACAAGTTCAAGTTATGAAATGGGGCCAGACCAATCTTGATAGCATTAGTCAGGAACTCTCAAAAGGTGATTGGGGAGTCTATTTACAGGGAACGGGATGTCTGGCAAGTGAGAATATTTTAAAAGTGAGATAAACTGATCGATCAGCGCCAGCATGTTCCTGTTTGTGTGCAGGCCAATGCTGACAGCACTGGGAAACATTGGTTGTCTATTGAGGGTCTGGTCAAGGAAAAGGAGGCACATGTCAGGTATAGCCAGCTGGATCAAGGGAATCCCTGAGGATCACAGAGGCTGTAGGAATACACTTTGGGTAGAAATCAGGAATGCACAAAGCGTACAGGAAATAGCCTCGGCAGAGAAGCATAAGGAGAATCCAAAAGTGATTGTATAAATACATTAAGAGTAAAAGAGTAACTCGAGACAAAAATAGGGGCCTAATATTTACTAAGACCTTAAACAAATTTTTCACTCCAGAACTTACTGTGGACAAAGACTGGGGAATTGAGGGAACAAGAGTAATACATTAGACCAGAATTGGATTTTCCTGCAATTCCAGTCTCCATGTTATAGGAATGGCGTTGTGAAACTAGAAAGTGCTCAGAAAAGATTGACAAGATGTTGCCAGGATTGTTGCTGTATAAGCTGGGGTTATTTTCCCTGGAGCATCGGAGACTGAGGGGTGACTTGACAGACGTTTATATAAACATGAGGGGTATGGATAGGGTAAACATTCAAGGTCTTTTCCCAGGGGTTGGGGAGTCCAAACCTAGAGCGCATAAGTTTAAGTTTGCAGGGAAAAGATTTAAAAGGGACCGAAGGGACAGCTATTTCATGCATAAGGTGATGCCTGTATGAAATGAACTGAGAGAGAAAGTAACAGATATTGATATTATGACAACATTTAAAAGGTATCTGGACGGGAATATGAATTGTAATGGTTTAGTGGTACATGGGCCAAATGCTGGTAAATGGGATGGATTTATTTAGATCTTCTGGACAGCATGGATGAGTTGGACCGAACGTTCCGTTTCCACGCTGCACGTCTCTATGACTTGAAAAGAGTGCGGCTGGGGAGAAGGTAGCAAAGAGTACAATAAGTAAATGGGGGATGGAGGTGACAGGTCAGAGGGAAGGGTGGAGCGGATAGGTGAGAAAGGAGATTGGCAGGTAGGATAGGTCTTAAGGACAGTACTGAGCTGGAAGGATGGAAATGGGTAAGATGGGGAAGGGAAATGAGGAAACTGAAGTCCACATTGATGCCCTGGGGTTGAAGTGTTCCAAGGCGGAAAGTGAGGCGTTCTTCCTCCAAGCTTGGGGTGCTGAGGGACTGGGGGAGGAGGCGGCCCAGGACCTGCATGTCCTCAGCAGATTCGGACGGGGTGTTGAAATGTTGGGCCACAGGGTGGTGCAGTTGATTGGTGTAGGTGTCCCTGAAGTGCTCTGCGAGGAGGCGTCCAGTCTCTCCAATGTAGAGGAGACTGCATCGGGAGCAACAGACACAATAAATTACAATAGTGGATGTGCAGGTGAAACTTTGATGGTTGTGGAAGGCTTCTTTGGGGCCTTGGATGGAGGTGAAGGAGGAGGTGTTGGTGCAGCGTGGCAGGGAAGGGTGCCAAGATGGGAGGGTGGTTTGTTGGAGGCGGGGTGGTGTGGACCTGACCAGGTAGTCACGAAGGGAACAGTCTTTGTGGAAAGCAGAAAGGGATGGGGAAGGAAATATATCTCTGGTTGTGGGGTCCATTTGGAGGTGGTGGAAATATCGGCGGATGATGGGGTTTCTGTGAAGGTTGGTAGGGTGGAAGGTGAGCATCAGGGGTGTTCTGTCCTTGTTACTGTTGGAGGTGTGGGGTCTGAGGGCGGAGATGCGGGATGTGGACAAGATGCGTTGGAGGGCGTCTTTAACCATGTGGGAAGGGAAAATGCGGTCTCTAAAGAAGGAGGCCATCTGGTGTATTCTGTGGTGGAACTGGTCCTCCTGGGAGCAGATACGGCGGAGGCAGAGGAATTGGGAATACGGGATGGTATTTACAAAGGTAGGGTGGGTAGAGGTGTAATCCAGGTAGCTGTGGGAGTCAGTGGGTTTGTAAAATATGTCGGTGTCAAGTCGGTCGTCATTAATGGAGATGGAAAGGTCCAGGAAGGGGAGGGAGGTGTCAGAGATGGTCCAGGTGAATTTAAGGTCAGGGTGGAATGTGTTAGTGAAGTTGATGAATTGCTCAACCTCCTCGCGGGAGCATGAGGTGGCGCCAATGCAGTCATCAATGTAGCAGAGGAAGAGGTGGGGCGTGGTGCCGGTATAACTACGGAAGATGGACTGTTCTATGTAGCCAACAAAGAGACAGGCATAGCTGGGGCCCATACTCGTGCCGATGGCTACCCCTTTGGTCTGGAATTGCGGAGCCCCTAGCAAAGGTATTTGTCCCATTGACAGCCATGTGTGATGGGCTGGAAGGCTGGAGGATAGCAAAGTGGACAGTGAAGGAGGTTTACTAAGATTACAAAGGGTCCTTGGTAAAATGGGTGAATGGGCTGAAAAACCGTAGATGGTATTCAATCTGAATAAATGCAACGTAATACATTTGGTAAAACAAACAACGGTGGAGCTTATACAACTAATGTTCGGGCCTCGGTTAGTGTTTTAGAGCAGAGGGACCTCTGGGTTTCGGTACATAATTCTTGAGGTTTGCATCACAGAATGGATAAGACACTGCCTGGCATGTTTGACTATTGCTCAGTCCATTGAGTGTAGGTTTTGGGATGTCATGTGGAGATTCTAAGGACATTGGTGAGGCCTCTTCTGCAATACTCTGTCCATTTCTGGTCGCCCAGTTATAGGGAGGATATTATTAAGCTGAAGGGTGTTCAGAAGAGGTTTACCAGGACGTTACTGGGTGTGGAAGGCTTGAGTTCTGAAAAATGGCTGGATAGGCTGAGCCGTTTTTCACTGGAGCCTGGAAGATGAGAGATGACCTTATGGAAGTTAATGAAAAAATTGATGGATATAGATAGATTTAATGTCAGTTGCCTTTTCCCCATGAGACTCAAGAGGAGAGGCCATATTTTTAAGGTGAGAGGAGGGATATGTTAAAAAAAAAGACATGAGGGGCAAATTGTTATGCAGAGGGTGGTTCGAGTATGGAATGCACTTCCCGAGGAAGGAGTGGATGTGGGTACAGTTATAATGTTTAAAAGACATTTGGATAAGTACGTGAACAGGAAAGGTTTGGAGGGATATGGGCCAGCAACAGGCAGGTGGAATGAGTTTAGTTTTAGATTATGGTTGGTATCAAGTGAAGGGTCAGTTTCCATGCTGTATGGCTCTATGACAAGAATATAGTTTTGTTTCATTATTTAACAACGGCTATGATAGAAAGCCAGTGAACAAAAGACCAAACAGCCAGATTTGATTGGTGGCTAAGTTGTGGCAGTGATTCTGCCAGACAGGAGGTACATACATTTGGAAAGGCAAGGATTGATAAAAGATTGTCAGCAAAGCTTTGTGATTGCAAAGTCAGGTCTCTCTAACTTGATTGTTTTTGTTGAACTGGTGACCATACATTGTCTACACTAACGTCGGCAGGGCCTTTGACAGGGTTTAGCATGATATACAGGTTTGTAAGGTTAGTTCACATGGGATCAGGGAGAACTCGCCAACCGGGTACAAAATTGGCTTGACAATAGGAGACAGGGTGGTGGGAGAGGGTTATTGTTCAGACTGGAGACCTGTGACCAGCGGTGTGCTGTAAGAATCGGGGCTGGGTCCACTGATGTGCATCATCTACATAAAAAATTTGGTTCCGAATAGAGAAGTCATTGTTAGTAATTTTGTGGTGATCAAATTAATGGTGTAATGGGTAGTGAACACGGTTATCAAAGGGGGTCTTGACCAACTGGGCCAGTGGGCCAAGGAATGAAAGATGGAGTTGAATTCAGGTGGTGGATATTGTTAAGACAAACCATGGAGGACTAACACAGTTAATAGTAGGGCCCTGGACAGTGTTGTCTAATATAGAGAGAACAAGGGTTGCAGTTACATTGTTGTTTGGAAGTGGTATCACAGGTGGGCAGGTTGGGGAAAGCAGCATTTGGTACATTTGCCGTCATTGGCCAGCACTTTGATCTATGAGTTGGGGATATTTGTAACAATGTCCTAAATATTTCCCTTGGGCAGAGGAGGCAATGGGGTGAACTTATCAAGGTTCACAAAATCTTGCGGACCCGAGTAAGCTGAATAGCCAAGGATAGTTGAGTCCAAAGCTAGACGAGAAAATAGGAGGTGAGAGAGCAAGGATTTAAAGAGGGATCTGAGGGGCAACATTATCCACAGAGTGTGGTGCATAGACGGAATGAACTGCCAGGGCCACATGGACAAACAAGAATAATTACAATGTGGAAAAGATATTTGGACAGGTACATAGAGAGGAGTAGGTTTGGGAAACCTGGTCAGCATGGGCGAGTCAGACCAAAGTTCTGTTTCCGTGCTGCATGACTATGTCTCCAGTTATCGGAGGAGGAGGCGACTGAGAAAAGGCATGTTGTAGACACTGAAGCAAGTCACAGAGACAGGGATGGTATCTGGAGTGCAGCACATTTGAAATATGTGGAGAGACTATCGGAAAGGGAGGAGGTTACGGTGACTGGAGCTGATGTAGGAGTTACACATTTTTCATGACACTGGTCAATAAGACATGAGGTAGATACAGTATTGGACAGGGAACACAGAACAGAAAGATCAGAGGCAGCATTCCCACTTTTTTGTGGGAGGCCTGCTTTGCCCTTTGTAATACTAATGCTCACTAAGACGGCACAGGCCTGGATCGATAACTGTGAACTCCCGATGCTGTCTTAGTACAACATAAAGTAGAGGCAGTAATTGATTCTTGGGTGGATCTGTACTGTGCTTCCCCACCAGCATTGTATCTATGTCATACCTTGTTAGCCGATGTTTGGAGCCCTCTCGTTCCTCTCTGCTCTGTGCACTGTGAGTTATCTTACCTCGCTGCAGGATTTATTGAAGACTCCAGATTTCCCTTCCCTTTGTCTCTCTGGCTGACCAACCATCTTCAACGAGGTGACGGACGAGACACCCAGTATTGGGAATCTATGGAGTCCAGAACTTCCTGAGTGCCTACAGGAGACAGAGAAATAGACAGAATGGGAAATAGGACTGATGTAGTGATGGTTACACATGGAGAATGGTACTGTGTCCAACAGAGATCTGGAAAATCCTAGTTTCGATCCCTGGCCTGTGTTGCTGCGTCTCTCTGGAGTAGAGAATTCCGTTGGCTCAGGATCTGGAGCAGCTGCAAGAGTGAGAGGCGCCGACAGATGCAGCAACTAGACCCACGCAGTAAGGGATACCACATGGACAGACACTGAGTGATATCACCAGAGTTCAGGATAATTTCAGGATCAAACAAGTGTGTACCAAGAACGGGTTTTGCTTCATGATGCGTGGTGTCAGTGCTCAGGGATGAGCAACCAGTGAGCAGACGAAGTGATGGCCTAGTGGTATTATTGCGAGAGCATGTATCCCAAATCTCAGCTAATATTTGGGGGAGGCAGATTTGAATCCCACCATCAGAAATGGAGAAATTTGAAATCAATAGTTTTAAAAAGTGGTAATTAACAGTCCATAAATAAGTATGAGACCATTGCAGATGTACAAAAAATGGCCCAAACACATGTCCTTTCGAGAAGGACATCTGCCCACGTGGTCTGCACGACACACCCACAGCAAAGTGTTTGCTTCTCAGTTACCCTCTGAAATGGCTGAGCAAGTTATTCAGCTCAAGGGCAGCTAGGGCTGGGCAAGAAAGGCTGGTCAGACAGAGAATCACACCACACTTTTTTAAAACAATCCATTAGGATGGTCCAATTGGAACTGTCCTGGGACCAGGGACCCGACCAATTGTGTCGGTAGATTTATTGATAGGGCTTTAAACTGACAGAGAGGATGCAGGGACAGGGTCAGGTGATAGGAGCTTTCCAAATGCAAAGAGAAAAGGTGAAGTATGGGAACAGCATGAGAATGTGGCTGAAAACAATCAGAAAATAACAGGATGGGACAAAGCTGAACTAAAGTGGCAAATCAGCGAATTGGGCTGTGACAGGAAATTGTGTCAAAAAGTAAATTATGTGTTTTTGTCAAATGGACAAAGTCTCAATAAGGTAGATGGATTTGTGACACAGAGATAAGTGGGATTTAGTCACCAGAGAGACCTGGTTACAGGGCGAACATAAACATTCAATGCTTTACAATCTTGTGCAAATTCAGGCAAATGGACAACGCTAACAATAATGGATAACAAAGGCATTACAGTGAAAAGCATTTGGCCACAGATCATGAAGTAGAGTCAGTCTGAATGCAAATTCTGGCTACTACTTGCCAAGGACACAAGTAGCTGAACAGTTTTAGGCATTTCATTGCTCATCACTGCATTGAACAGGAACTCGTTGGAATTTTAAAAAATAAACACATTGTGCTAATTTTGGGTAACTTCAATATTCATATAATCTGGGATAATCACAATGATAACAGTGATATTGTTAGGAAGTGTGGAGATTTTTTTTCTGTGTATCTTTGAATAATATATTGTGCAACTGGCTAGGGACATAACTACCTCAGACCGACCGTTGTGTAATGAAACGTAGTGAATAAGTAATGTCACCTGGGGAGATCCTCCGGGATATTTGGATAAAGTGTAGTTTAAAGAAATATAAAGTTTTAAAGTGACAAACAGAAAGAACACGCTACAACTAGAAACAAAAATAGCCAATTACATGAGTTTGAGAGGAGAACTGACAAAGGTAAACAGGCTAAACAGACTGAAATGTGAGTGTGCAAAAGAACAGTGGAAAACATTTGAAGGAACAGTGTAAAACACTCAACATAAGGACATTCCATTAAAACAGACAAAACCTCAGCAAGAAATTCCCACCCGTCCCTCACTCAGAACAAAATGAATCATATTAGATTATCAGACTAAGAAGATCACCAAAAATTACTTAAAATCCTGAAGTGAGAGAGTGTTTTAGGAGTACGTTTTAAAGGGATTGCAAAGGGTCTGCTCGCAGGAGGAGGGCAGTGGGAAGGGGAATCATTGACACGATAGGAACAGGGAGAGGTGAAGGTGCTGGTGGTGTTGAGAGTGGTCAGAGTGTTACAAAGCCAGTACGGATTTGTACAGAGGGAGGGGTTTGCAAAGTTAGGAAAGGAAGGTACGTACTTTAGGGTGTAGGTTTGCTCGCTGAGCTGTAGGATTGATATCCAGACGTTTCATTACCTGGCTAGGTAACATGATCAGTGGCAACCTCCAAGTGAAGCGAGCAAACCTGCAGGCTAACACTCAACCTGAGCTACAAACCTTCACAAACCTTGCAAGTTATGTACTTTCAGTTATTCATTCATGGGATGAGGATGTCACTGATTGGGCAAGGAATCTTTGCCCCACTGCTAATTATACAGAGTGTCGCTCAGAGTCAGCCATACTGTTGTGAGTCTGGATTCACATGTCGGCCACAGCATGTTCGAATGTTGGGTGTTCCAGACTAAAGGAAGTACGTGAACCAGATTAATTCTTCCTACTGATCAACAATGGTTTCATGGTGGCCACACCATGACATCCCAACTCCTACTCTCAATGCTCCGACCAATGAAGGTAACAATCCCAAACGCCTGCTTCACCAGCCTGTCTACCTGTGACACCACTTTCGAAGAACTGTGTACCTGCACCCCGGGTCACTGATTGACAACACTACCCAGGGCCCGAACATTAACTGTACAAGTCCCACCCTGATTTGTTTCACCAAAATGGAACACTTCACATTTATCTAATTAAACTCCATCTGCTATTCTTCAGCCTACAATCACCCTCTGTCATACCAATACTACTCATCAGTAGGTACTGCTCATCAGCAGTACTATTCATCAGCAGGTACTGCTCATCAGCAGGTACTGATCATCCGCAGGTAATGCTCATCCTGTTTTATCATCGATAACCTTCCTCATTGTCCACTTTACCAACAATTTCAGTGTTACCGAAAAAACGTACATGACAGGAACCCAATATTCCCATCCAAACCATTTGTCCAAATGACAAACAACAGGGGACCCACGACACCGCTGGTCACGTCTCCAGTCAGAAAAACAGAATGTCTCTCATCACCCTCTGTCTCCTACCATCAAGCCAATTATGTATCCAGTTCACTAGCACCTCCTGAATGCCATATCCTCTTACACTGATCTGAATTTATTACCCAGTTTACCATACAGACACAGAACACAGAACAGTAGAGCACAAGACCCTTCGGCCATGATGTCATGCCAATCATTTGTTTGAATGTAAAATCCAGCTAACCTACATACCCTACATTTTATTATCATCCATGTGCCTATCCAGAAGTATATTAAATGCATTAATTTTACTGCCACCACTGGCAGTGCATTCCACTCATCCACCACTCTATATGTAACGAGCCTACCTCTGTAATCTCCCCTTAACCATCAGCTAATCACCTTAAAATTATACCCCCTTGTAATAGCTATTTATGTCAGGGCACAAATTGTCTCTCACTATTCATTCTCTCTGTGCCTCTCATCACCTTGTTCACCTCTACCAAGTCACCCCACCCCCTTCTTCACTCCAATGAGAAAAACCCTGAGCTCCCTCAACCTTTCTCATAAGACATGCTCTCCAGCACAGGCAGCATTATGGTAAATCTCCTCTTTACCCTCTCTAAAGCTTCCATATCCTTCATGTAATGAAAGGATCAGAATTCCAAGTGGGTCTAACCAGGTCTGTATAGAGCTGCAGCATAACATCACGGCTTTAAAACTGAATTCCCCAGCTAATGAGATCCAACACAATATATTCCTTCTTAACAAGGCTCTCAGCTTGGGTGGCAACTCTGAGGGATCTATGGACTTGGAAACCAGGATCCTTCTGTTCCTCCACACTGCCAAGGGTCCAGCCTTTAATCCCACATTCTGCATTCCAATTCAACCTTCCAAAATGAATAATTTCACACTTTTCCATATTGACCTCTATCTGCCACTTCTCAGCACAGCTCTGCCACCTGTCATTGTCCCGTTGCAATATATAACAGCCCTCCACACTATCAACCACTCCACCAATCGTCGTGCCATTGGCAAACTTACTAACCCACTCTTCCACTCACACATCCAAGTCATTCATAAACTCAGAAAGAGCAGAGGTCCTGTAACCTCTCCCTGCAGAAAACCACTGGTCACTGAGCTCCAGGATGAATGGTTTCTATCTATCATCACACTCTGTCTTCTGTGGGCCAGTAATCCCGTATCCAGACAGACAGGTTTCCCTGTATCCTATGCCTCCATACTTTCTGAATGAACAATAAAGGTGTTTTGTCACATTCCCAAAAGATTAAGTAAGATTTGTAAGGCATGACCTACCCCTTACAAAACCATGCTGACTATCTCTAATCAAACTATGGTTTTCCAAGGAATCATAAATCCTGCCTCTCAGAATCCTCCCCAATAACCTGCACACCACAGACATAAGACTGAGGTCTGTAAATCCCAAGTTTATCCCTATTCCCTTGCCTGAACAAGGGAATATCATTTTCCTGCCTCCAATCATCTGTTAAGACTCCAGTGGACAGTGAGGGTGCAAAGGTCATCACCAGGTGAGCAGCAATCCACTCCCTCGCTTCGTGTAGTAACTTTGGGCGCATCCAGTCTGGTTCAATGACTTATCTATCCTTATCTTTTACAAAATTCTCAGCACATCCTCCTTCTTAACATCCACCTGTTCACGTGCATCGGCCTGTTTCACGCTGTCCTCACAAATGACAAGGTCCCTCTCAGCAGTGAATACTGAAGCATAGTATGCATTAAGGGCCTCCCCTACCTCCTCCGACTTCAGGCACAATTTCCCTCCACTATCCCTGATCGGCCCTACCCTCACTCTGGCCATGCTGTTCTTCCTCACGTAAGTGGAGAATGCCTTACGGTTTTCCTTAATCCTTCCCAAAAGAAGCTTTTTCATACCCCCTTCTAGCTGTCCTAAGTCCATTTTTCAGTTTGTTCCCGGTACCTTCAGAGAATCCCTACAGTATGTAAACAACTCCATATGTCCCAACAACTCCATATCAACCCTCCAAACTGTACCCCAACCAGAACCATCCCCCAACCTAATTCTCTCCATTTGCCGCGACTTATGCACCAAACATACACATCTGTGAACACAATGGGTAATTTAGCAGGGCTGAGTCACCTAACATGCACATCCTTGGGCTGTGGGGGAAACCAGGGCACCTGGAGTAAACCCACATAGACACGGGGAGAATGTGCAAACTCCACACAGTCACCTGGGGCTGGAATGGAAATGGAGTGCGTGGTGCTATAAGGTAGCAGTGTTAACCACTGGGCTATCGTGCTGCCCCTCTAGAAACTTGTCTGACCATTGGTTCCTCAACCTTAAATAAGCTTCCTTCTTCACCTTGACTAGATGCTAACGTCCATGTAGACAACGCTGACTGCTCAGCCTTCATCTATCTCTTGGCCACCTCCACGAAGAGTCAATCCGGTTTGTGAAACATGGTTTCCCACTCACAAAGCCATGCTGACTATCTCTAATCAGCCCTTGCCTTTCCAAATATATGTAGCTCCTTTCTATCAAAATCTCCTCCAACAACTTCCCCATCACTGGGCTCACAGTGCTGCAATTTCCTGGCTTTTCCCTGCAGCCCTTAAGTGATGGAACAGCATTAGCCGCCCTCCAGTCTTCCAACACCTCACTGTGTCTGTTGATAATATACATATCTCTGTCAGGGATACTGCAATCTCTTCTCAAGCTTCCCACAATATTCTAGGATTGATCTAATGATCTACTGAGGATTGATCTACCTTTATTTGTTTTAAGATTCAAGCACTTTTTCTTCTCTGGTGAGGATTCTTTCCAAGACATCACTATTTATTTCCCCAAGTTCCCGAGCTTTCATGTCTTTCTCTACAGTAAATATTGACAAGATTATTTTGCCTAATATCTCACCCATCTTCTCTGGTTCCACACATAGGGGACCTTATTGATCTTTAAGGGGCCATATTCTCTACCAAGTTACTCTTTAGCCCTTATTGAAACTTGCATAAAGCCTTCTGATAATTCAAATAAACCACATCCCCTATACCACTACACCCTCCTACCCCCTTGCAATTCTGCCATTTATATTCACACCAATAAATTAAATCCAACAGGCTCAAAAACAAATTCTCTTTTATCAAAATGTGTTTCTAAGTGGCCAGTTATTGTATATTGACATATCCTTTCGAACAATTTCAGTCTGTTCCCGACTTATTGTCAGGCTAACTATATTTGGTTTCAGACTGACAGCAGAAAGGGTTGTGGGAGATCTTGTTTATAAATCCGAAAAAGGTAGCTCACAGGGTCAGCAGGTAATAGGGAAGGCAAATCAAATGCTGGCATTTATTACAGAGGGAATGGAGTCTAAAAACATGGAGGTCTAGCTGAAACTATACAAGATACAAGTTAGACCACACCTAGAATATTATTAACAGTGTGAGTGCCCGAAGGAATGATATTGTCACATTGCAGGCAGGTCAGAGAAGGGTCACTCGGCCTAACCTGAGAAAGGAGAGATTTTCTAATGAGAAGAGGTGGAGTAGGTTGAGGTTGAACCCATTGAATTTTAGAGAAATGAGAGAGAAATGGAACGAAACGTGTAAGATTCTGAGGGGCTCTGACGGGGTAGACGCTGGGAAGTTAGAAAGTAGAACAGTACAGCACAGTACAGCAACAGGCTCTTCGGCCCACGATGTCTGTGCTGTCTAAGATGCTCTTGTAAATCATACAATCTGTCATCAGATGGTCCATATCCCTCTATTCTCTGCCTGTTCAAGTTGCTGTCTAAATGCCAGTTCAAAACTTTACTCATTTCTCCTTCGACCTCATCCCTCGGAAACGTCCACTCTCTGTGAAAAAAAACTTGTCTCACAACTATCGTTTAAACCATTTCTTTCTCAGCTCAAACATATATGCTCTAGTATTTGAAGCTTACACATTGGAAAAGAGATTCCGACTATCCGCATTATCTGCCCCTCTCCTAATGACCCTGTCTTAATGTTATACTCCTGTACCTGGTTATCTGTCAGCCTCTGATACTCTCACAAAACAATCCAACTTTGTCTAATTTCCTCTTCTAGCTAACACATCCTTAAAAAAACCAAACACAGGCAACATGCTGATAAACCTCTTTAGCACCCCCTACAAAGCCTCTACATCCTTCCTATTGTGCGGAGATGAGAACTGCACACAGTACTCCAAATGTGACGAAACAGAAGTTTTATACAATTACAACATCATATGCAACCCACTATACCGAAGGTTGTGACCGATGAAGGCCAGTGTTCCATTTGCTTTCTTTCCCACCTGAAACACTTCTGTTTCCATTTTCAGGGAGTTACTGACTTGCACCAAGATCCTTCTGTAACTCAATGTCCCTCAGGATCCTAACTTTCTTCTTGACTTTGACATCATCTCACATTTATCCAGATGAAACTCAATTTGCCATTTCTCTGCACATCTTTCCAACTGATTTGTAACCTCCTGCAACCTTGGATTTCCTTGCTCAGTAAGCCCAACTCCGCCGATTTTCATTTCACCTGCAATAATTATATTTGTCACTGCCTTTCGTTTCAATGGTGTGAGAATCTGTAACCAGGTGTCAGAAAATCTCAACAAGTGCTCACCCATGTAAGATGGAGATGTGGAAGAATGTCTTCACTAAGAGGGTCGGGACTCTGTGGGATTCCTGACTGCAGGGGGCTGTCGAGGCTGGGTCATTAAGAATATTTACAACAAACTTGGTCAGATTTTAGTGAATCAGGGAAACAAGAGTGTTGTGGGAAAGGCAGGAAAGTATAATTGAAGAGCATCAGATCAGCCATGAACTGAATGAAGGGCAGAGTATACTCAGTGGGACAAATAGCCTAATGCTGCTCCGACATCTTACAGTTTGAATTCAAACTGAGTGTCTACATTAACACATTGTGGGTCTCTGCTCACAAAACTCCTTTAGGCTGGGATGTTTAAATATTTATTATTACACAGCATTTCCTCTCCAATAGAAAATTTTGTTGATGGCTCCTTGATATGATGTTATAGAAAACCATCTCATATACAATCCAGGATTCCATCCATTACAGCGCTGATACTCATTAGTTATCCAGTCGGGATGGAGACAACTGTCACACACAGTTACTGCATTGCCCTTGCCACAAGTATATTCAGTATCCCGACATTACAATCACTGCCTGGTGCCTATGAAAGAATTCCTACTAACGGATGCTGCTGCTTACTCCATCCAAAAAGACTCCAAAATTTGATCTTCAGATCCACATGACTCTCTCATTATTGCATCAACCTCATCCTTTCTTCACACCTTGTTGTCTTTTTGCCTAGCCTGCCTACATCCCAAAAACCCTTGAATATTCTCTTCCCTGTGATGGTCATTCTGCAGCTACATCTCCGGAATGACAGTTCCATCATATCTGTTCACTGTCATTCCATCTGCCTTTTAGCAAATGCAGGGAGTCCTTCCTCAGTAGTGGGGGGGTTGAACAGATGGGTACAGGTTACCGAGATAGGGAGGCTTACAGGGCTTCAGAATGTTCGAGTTAAACAGAGTTATATCTGGTCAAGAATGTCAGCGGGAGAAAGGGGTTTGAGAATTGGAGGAATTTACACAGATAGAGGGAGTTGGTTTAGATTCTGGAGATAGGGATAGGGATAGATGTAGGGAGATGCAGACAGACTGAGAGGCACAGACGGGTGTTTCACGGAAAAGAGTATTGTATATATGATCAGAGATATGGAAGATTGTAGTGACTGAAGACGTTTACAGATAAAAGACGGCTTCTCGGATCTGGAGGCTACAGAGACAGTAAGGCAATGGACAATGCCAGGTTGCTGGGTTGGAGATACGTACACAGATGGGGAGGGTTGCACAAAGTGAAAGAGGTTGCTGTGGTCAGGAGGGTTGGGGGCGGGTGAGGTTTACGTCGATTAGGTTTGAAGAATTTGGAGAAGGATAAGGAGATTACAGATGGGGGCAGAGTCTGGATGAGCTGGCATTGAAAGTGAGTCTGATGGGAACTGGAGAGTCACAAAAATTGGGTTGGTACTGAGATCGGGAAATCACCAGAAACCTCAAGGGATTACCCAACAAGGGGAGATTAAAGGGGTTCCACGGATTGGGGTGTTGTCAGGACAGGAAGAGGTTTCACAGAGAGGGAGGTTGTAGATTTATATGAATATAGTGCAGGAATTAACAATTTCGAATGACAAGAAAGATTTAGGACAGTACGAAGATACACAGGCTTTAGTAATGCAAGAATGGGAAGCTTAATGGGACTGGAGGATCGAAGAAAGTTAACAGTGGTGGCTGCAGATGTTAATGGATTATAGACCGACTTGCAGGTTAGAGAGCTTGTGGGTTTCAGATTCTGACAGACATTGTTAGAACTGGAATAGCCTTGGCAAATGTGGAGATTGCAGTTATAGAAGGTGCTGAAAGGACTGGAAGTGGTACAAGATGTAGGGAGGGTTTTGGTGGGGGTTAGAGATAAGGAGCGTTGCAGAGACAACAGGGGATCATAGATAGGGAGATCTCTAGAGTAGTGGAAAGTAGGAGAAAGAGAACAAGTGCAGCGCCTGATGAGGGTTCAGCAATTAGGAGGTTTCAAGGTACAGGAGGATGTTACAAAGACAGGGAAGGTTGTCGGGAATGGATGAGCATACAAAGGTAAGGAGGGCTTCAGGCACTGTAGGATATTAAAGTTCAGAAATGGGGAGATTTTCAAAACTAAAGGGAGTTAGAAAGATCAGGAGGTCAGAGGTTATTGGAACAGATTTGACTGTACGCTTTCTACAGATATTAGGAGAGTTGAGGAGGCTGGAAGAGGTGACATTGATAGGGAGGGTTATACAAATAAGGGGGATTTTTCAGAGACACGGAGAGATGTAGGGATGGTACATGGTAAGAGTCACCATGAGAATTACGGCAGCCCATGAAGGTAACAGAAATAAATAGTGTAGTCATATGGGGATGTCGTTAATGGTATAAAGATTTGGAGTGACTGAAGCAGATTACATGCATAAGTAG
This sequence comes from Chiloscyllium punctatum, assembly GCF_047496795.1. Lineage (NCBI taxonomy): Eukaryota > Metazoa > Chordata > Chondrichthyes > Orectolobiformes > Hemiscylliidae > Chiloscyllium > Chiloscyllium punctatum. The sequence goes on along the minus strand of NC_092755.1, from coordinate 30,605,338 downwards.
GGTAGTTGGGGACCAGCAGAGTTTACAGAGATTGAGTCTGTTTTAGAGAGGAAAAGTTGACCATCATCATTAAGATTGTAGAGGCTAAATTCCATGACAGGGACTGTAGAACTTGATGGTATCCACAGCCATGGTAGATGTTAACAGGTGGAGGAAGTTCCTAAGGTCAGGATTCCTTGGGAGATTTCACAGATAGTGAAATTCTCAGGTAGGAGTCTGACATAGTTACAAAGACAGGGAGGTATTTCAGGTCTGGAAGGGAATACACAGATTGGGGCAGCTCAGTGGACTGAAGAACTTTTCACAGATAAGGCAGGGTTTTAGGAGCTGGAGAAGTTTTCACGGATCGGGACAGATGGAGAGGTTAAAGGCAAATACATTGACATTGGTAGGAGGGGCTTACAAGGACAGACAGGACTGTCGGGGTTTACAGGGATGAAGGAACTTAGTATCCACTAGAGAAGTTAAGGGAATATGGTGTAAGGGATTGGAGAACCTGACAGACAGAGAGCATTGTATGGACGAAAGGAACTTCCTGTGCTGTCTCAGTAAGGACCAGTACAGCAAAGATGAAAGCAGGAACTTCACGAAATGGTGGGAATGAAGCCTAGGATGTTGCTTTTCCTTGCCCAGAACTGTATCTATGTCCTTTCTTCCAGGTCCGCATATAGAAGGCCACTAACTCCTCCCTGTGCTGTTCATTGTGAATTATCTAGCCTGGATTTACTGCAGGCTCCAGATCGCAGTCTCCATCTCTTTTTGGCTGACCAACCATCTTCTATGTAATTATGTACAAGAGAGGAGTTTGGAATTCGGCCGAGAGAGGAACATCCTGATTACTTGCAGGAGACAAAGAAAGAGGCAGATGGTAAACGAGACTGTTGCAGTGAGGCATGCATATATAGAATGGGACTGAGATTAGCAAAGATCGGGGAAATCCCAGTCTCCATCCCTGGGCGGTGTTGCTGCGTCTCTGGGGAGTGGAGAATTCTGTTGGCTCAAGAGTAGCTGCAAAGCTGACAGAGACAGCAATTAGACCCTCACAGTGAGGGATACCACATGGAAAGATACAGAGCGATATTACAAGAGTGCAGGAAGATTTCAGGATCAAACCATAATGGCAGCAGAAGTGGTTCTGAATCAGTGAGCACTGCTACCAGTCCTCAGGCAAGACAAGCTATTTTATTGGGATGGGCTCCTCCTGTGCTGACCATGTGACCAGGATTATACAGTCTGCTTTAAACCGACATAGATGAGGGGGGACAGGGCTCAGCTGAAAGGAAATTCCCAAGTCCAGAGAAAAAGCTTGAAATATTGGAACATCATGGGGATGTGCATGAAGACAAGCAGGAAGGAACAGAAAGAGACTGAGTTTAATTAAAATTGTACCTCAGCAAATAGGTTTGTGACAGGAAATTGGGGAAAAAGTAAATTACATTTTCTTAATTTGAATGCACAATGTATCTACAATAAGGGATATGCACGTGTGATTTCTACCTGATCGCCATCAGGGACACGTGGGCACAGGGCGAACAAAATGGTGGGGCATTAATATTCACAGCTACACAACATTGCGGAAAGTCAGGCAGAATGGGAAATAGAATGGAGAACTCTCATCGTTAGAGATAATATTGGAATTACCAAGAAAATGTGTGACCTCAGGTTACGAATGGTTACAAATACAAATTCTGGGGAACAATGGTGAGAAAACAGAAGTGGAAGGGCAATGTTAAAGCCCCTTTACAGTATTATATTGTTAAACACTGTATTAACAGGGAATTATTGGAATTTGTAAAAATTGATGGGATAATTGTAAGGGAATACACTCTTCCTACCTCAAGGCTGACTCTGTCCCACTCTCAGGGGGATTATGTAGGTAGCTGTACAGACCGATGTGACCCTCTACAGACTATGTTACACTTGGGGAAGAAGGTGGCCGTGGGAAGGGGGCCGGGGCGTTGGTGTGAGAGCATGCTCCTTGTGCTGTTTTCTCCTGGATTCCTCTTTTTCCCCACAGCAAGTCTCGAGGTGCTCTACCCCTTCTCAATGCTCCTCCCCCACTGTGGACAGTCTTGGCCCAGTAATTCGCAGGATTTACCAGATTTGATTAAGAGATGCTCAGAAGACAAAAACAAAACTAACAATTCTGAAGAAGGTAATGTTTTAGAAATATGGAAGTATTTTTAAAGGGATCACTAGGGGGCCACTAGCAGGAGGAGGGCAGTAGGAAGAGGAAACATTGTCAGGGTTTAATGACACGATAGGTACAGGCAGACGTGAAGGTGTTGGAGGTGGTGAGAGTGTCACAGAGAGCGGTCAGTGCCTGAATGATGTTACAAAGACATCATGAATTGCTGCGGCTAGAGGTGTTTGCAGAGGTAGGGATGGGAAGATGGATTTTTATTTATTCATTCATGGGATGAGAATGTCATTGATTGCACCAGCACTCTTTGCCCCACTGCGAATTTTCCAGAGTCAGCCATATTGCTGTGGGTCTGGAGTCACATATGAGCCAGACCAGGTAAGAATGTCAGCTGGCCTTCTCTCAAACACATACGTGAAATAGATCGGTTTTTCCACATAATCAACAATGGTTTTATCGTGTCCACACAAATTCCCTGCACAGACACAACATGACATCCCAACTCCGACTCTGCATGCTCTGACCAATGAAGTTAACCATCCCAGCTTGTCTACCTGTGACACCACCTTCAAAGAACTGTGTACCTGCATCCCTGGGTCACTGATTGACAAAACTACCCAGGGGACGAATATTAGCTGTAAAAGTCCTGCTCTGGTTGGCTTTAGCAAAATACAATGTCGTGCATTTCTCCACGTGCTATTCCTAACCTCACTGGCCCAGCAGTACTGCTGACCCCATTGTACTCTTAGATAACGCTCTTCACTATCCACTTTATCACCAGTTTCAGTGTCACTCACCAACTTGCTAACCATGACTCCTGTATTCTCATCCAAACTGTTTATATAAATGATGCACAACAGTGAACCAGCACCGAACCCCATGGCACACCGTTGGTAACAGGCCTGCAGTTTGAGCAGTAACCCTCTATGAACACGCTCTGTCTCCTCTCGCGAATCCTGTTTTGTATCCAGTTGTTGAGTGCTCCTTGGTTATGTGTGATCTAAACTTACTAACAAATCTGCCATGCAGATTCATGTCAAAGGCCTTGCTAAAGTCCAGGAGATATCATCCACTATTCTGCCTTGAACTATTATTTGTCTACCTCCACAAACACTCAGTCATAATATCCACACACAAAGCCATACTGATTATCACTAATCATTCCTTGTCTTCCCAAATGCATGATCATCCTTTCTCTCAGAAACACCTCCAACAAATTACTCACTTCTGTCAACATTCTAACTGGTCTGGACGAACTGTCGATGATGCAAGAGGCTCTGTAATTTCCTCCTTAACTTCTCACAAGGGGCTGGGATACATCTGATCATGTTCCAAGTTTTTATCAACATTTTTGCATTTTGAGACAGCCAACACCTCCTGTTCTCCAACGTAAACTCTGTTCAAGACATCACTATGTATTTTCCCAAGTTCCCGAACTTACATGTCTTTCTCCATAGTAAATCCTAACGCAAAATATTTGTTTCCATTTCTCTCTCATCAACAGTGATTCCACGTAGAGAGCCTCATTGACCTTTCAGGGGCCCTGTTTTCTCTCTCTTGCTACGCTTTAGCCCTTGTTGAAACTTGTCGAAATGCCTCTGAAATTTCAAATAACCCCCAACCACCAATAGCCCCCCCCAACCCTTATCTATTTTGCCATTTCTGCTCACAGCAGGATATAGAATCCAACAGATTGAAAAATATTCCCTATTTATAACATTATGCGTGTCCCATTGTTTCTAAGTGCCCAGTTATCATTTATGGTCATTTCCTTTATAATACACTCCAGGGCGTTCCTAACGTACTGTCAGGCTAAGAGTGTTTGTTTTCAGACTAACTGCACAAATGGTTTTGGGAATCCTTGTGTATCAATCTGAAAAAGATCGCTTACAGTGTCAGAAGGTCATAGAGAAGGTCAATCAAATGCTGGCATTTGGTACAGAGGGAATGGAGTCTAAATATAAGGAGGTCTTGTTAAACTATACAAGGCACCTAGAATATTATGAACAGTACAAGTGCCCGAAGGAAAGATATTATTGCATTGGAGGCAGACTAGAGAAGGTTCACTTGGCTGATCGTGGAGATGGTGGGTGGAGTTGGAGTAGATGGAGTTTGAGTCATTGGCATTTCGAAAAATGGGAGAGAAATTGAACAAAACATCAAGCATTCTGGGAGACTGTCAGGGTAGACGCCAACAAGTTAGAGAAGAGAATGATACAGCACAGCAAAAGGCCCTTCCGCCCGATTTTTATAGAGTTTGCGATGGAGTGTTTTGGAGAGCTGAAGGAGGTGGGAGGGAAAGAGTGACTGGAAGAGGTTACAGAGATAGGGTGTTTTTGAGGGACTCCGGGAGGTTACAGAGATTGGGGGGCCATCCGAGTCTGGTGGAGATTTTATGAGACTGGACAGGTATTCATCCTGTGGAGGCTGCAGGAGTTGACTGAAAAGGGATGATGGATGGGGTTGGAGAAGTTTACTGTGTCAAGGAGGAATATAGGAGGTGGCGTTCGTCAGAGAAATATCGTTTATGGAGGAGGCAACAGACAAATGTTTCTACTGACTAAAGGAGATTACATGCACATGGAGGGGTGTAGGAAGATGAAACTGAGTGTTGGACGGTTTTGTAGAGATAGAAGAGGTTTATTTTGATCGTGAGAATGGCAGAGATAAAATGACATGATTGGGAAGGTAGTAGGGACAGGATAGTGTGCAGTGAGAGCGAGGAGCTGGAAGAGGTTACTGCGATCGTCAATTTTGTGGTCTTTTTTTGTGATTGGATGAAGTTCGTAATACAGAGGGGTATAGACACTGGATGGTTGTTCAAACAGAAGGAGGTGTAGCTGTAGGGACTGAGCTTGGATACAGCCACAAAGAGGATGTTTCAGGGACATGGATGGTTTTAGTGGTGTTAGCGCGGATGAAATGATCTCAGTCCGAGCCCAGAGTGCGGTTTAACAATCGCTAACTTTCTTGAAGTATTTAACACCGGCGGAGACCAACCAAGGTCCGAATCTCGATCGCTCAAACGTTTCCCGCGCGATGTTACAAGTTATATACTTCATGAGTCAGGATGTCGGAGATTGGGTATGAATGAGTGTGAATGGTGGCAATCATGGCTGGAGTATGGGTGAATGTCAAGCTTCCTGCCGTCCTTGGAGAGTCGGCAGCATACACAAAAGGTGTGCTGTTTATCTTTACGTAAATGGGTCCTGGTGCTATCTGCTTGTCTCTCCGTGAGGGCTGGAGGCTCGCACCCCGCCCCCCACCCCCTTGTTACTTCCAAAGTGTCTGTTAGGGTCATCCTGTTTGTTTGGTGTTTGCCTTTTGTGTAGGACTGTTTTGCATGATCAGGCTGTGGGTGTGTGTCAGTTGGAACCTTGACGAGATTAAAAAGTGGGTTTCGATCTGTGAGTCATGACCATTGTCTGGAGTCATGACTTGCGTCTGATCTGGTGTGTATTTGGATCTGTTTGTGGGCTCCCTTCTCCAGATCACGTGGTCGGTCTGGCAGCTGCAGTCTTAAAATGAATACTGTTTGCTTTAAAATTGATACTGCTGGCTTAAAATGGATCCTGCAGGTTCTCCCGATGTGGACTTTGCTCCACGGTAAACACGGCGCGTTTTATACCCGCCTTCAGCCCCATTTTCGGCAAGGGGTTGGCCACGTCCACACCCCCGAAGCCGACATCTTAAATGCTGCTACCCCGCCCGGTACATTCCGCCGGCCGTCATGCTGCAGTCATGGGACCTTTGGATAGTCTCGGGAGATGGTTACATTAGTTCGAATTCCGTGAGCTCGTGGTGTCTGATTACTCGCCAGGAGTCTATGGCGTGGAGCATGGCCTTTCTGGCCCTTCGTTTCTGATGTTGGCGGAATGAGTGACAAGCCACCAGGAGCCAGGCCAGAGCTAGCAGTAACTGTACCCCCACGATGGCGTGGGAGGTGGTTCTGACCCAGGGGTGTATGTTGACATTTTCGCGCCAGTTCCAAACCCTCTGGGCCCAGCCCGGGGTCTGCAGAGCCGTCTCTGCATCCTCCTCTGGGTCTTTGATATGGGCTTGTAATCGATGATATAGTTTGACTGAGTGTCCCACCCGGGTCCTAAGTTCCCGCAAGACCTCGGCCAAATATGGGATGGGAGCTTGTTCGTGCTCCTGGTACTCCCTAAGGGTGTTTCTGAATCTGTCGGCGGCCTGTATAGACTCGGGGTCCAGACGTCAGACCTCTGAGATATGGGCTCGTCCAATCGTCACTGGGCGCCGAGGGGTAAAGCAGAACTCGTGCTGGGGAATCGGGCATTGCAGTCCGTTGAACCAGAAAGACGTTTCAAGGGTAGAGACACATTATTGTCCCCTGCCACCATACCCCGCTCTCGTGAAGTGGGGGCCCGTGGGTTCGATCTCAAGGGTGCAGCCCTGTGTACGGTTGAACCCGCATTCCGCTGTTTCACTCCTCCGTAAGGGGTGGGGGCAGATTGTGATTGCCCCTCGCCGTTTGCAGCCTGCAAGCGGCACCCAATACATAGCGCCGTCTCGGGAGATGGCTATGTCGTGTGCCAAAATATATTTGAGGGAGGAGTTTTCCCGTATTACTCCAATGTTTTCGATGTGGAACAGGGGAAATGGCCCAGACCCCGGGGTGACCACTGGGATCAGGAGGACCATCCCGACTCCCGTTGCCTCACTGACCTCAAAGTCGGGAATCACTGGGTACACCCGGGTCATTCCCTTCAGGGTCCGGCTATCAAGCGGCCCGGTGCGTCCTGGGGTTCCAGTTGGGCACCTCCCCCCTTTGTATCTGATCCAGGTTGTGTCGGATCTGAGCAACCATCCACAGGCCATACGCATGGCAAAGCTGCCCCCTCTGAATGTGAGCCGTGTTCTCCCTTTCCCGATCAATAAGGCGGTTGATCATATGGGCATGTGTCTCCAGGACTGCAATGCTGTCGAGCTGAAGGTGTGCACCCTCTTCCCCCAGAAATGCCTGTTCTGCCTGGTGTGTGAGGGATCTCGCTAACAGGTCACTCATCACCCCTTTTAGCTGTTCGACTTTCTCGTTAAGGCCCTGGATATCTAGGGAGTTTACCACGGATGTTCCTGTGTTGAATCCTGTGAGGGCGTCACTGATAATGTCCCATCTGTGTCGTTGTGTGTTGCGTATGTCGGTTCGATAGTGGGTTGCCCCCATGGCATCTCTAGCCCTCTCTATCACCTCTGTCCCCATCATGGTGTATAGGCTGCGTACCTGTGCTGTGCAATGTTCCGGTACCCGGATGCCCGATATATTGACCAGCACGGGCACGACCTCATGTCGGACGTTATCTTAAAGGAATTCCCCCTCCTCCCATAATACCAGTCCCCCCGCGGGCCCCGGTCTCAGAGAGGGGCACGGTAGTATCTCGGGAGTCGTGGTTGTTGGTGGTGTGGTTGGGGGGTGCGAGAAACACAAATACAGAGAAATTACGGCGGCATTGATCGGTTCATAGTAACCGCAAACGGACAGGTCCCGCATCGCGAACGCGTCGAAGGCCGGGGCCGAAGCTAGGTCGTCTGGCATCGCGCACATCGTTCCGAACATGCACCACCCCAGGTCGACAGCTTCTGCACGTCGTAGGCAGGTTGGTCGTGGATCGCGCTCCGACATGCAGAGTAGGCAGATTGTCTGTATGTCCGGGAGGACCTCCAGCCAGGCGTTGAAAAATGTGTCGACCTCGTCAGGCTTATCCCTCGCAGGGATGCAGATGGCACAGGATGAGTTGAAGGCAACGCCTTGGCGGTAGAAGTTGTCTGAAGCTCCGGAGGAAGAGGATACAAGTCCTATGGCGAAGAGGAGGATGTGGAGGATGGTGCACCAGTGGGACACGATCTGCGAAAGAAAAGAGAAAGGGAGAGAGAGAGAGACACCCTCGTCAGCGTGTATGATCAGTAAACGTACATGTGTTCTGGGCCCCCCGCCTCCCACCCCGCTCTTCCCTGGACCGGTCCACCACTGTTGCTGTAAGGGGTGAAAATGTTAAAATCGCGTCAGGCGTGTCGGGGGAGTGCGGGTGAGCGGGGGATCAGTCGTTGGTGGCTGCCAGTCAGGTGGCTGAGCCGATGTTCCGGTCACTCCCCACATTGGCCCCGCGTTTTTAGGGACGGGGACCACAGTCTAAGTCTTTGTCGTCCGTCCAGTCGGGCCCTGGGGGAAAGGTTTAATTTGGGACCAATGTTTCCACCTGCCCTTCCCCTTCATATCAATGCAGGCGCAGGTGTCGCTGGTGAGGATGATCTCGTGCGGCCCCAGCCACCTAGGGGTGAAACCGGGCCGGTCGGGGGCGGCCCGGACCAAGACTTTGTCCACAACTCCCGGGAGGTGTTGGGGAAGCGGTTGTTGCTGCTTTTCCGTTTGGTCCCTGATGTCCTGTTGATCGCGGGTGGTCTGTCTGAGGGCCCACAACTGCGTGTCTCGCTGTCTGATGTAATGGGCCATCCTATCCCTAAGTGGGGCCATGTCCTCACCCCCTTCGATGGCGGACTTGGGTAGTCACATGGCCCTGCCCGTCATGAGTTCGAAGGGAGTGAGGCCAGTGGAACGGCCCGGGGTGGCTCTGAGGAGCATCAGAATGCAGGGCAGGACGTTCACCCAGCCCTGACCGGTCTCGGCGATCGCTTTCGCGATCGCCACTTTGAGGGTCCGGTTCATCCGTTCGACCATGCCCGAACTCTGGGGGTGGAAGGGGACATGGAAGCGCTGCCTGATACCCAGGAGGTGGCAGGCCAGTTTCATCGCTCGTCCCGTGAAAATTGTTCCCTGGTCTGAGTAAATCTGGAGGGGGACCCCCCCCATTGCGGAAAGATGTTGAATGCCAGGATTCTGGCCACAGTGGCTGATGTGCAGTCCCGTGTCGGGAAGGCCTCTACCCAGCGCGTGGTGGTCGACTATGACCATGCAGTACTTCTTGCCGCGGCTGGCGCGCAAGGGTCCTGTGAAGTCGACCTGGAGGTTCTCCCAGGGACCCTTGGACTGTGATTCGTGGGCCATACGTGGGTCATGTTGGGCGCAGACAATGCACCGGCGGCAGTGCTTGGCCACGTCGCGGCCAAGCCAGGGCCACTACCAGTTGGTCTGCAGCCTCGCGAGGGTCCCCTCCCAGCCTGCGTGGTCGGGCTCGTGATGTGGTTGTATCAGGGTTGTTCTGATTGCTGCGGGGGCCACCACTTTGCCGTCGCGGCCCCACACCCCATCGGGGTCGGGGATCGCGCCCCTTGCCCTCCAGTCCTCCCTTCTCTCCGGCTGAGCGCCATTCTGGGCGTCCAGGATGTTAACCTCCCGGACTTCATTCACAGGCGCAGCGCGTACGGGGGGTTAGAGGGGCACCTAGGGCGGCTTTGGCGGCCTGATCGGCCCAATGGTTCCCTAACTGTTCGGTGGTGGAGGCCTGCTGGTGCGCCTTGATTTTTACAATGGCCGCGAGCAGGGGAAGGCGCGCTGCCACCACTAAATCACGGACGGTGTTCTCATATTTTATCTGGCTGCCGCCGGCCATGATGAAACCCCGGGGTCTCCATGCTGTCATGTAGTCATGGACTACCTCAAAAGCGAACTGTCTATCAGTGAAAATATTCACCCGCTTGCCCGCCCCCATGCAGAGCACTGCCGTGAGGGAGACCAGCTCCGCGACTTGGGCTGAGGTATCGCCGTCTAATGTCCCCTGTTCTCGGGTGGCCCCGGTGTCGTCGACCACTGCCCAACCCGTCTGGTAGGACCCCTCAACCAGCCGACGTGAGCCGTCAGTGTATAGGACCAGGTCGGGGTCCGAGATCGGACTATCGGCAATGTAGTCCTCTTCAGCCGAATCCATGATGGCCTGGCAGTGGTGGGGTTCCCCGTACAGTCATAATCCCGTCCACCGGATTCGTTCCCGTGTCCCTAACTATTCTAATGGATTGGTCCTGGGGGAGGAGGACTGCCTCCCAGGTTGCCCGACGGGCATCAGAGACGGTTCGGAGGCGTCCTGTATTCAGGAGCTCCACTCTTGTGTGTCCGGTGTGCAGGATGATCTGACCGGACATGGTGACCAGCTCGCACACTCGGACCACCCACGCGGCGCAGTCAAGTGCGGCCACGCAGCGGTGCATCCCCCTCACGACCGGGGACTCCTTAGTAGAGCAGTACCCTACGGGCTTCATGCGGTTCCTGGAGAGTTGGGTGACCACCGCGCTATAGAACCCCCGTTGCAGGGTATAAAAGACGTGAAAGGGCTGAGAGAGGTCCGGAAGGCGCAGGGCTGGGGCACTGAGGAGGTAGGTTTTTAGATTGGAGGAGGCATCGCCTTGCTTGGGTCCCCACTCCACCCTCTCTGCCCCGGGCCTACCCCCCTTTACCAGGCGCTGGATGGGCTCAGCGATGGTGGCGAAATGCTATGAAGATGCGGCAGAAGTTGAAAAGGCCGATAATGCGGCGGATACACCTGACTGTGTCTGGCCGTGGCATGTCAGCGATGGCCGACTTACGATCGGGAGCCAGGGTCTTGCTACCCTGGCTAATGTCATGGCCCAGGTATCGGACTGTGGCCAGGCCGATCTGGGCCTTTGTGGGGCTGATTTTAAAACCTGCCCGGGCGACTGTGCGCAGGACGGTGGTCAGGGCTCCCAGGTGGGAGCGCGCATCCGTGGACGCGATCAGGAGGTCATCCACATACTGTAAGAGGGTGCGAGAGTAAGGGGATAGGTTGTATTCCTCGAAGGTCCGACTCATGACCCTGTGGAAAATGTTGGGGCTGTTGTGAAAGCCTTGTGACAGCCGGGTCCATGTGTATTGCCTGTCTCGCAGCGTGAAGGCAAACTTATCCTGAGAGTCACGGTGCACCGGGATGGACCAGAAGCCATTTGCCACATCCAGGACTGTAAAGATCGGGTGGGAAGTCTCTAGGCCGTAAAAGATGGTGGACGGGCTCGCAACAATGGGGTGCTCTTCAGGTGTCACCCGGTTGAGTACCGTATAATCGATGGTGACCTGATAGCTCAAATCCGGCTTACGGACTGGCCATATGGGGGAGTTGGTAGTGGACACCGAGGGTCACAAGACACTGCGGCCGGTGAGTTCAGCCACAATGATCTCTACGGCGCGCAGCGTCTCGGGTTTGATCGGGTACTGTCGGTGCGGGGGGGTGGACAGGGCCGAGTATCCGCTCGGGAGGGGAACGGAAAAGGCTGCAGTCCTGCTTGCTTGTGGCCCAGACCTCCGGGGCCAGCTGGCAGACTGTTCCGAAGGCTCCGTCTCCGGTCCAGTCTCGGGTGATAGGGACACAGGGTGCGAGTGCAGCGACCGATCTAGTGGGGACCTATCTACACTCAAGGGCGCTTTTTTGGGATTTGCGGGACGTCCATAGGAGGCGCCGGTGGAATGCGTCCACCACCGCTCCCAGTTCGCCCAGCAGGTCAATGCCCAGAATCTTCCCTTCGCATTCGGGCAAAGCCAGAAGTGGACGGGTGTAGAATGTCATCGGTCTCCAGGAGGGTGGCCTCGCTACGGCATTGTTTCAAATTCTTCCAGAACCAACTTAAATTCAAGTGGCAACAATTGGAAAGAAACCTCATTTTACAAACAGCAACCAAAACCATCAGGATTTCTTTTATTATTTCACTGACAGCCTTTTGTGAAGAAATCAAGTGTCACAAAATAAAGATTGGCATATTGCCTTGACAAATGGTCTCACAGTCAATGGCAATTCGTGGTGGATGACAAATGCTGCCCTTGCCGGTGATACGGACATCTCGTGAAACAACAGAATTAAAGGGGAATTAAACCAAGGAACTGTGGATGATGGAGATCTGAAATAAAATTGCACAGCCTCTTGAACTATTTTGGAATCTCAGCAAGTATGGCAGCCTCTGTCGGGAGAAAAACACATAAAGTTTCGAATCAAGTGACCCAATATCACAACTGGAAAAAACTGGGAAGTAATGTTATTTATATCAGAGATGGTCGGATTTGTGACGGGAAGGTTAGTTGAGTAGATGTAGAAACTCGCAGCGAGAAATAGAGAGAGACAGAGAGTGAGAGAGAGAGAGGAATGAAAAACAAACATAGGAACTGCTGATGATAAACCAGAAGAAAAATAACATGGGAGCTTAATCTAAAATTTCCCCTTTTTCCTATATTCCTGAATATCATGTGAATTTAGATGTGTCCTTGTTTACATTGAGTTATATTCCCTCTGTCTTTCTTCTCTGAGTGTAATAATTAACTCCATCGGCAATACTGGTGACGCCCTTATAGTAGCTGAGAGACAAAGAAACGGAATGCCACATTGTCAACTGATTTTTTTTGGAGAAAGGAAGCGTTACTGTAGGGCCGTGCAGAGATGTAACTGTTTTTTCTGCTAAGAACAGAAACATTTTCAACACTGGTTGGGTGCACCGTGTGTGAGGATTTGACTTGCTTCAGTAATTACAGTGTAAAGAGACGTTCTGTGGACGCTTTTCATAGGTTTGTGTTATCAGCTGCTGCGTCTATTCAGGGATATCCAAGTGTATGGTGACCCACCTCTGGACGAGATATGAGCACTGCATTTACAGAGTGTTCTGGGTCCATGGTAAACACATGGAATTGTGGATACACAGAAGAGAAACTGTGTACACAGGGACGACCAGGGCACTGCATGTTCTTACCAGGAAGTTCCAGGAACATTTGTCTAAGCTGGACAATTTCCAAGTGTAAAATGTGAAACCAGCGTCTTTCAAAAATGAGGTGGTCACCGAGCTGTGTCCCCTTCTTCAAACTCACACCAGGGACAGGACTGTGCTGACACTCACCATGAAGTGAACTGGATTGAGTCTGGAACTTTCCAGGCAGGAGAGAGCGACATGTCCGGAGTGCAGTCCTCCGATATCTCACAAGTTGATAGGAGCCACCTGCCTGCTGAGAGGAATACATTGGTTCTGTCTCCACAAGAAGAAGGTGCAGAAACTATCTTCCAGAAATGCTGGGGAACAGGGGCCGTGGTGAAAATCATATCATTGTTTTCCAAATATGTAGTTGTCACATTCCTTATAAAAGGTTACAATGTTTTTATCAAAGCTGATATCAAGCTATTTAGTTTTCCGTTTGCCCTCTCCGTCCTGTTTTAAATGTTAAGGGGAACAATAGTTGTTTTCCAGTCTGCAGAATCCTTTCCAGAATCTAACCAGCTTTGATGATTAGTCAGTAATTCTTTCAGTAGCTCTGTTGCGACCTCCTCAATATTCGCTCTCATCTTCCGCCTAGGAACCTTCCAATCACAAGGGATGAATGCAGATTTCTCCAGCTTCCTCATTTCCCCTCCCCCCTCACCTTAACTCAGTCCCAACCCTCGGACTCAGCACTGCCTTCTTGACCTGCAGTCTTCTTCCCGACCACTCCACCCCCACCCTCTGTCTGGCATATCACATCCACCTTAATCTCCTTCCATCTATCGCATTCCCAACGCGCGCCACCACCCCCCGCCCCCCAAGTCCCTCGTCCCTACCTTTATCTTAGCCTGCTTGGCACACCTTCCTCATACCTGAAGAAGGGCTTTTGCCCGAAACATCGATTCTGCTGATCCTTGGATGCTGCCTGATCTGCTACGCCTTTCCTGCAACACATTTTTCAGCTCTGATCTCCAGCATCTGCAGTCCTCACTTTCTCCCTGTTGCAGGGAATTGAGTGTTTACGTTATAAGGACAGGCTCGATGGACAAGGAACTTTTCCACTGCAGCTTGGAAAGTTGAGACCTTATCAACCTTATCGAGGTTTATAAAGCAAAGAAGGGCATAGATAATTTTGAATGGAAGGCGACCTTTCCTTTGGGTGGTGGATTCCAAGACTAGGGGGTAATTTAAGATGACAGGAGAAAGGTATACAGAAGACATAGTATCATAGAGCTACCCAGCTCTACTCAACATGTGTCCTGCCAAACAGATGATCTACATTAATGTAGTTCCATTTGCCAGCATTTGGCCCATATCGCCCAAACACCTCCTATTCATGTGCTCGTCCAGATGCCTTTTAAATGTTGTAATTGGCCCAGCCTGCACAACTTCCTCTTGCAGCTCGTTACATATACAGCGCCCCCTCATTGAAAACGTTGACCCTTAGATTCCTTTTGAGTCTTTCCCCTCTGACCTTAAACCTATGTCCTCTAGATTTGGAGCGTGCAACCCCGGGAGAAATACATTGGCTATTGACACTATCCATTCCACTTGTGAGTATATAAACTTCTACGATTTCCTCTCAACCGCTAATCCTCCAGGGAAAACAACCCTGGCATGTTCAGCCTCTCCATAAATCTCAAAATATCCAACCGTGGATGTTTGTACATCTTTTCTAATTCCTTTCAGGTTTCACACATCCTTCCTCGAAGAGTGAGACCGTAATTGTACAAAGTATTCAATAATGGCCTAACCAATGTCCTGCACAGCCACAATATAACCTTCCAACTCCGACATTCTATGCACTGTCCAACAACGACAAACATATCAAACACCTTCTTCAATATCCTGTACACCTACAACGCCACTTTCAAAGTACTATGAACCTGTTCTCCAAGGTCTCTTTGTTTAGCAACACTCCCCAGGGACTTAGCATTAAATGTATAAGCTAAGCCTTGATTTTCCTTTCCAAAATGTAGCACTTCACATTTATCTAAATTAAATTCATCTGCAACTCTTCAACCCATTAGTCCATCTGATCAAGATCCCGTTATAATCTGAGGTAATCATTTTCTCTGTCCTCTGCACCTTCAATTTTGGAGTCAAATGTGAACTTACTGACCATACCTCCTGTGTTCACATCCAAATCAATTATGCAAATGATGAACAGCAGTGAAACTAGCACCTATCTTTATGGCGCACCACTGGACAAGGGCTTGCAGTCTGAAAATAACCCTTCACCACAACCCTCTGTCTTCTGTCTTTGAGCCAGTTCTGTATCCAAATGGCTAGTTCTCTTTGTATTCCATGAGATCTCACCTTGCTAACAAGTCTTTCATGGGGGACCTTGATGAATGCCTTAATTAAGCCAATATTGATTATATCCACTGCTCTGCCCTAATCAATGCCTTTTGCTACTTCTTAAAATAAAAAGTAATCCAGTTCGTGAGACATGACCTCCCATGCAGAAAGCCATGTTGACTTTCTTTTATCAGTCCTTGCCATTCCAAATACATGTAAATCCTGTCGTTAGGATTCTCTCCAACAACTTGCCCACCACCGATGTCAGGCTCACTTGTCTATTGTTCCCTGGCTTTTCCTTGCCAGTTTGTTTAATGATCACACCACGTTTAGTCAGCATCATGCATTCCAGCACCTCAACTATGGCTATTGATGAGAAGAACATCTCATCAAGATTTCCAGCAAACGAGCTTCCCACAGAGTTCTTGTGTATATCTGATCAGGACCTATGAAGTGCATTATGATTACACATCATTTGGTTCGTGTTTGGCATGAACGTCCTCAGGAGTGATAGATGTGGGGAAAGTTACAACGTTTAAAAGACGTTTTATTAAGTACAAGAATAAGTGAAGGTTTGGAAAAATATGTTCCAAGCGCTGGAACGTGGGACGAGTTTAGTTTGAGATTATCGTTAGAATTGAGTGTATGGGCTGATATGTCTGTTTCAAACCCCCTGTATAACTCTATGCTTGCATGTGTGTTTGTATGCATCTGCATATTTCTGTCCGTGCTTGTCGATTTGTGTGTCTCTATATGTTTGTCTCTATATCTATCTCTTTGTGTGTTCTGCATTAGTGTGTGTATGTATGTTTGCATCTCTATTTCTGCACCTGTGTGGAATGGGAACTGTTTTGTTTTGGGGCGAATCATTGAATGGTGTTCAAAGCCTCCCTTCCTCCCCTCCCTCTCCCTCTGCCTCTCCTTCTTGTGCTGAAAATGATGCAATGCCATGCTCTGTTGGAGCTTTTTAGGACTTTTCAATCCTTTCTTACATCTAAGATTATTTGTAAGGGTAATTCACTAAACATTGCATTTGACTGGATGTGTGTGTGCATGCGTGTGTGTGTGCATGTGTGTATGTGTTTGTGTGCGTCAATGTGTGTGTGTGTCTTTGTGCTTGTATGCCTGTGTGGGCAGCTGTGTGTATGTATGTGCGTCTGCGTGTGTATGCATTCTTTGTGTATCTGTGTGTGTTAGTGTGTGTCCTTGTTCTGTGTGTGTGCGTGCCTGTGTGTCAGTGTACATCTGTGTGTGTGTGCATGTGTGTGGGGAATGTGGGTGTCTGTGTATAGGTTGTTGTGGGTATGTAGCTGTTTGTGTGTGTGCTTGCCGGTGTGTTGGTTTGTATGGGTGTGTTTTCTGTGTGGTCTACGTCAATGGGTGTGAGCTTCTGTGTGTATACCTGTGTGTATGTCTGTCTGTTTGTGTATCTTTGTGCCTATGTGTGTGACTGTGTCTATGTGGGTTTGTGTCTGTGTGTTCGTGTGTGTTATGCATGTGTCTGCGCCTGTGTTAGGATGTGTCAATTGAGTGTATATATCTGTTTGTGTGTGCCTGTGTTCATGGATGTGTGCATGTGTGGCGATTGTGGGTGTGCACGTGACTGTTTGAGTATGTCTGTCCGTGTGTGTGTGTGTGTCTGTGTGCGCCTGTGTGTGCCTGTGTGTGAGCCTATGTGTGCGTGTGTGGGGAGGGTGAGTGTCTGTGTGTGGAGGGAGAGTGTCATTGTCTTCGTGGGTGGGAAGGATGGCTGTCAGTGTGTTCGTGTATGTGTCACTACGTGTGTCTGTCTGTGTCTGAGTTTGTCTGTGTATTTGTTTCTGTGTCTGTGTGTGTGCGTGCGTGTGTCTGACTTGAAAGAATGTGGTGCTGCAGAAACGCAACTGTTCAAGCAGCATCCAAGGACGAGGAGAGTCGAAATATCGAGCATAACCCCTTCATTAGGAATGAGGCTTGTGGGCCAGGGGGTCTGAAGGATAAATGGAAGGCGGTGGTGCTGGGGGGAAAGTAGCTGGGAAGGCGATTGTTAAATGAAGGTGGGCTGAAGATGATAGTTTAGAGTGGAAGGTGGAGTGGATAGATGGGAAGGGAGACGAACTGGTTGTCCAGTTCAAGAAGGAGGGGCCAAGTTGTAGGGTTGGATCTGGAATAAGGAGGGGGGAGGGGAAATGACAAAACGGTGACATCTGTGGCTGTGTGTGTTTTGTGTGAGTGTGTGTGCCTGTATGAGTGTTTCGGTCGGCGTGTGTACATCTCTGTGTGTCTGTTTGTGCACCTGCATATCTCTGCATCTGGGCATGTGTGTGTATCTGGGTGTGGGGTGGCTGTGCGTATGTGTGTGTGTATGTGTGTCTGTGTTGAAAGAGTGTAATGCTGAAAAAGAACAACCGTTCAGGCAGCATCCAAGGGACACTGACAGGGTGAATGGCTTTTCACATATCAGCAAGTTGAGGGAAGCAAGGGGTTAGCAGGAATTTGGAGTTGAGCGCTTGAGTATTCAGCCATGCCCTTATTGAAAGACAGTGCAGGCTTGAGAGGCCGAATATCCTACTCCTGCTCCCATTTCTTATGTTGTCATGTTATTTTTTTGGCAAGTAATTGGTTATTTTCCTGGAAGTTGTGTTGTACAACGTTGCATTCAAGGAGAGCAGAAGATTTTTTGAGTTACCTCTGGGTGGGGTATGGGAACTGCATTGCCAGCGAACCTGGGTCTGACCCACATCTCGAGCAGAAGTTATATAGACCGGAAGACTGGAATGATGGATTGTGGGTGGCGGTTCACTTCCTGACCCAGCCTGGATTTTCCAAGTAGATTCCGAAACTGCACCTAACCATTGGAGTGGCCTCGATCTGCCCCTGTGTTGCAGGTCCGAAGGGCTGAATGGAACATCAGAATGTAGGGCTGAGGGACACGAGTGTGTGCGTGTATGTCAGTCGGCGAATGTTCATCTCTGTGTATCTGTTTGTGCATTTGTGTCACCCTGCATCCGGATGTGTGTGTGTGTGTGTGTGTTTGTGTGGTTGTGTCTGTGTGGGTGTGGGGTTTCTCTGAGTGTGTGTTTGTGTCTGTGTGCAGCTGTATGTTTGCCCGCGTGTGTGTTTGTTTCTGTGAGTTGTGTGTCCATCGATGCATGTATCTGTTTTTGACTGCAACTGTGTGTGTGTGTATGTGTATGTGCGTCTGTGTGTGCCTGTTTCTGTGAGTGGGTGTGTGTGTGTGTGCCTGTGTCTGTGTGTATGTGTGTGTTTGTGTATGCGTGTCTGTTTGTTTGCGTGTGTGTGTGTGTCTATGTGTCGGTGTGTGTCTGTGTATCTGTGTATGTGTGTTTGTGTGTGTGTGTGTCTGTCTGTGTTTGGATGGTGCTGTGAGCTGCAACCCTCCCTCTGTCCCTCCCAAACTGAATACCTGATGATTATTACCCTCCAATCCCACGTGCACAGTTGTATGGGGAGGGCAGCAGAGACTGACAGCAACAGAAAGCTCAGCTGGTCTGACAGCATCTGTGGACAAAAGTGAATGGACCTTTCATCGGATTTCGTATCTGGGGGATGCTACATCACTGTAAGCACCATAGAGACTGCAGACTCACCTCACACTGATGTACACAGATAGATACACACGAATGCCGAGTCATAGAGACACTCACTAATACACGGAAACACACAGAGACATGGAGTGCCTGTCAGTAGTTCTCTTGCTCCATGGTAGCCTTGTCAATATTTCAATTATTCTGTCTGGTGTTTGCCATTATTTAGGTCTGTCCTCAGGGAGTGTTTTAATATTGCACTTGTTCACAATAGTGAGAGAGTCAGTATTTCTGTGTGGAGTGTGACTGTAGGACAATTTGAATGCAGATACCAAACCTGGATGAATTATAAAGTTCGTGGAGATCAGCGTGGAACTCCAGCAGGAGACTGACACATTGGTGGAGGGTTCAGGTTTGTGGGAGATCAGAATCGATGTGAGGTGCAGTGTGAGGTGATGCCCCTTGGTAGGAATAACTCTGAAATCAATATAATACATTCTGTACCAGTATAAAGGGATGTTGGAGTAGAGGGCACTGCGTGTATATGAGCACAAATTATTGAAGATGTCAGGACAAGTGGGGACAGCAGAAAATATCACAGATTATTCTCAGTATCTGAGCTGATTACAGGAGGAAGTGGAGGAGGGAGCCTCCATGTTTCCTTTCGTGGAGGTAGTGGTGACGATGTGTTGTGAGCACCCTTCTGCACACCGAGACCTTTTGGATTCATTTGTACCAGCTCAACTTAAAAGGGAGATTGCATCAGGGCCACGGATTATACGTTGTGCCGGGGTGAACTGAACTGCCAGTGGGTTTAAAGTGAGAATTGCTCTTCACTGAGCATTGCTCCTAACTTGGTTGGTAGGACGTGGATGTTTCAGAATGTCCACACGAGGCGTCCTGGTTCTCTCTGGCTCCTATCAGAGGCCTCCCCACATGTTGGCGGGGGTGAGGGAATGTATCTCAGGCACGACACATGAGCCACTCTCGACTTGTACCTTTCTGTCCTATTTCAGGCTGTTTCTCTTGGAATGGGAGAAAGGGAGGGAGAGGGGTGGGAGTGGGTGGCCTTGCTGTTAGTGCTGGTGTAGGTGAGGGACATGGTGTCCCGAGGGTGTCAGTCCACACTGTGTTATCTATGCAGTGCTATTGGTATGGGGGGTAATGTGGAGGGAGAGAGAGAGAAAGGGAGACTGCTGGCAGTAGTGAGAGTGGTGAAGCATGAGCCTTGTTCAGGGGTCGGTGCTATGACAAATATGCAGTGAGTATGAGGAAGCAGAGAGAATATGGTGACAGAACGGGGAAGGTTATTGATGCTTGTCCTGTATTGCTGGACATTTCTTCAGACCGCAGATACTCTACTGAATTGGGTGGTGAGTCCAAACCCAAACTCGATCGGACTGGTAGTGTGGCCCACTCTAGGAAGAGAATGGTCCTCCTCTGTACTAGCCCGGCCACCAGGACATCCGTGATTCTGTTGACAAACTGTTGTGCAATTTTCCGTTATCTGCCAATCTCAGGGTAAACTGTACAGGGCAGCTCCAACCGGAGAAAGCTGAACAGTGTGCCCTTTGGCCTTTTGAAGATGGCACCAGTGCCAGGGATCACGGAATATCTGGGGTCATGCGGACGTTCGTGAGTACCTCCAACCATGAAGGAAAATCGAGCTGGCATTGAATGAGAGGGATGCCATGGGGTGGGATAGGTAGTTAATGAGCAGAGTTCGTTGAGATAATACCAGGAAACTAGCTCAGTCTCATACAGACAATCCGTCTGTCATACTCAGTGAAAATGTCACTGTGATAAATTATTGTTAGATGCAGCCCAATGTGTCGAAGATCCTGCTGACCCTACTCACAGTTACAAAGCTGCCAAACAAATGCTCATCCTCAATACTCTCCGTCATCTGAACTCACACCAGTATCTGATTCACCCATCATTCCTGGAAACACTGGCTCATGTTGCAGGATACCGTTGAAATGTCTTCATTTCAGAATTCTGGATCCTGGGAACACATCCTTCCATGACATTGTCTCTCAATCTCGCTCTCTCTGTCTATTACCCAAACCCCTCCCATTTGTTGACTCTTGAACTGATTCCCCGCCATTTATCTCTGGCTGTGTTCACACCCACAGCACCCCTGTGACAAGATACATTGGAGATATGGAGCTGTAAGTGGATTGGAGCTGTACATCCTGTTACTTCCAGCATGGGCTGCAAGTTTCCCCACACTGGACAGTGATCTAACACAGTATTACTGAGCAATGCTCTGAGATGATGGACACATTTCCACGCTCTGGTCGCATATCTCATCTTGGTTTATAAATCAATGCACTGCTGTCGTCTGCATACTCTGGGTAAATTGTTGTTGCATTGCACAGTACACCAACCCGGTCTGCACAGTGCTTCCTGCTGAACATATATCTCATCTGGGTTTATAGATCAATGCACTGCTACAGTGTGCCCAGTGTTCTGCTCTGGACTGATTGCAGGGTAGTGTTCAGCAGTACACTAGCCTGGCATGCAGCAGTGTTCCACGCAGAACAGATATCTCCTCTGGGTGTATGGTGTCTGGTCTGGTTCGCTGAGGTGGAGTGAGAATGTGATATAACTAATCCTTTCAGTTGATATGGCAATGCCTTTATTTTTATCCTCATTCATGTGATTGGACTATCCAAATTCTGACTCCTCCGACCAGTCCCATGCTTCAGTCTACCTCTATCGTTCGGTGACATGTTGTTGATGAATAATTGTCCAGTTTTACTGTGAATAATTGTGCTGACTATTTCCCTCGCCTTTGGCATAGCTCACCCTGAGCATCAGGATTAACCACGATAAACCTCAGAAAGGTCACTCCTCAGAAACAACGCTCCAGGGATATATAGCCCCAGCCCATTTTCTCATATACTACTCTCGTGTAGCTCAACATCACTCGCCACCACCGCCCCACCCAACACTGTCAATATACTTGGAAATCTTTTCTGCACGCTTTCTAGTTTAACAACATACTTCCTACAGCAGTGAGAACAAAATTAAAGGCAGTATGGCAGAACTGGCTGAACATCGCATCTAGGAAAACGTGAATATTGCAGATACGGGAGATTACAGTCAGAGTGCGGTGCTTGTAAAGCACATCAGGTCAGGCAGCATCCGAGGAGTAAGAGAATCAATGTTTCGGGCAAAAGTGCTATTCCTGATTAAGGGCTTTTGTCCAAAAGATCGAATTTTCCTGCTCCTCGGATGCTGCCTGACATGTTCTGTTTTTTCCAGGACCATACTCTTAACCCAGTGTAAATCCCAGATGGCCTCCTTCTTCAAAGACAGTAATCACCCTTCCCACATGGTCGATGGTGCCATCCAGAGCATCTCATCCACTTCCTATACCTCTGCCTTCAACAATCACCCCTCCATACTCAACATGCCAAGAACATCCTGTTCCTCACCTTCCATCCCGCCAAATTTCCTGATACAATGCATTATCCTCCCCCATTTGCGCCACCTACAAACAGTCCCCCACCACCAGGGATATACTTCCCTCCCCACCCCGATCTGTGTTCCATAAAGAACATTTCCGGCGTGACTCCTTTGTCAGGTCCATGCCACCCAACAACCCACCTGCCACTCTTGGCACCTTCCCCTGCCACTACAAAAATTAGAAAAGCTGCACGCTCACCTCCCCCTCACCTCCGTCCGAGACCCCGTAGAATCCTTCCACATCCTTCGGAGTTTTACCTGCACTTCCACACACGTTGCCTACACTACCCGTTACTGCTGATGTCTCCTTGACATTGGGGAGACCGGACGCCAATGTGTGGAACACTTCAGAGGAGATCTCTGGGACACCCGCACCAACCAACCCCACCATGCCGAGGCTGAACACTTCAACTCCCCCTTCCACTCCGCCATGGACATGCAGGTCCTGGTCCTCCTCCACCACCAAACCTTAACCACCCGACGCCTGGAGGAAGAAAGATTTAAATTTTGCCTTGGGACCCTGCAATGACATAGGATCAATGTGGATTTCACCAGTTTTCTCATTTATCCTCCCTCCAACTTATCCCAGTTTCAACCTTCCAACTCTGCACCGCCCCATCCTACCTGTCCAACTTCCTTCCCATCTATATGCCCCACCCTCCTCTCTGACATATCATCTCCAACCCTTACTTCATCTACCTATCAAATTATTAGTTATCTTCCCAACCACATCCCCTTCTCATTTGTCTCTCAGTTCTCTTGGGCCACAAGCCTCATTCCTGATGAAGGTCTTACACAAAAAATGTCAATGTTCCTCTGATGCTTCCTGACCTGCTGTGCTTTTCCAGCCGCACTTTCTCGACTCTGACCTCTAGCATCTGCAATCCTGACTTTCTCTCTTGCGTTAATGTATCCAGAAATTTCCCCAGCAGACATCTTATACAGCTGCTCTGTTATTTTATCCCTTTCTCCTTTTTAAACAGAGTGGGACAAATACAGCCCCGCAGTGGTCTGGCAATACTACCACGTACAAGAAAAAAAAATCTATAGTCCGTCCGTCAGTAACCCTCATCCATTCCATCGAGACTGAGTAAATATTCTCTTTTATTATGATATGAAATGTTATGTTAGGAAGGGGTTAACTGAGCCTGTTTGTTCTGTGACTGTGATTAATGTTAGTCTACATAGACTCTAATTATCCCAGTGGAGAGTTTCCATCTTTTAATGATAAATGGGAATTGTTCAATTTATTATTCCACAATATGAACGGGAGCATCATCGACAGCACTAACAGAGATAAGGAGCTGCAGATGGAGAAGGGAAGGAGCGATCATATATTGAGAACATTAGTCTGGAATGTTCCAACAATGAACAAGGGTTTATCCGATGATATTTCATACCTGTCCCGATATTATGATTGGCTGTCATTATCATGGCGGATCTATTTTGCACTTCGCATTATTCAATATTTTTATTATCCTTTCCTGTCTATCGTTGGTGTCCCTGGTAAGCCTCACCGTCCAGCTATGTCTTTTTTCTAGAAACCAGTTATAACTGCGTTTTCGTTCTTTCATACAGTCTTCACTTCTTGTGGCTATTATTGTTCATGTTGAGACTCTGAATCCAGATATTGACTCCACAGACCAGTATTAACTGCATCAGTGAACTTGTTCAGTTACTGTCTCCCTCCTTGCTTGTGGCAGTGTTACTCATGGGTCTCTGTGTTGACCTACTCGCTTTCAGATGTGAACCATTGTCTCACTATCCTTACAATATAAATATTGGGAGTGTGGTGGTCATTGCCCACTGTTATGTTTACAAACTCCATTTCCCTCCAGGGACTCCATCCCATACCTGGCCAATATCCTTTTTAAAATTCAATTCTTGGACTTCAGAATCCCTAGCTGGCCAACATTGACAGCCCATTCCAATTTGCCCTTGAGCAGGTGGTAATGAGCTGCCTTCTTGAATTGCTGCAATCCACTTGCTGTGGGTTAACCCACAATGCCTTTAGGGAGGAAATTCCCGGATTCTGACTCAACGACTGTGAAGGAAAACCGATATATTTCGAAGTCACTGTGGTGAGTGGCTTGGAGGGGAACTTGCAGGTGGTGTTTGACACAGACGAATCACAACTTTGGTGATCTCTTTGGTCATGAGCTGATTCCAGACACCATGCCCTGACCATTATTAATTTTAACTTCTCACTGTTCCAGAATGTACTTCACTGAGTGAACCCATCTGCTGTTTGAACCTTGAGCCGTGAAATACAGACTTCATGATGACAACAATCTGCTGCTGACATTCTCGGGTTGAAACCTGCAGAAACATCTGATTCGGACTCAGACAAAAATCCCATCCGACTGACGTTCCTGAACACGCTGATCTATATCACTATAGTGTCTGGAAATATCTTTCTTTTAATATTCTCAAACACTTAAACGCATCTGTCCATGAAACATCCCCCAGTTTCTTTCTGTCGATTATCCAGATCCCTGACAGTTGTTCATATTTAACCTGGCTTCCTTTCAGTGTATTTTCTCTCATGCAATGATTTTCACATTCAACCACCCCAAATGCACGCCCCCCACCACGCGCATACACACGTGCACACTCACATCTTATACTGGTTCAATGGAGATAGAAATCTTTCCCAGCTCTGTGTTTTTGATATGTGTATCATTCTCATATGATAGTAAAAGTTTCCAATGCACCCCATGCAGAGCAGATAATCCAGTTTACTGAACACTAGCATAGTCTGCACAGCTCTCCGTGTTAGTCGGTCATCTTCTCCCAGTTTATGTTGCTTGAAGTGTTCTGTGAAGCCATTTTAGAATTTGATTAAACAAACCATTTCAGCTGATCTGAAAATACCTCTTTTCAATATTCTCATTCTTGTAATTTTGCTCTGCAGAGTCAATCCTCCAGTTAGTCACATTACCAAGTCTTTTTTCTCCTTATTTCCACAACATGCTTTCAGTTAATTAACTGTCTGTTTCTGTCTTTAATGTGAATCATTCTGTCCCACTGTATCTTTCCCTGGCCTTGGTTTTTGGCTCCCTTGTGTATAGAGTGCTGACGTTGTGAAGTTCCAAAACAGTGAAACCGTGTGTCTTGTGCTTTTGTTCACTTCTCAGTGTGTCCCATGTAGTGTTCCATGTACAGGTCTGGCTGTTTTTCACTTCCCAATGTGTTCTATGTGATATTCCATGGACAGGGGTTTGTGCGTCGGGATGTTCTTCACTTCCCGGTGTGTCCCATGTGGTGTTCCATGGACAGAGGATGTGTGTTGGGCTGTTGTTCACTTCCCGATATGTCCCATGTGGTGTTCCATGTTCAGGAGTCGGGGTGTCTGTCGGGCTGTTGATGACTTCCCGATGTGTTCCATGTCGGGGATGGGGGTGTGTGTCTGGCTGCTGTTCTCTTCTCGGTGTGACCCATATGTTGTTCCATGTTCCGTGGTTGGTGTGTGTATCAGGATGTTGTTCACTTCCCAGTGTGTACCATGTGGTGCTCCATGTTGGATAGGTTTCAGCTGCTTTGACTCACGTCTTTGAAAGGTGGTCTGTGCCTGTTCACTGAACATCTGACATCTGTGTTTGTCCCTCTGAGCTGATCGTGTGGCTCGAAACACGAAGAATCCCCTTGAGCATTATTGTAAAGTGCCAGGTATCGAACATCTCTGACAATGCTGTTACTTTTTAAAAAAAGGTTATTGCCTCATTTTCTTTGAAGAGAGTTATTTAATGCCATACTGTCTACTGCAGAAGCTGAAGTTATTAACTTAGGAGGTTTGTAGGGTTTTTTACATTAATAATGATAACAAAGGCCAGCTCTCATAGACCAGGCTTTCCAGTTTTTCTGAGCAATAACAGTCACCAGGTGCTTGCAGACGGAGATAAGTTGGATGCTTCAGTGAATGATCCCTCACTGCTATTCTCTCTAAAACCTGTCTATGCTGTGTCCTTCTGGTTTGGAGAACTGCGTGCACCTTGGATGTGCCTTTTTGCCAAGGGATGTTAGGACATTGGAACAGTTCTTTTTTGGACGATACTGTATCTATTATTCTGTTAAGATTCCCAGTAAAGTTATTATAAACTCCTCTTCTTTTTGTATATATTTTTATTAGAGAGTTTAAATAAATTGTGGTTTGCTTAAAGTTACGTGGTTTGACCAACATCTGAAACACCTATTTGACAACTGCATTTACACTGAGCTAGTGGTACGGCACAGTTTCTCAGTGGTTCGCACTGCCGATTCACAGCACCAGGGACGCGGATTCAATCCTCACATATGACTGTGTGGATTTTGCACATTCTAGCTGTGTCTGCATGGGTTTCCTCTGGGTGCTCTGGCTTTTTCCCACAATCCAAAGATGTGCAGGTCAGGTGAATTGGCTATGAGAAATTGCCCATAGTGTTAGGTGCATTAGTCAGGGGCAAATATGGTGTAGGGGAGTGGGGTTGGGTGGTTTGGTCTTCCGTGGGTCAGTGTCGACTTGTTAGGCCATGCGGCCTGTTTCCATACTGTTGAGAATCTAACCTTCGAAAAGGTTGGCACCAGGTCACCATTTTTAAGTATTTTAGCTCAGTCTGCTCTGTTCCACAGCAAACTGGGGATATTTGTCCTGTTCGAAATCGATAATCCCAAATTGTCTGCAGGATTAGAATCCCAACAGTGTGGAAGCAAGTCATTTGGCCCATCAACTCAACACCAACCCTCCAAAAAGTAAATTACCGAGATGCATTTCCCTCCCTATTACTCGATATTTACCCCTAACTAGTGCAACTAACCTACACATCGTTGAACAGTACGGGCAATTTAACATGGCCATTTCACCGAACCTGCATTTCTTTAGGCTGTGGGAAGAAAATGGCACACCTGGAGAAAACCAACTAGAGGACGGGGAGAAT
Source organism: Chiloscyllium punctatum (assembly GCF_047496795.1). Taxonomy (NCBI): domain Eukaryota; kingdom Metazoa; phylum Chordata; class Chondrichthyes; order Orectolobiformes; family Hemiscylliidae; genus Chiloscyllium; species Chiloscyllium punctatum. Next base: position 30,578,324 of record NC_092755.1, on the reverse strand, counting down.
GTGCATAGAGAGATTTTTGGGCTCAAAGTTAGCGTCTTTTGTTTGTTTTGTGTCTTTTAGTCTGGCTGTTGAATTCGGTTGGTTTTTACAGTGCATTGTGTAGCAATGGCTATTTCTGTCTCCACGACTTACCTGGGTGTGGAAGAAGTGAAGTTGGAGATTTTACAAAAGTTGAGCAAGGCAAAGCTTTTAGAATTAGCAGACAAGCGGGAGTTGGGGGTGTGTTTGTCTGTGAGAAAAGGAGAGATAATTACTGCTGTAGCTTTGCATTTAAATTTTGTTCGAAACACCATCAGAATCTTGGGAAATGGCTGGAATTCATTTGCAGATAACACAGATTGTCCACAAAAAGGAATTGAGACAGTTTGAAATATGATTAAAAGTAGAATTAAAAGAAAAGGAGAGGAAGATGAAAAACTGAAAAAGGAAAAAGAAAAGCAAAAACGAGAGATTTTCAACTTCAAAAGTTAGCAGTTTGAGAGGAAAGTCGACTAAGCATGGTGGAGATGAAGGGAGACGGTAGGCTGGATGAGGATGATAGTGAGGATGAGCAACTCTATGGTAGCCAAAGTCCTGATGGGTATCTGTTTAAATACATCCAGGCATTGTCTACATTTGATGAGAAGGATGTAGAAGTCTTTTCAATTTCTTTTGCGAAAGTGTCTAAACGAATGCAGTGGCCAGTGACCATTTGGATTTTGTTGATTCAAACAAAGCTGATAGGTATAAGGTGTGAGGCATTTGCATCCCTATTGGAGGAAGTATCTGGCCAGTAAGAGGAGGTGAAGAAAGCCATCAGAAGTGCATGTTAGCTCGTGCCAGAAGCTTACAGATAACGTTTTAGAATCTATAATTTCGTCCCTGGTTAAACGTACATTGAGTTGAAGGAATTAAACAAAGTAATTTTGAAAGGTGAGTCAGGGTATTATTAAACTGTTAGAGAGATTATTACTTTGAATTTGTTTAAAAACTCATTTCCTGCAGTCGTGAGAACTTGTGTGGAAGAATAGAGTGTTGAAATGGCATGATTAGAATCTGTAATGGCAAATGATTATCAGTTGGTCCATAAATCAAATTTTGGCTTCTGAGACGGATTGAGAACAATGTGCTAGATCTTAAAATATATAACTGTGAGAGTAAGGTTTAGTGGCATCGACCAGGAGTAGCAGGTAAAGGGGTTACAGCAGTAAGAGGTACAGAAACATGTAAAACATTTAAGCTGAGGCATGAGGAGATATGTCATTCAGAAGGACTATTGGAGAGATGAAAAGTACTCTATTATGTAACGTGTGGTTGGAGTATCCGGTATAACCATGAATAGAAATATTTAAAACTTGGGAAGGACGCCTTGAGCTTGGTGTTGGCATTACAATATTTCAGCATTTAAATTGCCAATAACGTGTCTTAGACAAATATATAGACTGATCATAACGCCTGAACGCTTTTAGAGGAACGTAAATTCCAGTCTGTTCAAATAGAGTTATTATTGTTGCCATTCAATTTGGAAGTTATACAAGTGACAGGAGAGAAACCATACTTGCTGACAAGTTGTCGAGACTTGGATGAAGAAAAATAGAGGCGTTCTATGGCAGGAGTAAACTGACTGAAATAGAATGGAGTTGTGAATGCTTTCAGTGCAATACATACATATTGTAACATACTGAAAAGGTAAGAACAGAGTGTTTAAAATGAGGCCATCTTTGTATATTGATTTTTTTTCAAACGGGAAGTTGCGACGATGCTGCCCCTTTTAAAAAGTTATTTTCTCTTGGTTTTTTTGTGATAAGAGGTCTTAAAGGCAGAAATGCCGAAATGCCGCCTGAAAAGAGCTTAACTATATAACTCAGGAGGCGTTTAGATTTTATCAAAACTGTGGGAACAAATCAATGACAGCGGCCAGCTCTCACAGACCAGACATCTCGTTTTGATTTTATCTGCAGCATTCAGAAGCTGCTCGGGGTCACAGAAAGTTTGGAAGTTTCAATACATGATCCCTAGCTGCTATTCTCTCTGAAAACTATCTTAAAGTTGCTTACTCCTGGATTGGAGAACTGCACATAAGATTTTGTGTCTGAATTTACCTTTTTGCCAGGGAGTGCATTTATGGGATGTTCCTGTATTCGCTCAGTTAATTAGTAGAAGGCACCGTATCTGTTGTTTGCTTACGGGTTCCTGTAGAGAAGCTATCACAATCTGTTGTTTTCTTTCATTGTGTTTTAACTACAGCCTTTGAATGGATGACATTTTGCTAAACGTTGAGTGGGGTGACCAGTTGCAACACATCTGGAACACACAATTCACATCGACATTTAAAATAAGGAAAAGTTAATGTCGAAGCTGCCTGCTTAAAATGATTTGACGCGGTCTGGTCTGGTCAGGTCCATAACAGTTGTAGCTGAGGGGCTTCTGACTGTCCACTGCTATTGAATGTTAGTGGAGGGGTTGGGGATGGTTTCCTGGAGGCTGTGAAGTGAGCTGCCTCAGACATTCAGGGAGACCTGAGGATTTGGTGACCCAACTTTGGATGGGGATTGTAGTTACAGCATCTGGGTCTGTAGCATGAACAAGAAATTGAGCAGAGGCTGCAGAGAGGGGAAGCTCTGAAATCACAGAGTCAGTGTGTGTGGGGAAAGGGACCTTCTGTATCCATCCCGGGTTTTCCAGGAACAGATTCCAAAGCTATACTTAACCAAATAGCAGCTTGTGAGGGGACACTGAATGAACAAGGAGCTGGTCACAGAGCGGTATCACTTCAACACGACCTGCAGCTTCACACCAGGGGAAGGACGATACTGCAGGTGGCTGTTAGGGTCACTGTTTTATTCAGCTTCTATGAAACGGAACTTCCAGGCAGGATTGGGTGACATATCTATCATCTCCCAGTATGTCGACATCAATGTCAACATTCGGAAAAGTACGATATATGTGCTGGATGATGATGCATGTTTTCTCTCTCAGCAGAGAGCTGCCGGGTGTATCCGTGGTTTCTCCGTATAACAGGATTCCCGATGATGTACGTGGCTCTGTGCTCCCCCCCCCCCCCCAACCCCCCCCCCCCACCCACCCCCCACCCCCCCCCCCCCCCCCCACCATGTTAACGAGGAGAGCTACAGGAACTGAAGGAAGTCTTACTCCAATAATGTTACAATGTGCCCATGGACAGGACATCATGTTGGTAAAGAACCCACTATCCTGGCAGCAGCCATCTTCTCATCATTCAGAAGCAGTCAGCCATTCCCATCTTCTTTGGGTCTCCATTGGAAAGAAAGGATAGCCTCTTGGCTAAAGGCTGTCACCTGGATACACGGCTCAAAACACCCACCATTCCCCACTGCCAACCAACCTCATCAAAATATCCCGTGTATACTGAGAGCATTAGGCCCACTGGGCTTGTCAGGGAGCAGACCATCATGGAGATAGAGCAACACTTCCCATGTCGGAATGTTTCAGAGTGAATCCTCAAGAACACACTATCACTATGTAATGTAATCCCTCTACATTTCATTAACATGCTGCCTTTCATTCTTCCTGAAAAAGCTGACAGGGTATACATTCCATTATATTCCACTTGGCAAAGTATTAGTCATTTAATTTACCTGTCCATATCTACACATTCACTCTCCGAATTCTGTTAATAACTTAATGACTTTCTTACCTTACTGCCATCACCAAACTTAGTAGCAGTCCATCTGATATATCGTCCTGATCATTGATATCAATTGTAAACAGTTGCAGAACAAGCACTGGTCACTGTGTGACTCCATCGGTTACGTTCTGTCAAACTGATTAAGACTGATTTATCCAGAGGGCCTGCTTCCTGTTTGGTAACAGTTCCTCCCCCGTTCCTGTGGAGCACAGTCGACGGGCTGAATAAGAACGAGGAACAATCCAGCCCGTCAAGCCTGTTCCGCCATTGTATTAGATTAGATTAGATTACTTACAGTGTGGAAACAGGCCCTTCGGCCCAACAATTCCACACCGCCCCGCCGAAGCGCAACCCACCCATACCCCTACATCTACCCCTTACCTAACACTATGGGCAATTTAGCATGGCCAATTCACCTGACCTGCACATCTTTGGACTGTGGGAGGAAACCGGAGCACCCGGAGGAAACTCACGCAGACACGGGGAGAATGTGTAAACTCCACACAATCAGTCGCCTGAGGCAGGAATTGAACTTGGGTCTCTGGCGCTGTGAGGCAGCAGTGCTAACCACTGTGCCACCGTGCCGCCCACAATCATGGCTGATATCATCGCCGGCTCAGTTCCATTTCCCTGCCTGCTCCCCATATAACTTCATTTACTCAATATCCCAGCGTCCCCTGCAAACTGGGGCAGTGAATTACACAGATTCACAGCCAATTGAGAAAAGTAAGTTCTTTTCACCCCTGTTTTAAATCTGCTCTGCCTAATCCTAAAATTATGATCTCTTGTTCTAGTTTGCCCCACGTGAGGAAATATCCACTCCACAACGACATTATCAATCACCTTTAACATCCTCCAGACCTCAATGAGGTCTCCTCTCATTCATCTCAACCTAGAGTGCATCGGCCTGGACTGCTCAAACTCGCTTCAAAAGACAAATTCGTCTCTGGAATCAATCTAATGTATTTGTTCTGAACTGCCTTCGGTGTAACAATATCACTCCTGCAGTCAGGACCACAAACCTGAACACAGTACGTCAGTTACCGTCTCACTAATACCTTGCAGAGTTGCAGCAATTCTTCCCTCCATTTATACTCTATTCTTTTACAAGTAAATGCTGAAATTGCACTTGCCTTTCTCATTCCCTGCTGAACCTACATATGAGTTTTCTATGGTCTGCACATGGACACCCAGATGCCTCTGCACGAAAGCACTCTGAAGTTGCTCTCCCTTTCCGTAACATATTGGACTCCTCTGATCAATATAGTTAATCCCATATTATCCACTTTAAATTTTAGCTGCCAGATGTTGGCGCATTCATCTAAACTTTTCATGTCCATTCGTAATTTTTCCACATCTCCATTACATCAACCTACTTTTCCACTTGTTTTAATGTTAGCTGAAAATGTGGCTGTAGTGTTTTCTCTCCTCTTATCCAAGTAAAACAATGGATGGTAAATTGTGGGTGATGTGGTCTGAACTCTGTGGAACGCCAAAAGTTGCTAACGAAACAACTGTTCCATCTCTCTGCATGTTGTTGGCTCGCCAGTCCTCTATCCAGGCGAATGACCTCCTCCCAAACCCATGTCCTCTTATTTTACAGCTTAATATTTTGTGCAGCATTTAATCAAGGCATTTTCAAAGACCAGGTACTTTATAGTTCATTGATCCCTATTGTCTACTTTGCTTGTCACATCTTTAACGAATTCGAGCAAGCAAATTCTTAAAAAAATCATGCTGATTCTGATGTATTCAGATTTTACTTTGCAAATCCTCTGTTGTTAATTAATTAATAATGGAGTCTCACAATTTCCCATAATTCCCAACAGTTTGCTCACAACCTTTTAGTGACAAGTGAAGATGATTATCATAATTCCTAACTTTTTGCAATCTCTACGTTCCCTTTCCCGTGTTCCTGGCTCACAGGCACAAAGCTTTAAAAAAATCTGCTCCAATCGCTGTGTAACAGGAATGAGTGTCTGACTGGATTCACTCAGTTTTTGGTTTATACGCTCAATGGGCTGAATATCCTCATGGTGTTCCTACGTTGTAGTCTTGGTGGCCGAAATGTCCTGATTTACAGATTCAAAATCTGCTTCTCCTCTTCCTGATAATATGTCAGAAACCTGAGGGATTGTGGAATCTTTCTGTTGCTGTACAACATTTTGCGGGGCTAAACGTTCTCTTCATCTTGCTTCACAACAGGCTCGAGATACTGAACAATCACCTCCTACATCACTGAAATGGGATTGAAAGAGTGATTTGTCTCTTCCTGTTTAGATACAACTGACACATGGGTGAATTGCCTCCACCGTTCCATAACAAGTCTCAAATGATTGTATCTCCTTCTTTAGTTCTCATGCTGAATATTCTCCTGTTATTCTAGTGTACCAATCTGTTTCAGTTCTTGCGTCAGAGACTTGAGGAGGCTGAATGGACTGATCCTGCTGCTGCATAATCGGATACTGGTGCCTCATGTTCTACTCAGCGTGCCGTGTTATAGACTCGAGGGGCTGAGTAGCATTATCCTTTAACTGTATATCAGGCTCCGGGGCTGAATAACCTCGTCCTGTTCTGGTGTAACAGGGTCAAAGGCCTGAATATCCTTCTGCTGTTCCTGTGTAACAAGCTGGAGAAGTGGAATTAGCTGTATAATTGGCTTCTGTTGCGGACTCTTTCCGATGTTCTTACCAACCTGCTGCAAGGTTTCCTCCCAGGTTAGAGCAGTCTCAGCTGTCTGTCGGAAGGCATAGCATTGTTGAAAGAACATTGTCCTTCTCTTCTCCACCAGCATAACGGGAGAGCTGGTGAAAATGTCATAATAACACTTGAGAAGAATGAATAATGTGACGAGATTATCTTAAAGTCCAAATAGGCTTCACCAACTATCTCACCTGAATCTACAATTAATCTCTCCACAGGCCTCATCGCTCAAATTCCACAGAATCTAGTAAGGTGAAGCTTAGAAACAGCAAGGAGAAGCAAAGATTGATGGAAGTTATATGTCAAAGTGAAAGTTGCAATGCAAATTTTGGGTCTATCATAAAACAGGCAACTGGGTACCCAGGTTTGTGGGTACTACAGTAATAATGAACACTTTCAAACTGCATCAAAACTGTTGCAACCCACATGCTAGGAAAATGGATTTCATGAGCGTATTTGAGATGGTTTCCTTTCACAGTATGTTGAGCACTGAGGTAGAGGTCAGGCTGTTTTGAAATTGGTGTTATGTGATCAGAAGAGCTAATTGAAAACCCTGCTGAAAAGGAGGTTTCGGGAATAATAATATTGAATTTTATACGACGTCTGAATACAAACCAGTTGTTTTTGAAACTGTGGCTATAAACCTGAATCATGCAATTCACGAAAGTATGAGGCTAAAATTAGATTCGGTGAATTGGACAAGTACATAAAAAGGTTCACTGGAAGACAAGCAATGGTTGTTGTTTAAATAAACACCTTAAAATGTACAATATCAACATATCCACCACATTTTAAACAGCAAAGGGGTAAGGTGACTTAACAATAGTTGACAGAATAAGCTAAAGATTGTATTAGATCAAAGGAAGCAGCTCAGAAAAATGCTAGATATTGTTGTAAGCCATGGATTCATAGACATTTGAGGACCAATGAACTGATAATGAAATAATTTTAAAAATGCAAACTAGCAAGAAACATTAGGATAATCAAACGTTTCTCTCGATACTTGATGGGAAAATGAAGGCAAGGACACGTGTGGAATGGGGAATATCCACACACGATAATTTCTTGCAGAGAACTTGGAAATTACAGAGAAACTAAAAAGTTACATTCATGCCAATCTTATTAGAGGCAAGATTAACTGATGGAGAAATTCAGTTTGAGTTCTCTGGTGATTGCCAAAATGGAAGGCGATCACAGTGAAGCTTAGAAAGTTCACACAGAGAGACGGACTGACACAGGGGCATGGAGAAGTGCTGCCAGGCAAGATTAGGGAGAATCCTAAGATGTTGTCCACGTATATCAATCCGAACAGAATAACCAGGATACAACTGGGGCCCATTAGAGACCAAGAGAGCACTCTGTGTGCGAAGCTGGAGAACATTGATCGATTGTTATATTAGAGCTCCATATCTGTTTTACTTGGAGAAGGAGGATGCAGGGACAGAATTCAAAAAGATGGGTTGGAAACTTCTGGAACAGGCTGATATAAGATGCGAGCAGAGATTGGAGACTTTGGCTGGTGTAAAATTGGACTTATTGCCATGTCCTGATAAGTTGCATTACAGGCTGCTGTTAGAGACAAAGGAGAAAAGGCGCTGACTCAAATTTTTAAGTCGAATCTGGCTACAGGGGAGTTGGAGTTGCCAGATGACTGGAGAACAACGAATATGGTCCCACTTTACAGGAAGGATGGTGGAAATAGCCTGACTATTAACCAGTCAGTATTAGATCCGTGTTAGGGCAAGTACTGGAGAAAATAAGAAAGGAGAAAATTTATCTCTATTTGCAGAGGCAAGGTTTGATCAGGGGGAGTCATCATGACATCAAAGAAGGGAAGTCATACCAAGTGAATGTTATTGTCTGTTTTCGAGCATGTTGTTCTTATGGTTTTTTCAGCAAGACCTTTGACAAAGCCCCACATGCGAAACTGATTTTAAAAAAGTCATGATAATAAGGGTAACTTAGTGCGTTACATAAAACATTGTCTTACTCGCAGGAGACTGAGGGTGGTGGAGGAAGGCTGTTTGTGTGACTGGAAACCAGTGTCCCCTCTGATGTACCACAGGGATCAGTGCAGTGTATCTTATTATTTGTGGTATTCATAAATGATCTCGATGTGAATGTGTTAGCGGGGGCCGGGGTGTGTGGGGGGGTTGGGGTGGGGAGGTTGGTGAGCCAGTGTGCTAATTAAGTTTGTATTTGACACAAAGTTTGGCCGGGTGGCAGTGAGGAGGAAGGCCTTATGTTACAGGAAGATACAGATGGAATGGTCAGATGGTCAGATGGAATATAACCCTGATAAACATGTGGTGAAGAAATGGGGTTATACAATGAATGGCAGTACACAAAGAAGCTGAGAGGGTGTTCCTCCACAGATCCCTGAATGTGATGGCACAGGGTACTAGGTGAGGGAAAAAAATGAGGACTGCAGATGTTTGAGATCAAAATCAAGAAGTGTAGTTCTTGTAAAGCACCCTCGGTCAGGCAGCATGCAAGGAGCAGGAGAGTCGATGTTTCGAGCATAAGCATTTAATCAGGATTGGTGGCGACATTCCTAATGAAAAGTATATTCTCAAAAAGTCGATTTTCCTGATTCTCGGATGCTGGCTGATGTGCTGTGCTTTTCCAGCAATATACTTTTTGACTGAGGTTAATACGTTAGCTAATAAGGCAGAGAGAAGCGGAGGCAGAGCCTTCACTCCCTGAGTATAGATTGTCAGAGCTATACAAGTCTATGGTTAGGCCGTGTTAGAACACTGTGCATAGTTCTGGGAGCCATATTGCAGGAAGGATGCGATTGTAGTGGAGGGGTGCAGAGGAGATTCACCAGGATGCTCCGTGGGATGGAGCATATCAGCTATGGAGAGAGGCTGGATAAGCTCAGGTTGTTTACTTTGGAGCAGAGAAGGCTGAGGGAGAGGTGATTCTCAAGGATAAGATTACGAGGGGGATTTCCAGAATGATTTTTGCTGATGTCCCAAACCCAAGTGTTCAAAATCATATCTTATGGGATTGTGGCAAATATTTGGACATGGTTACAGAATGGGACAGCTGGCAGGAAAGAGTGAGTAAAAGTTTTTGATTTTGATTTTATGACCAGGTGTATTTTCCAGGATAAATAGAATAAAACACAGTGAAATGCTTTCACTTGTTGCCATAAAGTGGTGCCATTTTGGATAATTGAAGACAATGGAATAAACAGAGGATACAGCCTGATGAGATTTTATGGGTTGTGAGACAGCTCCTCATCATCGACCACCCCTGCAACCCAACCCCTTCAAGACAGTTTCAGCCCCATCTACATCAGTCCCGAGCAACATCGAAGTTGCTGATCCTCAGGCACCATCTTTGCCACTGGGCAGATACTCCTCCATCACCAGCTCCTTGCCCCCTGTGCCAGGCCATTCCAATGTCAGAGACATGTCTCTTACTGCTGGGCCCACCGCATCGATGTTACTATCATGTCCTTCTAATATCCGCTTCATACAACCAGTGCAGGACCCAACCAACAACATGTCTCCAATCTTCAGGCATCACCTTTTGCTACTGGGCCCTATCTCACACATGTTGACTCTGCTGATGTTGCAGCTGCCAATTCCAGGTCATGTGCTTGCTCCAGAAAAGTAGGAACTCACTCTCCTCCGCATTGGACTTAGCTTGAGCTCCAAACCCTGGGTCCAGCTTGAGGTCAGTAAATTACAAAAAGAAAGTTGGAGGAGAAAATAAGAAAAAGGAAGTAGGTCAGCAAAGGAGACCTTGGACCGGACAAACAGGAATAAAATGATCCTTTTATTGGAGATGAAGGTTCGTGGAGTATCTCAGAATTATGTTCTTGGGTCTCAGCTATTCGTAAACCCCTCAAACATTTGGTTGGTGGAACCAATTGCAACATATCACAGTCTGCAGTAGGAGAAATGCAATGAGGAGATTCTCGGCCATGATAAGAACGTGGGAGGCTCACTGCGTTGAATGACCTACTCTTTTCCCAATGTTTCTGTGTAGTATGTGGATAAGCACTGTCAATGTTGTCACAAGCTCTCAGATGTTGGGAAGGAGGTCTCTGCAGTGTTGACAGGCCTGTGTTTCCCTTTTCTGATGCAGAAGCTGATGCCGGGTGTTCTGACCAGTTTTATCATTTAAGACTTCGGAGCAGTTTGATTTCATTGAGTGTCTTGCTTGGCCATTTCAGAGACTATTGAAGAGTTTATCACATGTCTGTGAGTCTGGAGTCACTTTTAGGTCAGACCAGGAAAACACGGGCTATTCACTTCCTGAAAGTATATTGGGCAAGCAAATTGATGTTTCTAATTGACATTGGCTTCAAGGTTATTATTAATGACTCAAGATTTTATATCTCGATACTTTATTAATTGTTATTAACTTCCACCAGCTGCCAGATCATTAGGCTGGTCTGGATTAGAAGTCCAGTGACATTTCCATCTCCACATAGTAACCTATCGCAAACCACACTGAGCAGTTTATTTCTGTGCTGCTTGATAACTCTGTCAAAAATAAGTCCCAACAATTTGACTCTCATTATGGAATTGAGAGGGTGATGTTGGTCATACTGTAATTATTCTCGTCTTAAGGGACTTGTCATAATTGAGAAATTTTCCAGATTGCCATATAGATGTCAGAGTTGGAACTGGAATGAAACAGCTTCCCCAGGAACACGGCTTGTTGGACATTGCCTTTGTCATATCTATTGCGTTCAGATGTTTCTTCATGTCACATAAAGCGAATCGATTGTTTGTAAACTGCCATCTGTAATTCTGTGGGGATCTTGACGGGGTGAGATAGATAATTGACTCAATACTTCTGGCTCAGTATGTCGCAGAAAACTACATGCTTGTCTTTTGCACTGATGTGCAGGGCTGTTCCATTATTAAGGAGGGGGAAATGTGTTGGGTCCTATCCTGTAGTGAGATGTTTAATCCAATAATGGCTGGATCTGGCAGGACAGTAGAGCTTCGAACTGATTTGTTGGTCTTGCAATCATTCCACCCTCCCTATCAGATGGTAGTTCTGCTGTTTGGGATGTAAACAGTCAAGTGTAGTAGCTCTATGGTTTGCGACCAGTTTTGGGTATACATAGTTCTGCCATGACATGTTCACCACACTCGTCGCTGAAGCATAGATTCGCTTATTGGTAATGGTAGGCTGAGGGATAATCCCAGGCAAAAAGTTACAGATTATAGTTGAATATAATTTTGCATCTGTTGCTTTTGTGGTCTACAGCATCACATGGAAAACGCAGTTTGAGCTGCAATATCTCCAATACAGTCCTGCTGTCTGTCTCCCAGGTCACACCAAGTCCCACGCACCCGTCAGCCAAGTACTCAGTGGCCTACTCTGGTGTCTGATGTGGCACACTTCCAATTTTATTTTCTCATTCTACTGAGGGTCTCTCCATGGTGTCACACTTACAATTTGTCTCATTGCCCAACACCCTTTAACATAATCATCTGAATCTTTTCCTTTCCAGTATGTGCTACCTTCTGTGTTTAGAGTGAATGCGTGTCCCTCTGTTTCTCTCCCTGACAAACAGAGGGAACTCTGTAGCGTCAGTGATGCCAGCTTTACGTTATTTCAGAAAAACAGAAATTGTGCATCTTGTGTTATCTTTCACTTCCCGGTATATGGCACTCCAGGTTGACCAGGGATTTTGAGCCAAGTTGACACATGTCTTTGAAACGTGGTGAAAAGCAGAAATTGCTAGAGAAATTAAGCAAGTCTGGCAGCATCCGTGGAGTGAAAGCAGATTTAATCATTTGGGTGCATTGACCATTATTCAAGGCTCAGTTTCTTTTTTGTTCTCGTTTCAGATTTCAAGTATCCAGAGTTATTTGTTTAATTGAAAATGTGCCTTTTTCATTTCTGGAGAAACACAGCAGAATTGGCAGCATCCACGGAGAGAGAGAAACACAGTTAGCGTTTCAAGTCCAGTGTGACTCCTCTTCAGAACAGAAAAGGATTGGAAAATGGGCTTTTAAATCCCTTGACCGAAGTAGAGGTGGGGTGACGGGAAACAAGATGGTGTGGAGGAGCAATGCCAGTGACAAGTTGACTTTAATTTCTGGTAAAAGAGAATCAAATGTAAAATGAGTATGAATTCGATTGTGAAGTGGGGATATGGGTTCCTTAATTAAGTGCAAGACAAACAATTCACAAATAGGGCAAGTTCATTGGGAGACCAGGAGAAAGAATGTGTGAAGAATGGAGAACAACCATAATGCGGTCAGGCTGTGGAAGTATGGAATTGAACAAAATTCTCCCATCAGGATAGAACGTTCCAAGGTCTAAAGTGAGGTGTTACTCGAGGTTGAGTTGTGCTTCATTGGAGCATTACGGCAGCCCAGGATTGAAATGGTAGCATGAGAGCAAGGTACGTTATTGAAATGGGAACAATGAGAAGGTCAGAGTTATTCCCATAGAAAGAGTGGGAGTGTTCCTCAAAACAGTTTCTGTTTGGTCTCCATCCAATATAAAGGAGACTGCATTGTGAGCAGAAATGACAGGAGACTGGATTGAAAGAGTACAAGCGAAATGCTGCTTCACCTGGAAGGTGTGTATTGGGTTGTTAAGAAATAACGAATGTATCCGCGATCTTTTCAAGTGTCCAAATTTATTTCTTCTAATAGGTAGACCACCTAGTTCCACAGCTTGGAGAGAGGAAGTCCTATAGGTGCTGGAGGCCAGAGTTAATAAACTTGGAGTTGGATAAACACAGCAGGCCAGAGAGAAGAGAGGAGCAGCAAAGGCAATAGTTTGATCTTGGACCTTTCGTCAGGACTGGTGAGTGGGAAGGGAGCCCTGAAATGGAGTGATGGGACATGGAAGGGCGGCGGGTATGTATAGTGGTGGTAGGTACATGGAGGTATGAGGTTACTGTGATTGGTCAGTGAGAAGAATGGAGCAGATACAAGTGGGTCTGGTCAGGGAAAAGGGACATGGGATAAGGCTTTGGGTGGAGGGCTTTTGAAGTGGCTTCAGTCAATATTTAGGCCATTGGGTAATCAACTTCAAAGGTAAAACTCTCAGGTGGTGTTCCTCTGACAGTGGACAGGCTAAGGATGGGCATGTCGCCGGGCGAGTGGGAGTGGAAATTAAAATGAATGGTAACTGGAAAGTTGAGTTGGTTGTTTCGTGCTGAACACTAATGCTCCAGACAGAGCCTGATCCTGACCCACTGAGCACATCTCCAACTCCCAACGTGGTCTCCTCTATGTTGTGGATTCGAAAGGGAGACTCAGTGACATATTCATGGCGCTTCTGCTCTCTGCATGCTTTAACAAACTCAGCATTCCAGTTGCCATCCATTTCAATCACTCCCCTCCCCGTGTTCATCTGGAAAAATGTCCATCTTTGGCCTCCTCCACTGCCAGAGTGAAGACAAACAGAAACTGAGGAACAGAACTTGATATTTCAGCTGGAGACCTTACAGCTCAATGATCACAATATTGACTTCACTGGCTTCAAAGTCTCTCTACCCACAGCCTTACCCCATGTCCCCTTCCCTGACCTGACCAAAGCTGTCCACCTTCCCATTCGTATATCTGTTGCGCCCTTCTCACTGACCAATCACAATAATTCTCAGCCTGAATCCCACTATGGCCATTCCACCTTCCCTTCCACCAGCCCCACGCCCCTCCCTCTATTTACTTCCCGGCTCCCCTTCCCTTACCCCAATCCTGATGAAGTCCTTCAGCCTGAAACGTTGGCTTTCCTGTTCCTAATATGCTGTCTCACTTGCTTTGCTTTTTCAGCTTCATATGTATTGGCTACATCGTTGCACGTTGAAACCTTATTAGCAACAGATTTTATTGTGCTTTTTGTGCATTCCTTGTTGTCTGTTTACTGACAAGTTTATCTCAACATTCTCACTGCAGGATCTAGGAAACATTCTTTTTGTCACTAATGCTCCTGTCTGCTTCGAACTGATTTCCTCTGTGTTAACCATACTTTCATCTTTGCTGTTCGCAATGGCATTGTACACGTACCCCTTGATATACTGTCGGTTAATCACACCCTTTCCAATATACTTCACAACTTCCTCGTTCTTATACTCCACACATCTTTTCATAAACCCAAAGATCCAATAAGTCCTTCTATAATTTCCTGTCTTCTGTTTCCCTCTCTCCTTAACCGGGGAGGTTACATTTACCAGTCCTCCCTCACTCAAAGATTTCCAGAAAGATCGCCAGCAATGCCTCCACAATTACCTTCGATATCTCTTTCGAACTACGAGCTGTTGTCCAACTGTTCTCGCTGATTGATTCAACTTCACCTTCCCCAGCACATCCACTTTACTGAGGTCACTGTACTCAACTCTATACCCTGGCTGTCTTGAAGTTCTGGCATTTTGCTGGTGTCTTCCACCGTGAAGACTGATATAAATTATCTATTAAATTCCTCTGCCATTCCATTGCTTCCCAAAACTACTCAAGTCTCATATCTCCCTGTCTTCCTTGTTATATATCTAAAAATCGCTTTCCATATTCTTTTACACGATTAAGAAGCGTAATGTTATGTTTCACCCTCTCCTCCCATTTGCTGTTATTAGTTATCTGTGTTGGAATTTGTAGACTTCGTAATCCTTTGGATTCCCAATAATATTCAACGCATTGTGTGCATTTTCCTTTATTTTTATGCTTTCCCTGAATTCGTTATCACACACGGCTGACTTGTCTTCTGCTGAATATTGTTCTTCTTACTTGGGATGAGTTTCTAATGTGCTGATGAATTATCCCCAGACCCAGAAACCCCTGTCATTGCTGCTTCACCATCTGCCACAGGCTCAGCTTCCCTTCCAACTAACTCTGGCCAACTGCTCCCTCATGTCTTGTAGTTACATTACTCAATTATAAGACATCACATTCAAAAGTGAGCAATAGCTGTAAATAGCAGGGCACAGAAAGAACGATTGGACGATTTATTAATTAGATTAAAAGAGAAATCGAGAGACAGAGAGAGAGAAAAAATTTCGACATGGAGATATAAACATAGAGAAGTCTACATGACTGATAGATATAGATGTACATCTGTATTTGGTTTGACAATTCCCGTGTATTGTGGTCATTTGTACAGTGTCTGTGCAACAGAATAATATGTTGAAATGTCGGTCTGATCCCAGAACTTTTATCTCCAGCAATATGACAGGCAACAGTTGTTGACAGAACCCAGCAGGCCAATGTATATGTTTCCCGGTAGAAAATTAATTAACTTAAATAAATTGGAACACAAGAAGCAGGAATTTATAACATACATCCTGATAAGAATTAGAGATTAGGTCTGGGAATGCAAGGAAGAGGCAGGAGGCAGAGGATACGTTGAAAGAAGGGGAACATAACATCCCAGCTGAAGACTAAATAACATGTTAACGTTTCATAAATTTTGTACAGCGCATGCATCATTTTTGTTAACTGTGTCTCTCTTGTTCATTCTGAATATGCTGCACACATATGAACAGTCTTACGTATCTGCATGATGGCACGCGCACATGCACACACCCACACACACCCACTCACACAGACACACACACAGACGCACACCACACACAGAGACACATATACAGACACCCACACACAAACACACAGAGACACACACACCCACTCACTCACACAGAGAAACACATGCACTCACACAGACACACACAGACAGACACACACACAGGCACACATACACTTACTCTCTCTCTCTCTCTCTCTCTCTCTCTCTCACACACACACACACACACACACACACTGATCAATCGTTGTTCGGCCATTCCATGTCAAATTATCCTGTTTTATTTACGTTGTCACTTGTAATTCCTTCTTTCGAATACATTCTGTTTCTTTCTCAACATTTAATTTTATTCTGTCTGTCAAGACGACATTGGGATCAGGGGGGATGTCACTTTATTCCTCGTCAGTCTACGCAGTCACTGTCTTCTATTTCTTTCTGTTTCTTAGCCAATTAAAAATACATATGATGTCTGACCCTTGAATCCCGATAAACAGTTCACTTTTTTTAGATTACATACAGTATGGAAACAGGCCCTTCAACCCAACAAGTCCACAGCGACTCTCCGAAGAGAAACCCACCCAGACCCATTCCCCTACACTCTATTCACCCCTGACACTATGGGCAATTCAGTATTCACCTAACCTGCATATATTTGGACTGTGGGAGGAAACCGTAGCACCCGGAGGAAGCCCACGCAGACACGGCGACAATGTGCAAACGCCACACAGACAGTTGCCCAAGGCTGTTCAGTAAACAAAACATTTACTTTTGGGCTAAGGCTACAACAAATCTAAAAAAGAAAAGGCATACAAAATGTGCAATAAGATGTTTGCATCTTTGCAAGCAAATTATTGAATTACATTGTGTAAACGATAATTAACTGATAAAAGATATGAGATTATAATCCAGCGAAATCCATAGCACAGCGAGAGAATAACAAGAAATTACATTTAAACGTGACGATTATGGACTAACATTTATCATGTCCAGAAAAAAGATTGTGATTTTGTGAGAAATTGCATTTTCCCCATGATATGTAATCCCCAGTAGTTCACGTACCAGTGTGGAGACCCCATGTTGGTTGAGAGGGAGCTCCAGGCTCTGAATGAATTCTCACCGTCTCAATGTGCAGTTGGTGTGTGTCTATGCATTCTTCATAAATCTATCAGCAGCCTTAATGCCTTACTTCTGAAATAGTTCACCATTCCCACGAGCTTCTGACCTCTGTAGGAGTGCAATAATGTCTTTGGAGATAAAAGGCATTTCCTTGAGACTTGGCACAAACCATTAACCTTTCCACCTCACGTTCAGCAAACCAAGTTAAAGTCACACCTATGTACCACGAGCAAAGGAACCAGGAGGAACAACATAGAGCAGTCTATCTGAGTAGACTCCGCTTCACTCTTTGTTATATTCGGGCATCAAAGACATGTTCCTATTTCTGTACACATGGTTCGATAGGCTGAATGGCCACGTCCTGGTCATCTGGAAACTGCTCAAGGACCTGACTTGGTGACTCCGGTTCCTGGTTAACATCTCGATGTGCTGACTACACTCCTTCCCTCCTTGTGTAATAGGTCGGAGGGTCTGAATGAGCTATCCCTATTCTTATCCAACAGTTTCAATGGATTGAATGGCGTCCTTGTATTCTGTTGAAACCACGTTTTGGGCAGAAGCTTATGTTCAGAAACGGCGATTCTCCTGCTCCTCGGATGCTGCCTGACCTGCTGTGCTTTTACAGCGCTACACTCTCGAGTCTTCAGTGAGCGAATGGTCTCCTCTGTTTCTGTGCACCAGGTTATCAGAATAAATGAACTCCAAATGCTCCTGTCTTGCAGTTTTGAGGAACTCAATGGAACATAGGGACGTAGGGCTGAGGAGTAGGAGTGTGTCATTAGACACATTAAGCCTTCTCAACTAGGCAGCAAGATCGTGGCTGATCTGGATGTGTTCTCAGCCCCACTTCCATAAGTGTAGTTCATTGTCATTTACTGTCCAATATGTAAATGCTTTGACTAAATGCAAACACGCAGGCACCAAAAACCTCTGGGGAAGAGCATTCCCACTCAAACAACCCTTTCTGAAAGTCTCCACTTCCATGTTCTGACTGGGGTTGGACGGCCCACTGTTTCATTTTCTAGTCCCGTTACTCTATCAATCATGATAAATTTTAAATGTAACCAAGTTGGTGATATGACCAATGATATAAGTCTCAAGTTAGATCAGGTTCTTTGCTGGGGACAAGTCATCTCGATATCTCACATTTGCAAAAATAGTTCACCAAAGCAAAGTTACTCAAAGATAAGATGGAAAAATACATGGCAAACAGTTTGGACAAATATTTACATTAATATTTATCTTTCAACATACACACAGACACACACACTAAGACATACACAGTGTTTCACACACGCAAGTGCACACAGACACACACATACAAATGCCTAAATACAAGCAGGAAATAAAAACTTGCAAAATATCAGCTTGAAAGAGCTTTGTCCAAGCAATAGTTAAACTAAAGACAAAAGTAAAATATTTAAATGTTATTCTGCCTCTGAGATTGTTCTGCTCACACAAGCAGGATTTATTCCTGGAACAGTCGGAATTGGTTGAAATACCTTTGAAATTAGGCAGTAGGGAGATGCCAATGATTTCTCAACAGTAATCCTACATGACTGATAAAGATGACTGAACGGAACAAGAAAAAACTGAGCGCAATAAGCAGTGGCTCCTCCAGCATGTTGAATTTTCTCTACCTCGGAGCAGAATCATTCAATAATGTTATCTGAACTCCAAACTGGACCACGTGAGGCGTCCTTGAACATTCTCGAAACTGTATGGCGATGTCCCTATTCTCTGCTCCATGTAGGAGTTTTAATTAAGTTACGTTTGTATGAGTCCTCATATTTTTGTCCAATAAAATCATGTCTTCATAGTCCTTGTTTTCTTATACTATGAAAAGTGTATTTAACATTTTCATGTCGTTTTCTTAAATTTGAATCCTCAGTTCTCGAATCCCATACCAGAGAAAATGTCCATAGGCTTTGCACCAGATACACTCTTCTCAATATCTTATACTGTTCAATACGAACGCCTCTCGTTCTCAACCCTGAAGTGCTCTCGCCTTATAGAGGTTTATAACATCATGAGGAGCAAGGAAATGGTGAAGATCCAAGAACATTTTACTAGCTTAGGGCAGTCCAAAACTAGAGCACATAGATTGAAGGTGAGGGGAGAAAGATTTAAAAGGGAAAAAAGTGGTAACTTTTCGCAGAGTGTATGATATAAACTTCCAGAGGAAACGTTGGAGGCTGGGGCAGCTACAGTATTTAAAGCCATTTGAGCGAACACGAAGGTTTTATGGGATATGGGGCAAATGATGGCAAATGGAAGTTGATTAATTTAGGACACCTGTCGGTATGGACATGGTACAACGAAGGGTCTGTTTTCGTGCAGTATGACAGAATAAGGCCTTTTTTCCAAGTGCAAGTACAGTGAAACATCTTCGCAAAGCTTCTAAAGCGATAGGGTATATTTATTTTTCAGTTTATGGAATCATCACAGCCCACACTACATCAGATGTTGACTCAGAATTCCCCTGTACAGATGCAGTAAAACATCCTGACATCCTTTTCCTGAAGTAATAATTCCATATACCTTCCTAATTACTTGCTGTATCTGCATACTAATCCCGTGTGATGTATGTACCAGGGTGAACAAATGCCTTTGTACAGCTGAGTTTTGTGATCTCTATTCTTTTAATTAGTTTGCTGTTGTTTTACCCTTCTGCCACAGCACAAACTTCGGTATCCCATGTTATCCTGTTTCTGCTGAAGGTTTGCAAACTAACCTTCCCTGTCTATATCACATTACAGACTCTCTACCTCTTCTTGACATCTTATCGAATCTTCGTGGTTGAGACAATTGAGTTCCATCCAGTCCATCTCCACACGCAAATCATTTACAGATTCTAAATAGCTTTTGATGTTGCACTGATCTCTGAGGCACTTCACCAAGTTAAAGATTTCCAACCCGAAAATACACATTTCTTCCGACTATCTACTTTCTGATAGTTACCCAGGGCTCCCCTTTTCCTGTGTAGCGATCTAGAATGTAGGTGTGATCTACCCTTGGGCTGCGTAGTGTACTGAAATAGCTGAAGAGCTTCATCCTATTCCTGTGTAAATCCTTAGAGGGACAGAATGGCCTCCTCATGTCTCATTAATAGATCCAGAATGGCTGAATGCGAGCTTCCTCACCTTCTGTAACAGCATTGTGGGGTTCAGTGAGTGAACAACACAAGAAGCAAGAGCAGTAGGTGGCCATTCAGCACCTCGAACCTGCTGCACAATTCAGAATGGACATTGTTGATGTGATTGTAACTAATCATCCCTTTCTTGTCTGTTCCCAACAATCATTGATTCTCTTGTTCATCAACAATCTATATAACTCCTCCTTGAATGTTTTCAGTAACCCAGTCTTCACTGCGCCTTGGGCATGAGAAGACCAGACCACAGAATCCCAAAGAGAAAGGAACATCCCTTTCCCCGTCTGAAATAGGAATCCCCTTATTCTCAAAATAGGTTCCTCTCAAACCAATCATCATTCTTTTGACAGAACAGTTACGAACAGATATAGATCATTGCCCCCCTCAAACCTCCCCAAATTTCTATTAACCCTCGACAATCAAATACTGATCAGATTAACCTCCACTGAAGTTAAAGAAATTCCAGATACAATGTTTTCACAAGAGTTCAAGAAATTAGAACAGCGAACATTAAACAGTACAGCACAATAAGAGCCATTCAGCCCTCAATGGTGGGGCGACCTTTTATCCTACTCTAAGATTAAATTAAACTGCAGAGCCTTCATCCTATTATCATCTTTATGCCTATCCAAGAGTTACTTGAATATCCCTAATGTAGCTGATTCTACTACCACTGCTGGCAGTGCATTCCACGCACCTATGACTACCTGTGTAAACAACCTGCCTCTGATATCTCCCCAAAACCTTCCTCCAATCACATTAAAATTATATTTTCCTCATGTTAGCCATTGCACCCTATGAAAAAGACTCTATCTGTGCCGCTCATCATTTTGCACACCTCTGTCAAGTCACTGTTCATTCTTCTTTACTCTCATGAGAAAAGCTAAAGCTCCCTCAATCCTTCTTCATAAGACATGCCGTACAGGCCAGGCAACGTGCTGGGAACTCCCGTCTGCACCCTCTCTAAAGCTTCCACATCCTTCCTTTAATGGGGCGAACAGAACTCAACACAATATTCCAAGTGTGGTCTAATCAGGCCTCTATGGTTCTGTAGCATAACCTCGCAGCTCTAAACGCAATGCCCCAGATTATGAATGCCAACATATCATACATATTCTTAACAGCCCTATCACCTTGAGGGCTTTGGCAACTTTGAGGAATCTATAGACGTCGACCCCAAGATCCCTTTGTTCCTCCACACTGCCAAGAGTCCTACCTTTAACCATGTAATCTGCAATCAAGTTCAACCTTTGAAAGCAACTCTCTCCTGAAAATAGGAAAATTGGACAGAATCAGGCCACTTAGCCCATTGGATCTGCTGTGCCATTGGTTAAAGCTGAAATGTTTCTCACCTACATTCTCCTGCCTTCACCAAATGATCATTGATTCCTGAATTAATGAAAAGCTTATTCAACTTATCTTAAAGAAACTGTGTGCAGGAGTGTGTGTGTTTGTTTTTGTGTGTCCATATCTGTCTGTATATGTGTTGTGTGTTTAACGTGTCTGTGTATGTTTGTGTGTATCTCCGTGAGACGAGGTCTTGCCGTTTTTTGGGGGTAAATCCATTGAAATTGAGATCAACCCTTCACCACCCCTCCACACCTCTATGTATGCCCCTGTTAAGTTTGTAGTAACACAATGCCACCCTCTGCTGGCCTCCCCATGCCTTTGCACTAGTGTCAGTGTTTTTTTTTGTTTCTTTCAGAGGACATCAAATACTGTCAATCTCTCACATTGCATGGCTGTTTGGTTTTTCAAATAACGTCTTTGGAAGCACAGAGCGGTTTTGTCTGATACCTAGTGATATCGTTCCTGAGATATTAACACCACCACTGTGTCAGTTTCAGGACTTTTCAATCTTTTTCATTTATAATTTGTAGGAGTATATTGTAAAACATTTCAAGATAGTGAACGTGCAATATATTCATTGCATTGACTTTCAACTGGTTCCGTCAACCTTGCTTGGATGCATTTGCGGTGGAAATACTCTTTAATTTGTGCACTTTGTGTCATGAATAATCTTCAAAGACAACGCACTTCCACATTGCAGAGTGACCATAGACATAACTTTACATGAACATTCTCCACTCTAAGGGTCATCAGTATGATTCCAATCCTCCATATACCAAACTGTATGTGTGCGTGTGCAGATGGTTCTGTCAGTTTGGATGGCGCTATGAGCTGCCTCCCTCCCACTCCCTCCCAGACTGAATTCCCTGATGGTTGTCACCCTGCGGTGCTGTCAACGCAGAAGAGTGGGAAGGCCAGCAGAGGGGGACATTGCATCACTTTAAACAGCAGAGAGCCTGACAGATCCGCTGTGCACATGGACAGGCAGATACACACAAAGACGAATAGACTCACTCAGATGCCTAAAGGGATGAATACAGACACATGGATACACACAGAGATGAACACAGACACACAGATACACACAGAGATGAATACAGACGCACAGATACTCACACATGAATACAGGCATGCAGACAGACATGGAGACGAATACACACACGCAGATACGGTCATGAATGTAGGCACACAGATGCACACAAGAACGGATGCAGACACGAAGTTACACACAGAAACATGCAGATAGACAGAGAGATGGATAGAGACACGCAGATACACGCAAGATGAATAGAGACACGCAGATACACACATAGACAAACACAAACATGCAGATACACACAGAGATGAATAGAGTCACACAGATGCCCACAGAGACGAATACAGACAAACAAATACACACAGAGATGAAAACAGACACACAGATACACAAAGAGACAAACACAGACGCGCAGGTACACATAGAGACGCGCAGATACACACAGAGACGAGTTAATGACACACACAGATGAATACAGGCAAGCAGATGCACATAGAGATGAATACAGACACACAGATTCAGAGATGAATGCAGACACATAGATGCGCACAGAGACGAATACAGACACACAGATACACCGAAAGGCAAATATAGACGCGCAGATACACAGCAAGACAAATATAGACATTCAGTTACACACAGAGATGAATAAAGTCACAGAGATACCAACAGAGATGAATACAGATACACGCATACACACAGAGTTGAACACAGATAAACCGATATACAGAGACAAAAACAGATGCGCTGAGACACACAGAGATAGGCAGATGCACACAGAGACGAAGAGAGACACACAGATGCACACAGAGATGAATACAGACACGCAGATGTTTATTCATCGAGGTGAATATGGACAGTCGGAAACACACAGAGACGAATACAGACATGCAGCTGCACACAGGCACAAATACAGGCACACAGATACGCACAGAGACAAATACAGACATGCAGATACACACAGAGACAAATACATGCAGATATACACAGCGATGAATGCAGAAACGCAGATACACACAGTGACAAAATCAGACATGCAGAGACACACAGAGATGAACATAGATGGCAGACGCACACGGAGACTGATGCAATAGCACCTATACTAATACAGGCACACATGCACAAATACCGATACACAGATGCACACGCACACATAGATACCCAGTCATCAATACAGACGTACTACACCCAGTGCCACACTGACGTTTACATCGACATCGGGAATCTGCCAGTGTTTATTTTTTCACGTGGTGACTCTCTCTGTATTTGACTCACTCTGTGTGGCTTGTGTCAATCTTTGTGCTGTTCCATAAATAATTCTCTGCATCCTCTCTATATCTTCCACCTCTTTTCTTTAATGAGGTGACTAGAACACGGCATTACAAGTGTGGTGATGAACGCTTCTGTTAATGAAACCAAACACTCAGAAAAGCTCACCTCGCTCATAATCCGTTAAAATAGAGTGACAGAGAGCTCGCAAATTCCGCTACTTAACCGGAAATAATATCAATGTATTCCTTAATTCTAAAAGTTAACATTGAACAACAACAGTTTTCCCAACTCTAAGCTTCCCCTTCTCTGAACTGTTATCTTCCTCCACCTTTAACAATATATTCTTCCAATTAAAGAAAAACTGTATTAAAATTACATAACCCAGACAGTGGCTGTAGTCTCCAATGCCCTCCTTTCCACTGAATATCTCCCTGGGTCATGCTCTGTCTTTTAATGCAAGGGTTTTTCGTCCAAAAAATGAATCTTGCATCGAGAATGTTGTTCATTGCAGACTCTCACGATGGCAGTTTACTCTCTGTCTAACTTTCAAAATGCGTGCCTCTTTATTCCCTCAACATCAGCTCATCTCCTTGATTTGATGTTGGCAAAACAATAAATTTAAAATGGATTGGGTTTAGTATAGTGGGTCATAATTTCAACTTGATTGTTTAAATTCGAATAGTTGTCAAAAGAGCAACCAAATCTCAATATATCTGTTTCACAGCCAGATGTTACATAGTTTCAGTCCAGTACATTCTGAAAATATTAGCTAGTCATATGATAAGTACTTGCAAGCTCTCAATGCAGAACAGCATTCAACTTTATCACAGTGGGTTAAACAGTGGAATTATAGAGCTGCAGCATAAACTCACAGCTCTGAAACTGAGCTCCCCGGCTGTGAAAGCCAACACATTATACGCCTTCTAAACAACAGCACCAACCTGGATGGCAACTTTGAGGATCTATCGACATGGACCCCAAGATCCCGCTGTTCCAGATTTATCTCAATCTGTCACTCATCAACTCAAATCTGTCAATGTCCGCTTTCAACCTACAACAGCCCTCCATACGAACCACCAAATCCACCAAAGTTCGTGATATCGGCGAAACTATGAACCCACACTTCCAATTCGTCATCCAACTCTCTTATACAAAAATCACAAAGAGCAGAGGTTCCAGAACAGATCACCAAGTTAGTCACCAAGCTCCAGGCTGCATCTGTTCCTCTACCACCACCTTCTGTCTTTCGTTGGCCAGCCAATTCTGCATTCAGACAACCAGATCTCTGAGTAAGCCATGCCTCCTTATTTTGTGAATGAGCTTACCGTGGAGAACTTTATCAAACGCCTTGTTGTAATCCATATATACCACATCCACTGCTCTAATTCATCAACGTTTTTTGTCAGATCCTTAAGGAATTCAATAAGATCTATGAGGCATGACCTGCTCCTCACAAAGCCATGTTGTCTGTCTCTAATCATTTATAATTTTCCAAGTATTCATAAATACTGTCTCTCAAATCCTCTCCAATACTTTGCCCGTCACTGGTGTAAGACTGGTTGGCCAATAATTCCCAGGATTATCCCGATTCCCTTTCTTGAACCAGGCATTCACTTTTGCCAGCCTCCTGTCATCTGCCACGACTCCAGTGTACGGTGAGGATGCAAAGATCATCGCAAAATGCGCAGCTTCCCATAGTATCCTAGGGCATATCATTTTTAGCCAAATAAATTTATCTATCCATGTGTTTCTCAAACTTTTCAACACATCCTCCTGTTCTAGCATATCCGCCTGTTTCATGCTGTGCTCAGAAACGTGAAGGTCCCTCTCATTAGTGAATACTAAAGCAAACATTCATTAAGAACCTCCCCACCTCCTCCGACTCCTGGCGCAAGTTCCCTCCACTATCACTGATCAGCCCTACTCTGGCCATCCTCTTGTTCCTGACATAAATGTAGAACTCTTAGGTTTTACATTAATTCTACCCGCCAAGCCTTTATCATGCACACTTTTATCTCTCCTAAATTCATTCTTCAGTTCCACCCTGGTTATCTTGAAACCTTCTACGGCACTTTCTAACCCTTGCCTCCTCAGCCTTATGTATGGTGGATGAGAACAATAGGCCCCCTGGGAACATCAGGCAGCAGACGATCAGAGTGATTGAGCAACACATGCCATGTCTGAACGTCTCAGAGTGAATGCTTCAGTATATACGGTGTCACTAAGTCCTGTAATCCCTCTGTATTTCAGTAACATACTGCCTACCGTTCTTCCTGAAAGAAAATGGCAAGTTATATATGACGTTAAATCCCACCTGCTAAACTTTTATCCATTGATTAACTTGTCCATATCCATTTACAGACTCTACAACTTCCATTGATTATTTAATTTCCTGCTTATCTTAGTACCATTGACAAACTTAGCTACAGTACATTTGTTCCACTCCTCTAGATCATTGATATAGATGGTAAATAGCTGAGGACCCTGCACTGGTCACTGTGTGACCCTACTGGTTACATTCTTTTAAATTGATTAAATCTGATTTATTCGGAGTGCCTGCTTTCTGTTCGATAAGCAGTCCTCCCCCATTCCTGTGTAACACGTTCGAAGGGCTGAATAAGGACGAGGAACATCAGTCAGCAATCCAGCCCCTCCAGCCCTGCTCCACTATTGAATACAATCATTTCTGATGTCAGCCTGCTCCACCATTGAATACAATCATGGCTGATATCAGCCTGCTCCACCATTGAATAAAATCATCGCTGATATCAGCCTGCTCCAACATTGAATACAATCATGACTGATGTCAGTGCTCTCCACCAATGAATGCAATCATATGTGATGACAGCCTGCTCCACTACTGAATACAATTATATCTGAAGTCAGCACTTTCCACTATTGAATACGATCATATCCGATGTTAGCGTGCTCCATCATTGAATACAATCTTTTCTGATGTCAGCTTGCTCCACTGTTGAATACAATCAGATGTGATGTCAGCCTTCTTCATCATTGAATACAATCATGGCTGATGTCAGCCTTCTCCACCATTGAATATAATCATGGCTGAAGTCATCTCGGTCTCAGTCCCACTTTCCGGCCCACTCTCCATATCCCTTCAGTTACTCAATATCCCAGCATCCACTGCACTCTGGAACAGTGAATTACACTGATTTACAATCTTTTGATAGAAGTTCTCTCATCACTGTTTTAATTCATCTCCACTTATCCTAAAACTATGATCTCTTGTTGTAGATTGCCCCACATGAGGAAATACCCAATGCATGTCGACATTATCGATCACCTTTAGCATTGTCCATCCCTTAGAGATATCTCCTCCCATTTTTCTAAACTCCAGAGAGTATAGGCCTGAAGTGCTCAATCTCTCTTCAGAGGACAAACTCCTTATCTCTGCAATCAGTCTAGTAAACCTCTTCTGAAATGCCTCCATGGTAATTACATCCCTCCTGCAGTCAGGACACCAAAACTCTAAACAATACTCAATTGCGATCTCACAAATGCCTGGCATTATTGCAGCAACACGTCCCTTGCTTTATAATCTATTCTTTCAGAAATAAATGCCAAATTGGCAGTTGCCTTTGTCATTATCTGCTAGGAGAAGGTGAGGACTGCAGATGCTGGATCTCAGAGCTGATAATGTGTTGCTGGAAAAACGCAGCAGGTCAGGAAGCATCCTCATTCCCGAAGAAGGGCTTGTGCCAGAAACGTCGATTCTCCTGTTCCCTGAATGCTGCCTGAACTGCTGCGCTTTTCCAGCAACACATTTTCAGCTCATTATCTTCTACACCTGCATCTGTGTTTTTTGCAATATGGATGACGATACCAGATCCCTCTGTAAATAAGCACTACGGAGTTTCCCTCTGTTTGGATAGTAAGTTGCCATTCTTTTACACCGACTAAAACGGCCTCATACTTTTCATTGTTTTATTTCATCTGCCAAATAATGGCCCAACGTATCCTTAACCATTCATTACAATTTATCACCTGAATCAGTGTCTTCTGAAAAACTGATTATAGCATGTCCATCCCCTCAAATAAGTAATAGGATTGATTGCTAATAGTTGGGGCCTGGGGACTGAGCCCTTTGGTATTTTTGGAAAGAGAAAATGAACCAGTTATTCCATCTCACTGCAATTCTTTGTTTCGCCAATCCTATATCCATGTGAATAAATTACTTCTAACGATATGCGATCTAATTCTGCGGATTGATCTTTAGTGCACATTTTATTCAATGACTTCTGCAAGTCCTGATTTTACATCTCCAGGATCCCCATTATGCAGCATGCTTTTCACACTCTTAAAGACTCAAATAAATAATGAAAATACGATTCATCCTTTGGAAAATTATGTTGATTCTGATAGATTGTGGCTTGACTGGGCAAATGTCCTTTCATTAATTCCTGAATAATCGATTTTAATAATTTTCTTAAATTCCACCAGTTTTCTCACGACTTTATATTCCATCGTGAAGGTGGTCAGCTTGAATTCTCACCTCTCTATATTCTCTTCATTCCCTCCAATCCTGTATAATTGACACATGGTGTGAAATGACCTACTCTGGTTGCTGTGTAAGAGGCATGAGTGTCTGAATGGACTCTTTATCTTCCCTGTGCACAAAATCAATGGGCTGATATCAAAACAAAATCAAAACAAAACATAGATTAAACCGAGCAGAACCAAGGCAAATTAAATTAAATTACATGAAGTTACACCACCCAGTACAATCCTACCAAAGCTCCCCATCAGCGGTAGCATGTGTTGCCATACCCGTATTTTTTTCAGAATTCTTCCTCTCATCGCCCTCACTGTTACATAAATGTCCTGACCAATATAGCCAATAAAACCATGTATATATGGTTGAAATAGGGCCGTCACGTCCTATAACAATGTTCATTTTTCTGATGCCCATACTCGTAAGGAAGTCCAGGGGGTGGGATCCATAACTAATCTACACCCACGATCAGAGTCCTGGGAGGTTTCCTGGAATCCAGTTCATCAGAATGTCCATCCTCGCACAAAATGAAAGAATACAAAACAATTTATTCCTATGCAAGTCCAAAGAGGGACAGTTCAGCGAACCCAGGAGGAAGGGAACCAGAATTGCCTTGACCTCGGTTCCCAAAACCCCTTCCAGAACACTTGCTATCCTGCACCAATACTTATGAAGCTTGTGGCATGATCACAAGCAATAAGTTAGTGTACCAACATCTATTGTACATTTGGGGCATATTGGGGACGCTCCTGTCTTAAATGTGACAAGCTGCTCCGGTGTCAATTAAACCCTGTGGAGTACCTTCAACTGCATAGCCTACATTCTATTGCAAATTGAAATCTTCCTTAGGGTCTCCCAAATATCTTCCCACTCCTCTGGTGAGATCTTCACCGACAATTCCTGAGCCCAGATTCCATGCAGCTGCTCTATATCATTTGAGACACTACCTTTTAATAAATGATAGAGGGTGCTGACCGAGAGAGCACCTGTGGACCGAAGCACTCTTCTCTCCATTTCCAACCTATGGGGACTAACCATTAATGTAGTCTATTTTTCTGTCTAATGTTCCTCATATGAGAGTAACGAAAGTGGCCCCTCCAAGTTAACTCATATTTCTGGCTCAGCTGCTCGAAAACCATCCTGACCACCACGTCAAATAATTCTCCGAAACAGGAAACTCCTCTGGACTCTCAGAGCCGAAAGGCAGAATCCAACAATCCCAGCTGGGATCCTACCAATCCTACAACGGGAATAAAAGAGGAAGTTTATTTTTGCAAATTGCCCTCACCTTGTCGCATCATTTTCCAGGCTTTAACTATTTTTAGGACGATTGGATTTCTGCAATGGTCCATAACAGTCCTCGTCTTGCCCATGAACAACAGATTAATGAGGGGACATTTTGCCTGGGATGCCGCAATGTCCAACCAAACTGACCGCAGGTCTTTGCAAGCTCAATCAGCCACATACGATTGCAGGGAACCTCGTTGGTATTTCTTAAAGTCCAGAAAATCACACCCCTTATCTCCCACAAAAGCCCCAATTTGGCGAGCTTCATAACAAGTCACCTATGGTGCCAGATAAACAAGCTTAACCAACTGTAAAGCCTCCATAGCACCTACCTGGAGATCATCAAAAGGACCATTTGCGTGGGATAGAAGAAACTAAGAAGTACATTCCTATTAACAGGAGATATTCTACCCAATCAGGATATTGGAATATCTTCCCAGAGCCGAAGGTCCTGTCTTATCTTCTTGAGCACCTGCGCGAAGTTTGCTTCATATAATTCACCGAAGGCTGATGTAATAAAAATGCCTAAATAGAGGAAACCTCTTTGTGACCATCTGAAAGGGAATCGGATTGCACCCCCACGATCAGGTACTCGAATAACACCCCGACCGGCATGGCGTCCGATTTCATAAAATTGATGTTATACCCCGAGAAAGATCCAAATAAATCAATCACTTCTATTACATGGGGCAAAGATATCATCGGGTTAGGGTGAAAGAGAAGAACGTCATCTGTGCACGGATGATGTTATACCTTCCTGACTCTACCACCCGTTTAGTTATATTGGGGCCTCTCAGGGTGGCCTCTGCCAACGGCTCAATCACCAACACAAGTAATAACGGCGAAAGGGGCACCCTTGTCGGCTGCCTCTGCGGATGCTAAAATTATACCATTAGTGAGAACTGCGGCTGCATTAGCGTCACTATATAATTCTGCCATCCACCATGCAAAGACACCTCCAAGGCCATCCGTATCCATGACATAAAAGAGGTATGGACACTACACACAATCAAATGCTTTCTCTGCATTCAGCGAGACTCCCAAGCCTGGAATCGACCTTGCTGGCACACCTGAACCATATTTAGCCCTCTACTGATATTAATAGGGGACCTGCGACTCCTAATAAAACCTGTCAGTTCCTCTTTCACAATGAAGGACAAGATCTTCTCCAGCCTCAAAGCTAGTATTTTCGACAAAATGTTATAGTCCACATTTTTAATAACAGTAGAGGCCTATATGAATAGGCAATCCTCTGGGGGTTTCCCTCTTTTGAGAATAAGAGTAATATTTGCTATTCTCTGGGAGGATGGGAGGCTGTCCTGTCTACAAAAATAATTGAATATATCCAACATTGCCCCAGCCATCATGTCTATGAACTCCTTATAAATCTCACTCCGCAAGCCATCTACGCCGGTCGGTTTGCCACTCTGGAGCTGCTTTCCCTCATCCTGTATCGCTTGGATTGTCAGAGGGGCATTCAAAAGAGACTCCTGCTCTGAAGTTACACCTGGGAGATCCAGGGTCTTATAAAAGGACTCCGTCTTCACTAATCTGTCTGCACAATCATCTGATTGGAGCAACGCAGAGTAGAACTTTCTGAATGTTGCATTAACACTTTTCGGATCGTAGGTGATAGTACCAGCACCCTCTCTAATGGATGTAATAGATTGGGGGCACTCTTCATTCTGGCCAAGTGTGCCAAGTATCTTCTCAGTTTAGCTCCATACTCGAATAACCTCTGTTTCGCAAAGGAAATCTCCCTGTTTGCTGTCTGGGTGAGCGCAGTGTTCAGAGCAGCCCAGAGGGCAGTAATCTGCTGCAACTTAGTTACAGACAGTCTGTCAATGTATGCTGTCTCAGCTGCCTTCGTTTAAACCTTAAGCATACGCTTCTGCTTTCCCTTCTGCTGCTTCCGATTCACCGAGTAAGAAATAATCAAACCCCTTGCATAGGCCTTGGCAGTCTTCCAGATCACTGACGGATTACTGGCCGTAGCCAAGTTAATGTCCCAATAAAAACCTAAATTCCCGCGAAAAGTACTTAGTGAATTTGCTATCTTTCAGGAGGCAAGGATCCATGTGCCAGTTCTGTGAGCCTGTCCCATCGCCATCGGCCTTAACATACACGTTCACTGCTGCATGATCAGAAGTCTGCAGGGTAGCTTCGAATTTAAAAAGGCCAATGGGGCAAAAAAAATGTCAATCCTGGTATAGCACTTACGTGGGTTAGAAAGTAGGCGAAGTCTCTACCTTCAGGGTGAAGACATCTCAAAACACAGAGTCTGGCAGACCTGCCCCACACAGATACACACACGGGGATGGTGAGGACACGTCGAGAAGCTTATCTGGTAACTTAAACTACACTTAAAGAAATGCTCAATTCGCCTTGTAAACTGTTAAAATATGAGGGACAGATCTGCCAAATTCCACTGTTTAAATAAAAACATCAATTTATTTTTTCACTCTGAAAGTGAACATTTTACATCAACTATGCACAAAAATGGGACCCTCTTTCTCTTAACTGCTTATTACCCGACTCCAGCTCTATCGCAATATATTGTTTCTGGGTCTTCTATCCTCTCGTATCACAGGAGCTTGTAAGCTCTCAGTTCAGAACAGCATTCCCTCTCTCTTAAAGGTACAGTACACGCTTTAACCTTCATCATATTATACCCTGATGAATATCGATAAGTGGGTACTATGCGGATTTCTCTTGCTCTGTGGTTTGTCAATATTTCATCTACTCTGTCTCGTATGTCTCGGACGTTTGTTGATCCATTGACAGCACTTCATTATTCGACTCGGTCCGTGGGAATATATCAGTATTTCACTTCCACACACTCGTGAGTGTGGCAGGATTTCAGTTGTTTCATGGGGACTGTGACTCTATAACAATCTCAATGTTTGTCGATGGCACCGAACCTGGAAGAAATCTGAGGTCTATAGAGGAGTGTGTGGAACTCTAACAAGACAATCACAAGTTGGTGTAGTGCTCACGTTTATGGCAGATGGGGATCAATGCAGAGCAGTTTGAGGTGATACACTTTGGTAGGAAAGACAATGAAAGACAGTTTAAAACATGCTGTGCCATTATAACGGGGCTGCAGGAGCAGAGGGCGCTGTGTGTATATGAGCACAGATTGTTGAAGATGTCAGGACAAGTGGGGAGAGCTGTAACTTTCACAGATTAGTTTCAGTATCTGAGCTGTTTACAGGGGGAGGTGTGGGAGGGTGTCTCGGTGCTCCCTTCCAGGGAGGTGTTGATGACGATGTGTTGTGAGACAACCGTCCTGCCCACCGAGATTCCATTTGTACCAGCTTGACACAAAAGGGAGATTGCATCATGGCCGCGGATTCTAAGTTGTGTCAGGGGGAAACGCAGCATTCAGTGGGTTTAAAGTGAGAATTGCCCTTCACTGATCATTGCTCCTTACTCGGTCGCTGGGACGTGGATGTTTCAGAAACTCCACACGAGGCGTCCCCGTCTACTCCGGCTCCGACCAGGTCCTCTCCATGTGGCAGGGGGAGGGGGAGGGAACGGATATCGGGTACTCCACCACCCGGCTTGGCCCTTTCTGTCCTATTCCAGGCTGTTTCTCCTGCAATGGGAGATAGGGAGGGAGGATGGGTAGGCATGGATGGCCCTGCTGTTAGTGTCGGTGTAGTTGGGGGGACAAGGGGAGGGGTTAGGATGGAATCAGTCCACGCTGTTGTACCCATGCAGTATTATTAACGTGAGGGGTAAAGTGGAGTGAGGAAGTGAGAGAGAGGAAGAGGGAGAAGGAGAGAGAGGGAGAGAGAGCAGGAGAGAGAGGGAGAGACAGAGAGACAGAGAGCAGGAGAGACAGGGAGAGAGAGAAAGCACGCGGCAGTTGGGAAGGTGCTATAACAGACATACAGTGAGTGTGAGGGAGCAAAGAGAATACGGTGACCTTTACCCTGACAGAGTGAGGAAGGTTATTGATGCTTGTCCCATATTGCTGGGCATTTCCTCAGACCGCAGATACTGCACTGAGCTGGGTGGTGAGCTCAGACCATGCCAGGTGTGTCCGATGGTGTGGCCCTCTCTGCGAAGAAAATGGTCCCCCTCTGGACTAGCCCATCCACCAGGCCCTCCGTCTCCCTGTCGACAAACCGTAGTCTAATTGTCCCTTATCTGCCATGCTCGGGGTAAACTGTGTAGGGCATCTCCAAACTGAGAAAGCTCAACCGTGTTCCCATTGGCCATTTAAAGATGGCACTCGTGCCAGAGATCGCGGAATATCCAGTGGTATACGGACGATGGTGAGTATCTCCAGTCATGATGGATTGGAGAATCGGGCTGGTATTGAATGAGAGGGACACTATGGGGTGGTGTGTGTAGTTAATGAGGTGAGTCTGATAAGATAGCATAAGAAAACTAGCTCGGTCTGTTGCGGATGATCCCTCTGTCCAAGTAAATTAAAATGGCATTGAGAGAAATTATTGTCAGAATCTGCCCAATGAGTATTGGACTCTGTTGAAACCACTCCCATTTATAAAGCTGTAGAACAAATGTTCATCCAAAACTCTCCATCATTTCACCTCACACAAATAACCCTATTTCCCACCTTTCCTAGGAAGACTGGCTCATGTTACAGGACACTATCGAAGTGTCTACATTTCAGTATTCTGAAACCTGGGAACACATCCTTTCATGACACTGCCTCTCATCTCCCCCTCTCTGTCTACTCCCCAACCCACTCCCATGTGATGATATTTAAACTGATTCCCCGCGCAATCTCTCTCTGGCAGTGATGTTCATACCCACAGCACCCCCTTGTCATGGCACAAAGGAGATTATGGAGCTGTAAATGGATGGGAGCTGCACATGCTTCCACTTCCAGCCCAGGCTGCAAGTTACTCCACACTGGGCAGGGATCTAACACAGTGTTGCTGAGCAATGCACTGGGATGGGATACACAGTCCTACATGCTGGTACGGTAACTGCTCATGGGTTATAGATTAATTCACGAGTGATCACTGACGGGTCGCTGTGTTTGTCAGACTACCTAGTTGAGGTTTATAGATAATGCAATGATGTGGTTTATGTAGCTCCTTCTGCTGGATGGATATTTGTTTCAGGTTCACACATGAGTGCCCTGCTGTGGTCTCCACAGCTCCCTGTGCTGGACAGATATCCAGCCCGGGTTTAAAGATCAATGCAGTGCTGTGGTCTGTGCAGTGCTCCACTCTGGACAGATTGCTGGATTTTATTGACCAGTGTAATGGATGAATCTGGACAGAATGCTGGGTTGTACTGAGCAGTCCACTGGCCTGGTCTGCACAGTGTTCCACGGTGAACAGATATCTCCTCTCGATGTATGGTGTCTGGGCTGGTTCTGCTAATGGATTCAGAATGTAGTCTATCGAACCAAGTCAGCTTTTCTGGCAATGCCTTTAGTTCCCATTCCTGTGACTGGACCTTCCGTCTATTGCTACATTAATGTTACAGTGTTCCTAGGCACAGTACATCATGTTGGTGAGGTGGCTAGAGGGGATAGGTGATGGACAGGTCAAGGTCTTCCCCGGAACGTTCTGTCCCCGACATTCTATAACTGACATTCCACGGAACGTTCTGTCCCCGACATTTTATAACTGACATTCCCCGGAGAGTCCTGTCCCCAACATTCTATAACTGATATTCCCCAGAACGTTCTGTCCCCGACATTCTAGAACAGACATTCCCCGGAACGTCCTGTCCCCAACATTATATAACTGACATTCCCCGGAACGTTCTGTCCCCGACATTTTAAAACTGACATTCCCCGGAACGTCCTGTCCCTAACATTTTATAACTGATATTCCCGAGAACGTTCTGTCCCCGACATTCTACAACTGGAATTCCCGGAACGTCCAGTCCCCAACATTCTATAACTGCAATTCTCCGGAATGTTCTGTCTCCGACATTCTACAACTGACATTCCCCGGAAGGTTCTGTCCCCGACATTCTTGAACTGACATTCCCCGGAACGTCCTGTCCCCAACATTCTATAACTGCAATTCCCCGGAAAGTTCTGTCCCTGACATTCTATAACTGATATTCCCCGGAATTTTCTGTCCCCGACATTCTATAACTGACATTCCCCGGAACGACCTGTCCCCAACATTCTATAACTGCAATTGCCCGGAAGGTTCTGTCCCTGATATTCTATAACTGCCATTCCCCAGAACGTTCTGTCCGTGACTATGTTTGTGAACGGCCGGACGTCAGTGAATTGAACAAACGATAAGATCCCGAGGGAAGAGGTTCGATTTCAGGGAAAAGGGGACACTGTTCTGAAGGCCCCTCAGGCAGTTAAAGGGGTGAATACATTTTCCCTCCAATTACATTTCTGCAGGACATGGGGTCATCCACAATTTAGACCAAAATACAGGAAATCCAAAACTCCGTTTGTCTTCAGTAAACTGATGGAGAGAATCCTTCAGGACAGCAATATTTCCACACTCCGTTTTAGGAGCTGGGAAGTAGTGACCTGTGTCTACCCTCGAGTGATCGAGTGAGTGGGGAGGTTCTAGAAAACACCTGTCCTTATGGATGTCTCTGTGTGTTTGGGGAGGGAGGGTTTCTTTTGGTTTATGATACTTTTTTGTCAGTAATTCCGACCTTCCCATTTGTTGCTCCAGCTCCAATTATTGTAATAAATCCCTGAATACAGGGACACATTTGAAAATAACACTGAGTCCCCAATCAAACGGGTCCCTTTGCCTCCAGGCTGATGGATAATGGGTTTGTTTCCCTTCCTCACAGTTAATGTTCTGACCATCTACGTCCTGCTTTGTAAAGATTGTGGATTGTCTCCATGTGTCAGACGTTACCTGGGGACCATGGCAGCGGCGGATCTCCTGGTCATTATCCTCGACCTGATACTGAGACACATTCCCATTTTTTATCGGGAACAGTTTTATTTCCTGATGGTCTATTTCCCCGTGTCTAATATCCATGCCGTCCTGCTTTATGCAGCCACTGACTGCTCTGTCTGGTTCACCGTCATTTTCACCTTTGATCGGTTTGTGGCCATTTGTTGCCAGAAGCTGAAAAGTAAATATTGCAGTGAGAAAACGGCGGCTGTGGTTCTGGGAGCATTGACTGTGCTGAGCTGTTTAAAGAACATTTCCTGGCGGTGAGGGTCAGGCTGGGGGCGGTGTTGGATGTCAGTGAGGGTCAAGCTGGTGGTGGTGTGTGGACCGCCGTGAGGGTCAGGCTTGGTGCGGTGTGTGGATGGTGGTGAGGTGAGGCTGTGGGTGGTGTTTGGACGGTGTGAGGGACAGGCTGATTGCGTTGCATGGATGACGGTGAGGGTCAGGCAGGGGTTGTTGTGTGGACAGCACTGAGGGTCAGGCTGGGGGCAGTGTGTGCACAGTGCGGAGGGTCAAGCTGGGGGTGTTGTGTGGAACGGCGGTGAGGGGCAGACTGAGTGCGTACTGTGGACGGCGGCGAGGGTCAGATTAGGGGTTGTGTTGGTTGGCAGTGAGGATCAAGAAGGGGCGTTGAATGGACGGTGGTGAGGGTCAGGCTGTGCGCGCTGTGAGGATGGCGGTGAGAGTGTGGCTGGGGCGGTATGTGGATGGTGGAGAGGTTCAGACTGGGGGCGGTGTGTGAATGGTGGTGAGGGTCATACTGCGGATGGTGTGTGGACAGTGTTGAGGGTGAGGCTGAGGGCAGTGTTTTGACAGCGTTGAAGGTCAGGCTGGGGGCAGTGTTGGATAGCGGTGAGGGTCAGGCTGTGGGAGGTGTTTGATGGTGGTGAGGGTCAAGCTGTGGGTGGTTTGTGGACATCGGTAAGGGTCAGGCTGTGGGTGGTGTGTGGACGGTGGGGAGGGTCAAGCTGCGTGCGTTGTGTTGACAGCGGTGAGGATCAAACTGAGGATGGTGTGTGGACGGCGGTGAGTGTCAGGTTGGGGGCGGTGTGTGGATTTCGGTGAGGGTCAGTCTGGGTGTGGTGCGTGGACAGCGGTGAGGATCAGGGTGGGGGCAATCTGTGGGAGACGGTGAGGGTTAGGCTGGGGGCGGTGTTTGGATGGTGGTGAGATTCAGGCTGGGTGCGGTGTGTGGACAGCAGTGAGGGCCATGCTGGAGGTGATGTGTGGACGGAGGTGAAGGTCAGGCTGAGGGCAGTGTGTGGACAATGGTGAGGGTCAGGCTGTGTACATTTTGTGGACGGCTGTGAGGGTGAGGCTGGGGCAATGTTTGCACTGTGGTGAGGGTCAGGCTGGGGGGCGTTGTGTGGATGACAGTGAGGGCCATGCGGGGGACGGTGTGTGGATGGCGGTGAAGGTCAGGATGGGGGCGGTGTGTGGATGGCGGTGAGGGTCAGGCTGGGGGCGTTGTGTGGAGGGCGGTGAGGGTCAGGCTGGGGGGCGTTGTGTGGACAGTGGCGAGGGTCAGGCTGGGGGTGTGTGTGGGCAGCGTTGATGTTGTGGTTCGGGGCAGTGTGTGAATGACAGTGGGGGTTAGGCTGGGAGTAGTGTATGGATGGTGGTGGGTGTCAGTTTGGGGGTGGTGCATGGACGGCAGAAAGAGTTAGACTGGGGCCGTTGTGTGAATGTCAGTGAGTCTCAGGCTGGGGTCAATGTCCGGATGGCGGTGAGGGTCTGGCTGGGGGCGATGTGTGGACGGTGGTGAGGGTCAGATTGTGGGAGGTGTGTAGACGGCAGTGAGGGTTAGGCTGGGGGCGTTGTGTGGATGGCGGTGAGGCTCAGGCTGGGAGTGGTGTGCAGATGGCGGCGAAGCGACAGGCTGATTGAGTTGCATGGACGGTGGTGAGGGTCAGGCTGGGGGTATTGTGTGGACAGCATTGAGGTTGAGGTTGAGGTCGTTGTGTGGATGGCAGTGAGGGTCAGTCTGTGGGCTGTGTGTGGACGGTGATGAAGGTCAGATTGTGGGAGGTGTGTAGACGGCAGTGAGTGTTAGGCTGTGGGTGGTGTGTGGACAGTGGTGAGGGTCAGGCTGGGGCAGTCTGTGGAAGGTGGTAAGTGCAAGATTGTGGGCAGTATTGGATAGCATTTAGATTCAAGAACGGAGTGCTGAGTGGACGGTGGTGAAGGACAGGCTGAGCGCATTGTGAGGACGGCATCGAGGGTCTGGCTGGGACGGTGAGTGGATGGTGGAGAGGGTCAGGATGGGGTCGGTGTGTGGATGGCGGTGAGGGTCAGGCTAGGGGCGGTATTTTAACTGTGGTGAGCATCAGTCTGGGGACAGCGTGTGGATGGCCTTTGTGGGTCAGGTTGGGGCGGTGTGTGGACAGCGGTGAGGGTCAGGTTGGGGGTGGTGCATGGACGGCAGTGGGGGTCAG
Organism: Chiloscyllium punctatum; assembly: GCF_047496795.1. Lineage (NCBI taxonomy): Eukaryota > Metazoa > Chordata > Chondrichthyes > Orectolobiformes > Hemiscylliidae > Chiloscyllium > Chiloscyllium punctatum. The sequence goes on along the minus strand of NC_092755.1, from coordinate 30,539,430 downwards.
TCTGGGGGTGCAGCATGGACGGTGGTGGGGTCCGTCTGGGAGCGATGTGTGAACGGAAGTGGGTGTCAGGCTGGGTGTTATGTATGATCGGGGGTGGGTGTCAGTCTGAGCACGATGTGTGCATGTCAGTGCGGGTCAGGCTGGGGGCGGTGCTTGGGCAGCAGTCAGGCCCGGGCTAGGGGTGGTATTAGATTGTGTGAGGGACAGGCTGGGTGCCAAGCTAGATGGTGGTGGATGTCAGGCTGGCGGCGTGTGTGGAGTGGGGCAATGAGGTTCATGCCAGGATCGGCGTTTGAAAGTGGTGTGGGTCAGGTGGGCAGGTGTGTGGATGGCTGTGAGGGTCAGGCTGGAGGCAGGATGAGGATGGCGGTGACGGCAAGGCCGAGGCAGTGTGTGGGCGGTGGTGAAGGTCAGGCAGGGGATGGTGTTGAACGGTTGTGAGGGTCAGGCTGAGGGCGGTGAGGGTCAGACTGGGTGCATTGTTGTGTGCCGCTGAGGATTAAGCTGGGGAGGTGTTTGGACGACAGTGAGGGTCCAGCAGGGGGCATCGTGTGGACGGCGATGACGGTCAGGCTGGGGGCTGTGTTTGGACAATGATGAGGGTCAGACTAGAGTCTCTTTTTGGACGGCGGTGAGGGTAATGCAAAGGGCGGTGTGTGGACGGCAGTGAGGTCAAGATGGGGCATTGTGTGGACAGCAGTGAGGGTCAGGATGGGGGTGGCGAAGGATTGTGGTGAGGGTCAAGCTTGGGGCGTGAGTGGATGGCGGTGATGGTAAGGCTGGGGTCGGTGTGTGGACGGCGGTGAGGATCCGGTTGGGGGCAATCTGTGGGCGACCGTGAGGGTTAGGCTGGGGGCAGAGTGTGGAATGCGGTGAGGGTCAGGCTGGGGGCAGTGTTTGGAAGGTGGAGGGATTCAAGCTGGGTGCGGTGTGTGGATGGCAGTGAGGGTCATGCTGGGGGTTGTGTGTGGATGGAGGTTAAGGTCAGGCTGGGGGTGGTGTGTGAATGGCGGGGACGGTCATGCTGGGGTAGTTGTCCGGACGGTGGTGAGGGTCTGGCTGGGGATGGTGTGTGGACGGTGGTGAGGGTCAGGCTGGGGGTGGTGTGTTGGCGGCGGTGATGGTCAGATTGTGGGCGGTGTGTAGACGGCAGTGAGGGTCAGGCTGTGGGTAGTGTGGGGACAGCAGTGAGGGTTAGTCTGGGGGCATTGTGTGGAGAGCAATGAGGGTGAGGCTGGGGAATTGTGTGGATTGCAGTGAGGCTCAGGCTGTGGGCGGTGTGTGGACGACAGTGAGGGTCAGATTATGGGCCGTCTGTAGATGGCAGTGATGGTCAGGCTGTTGGTGGTGTGTGGACAGTGGTGAGGGTTAGGCTGGTGCGTTCTGTGGACGCCAATGAGGGTCAGGATTGGGGGTGGTGTGTGGGCAGCATTGAGCGTCAGACTGTGGTCATGTCTGAACGATAGTGGTGGTCAGGCTGGGAGCGGTTTTGGATGGGGGTGAGGGTCAGGCTAGGGACGGTATTTTAACTGTGGTGAGCATCAGTCTGGGGAGAGTGTGTGGATGGCCTTTGTGGGTCAGGTTGGGGCGGTGTGTGGACAGCAGTGAGGGTCAGGCTGGGGGCGGTGCACGGACGGCAGTGTGGGTCAGGCTAGGGGTGGTGCATGGACGGTGGTGGGGTCCGTCTGGGGACGATGTGTGAACGGCAGTGGGTGTCAGGCTGGGTGTTGTGTGTGAACCGGGGTGGGTGTCCGTCTGAGCACGATGTGTGGATGTCAGTACGGGTCAGGCTGGGGGCGGTGCTTGGGCAGCAGTCAGGTCCAGGCTAGGGGTGGTATTAGATTGTGTGAGGGGCAGGCTGGTTGCCAAGATAGATGGTGGTGGGTGTCAGGCTGGCGGCGTGTGTGGAGTGGGGCAATGAGGTTCATGCCAGGCAATTAGGTTCATGCCAGGATCGGAGTTTGAAAGTGGTGTGGGTCAGGTGGGCAGGTGTGTGGATGGCGGTGAGGGTCAGGCTGGAGGCAGGATGAGGATGGCGGTGACGGCAAGGCTGGTGCAATGTGTGGGCGGTGGTGAAGGTCAGGCAGGGGATGGTGTTGAACGGTTGTGAGGGTCAGGATGGGGGCGGTGAGGGTCAGACTGGGGGCATTGTTGTGTGGCGCTGAGGATCAAGCTGAGGTGGTGTTTGGACGACAGTGAGGGTCCAGCAGGGGGCGGTGTTGGTCGGCGGTGAGGGTCAGGCTGGGGGCATCATGTGGACGGTGGTGAGGGTCAGGCTGGGGCTGTGTTTGGACAGTGATGAGGGTCAGACTAGAGGCTCTGTTTGGATGGCGGTGAGGGTCAGGCTAAGGGCGGTGTGTGGATGGCAGTGACGTCAAGATGGGGGCGTTTTGTGGACAACAGTGAGGGTCATGATGGGGGTGGCGTTAGATTATGGTGAGGGTCAAGCTGGGGGCTGTGAGTGGATGGCGGTGATGGTCAGGATGGGGTTGGTGTGTGGACTGCGGTGAGGTTCAGGTTGGGGCAATCTGTGGGTGACGGTGAAGGTTATGCTGGGGGCGGTGTTTGGATGGTGATGAGATTCAAGCTGGCTGCGGTGTGTGGATGGCAGTGCGGGTCATGCTGGGGGTGGTGTGTGGACGGAGGTGAAGGTCAGGCTGGGGGTGGTGTGAAGATGGCGGTGAGGGTCAGATTGTGGGCGGTGTGTAGACGGCAGTGAGGGTCAGGCTGTGTGTAGTGTGTGGACAGCCGTAAGTGTTAAGCTGTGGGTGGTGCGTGGACAGCAGTGAGGGTTAGGCTGATGCGTTCTGTAGACGGAGGTAAGGGTCAGATTGGTGGTGGTGTTGGATGGCACTGAGGTTCAAGGAGTGGCGGTGAGTGGACGGCGGTTCAGATCAGGCTGGGAGCATTGTGTAGACAGCATTGAGGGTGAGGCTGGGGGCATTGTGTGGATGGCAGTGAGGATCAGGCTGTGGGCGGTGTGTGGACGGCGGTGAGGGTCAGATTGTGCGAGGTGTGTACACGACAGTGAGGGCCAGGCTGTGGGTGGTGTATGGACAGCAGTGAGTAATCGGCTGGTGCGTCCTGTGGACAGCGGTCAGCATAAGATTGGGGGTGGTGTTAGATGGCAGTGGGATTCAAGGAGGGGGCGGTGAGTGGACGGTGGTGAGGGACAAGCTGGGCGCATTGTGAGGAGGGTGGTGAGGGTCTGGCTGGAGAGGTGTGTGGATGGTGTAGAGGGTCAGGATGTGGGTGGTGTGTGGTTGGCAGTGAGGGTGAGGCTAGAGGTATTGTAGGGATGGTGGTGAGGGTCAGGCATGGGGGGGTGAGTGGACGCCAATGAGGGTCAAGCTGGGGGCAGTGTTGGACGGTGGTGAGGGTCAGGCTGGGGCAGTGTGCGGTTGGCGATGCGGCTCAAGCTGCGGGCTGTGTATCGACAGCAGTGAGGGTCAGGCTGGGGGCGGTGTTTGGGCAGCGTTGAGGGTCCGACTGGGGTCATATGTGAACGAGAGTGATGGTCAGGCTGGGAGTGGTGTTGGATGGTGGTGAGTGTCAGGCTAGGGGCAGTGGGTGGACGGCAGTGTGGGTCAGGCTAGGGGTGGTGCGTGAATGGTGGTGGGGTCAGTCTGGGGGCGGTGTGTGCAGGGCGGTTAGGATCAGGCTGCGGGCGATTTGTGAACGGCAATGGGTGTCAGGCTGGGTATGATGTGTTAACGGTGGTGGGGGTCAGTCTAGGGGTGGTGTGTGAACGGCAGTGGGTGTCAGTATGGGGTGATGTGTGGATGTCAGTGTGGGTCAGGCTGGGGCCGGTGCCAGGACGACAGTCAGGGCCAGGTTAGGGGTGGCATTAGATTGTAGTGAGGGACAGGCTGGGTGCCAAGATAGATGTTGGTGGGTGTCAGGCCGGGGGCGTGTGTGGAGGGGCAGTGAGTTTATGCTGATGGCAGGGTTTGTAAGCAGTGTTGGTCGGGTGGGGGCGGTGTGTGGATGGCGGTGAGGGCCTGGTTGGTTGTGGGATGTGGATGGCGGTGACGGCAAGGCAGGGGGCAGTGTTAGGGTGGTGGTGACGGTCATGCTGGCGACCGTGTTGAACGGTGGTGAAGGTCAGGCTGGGGTGGTGAGGGTCAGACTGGGGGCATTGTTGGGTGGCGCTGAGGAGCAAGTTGGCGCGGTGTTTGGTCAGCAGTGAGCGTCCGGCAGGGGACAGTGTTGGATGGCAGTGAGGGTCAGGCTGGAGGCATCGTGTGGACGGCGGTGACGGTCTGACTGGGGCTGTATTTCGACAGCGATGAGGGTCAGACTGGGGGTTCTGTTTGGACGGTGGTGAGGGTCAGGATAAGGGCGGTGTGTGGACGGCAGTGAAGGTCAAGCTGGGGGCGTTGTGTGGACGACGGTGAGGGTACAGATGGCGGTGGCGTTATATTGTGGTGAGGGTCAAGCTGGGCGCTGTGAGTGGACGGCGTTAACGGTCAGGCTGGGGCGGTGTGTGCATGGTGGTGAGTATCAGGCTGGGGAAAATTTGTGTCGGCGGTGCGGGTTCGCTGGGAGAAGAGTGTGGACAGCGGTGAGGTTGAGGCTGCCAGCATTTTGTGGACGGTGGTGAGGGTCAGGCTGGGTTCGGTTTTTGGACAGTGGTGAAATTCAGGCTGGGTGCGGTGTGTGTGTGGGAAGTGTTGAGGGTCAGGCTGGGGGCGGTGTGGGGACAGCAATGAGGGCTGTGCTGGGTGAGGTGTGTGGACAGAGGTGAAGGTCAGGCTGGGGGCTGTGTATGGATGGCAGTACGGGTCAGTCTGTGGGTGGTAAGTGGTCGGCGTTGAAGGTCAGCCTGAGGGCGGTCTGTGGATGTCGGTGAGGGTCAGGCTGAGGATGGTTTGTGAACGGTGGTGAGGGCCAGGCTGGGGGCGTTGTGTGGACGGCAGTGAGGGTCAGGTTGGGGCCGGTGTTGGATGACAGTAATGGTCAAGTTGGGGGCGTTGAGTGGACGGTGGTGAGGGTAGGCTGGGGGCAGTGTATGGATGGCAGGGAGGGCCATGCTAGTGGTGGTGTGTAGACAGAGGTGAAGGTCAGACTCGGAGCGTTGTGTGGACGTCAGTGAGGGTTAGGCTGTGGGTTTTGTGTGGACGGCAGTGAGGGTCAGATTAGGGGCGGTGTTGGTTGGCAGTGAGGTTCAAAGAAGGGGCTGTGAGTGGACAGTGGTGAGGGTCTGGCTGGGCGCGTTGTGAGGACGGCGGTGAGGGTCTGGCTGTGGGCAGTGTGTGGATGGTAGAGAGGGTCAGGATGGGGGCGGTGTGTGGATGGAAGTGAGGGTCAGGCTGGGGGCGTTGTGGGGACAGCAGTGAGGGTCAAGCTGGGGGCAGTGAATGGACCACGGTGAGGGTCTGGCTAGTTGCAGTGTGTGGATGGCAAATGAGGGGCTGGCTGTGGGTGGTGTTGTGTGGCAGTGAAGGGCAGGCTGGGGGAGGTGTGTGGACATTGGTGAGGGTCAGGCTGGGGCCGGTGTGATGAGGGCAGTGAGGTTAAATCTGGGGACATTGTATCAACGGCAGTGAGGGTCAGGGTGGGGATGGTCTGTGGACGTCGGCGATGGTCAGGCAGGGGGTGGTGTGTGAGCATCAGGCTGGGGTTGTTGTCTGGATGGAGTGAGGGTCTGGCTGGGGGCTGTGTGTGGACGGCAGTGAGGGTCAGGCTAAGGGCGGTGTGTGGACAGCAGTGAGGGTCAGGCTGGGGTTGTTGTGTGGATGGCAGTGACGATCAGCCTGGGGGCAGTGTGTCAGCGGCGGTGAGCGTCAGGGTAACTGCATTGTGTGGACCATGGTGAGGGTCATGCTAGGGGCACTGTGTGGACGGCAGTGAGGGTCAGGCTGGGGGTGGTGTCTGAACGGCAGTGAGATTTAGGCTGTGTGCGATGTGTGGGCATCGTTGAGGGTCAGGCGGTGGGCAGCGTTTGGCCAGCAGAGAGGGCCTGGCTGGGGATGGTGTGTGGATGGGGGTGAGCATCAGGCTGTGAGCGGTATGTGGATGGCTGTGTGTGTCAGGCTGGGGGCTGTGTGTGGGCAGCGTTGAGGGTCTGGTTCGGGGCAGTGTGTGAACGGTAGTGGGGGTCAGGATGGGAGTGGTGTGTGGATGGTGTTGGGGGCTGTGGGCATTCTGTGGACGGTGATGAGATTCAGGCTGGGTGCGGTGTGTGGGCAGCGTTCAGTGTCATGCTGGGGCGTTGTGTGGACGGAAGTGAAGGTCAGGATGGTGATGGTGTTGAACGGTGGTGAGGGTCAGGCTGGAGGCAGTGAGGGGCAGATTGTGGGCATTGTTGGGTGGCGCTGAGGATCAAGCTGGGGTGGTGTTTGGACGGCAGTGAGCGTCCAGCAGGGGACGGTCTTGGGCGGCGGTGAGGGTCAGGCTGGGGGCATCGTGTGGACGGCGGTGCGGGTCAGGCTGAGGGCTGTGTTTGGACAGTGAGGAGGGTCAGACTAGGGGCTCTGTTTGGACTGCGGTGCGGGTCAGGCTAAGGGTAGTGTGTAGACGGCAGTGAGGCTCAAGCTGGGGCCGTTGTGCGGACGACAGTGAGGGTCAGGATGGGGGTGGCGTTAGATTGTGGTGAGAGTCAAGCTGGGGGCTGTGAGTGGATTGCGGTGATGGTCAGGCTGGGGGCAATCTGTGGGTGGTGGTGAGGGTTAGGCTGGTGGCAGAGTGTGGACTGCGGTGAGCGTCAGGCTGGGGGTGGTGTTTGGATGGTGGAGAGATTCAGGCTGGGTGCGGTGTGTGGATGGCAGTGAGGGCCATGCTGGGGGTGGTGTGTGGACGGAGGTGAAGGTCAGGCTGGGGGCGGTGCGTGAATGGCGGGGAGGGTCAGGCTGGGGTCGTTGTCTAGACGATGGTGAGGGTCTGGCTGGGGGCGGTGTCTGGACGGTGGTGAGGGACAGGCTGGGGGTGCTGTTGGATGGCGGTGAGGGTCAATCTCGGGGCGATGTGCGGACTGCTGTGAGGGTCAGGCTTGTTGCAGAGTGTGGACACTGGTGAGGGTCAGGCTGGAGGCATTGTGTGGATAGCGGTGAGGCTCAGGCTTGGAGTGGTGTGTGGACGGCGGTGAGGGTTAGATTGTGGGTAGTGTGTGGACAGCGGTGTGGGTTAGGCTGGGGGCATTGTGTGGACAGCAATGAGGGTGATGCTGGGGGCATTGTGTGGATGGCAGAGAGGGTCAGGCTGTGGGCGGTGTGTGGACGGCGGTGAGGGTCAGATTGTGGGCGGTGTGCAGATGGCAGTGAGGGTCAGGCTCTGTGTGGTGTGTTGACAGCGGTGAGTATTAGGCTAGTGCGTTCTGTGGACAGAGGTGAGGGTCACATTAGGGGCGGTGTTGGATGGCAGTGAGGATCAAGGAGGGGGCAGTGAGTGGACGGCGGTTCAGGTTAGGCTGGGAGCATTGTGTGGACAGCATTGAGGGTGAGGCTGGGGGCATTGTGTGGATGACAGTGAGTATCAGTATGTGGGCGGTGTGTGGACGGCGGTGAGCGTCAGATTGTGCGCAGTGTGTAGACGGCAGTGAGGGTCAGGTTGTGGTTGGTGTATTGACAGCGGTGAGTGATAGGCTGGTGCGTCCTGTGGACGGCGGTGAGGGTAAGATTGGGGGCGATGTTGGATGGCAGTGAGGTTCAAGGAGGCGACAGTGTGTGGAAGGTGGTGAGGGACAAGCTGGGCACGTTGTGAGGATGGCGGTGAGGTTCTGGCTGGGGCGCTGTGTGGATGGTGGAGAGGGTCAGGTTGGGGGTGGTGTGTGAATGGCAGTGAGGGTGAGGCTAGGGGCATTGTGGGGATGTTGGTGAGGGTCAGGCTGGGGGCGGTGAGTGGACGCCAATGAGGGTCAAGCTGGGGGCGGTGTTGGGCGGTGGTGAGTGTCAGGCTGGGGGCAGTGTGCGGTCGGCGATGAGGGACAAGCTGCGGGATGTGTATCGATGGCAGTGAGGGTCAGCTGGAGGGTGGTGTTTGGGCATTGTTGAGGGTCAGACTGGGGTCATGTGTGAATGAGAGTGGGAGTCAGGCTGGGAGCGGTGTTGGATAGTGGTGACGGTCAGGCGAGGGGCAGTATTTTAAAAGTGGTGAGTGTCAGTCTGGGGACAGTGTGTGGATGGCCTTTGTGAGTCAGGTTGGGGAGATGTGCGGACGGCGTTGAGGGTCAGGCTGGGGGCAGTGGGTTGACGGCAGTGTGGGTCAGGCTAGGGGTGGTGCGTGGATGGTTGTGGCGTCAGTCTGGGTACGGTGTGTGGAGGGTGGTTAGAATCAGGCTGGGGGCGATGTGTGAACGGCAGTGGGTGTCAGGCTGGGTATGATGTGTGAACGGTGGTGTGGGTCAGTCTTGGGGTGGTGTGTGAACGGCAGTGGGTGTCGGTCTGGGGCGATGTGTGGATGTCAGTGTGGGTCACGCTGGTGGCGGTGCATGGTCGGCAGTTAGGCCCAGGCTAGAGGTGGTATTAGATTGTGGTGAGAGAAGGCTGGGTGCCAAGATAGATGTTGGTGGGTGTCAGGCTGTGGGCGTGTGTGGACGGGCAGTGAGATTAATGCTGATGGCGGGGGTTGAAAGCGGGGTGGGTCAGGTGGGGGCGGTGTGTGGATAGCGGTGATGGCCTGGCTGGGGGCGAGATGTGGATGGCGGTGACGGCAAGGCAGGGGGCAGTGTTAGGGCGGTGGTAAGGGTCAGGCTGAGGACGGTGTTGAACGGTGGTGAAGGTCAGACTGGGGGTGGTGAGGGTCAGACTGGGAGCATTGTTGGGTGGCGCTGAGGATCAAGCTGGCGTGGTGTTTGGCCAGCAGTGAGCGTCCGGCAGGGGCGGTGTTGGATGGCTGTGATGGTCAGGATGGGGGCATTGTGTGGACGGCGGTGAGCATCAGGCTGTGGGCGGTATGTGGATGGCAGAGTGGGTCAGTCTGTGGGCGGTGTGTGGGCAGCGTTGAGGGTCTGGTTCGTGGCAGTGTGTGAACGTCAATGGGGGTCAGGATGGGAGTGGTGTGTGGATGGTGTTGAGGGCTGTGGTCAATTTGTGGACGGTGGTGAGATTTTGGCTGGGTGTGGTGTGTGGGCAGCGTTGAGGGTCATGCTGGGGCGGTGTGTGGATGGAAGTGAACGTCAGGCTGGGGACTGTGTGTGGTTGGCGGTGGGGGTCCGGCTGGGTGCGGTATGTGAACGGCAGTGAGTGTCAGGCTGGGGGTGGTGTACTCATGGCAGCGCGTGTCAGGCTGGGGTCTGTGTGTGGAAGGTTTTGAGGGTCAGGCTGGGGGCAGTGTGCGGGTGGCAGTGAGGGTCGGGGTTGATGCGGTGTTGAATGACGATGAAGGTCAGCCTGGGGGTGGTGTGTGGACGGTGGTGAGGTTCATGCTAGGAGTGGTGTGTGGATGGTAGTGAGGGTCATTCTGCGGGCGTTGTGTGGACCGTGGTGAGTTTCATGCTGGGGGCGGTGTGTGGACGGTGGTGAGGGTCAGGCTGGGAGCTCTGTGTGAGCGGTGGTGAGGGTTAGGGATCTTCCAGATCTCTCCATCTCTCGAACAAACTATCCTCCAGTGATGAAAGCCCTCCCTATTTTGTATGCTCCTCCAATCCCTAGAACTGGCCCAGTCTTTGTATTTTTGTCCTGCAACTTGAAACCTCCTGGGTGCTGAACTCTCTTCAGGCACTGCACTTTCTCTTTTTTCTGTTACTTTCCCCTGCTCTTAGAAATCCCCCTGTCTGTATGATCCCCTAAAGTCTCTGCAGTGCTCCCTATCTCTAACCACCAACTAACTCCACAACACTCCCTAAATCTATTACTACTTCCAGTCCCTTCAGCAGCTTCTATAGCTGCAAATTCGCCATTTTCCAAGGCTACTCCACTTCGTACAATGGCTGTCAGTATCTGAAGCCGATACTCTCTCTAATCTGCAAGTCTCTCTATTATCCGTTAACATCTGCAGCCAACACTACTGCCTGTACCTTTCTTCGTTCCTCCAGTCCCAGTAAGCTTCCCATTCTTGCAATAACTAAAGCCTTTGTATCTTAGTACTGTCCTAAAGGTTTTCATGTCTCTGCTAACTGCTTCAGCCCCGCCACTATCTCCATAAGCATCTACAGCCACTAACACCCTTCATTTCTGTTTAACCACTTCCAGTCCTGACAACACCCCAATCTATGGAGCTCCTCGAATCTTTGCTTGTTGGGTAATCCCTTGAAGTCCCTGCAGATTTCCCCATCTTAGCACCAACCCCAATCTTGGTGATTCTCCAGTTCCCATAAGACTCACTTTCAATGTCAGCTAATCCAATCCTTACATCCAGCTATAACCTCCTTATCCTTCTCAAATTCTGCGATCTGAATCTATTTAAACCTCAACCGCCAACCCCCCAACCCTCCTGACTACAGGAAAATCTTTCAGTTTGTGCAATCCTCCCCATTGGTGTAACTCTCTCCAACCCAGTAACCTGGCATTCTCCATTGGATTTCTATAGAGGTAGCCTTCAGAACCTGGAAGCTGCCTTATAACTGTTAATCTCTTCCGTCACTGCAACGTTCCATATCTCTGATAGTATATTCAATACACTTCTCCCTGAAACACCCCCTGTCTGTGCCTCTCAGACTGCCTGTTTCTCTGTGCATCCATCCCTATTCCTATTTCCAGAATCTAATCCAGCTCCCTCTATCCTGTGAATTCCTCCAATCCCCAAACCCGTTTGACCCACTGACATTCTTGACCAGATGTAACTGTTTAACTCTAAAATCCTCGAATCCCTGTCAGCCTCCCTATCTCTGTGACCTCTACCCATCTGTTCAAACCCCAACTACTGAGGAATGACTCCCTGGATTCGCCATAAGGCAGATGGAATGATATGATGGAACCGTCATCCTGGAGATGAAGCTGCAGAATGACCATCGCGGGAAAGGGAATATTGAAGGGTTGTTCGGACCAAGTCAGGACAGGCAAAAAGCCACCGAGTTGTGAAGAAAGGATGAGGTTAATACATTAATGTGACAGTCATGTGGATCTGAAGATCACAATTTGGACTCTATTCGGGTGGAGCTGGGCATAAGTAAGCAGCGGCAACCGTTAGCAGGAATTCTTTTATAAGCACCAGGCATTGATGGTAATGTCAATATGGTTACGGTCAGGACACTGAATATACATGCAGCAAGGGCAGGACAGTAACTGTGTGTGACAGTGGTCTCCATCCCGACTGGATATCTAATGAGCATCAGAGCTGTAATGGATTGAATCCTGCGTTGTATACGAGATGGTTTTCCAGAACATCATATCAAGGAGCCATCAAAAAAGTTGTCTATTGTAGATCAAATACTGTGTAATAATAAATATCTAATAATCCCATTATACAGGAGTTTTGTGAGCAGAGACCCATAATGTTATAATGGAGATGCTGAGTTGAGATGTAGGAGCGGACTTTAGCCATTTGGCCCATTGAGGATGCTCTGCCATTCATTCAGATCGTGACTGACCTGATGATCTTCAACTCTACTTTCCTGCCTTTTCTACAAAACCCTTGTTTCCCTGAGTCATTAAAATGTGACCATCTCTGCTGTAAATATTCTTAATGACCAAGCCTTGACAGCCCCCTGAAGTCAGAAATTCCCACAGAGTCACTCTCCTCTGATTGAAGGCATTCCTACTCATCTCCATAGGTGAGTCCTTGCTGAGATTTTCTGCACTATGGTTACAGATTCTCACACAATTGAACTGAAAGGTAGTGACAAATATAAGTATTGAAGATAACATGAAAATAGGTTGAATTGGGTTTAATGAGCAGGGATATCCAAGGTTGAAGGAGGTTAAAGATCAGTTGGAAAGATGTGCAGAGAAATGGTAAATTGAGTTTAATCTGGACAAGTGTGAGATGATGTCAAAGTCAAGAAGAAAGTTAGGATACTGAGTGACATTGATATACAGAAGGATCTTGGTGCTAGCCAGTAACTTCCTGATAATGGCAACAGAAGTGTTTCAGATGGGAACGAAAGCAAAGGGAACATGACCTTCATCGGTCACACCGTTGTGTACAGTGGTTTGCATCTAATGTTGTAATTGTATAAAACTTCTGTTCGGCCACATTTGGAGTACTGTGTGCATTTCCCGTCTACTCAAAATAGGAAGGATGTGGAGGCTTTGGAGTGGGTACAAAAGGTGTTTATCAGCACTTTAACTGTATTATGTTTTTAAAGGTGTGTTAGGTGTAAGAGGAAATTAAACAAAGTTGGATTGTTTTGTGAGAGTATCAGAGGTTGACAGGCGATCAGGAACGTGAATATAAGGTTAGGAGAGGGATAGAAAATGTGGATAGACAGAATCTCTTTTCCAATGTGTGAGATTCAAATGCTAGAGCGCAGAGGTTTAAGGTGAGAAAGAGAATGTTTAAATGAGGTGCGAGAGGCAAGTTTTTTTTAACAGAGAGTGGTCGTTGTCAAGCGAGGTCATAGAAACAGAAATGTGAGACAAGTTTTGAAGTGGCATTTAGACAGAAACATGAACGGGCAGAGAATAGAGGGATATGGACCATGTACATACAGATGGGATGAGTTGAGAATAGCATCATGGGGGGCCGACCGGCCTGCTTCTGTGCTGCACCGTTCTAATTTCTAATTTCCCAGCATTTAACCGATCAAAGCACTTCAGAATCTTACATGTTTCATTCAGTTTCTCTCTCATTTTTCTTAACTTCAATGCGTTCATTCTCAATCTACTACACCTCTTATTATCTAATCTTTCCATTCCCAGCATCTGCCGAGTGGACCTTCTCTGGCCTGCCTCTGATACAAGAATATCTTTCCTTCGGTCACACACATTGTTCATAATATTCTAAATGTAGTCTGACTTGTATCTTGCATCGTTTTAGTAAGATCTCCCTATATTTAGACTCCAGCCCCTGTGTAATAAATGGCTGCATTTGATTTGCCTTCTCTCTTACTTGATGACCCTGTAAGCTACTTTTATCCAGATTGATAAACAAGAACTCCCACAACCCTTTATGCTTCCAGTCTAAAAACAAATACTGCTAGCCTGACAGTAAGTCAGGAGCATGCTGAAAAGAGTGAGAAACGACATATCAATAAAAAATAACTGGACCCTAAGAATCACTTTTTATAAAAGAGAATTTGTTTTTGAGCCTGTTAGATTTTATTTGTTGGTGTGAATATAAGTGGCAGAATAGAAAAGTGTGTGTGTGTGTGGAGGGGAGGTGTTCATACGGAGGATATGGTTTATTGGAATTTTCAGAAGCCTTTGTGCAATTTCAATAAGGGCTAAAAAAAACTTGATGGAGAATAGGGACCCTTCAAGATCAATAAGCTGACCCATGTGTGAAACCAGAGGAGATGGGTGAGATCTTAAACAAACAAAAAAGTTTTGTCGGTATTTACTCGGGGGAAAGACATGGAAGCTCGGAAACCTTGGGGAATAAATTGACATGCCTTGGAACGAATCGTCAACAGAGAAGGGAAAGTGCTGGAATATTAAAAGAAATAAAGGTATATCAATTCTCCGTCGCTCATTTCGTCGATCCGAGAATATTGTGAGAAGCTAGGGAAGAGATTGCAGTGTCCCTTACATAGATATTTATATTATCAACAGAGACAGTGAGGTGCCAGAAGACTGGAGGGCGGGTAATGCTGTTCCAGCACTTAAGAGCTGCAAGAAAAAGCCAGGAAAGAACCGCCCATTGAACCCATTGATGGGGAAGTTGTTGGACGGGATTCTGAGAGAAAGGAGTTACGTATATTTGGAAAGGCAAGGGCTGTTTAGAGACAGTCAGCATGGCTTTGTGAGTGGAAAACCGTGTTTCACAAACCGGATTGACTCTACGAGGAGGTGGCCAAGAGATAGATGAGGGCAGAACAGTCAATGTTGTCTACATGGACTTCAGCAAAGCATTTGACAAGGTTCCAAGGGATGTGGAATATCTATTCAAGAGGAAGAACAACGCTTACATAAGGTTGAGGAGGCAAGGATCATTAGACCCCTTATATGGGGCTGGCACAATGGCTCAGTGGTTAGCACCGCTGCCTTATAGCACCAGGGACCCGATTTCGATGCCACTCCCGGGTGACTGTCTGTGTGGAGTTTACACATTCTCCCCAGGTCTGCGTGGGGTTCCTACAGGTGCTCCAGTTTCCTTCCATCATCCAAAGATAAGCTGAATCAGCCATGGTAAATTACCCATAGTGTTCAGGGGTATGGAGGATTGACACATCAGTTAGTGTAAATTGAGAGTAATAGGGAGGGGGAATGGTTTTGAGCGGGCTGTTCTTCAGAAGATCTGTATGGAGTTGTCGGGCCAAATGGCCTGTTTCCACACTCTGGGGACTCAAACAAGGTAGCCAGGAAGGAACTGAAGAATGGACTTAGCACAGCTAGAATGGGACATGAGAAAGCTTTGTTGGGAAGGATTAAGGAAGACAGTAAGGCATTCTCCACTTATATGAGGAACAAGAAGATGGTGGGCGTGAGGGTAGGGCCGGTCAGGCATAGTGGAGGGAACATGTGCCTGGAGTCACAGCAGGTAGGGAAGGTCCTTAGTGTATACTGTGCTTCAGTATTCACTACTGAGAGGGATCTTGCCATTTGTGAGGACAGCATGAAAAGAACTGGTATATGTGAACAGGCTGATGCTAAGAAGGAGGATGTGCTGAGAATTGTGTAAAACAGACATATAGATAAGCCTATTGGTCCAGACGGGATATGCTGAAAGTTAATGCACGAAGCGAGGGAATGGATTGCTGTGCTTTTGGCGATGACCTTTGTACCCTCACTGTCTACCGGAGTCGTACCAGATGATTGGAGGATGGCAAACGATCCTCAGTTGTTCAAGGAAGCGAATAGGGATAATCCTGGGAATTACAGACCTCACGTTCTTATGGTTGTGGTGTGCAGATGATTGAAAGGACTCTGAGAGACAGGATTTATGATTCTTTGGAAGGAAGATTAAAGATAGTCAGCGTGACTTTGTATTGGAAAGGTCATGCCTCACAAATCTGATTGAATCCTTTGAGAATGTGATAAAACAAATTTATGGCTCATTCCGAAAGTGCAGAGGCATGGGATACAGGAAACCTGTCTATCTGAATGCAGAATTCCTGGCTCATAGAAGACAGCGGGTTATTCCAGTTGCGAAGCATTCAGCCTGGAGCTCGGTGACCAGTGGTATTCTGCAGGGATCGGTTCCAGGACCTCTGCTCTTTGTGATTCTTCTAGTATAAATGACTTGGACGTGGGTGCGGAAGATTCAGTCAGTAATTTTGTCGAAGACATGGAGGTTAGTGGAGTGGTGAATAGTGTGGAGGGCTGTTGTAGGTTGCAGCAGGATATTAACAGGATATGGAGCTGAGCTGAGAAGTGGCAGATGGAGTTCAGTCTGGAAAAGTGTGAAATGATTTCATTAAGGAAGGTCGAACTTGAATGCAGAAGACAGGGTTCAAGGCAGAATACTTGGTCGTGTTGTGTATAAGGGGGATCTTGGGTTCCACATCTATTGATCCCTCAAAGTTGCGACACAAGCTGATAAGGCTGTTAAGAAGAGATATATTGTGTTGGCTTTCAATTGCTGGGGGATTGGGGTTTGAAACCGTGAGGATATGCTGTTGATTTATAGAGCCCTGGTTCGACCGCACTTAGAATATTGTGTTCAGTTCTGAATGTGGTGCAGGCAGTGGGTTGTGGTTATCACTGCTTGGACCAGCATTCCTTGCCCCCACTGCTAATTACCGAGAGGGCAGGTTAGAGTCAGCCATATTGCTGTGAGTCTGAAGTCACATGTCATCTAGACCAGATTAGAATGTTAGCTGTCCTTCCTTGCAAGACGGAAGTGAACCAAATGGGTTCTTCCTGCCGATCAACAATGGCATAATAATGGCCTCACCAATGTCTTGTACAGATTCAACATGACATCCCAATTCCTACTTTCAATGATTTGACCACTGAAGTTAACTATCCCAAAAGCATGCTACACCAGCCTGTCTCCCAGGACACAACTTCCAAAGAACTGTGTATCTGCATCCCTGGGTCTGAGACTGTCAAAACTACCCAGTGCCGAAACATTAATTGCACAAGTCCCACCCTGGTCTTTTCATCAAAATGGAACACTTCAGATTTATGTCATCTGGTATTTTTCAGCCCATTATCCCTGCAGTACTGTTCATCCTTTTGTATCATAGATAACCTTCGTCGCTGTCCACTTTACCACAAATTTCAGTGTCACCCAAAACAATTACTTACCAGGAAACTAATATTCCAATCCAAACCGTTCTTGGCCTCCTCTGCCCAAGGGAAATATTTTGTACAATGTTACAAATATCTCCAACTCATATATCAAAGTGCTGGCCAATGATGGCAAGTGTACCAAATGCTGCTTTCACCAAACAGTCCACCTGTGGTGCCACTTCCAAGGAACAATGTAAGTGCACCCCTTGGTCTCTCTCTGTTGGACAACACTGCCCAGGGCCCTGCCATTGACTATGTTAGTCATCCCTGTTTGTCTTGACAAAATCCAACATCTGAATTCAACTCCATCTTTCATTCCTTGGTCCACTGCCTCAGTTGGTCGAAAATCCCCTTTGATAACCGTATTCACCATTCGCTTGATCATCCATAAAATTAGAAACAATGACTCCTATATTCTCAACCAAATCGTTTATGTAGATGATTCACATCAGTGGGCCCAGCCCCGATCCTTATGGCACACCGCTGCACACAGTCTTCCAATCTGAACAACAACCCTCTCCCACCACCCTCTGTCTCCTACTGTCAAGTCAACTTTGCATACAGTTGGTGAGCTTTCCCTGATCCCATGTGATCAAAAGTTATGAACCAGTATATCATGCTAAACCCTATCAAAGGCCCTGCTGACATTGCTGTAGACAATGTATGGTCACAACTTCAATGAAAGCAATCAAGTTAGTGAGACCTGACTTTGTATGCACAAAGCTGTGCTGAATAACTTTCATCAATCCTTTCTTTTCCAGATGCATGTAACTCCTGTCTGGCAGAATCACTTTCACCACCGATATCTGGCTAATTGGTGTTTACTTCCTTTTGGCTTTCCATCGCAGCCTTTCTTTAATAATGGAACAAAAACATATTCTTGTCATTGTTGAACAGCATGGAAACTGAACCTTCAGTTGTAACAAACACGATTTCAAACTAAACACATCCCAGCTGCCTCTGCTGGCCCATATCCTTCTAACCATTCCCTTTTCGTATACTTAACCAAATGTCTTTTAAACATTGTATTTGTACCCACATACACCGCTTCTTCAGGAAGTTCTTTCCATGCTCAAACCACCATCTGTGTTCAAAGTTTGCGATAAGATTTTTAGCTCGGGTGTTCGTTGTTGTGGTTCTGTTCGCCGAGCTGGGAATTTATGTTGCAGACGTTTTGTCCCCTGTCCAGGTGACATCCTCAGTGCTTGGGAGCCTCCTGTGAAGCGCTTCTGTGATGTTTCCTCCGGCATTTATAGTGATTTGTATCTGCCGCTTCCGGGTGTCAGTTCCAGCTGTCCGCTACGGTGGGCTAGGATATTGTGTCCAGGTCGATGTGCTTATTGATTGAAAATGCAAAAAGAGGAAGAAGAACACCTAAACAATGTATTCGCCAAAAACGGATACCCACGCAATTTCATCAACAGATGCCGAAGGGAAAGAACACGGAATGAGGACAATCCACAACCCAAACGACTAGCCACACTAAAATACATCAAGAGCATTTCCAAACTGAATGCTAGACTACTGCGACCACTAGGACTCATAACAGCACACAAACCAACAGCGACATCCAGACGACAACTCACCAGAACGAAGGCCTCGATAACCAGCATGAGCAAAACCAATGTAGTGTACAAAATCCCATGCAAGGACTGCACAAAACACTTCATAGGACAAACAGGAAGACAGCTAACGATCCACATCCATGAATACCAACTAGCCACGAAACGACACGACCAGCTATCCTTAATAGCCACGCACTCAGATGAGAAGCAACATGAGATCGATTGGGACAACTCTCCTATTATAGGAAAAGACAAACAGAGAATAGCCAGAGGATTCTTAGAGGCATGGCACTCACCCACAGATTCATTAATAAGCACATCGACCTGGACCCAATATACCGGCCACTGCAGAGGACAGCTGGAACTGCCAACCAGAAGCTGCAGATACAAATCACTATAAATGCCGGAGGAAACATCACAGAAGCACTTCACAGGAGGGTCCCAAGCACTGAGGATGTCACCTACACAGGGGACGAAATGTCTGCAACACAAATTCCCAGCTCGGCGAACAGAACCACAACACTCTCTGTGTAACAATTTGCCCCCATGTCTTTTTATTAACATCTCCGTCCTATCACCTTAAAAATGTGGCCCCTCCTCTTGAGACTCTCACATGCTGGGGAAAAGGCCATTAACTCTATCTATATCCCTCATCTTTTTCATAAACTTCCATCAGGTCATCTATCATCATCAAGGCTCCAGTGAAAAATGACTCTGTCAAGTCACCCTTCATCCTTTGCCGTTCCATTGAGAAAAGGTCTAGCACTCTCAACCTAACTTCGTATGACCTATTCTCCATTCCAGGCAACATCCTGATAAATCTCCACAAAATCACACATGGCTGTCAAATGTACAAATACCTATGCTTGGGACTCCACAATTTCTTGCCTAGCATCACACAATGTCCTGTGATACACCGAATGAGGTCCTATGGCTTTCCATACCCTTTGTGTTTTAAAACCTCCAGCACCACCTCTTCTATATTATGCACTCTTTTCAAGTCATAGAGATGGACAGCGTGGAAACAGAGCCTTCGGTCTAACTCAAACATGCTGACCAGAAGATCTAAATTCATCCATCCCATTTAACAGCATTTGGCCCAAGTACCTCACAACCCTTGTTCTTCATATACCCATCCAGATACCTTTTAAACGTTGTAATTGTATTAGTCTCTGTTACACTCTCTCTGAGCTCATTCCATACACACGCATCACCATGTGCATGAAAAAAACTGTCCCGTCAATCCGTTTTAAACATTTTCCCCCTAACCTTAAACCTATGGTCTCTAGTTTTGGACTCCCCAACCCCTGGGAAAAGTCCTTGAATGTTTACTCTATCCATACCCCTCACGTTTATATAAACGTCTGTCAGGTCACCCCTCAGTCTCCGATGCTCAACGGAAAATAACCCCAGCTTATTCAGCAAAAACCCTGGCAACATCTTGTGAATCTTTTCTTAGCCCTTTCAACTTTCACAACATCCTTCCTATAGTTGGGAGACTGGAATTACAGAGAACTCCAAATGTGGTCTAACCTGTTACTCTTGTTCCCTTAGTTTCCCAGTCTTTGTCTACAGTAAGTTCTGGAGTGAAAAGTTTGTTTCGTAAATATCCTGCAGTTCCACTCATCAATGAGCTCATTGATATTTAAGGGCCCCAATTTTGTCCTGAGGTACTCGTTTAATTATAATATTTTACACAATCACTTTTGGATTCTCCGTATCCTTCTCTGCCGACGTTATTTCATGTACCCTTTCTGCATTCCTGATTTCGACTCAACGTTTATTCCTACAGTCCCTGTGATCCTCAGAGATTCCCTTGATCCAGCTGGCTATAACTGACATGTGCCCCCTTTTCCTTGACCAGACCTTACAGCCAGTGTTTCCTCATGCTGTCAGCATTGAGCTGCACACAAACAGTTACATGCTGGCGCTGAATGCTCAATTCATCTCACTTTTCAAATATTCTCACTTGCTAGACTTCTCTTTCCCTGCAAATAGACCCTACAATCACCTTTTGAAAGGGTCTCGGGACTTGTCCACCATGTTCTCTGTGTTCCTCTGTACTCCGCAAGGACCAACCATTCATTATGTCTTGCCGCTTATCATATCTCCCACAGGGTATGACCTCACATTGATCAGAACTGAAGTCTGCTCAGATTATCATGTGATCATCATCAGACTGTAGCTAGAGACCATCCTCCTCACTGTGGACAATAACCTCACCTTTCATGTCATCGGCAAACCTACTCATGATTCCTTCTGCTTGCACATCGAAGTTAGTATTCCACAGGTTTCTGCACAGATCCCTGTGGTACATCAGCTGGTGAAAGGAAATCAAACACTAACAGGTTGATCCACCAATTGTGTATCCAATTTACCAACTTACCTTGAGTCCCAGTGCCTCTTCCCTTTTGGACAATACCTTGTCAAAGACCTTAATGAGTTCCATGTAAACCTCATCACTTGCAATGCCCTCATCAACATTTTGAGAGAACATTTTAAAGAAACGCAACTGAATTCTTCAGACAGTATCTTCCTCTGCCAATTCCATGATTACTCAGCCGAGTTGGTCCCTGCCTTTTCAAGTGGTGCTTCATCCTCAGGATTGTTCCCAGAAATTTCCCTCCCACTGCTGTCAGACTATCTATGTAATCTATGTGAATACCTGGCCTAGCCCTGCTGCCCTTCTTGAATAAAGGAACCAGATTAGCGATTTTCCAGTCATTCGGCACTTCACCGGTGGCCAGCAAAGTATTAAATATCTCCGCCAGGGCCCCAGAAATCTCTTCCTTTTCCTCCCATTGCAGCCTGGTATGCATTTCATTGGGCTCTGGGGACTTCTCCACCTTTATGCCTATGAAAGCATTTAATACCTCCTCCTTATTGATCTTAACATGTTCTAGAACCTTAGCATCCCAGTACAAATCCCCGGCTACAATGCCTTTCTCCTGTGTGAATAGACATGGGAAGTATTCATTGAAGACCTCACCTGCTTCCTCTGGCTCCATGCACAGATTGTCCCTTAGATGTCTAACAGGCCCCATTCTTCAACAGGTAATCTTCTTGCTCTAACTGTATTGATAAAATACCTTGTGGCCCTTCCTTAACATCAATGTGATATTCCATGCCCATTCTTTGACTCTCATTTTAAGGACCCCTTGTACTCTCTTCAGAATTGAAGAGCTTCGCCTGATTTCATCACACTGTACTACCTTTATCCAGCTCACGATATCGCTTTAGCATTATTCGCTGGAGTCATTCGCTCTTCAGGGAACACACTGGCCCTGAATTCTCACTGTATCACTAAAACATTTTTCCTCCTTCCAATTATGAACCCAACTGCAAATAGTTCCTCTGCGTCTGTGTTTGATAATGAAAGTGACAGTTAAATTCTAATGATTAGGGGGCCTCCCCAAATTTGGCCCCTTCATTTCTGCCCGATCCTTATCTCTTTCCTAAATGACTTTTAAACTTAGTGTTATGTCCACTTTCTCCAAAACGCTACAAACGACCTTATGTCTGTCATCTTGTCCAACACCTACAGCCCACTCTGTCTGTAACATCCAGCCCTTACTGGCCTGCACACCAGCCTCTCCATCACATGACATCACTGTAACATTCTGCAGTCCCCACAGCACTCCTCCATCCTGTCGACAGCCCCTCATTAACTCAAAGCATTCAGAAATTATGGAGGCATGGGATACAGGGAAAAAACTATTTGTCTGAATACGGAATTCCTGGCCCATAGAATACAGAGGTTGATGATATATGGACCACATTCAGCATGGAGCTCGGTGACCAGTGTTTTTCTGCAGGAATCTGTTCCGGTATGCATGCTCTTCGTGATTTTTATAAATGACTTGGATGTGGTACTGGAATAGTGGTTTAGTAAGTTTTCCAATTACACAAAGGTTGGTGGAGTGATGGATAGTGTCGAAGTCTGTTGCTGGTTGCAATGGGGCATTGGCATGATGCGGGGCTGGGCTGAGAAGTGGCAGATAGTGTTCAATCTGGAAAAGTGTGAAGTCATTCATTTTCGATGGTCGAACTTGAATTCAGAATACACTGGTTTAAAAGTAAGATTATTGGCAATGCGCAGTAACAGTGGGATGTTTGGTTCCATGTCCATATATCCCTCAAAGTTGCCACCCAAGCTGATATGGTTGTTAAGATGTAATATGTTGTATTAGCTTTCATTAGCTGAGAGACTAAATTTAAGAGCCATGAGACTTTGCTGCAGCTCCATAGAGCTCTGCTTTGACCGCAATTAGATATTGCGTTCAGTTCTGGTCCTCTCATTACAGGAAGGATGTGGAAGCTTTAGTGTGGGTAAAGAGGAGATTAACCAGGATGCTGCCTGGACTGGAGGGCATGTCTTATGAAGAAAGGTTGACGGAGCTAAGGTTTTTCTCATTGGAGTGAAGAAGGGTGAGGGGCGACTTGGCCGAGGTGAACAAGATAACGAGAGGGACAGAGAGAGTGAACAGTGAAAGATTTTTTTTTTCCCCATGGCAGAAATGGCTATCACAAGGGAGTATAATATTAAGGTGATTGGAAGAAGGTTAAGGGGGGATTTCAGAGTTTGGTTCTCCACGCAGAGTGGTGGGTGTGTCAAATGAACTGCAGTGGTGGTAGTAGAGTTGGATACATGAGGAACAGTTAATAGACTCTTGGTAAGGCACATGGACGATAATGAAATGAAATGTGTGTAGGTTAGTTTGATCTTAGAGGAGGATAATAGGTCGGCATAACATTGAGGGCCACAGGGACTTGTGCTGTACGGAAAGTTCTACCTTCTGCATGATAAACTGGGGAATACGTCTGATCAAGGTAAAAGGATACATCATCCACGAGGAGCTAGTCAACCGGATATAGGAGACAGAGAGTGTTGGGAGACATTTCGTTTTTCTGACTGCAGATGTCGTCAGTCCACTGTTGTTTGTTATTTGGACAAAATATTTGGCTGAGAATATTAGTTTCCTGTTAAGTCTGTTTGTGGGTGGCATTGGTGACATACGGGACAGCGAAGAAGGTTAACTGTGATAAAACAGGATGAACAGTACTGCTGGGATAGTGGGCGGAAGAATAGCAGATGGAGTTTAATGAGATAAATATGAAGTGTTCTATTTTGGTAAAACAAGCCATGGTGGGACTTGTACAGTTAATGATTGGGCCCTGGGTATTGTTGTCAGTCAGAGACCCAGGGATGCAGATACACAGTTCTTTGAAAGTGGTGTCAGAGGTAGACAGGCTGGTGAAGCAGGCATTTGGGATGCTTACCTTCATTGGTTTGAGCATTGAGAGTAAGAGTTGGGATGTCATGTTGTGGTGGACATTGGTAGGCCACTATAAAAAGCACTGTTCATCAGTACGAAGAACTCATCTGGTTCACTTACGTCCTTCAGAGAAGCACATCTGGCATTCCAACCTGGCGTGGCCTACACGTCAGTCCAGACCCACTGTAATATGGTTTAATAAGAGCTGTCCTCTGGATAATTAGCAATGGGCAGCTGTCCAATACTGGTCCAGGCAGTTTCACCCACATCCCATGAATTAATAAATAAAAATACATATGTCGCTCCCTACTTCTGCAAATCCCTCCAGCTGCAGCAATCCGTACTGGTTTTGTGATACCATTCAGGCCCTGACCACTCTCTGTAACGCTCTCACCATCTCCAGCACCTTCACCTCTCCCTGTTCGCATCGTGTCATTAAGCCCTGACAATGATTCCCCTTCCTACTGCCCTCCTCCTGCAAGCAGACAGTACTCAATCCCTCTAAGACTTACTGCATAAACACTCACTCACTGTAGAACTGTTAGTACTTTTTGGTGATGTTCTTAGCCCGATAATCTAATATGGTGCATTTTGTCCTGAGTGAGGGACAGGTGAGAATTTGTAGCTGAGGTTTTGACTGTTTCAATGGAACGTCCTTTTGTTGCGTGTTTAACACTGTTCTTGAAATGCTTTCAACTGTTCATTTAAAGACACACATTTCAGTTTGTTCATCCTATTAACCATTGGTCAGTTCTCCTCTCAACCCCATATAAATGGGCTATTTTGTTTCTAGTTGTATCTTGTCCATTCTGTGATTCACGTTAAACCTTTTTAATTAATTAAATTTCACTTTATCCCAATTTCCCGGAGGATCTCTCTGTGTGACATTACTCATTCACTCAGCGTTATCAGAAAACGGTCGCTCTGAGATAGTTACGTTCCTCACTAGTTGCAAAATGTGTTATTCAAAGAAACACTGAGAATAAAAAGTTGTTCAAACTTCTTTTCGAATGCCACTCTTGTCAGTGTGATTGGCCCAGATTATGCGAATATTGAAGTTTCTCAAAATTGTTACAATGCCTTGGCTAAAAATTACACTGAGTTCCTGTTTAATGCAGTGACGAGCAATGAAATGCTGTTCGGGGGTCTAACACTGTTCTGCTGCTTGTGTCCTTGGCAAGTAGTAGCCAGTATTTACATTCAGACTGACTCTACTTCATGATCTGAGGCCAATTGCTTTCTCTGTTATACCTTTGTTATCCATTTCTGTCAGTGTTACCCAACCCTCCTTTCCCATCCTTAGACCCCGCAAGATTGTGAAAAATTGAATATTTATGTTCCAACTTTTGTTCGTCCTGTAACCGTGTCTCTCTGGTGTCTAAAATCCCATTTATCTCTGTGTCACAAATCCATCTACCTTATTGAAGATACTTTGACCATTCCAAAATAAAACATAATTTACTCTTTCCTACAATCTCCTGTCACAAACCTATTCACTGATGTACAGTTTTAGTTAAACTCTCTCCCTTGCTGTTCCTTTCTGCTTATCTTCAGCCACATCCCCATGCTTTTCTGATGCTTCACCTTTTCTTTTTGGATTTGGAAAGCTCCTTTCCCTTGAAGCCTATCCCTGCATCCACCATTTCAGCTTAAAGCTCTGTCTATAACCTATCAATATGATTGGCCAGGACTCCCTTCCCATCCTGGTTCCACTGAGGCCCAGTGTAATCGGATTGTTTTCTTTCATGGGATGTGGGTGTCTCTGGCTGACCAACCTTTCTTGCCCAGCCCTAGCTGCCTTTGAGCTGAGTCACTTGCTCGGCCATTTCAGAGGGTCATTGAGAGGCAAACACTTTGCTGTGAGTATGTCGTGCAGATCACGTGAGGATGGGCAGAAACTATTATAAGAGTTACAAATTATTGAAGACACTGGTCCACAAGACATGCCATAGATACAGTGTTGCAGAGTAGTGAGTCTTAGTACAACAGAACTTGCAGTAGGGGTGGGGAATGAGCCTGGGGTGTGTCTGTACTGTGCTACCCCTCCAGCACTGTATCTACATCATGTCTTGTTAGCCGATGTTTGGAGCCCTCTCATTGCTCTCTGCTCTGTGCACTGTGAGTGATCTTACCTCACTGCAGGATTTATTGAAGGCTCCAGATGTCCCTGCCCTTTGTCTCTCTGGCTGACCAACCATCTTCGATGTGGTGGTGGATGAGACACCCAACAGCTGGGAAGTCTACTGAGTCAGGACCTTCCTGAGTACCTACAGGAGGCAGAGAAATAGACAGAATGGGAATTTATACTGATATAGTGAGAGCTACACATGGAGAATGGCATTAAGTCCCACAGAGGTATGGAAAATCCGAGGCTCCATCCCTGGCCTGTGCTGTTGCGTCTCTCTAGAGTGGAGAATTTTGTTGGCTCAGGATCTGGAGTAGCTGCAAGAGTGCAAGACGCTGACAGAGGCAGCAATTAGACCCACACAGTAAGGGATCCCACATGAAGAGAGACTGAGTGATATCACCAGAGTGCTGGAAGACATCAAGATCGAACAATTGTGTCGGAAGAACGTGTTTTGCTTCATCATGCACTGGAATAACTGGTCAGGAATGAGCAATCTGAGAGCAGGTGAAGTGGTGGCCGAATGGTTTAATTGCTGGAGCAGGTACGCAAAACCTCAGCTAATGTTCACTGGAGGCACGTTTGTATCTCACTATCAGAAATGGGGGAATTCTAAATCAATATTTTTTTTTAAATTTCAAGTAACAATCCATGAATAAGTATGAAACCATTGCTGATGCCCAAAATATCCTTTGTGCATCAAAAAGACAACTGTCCTCCACGGATATACTTGATTAGTTCCCAGGGATTTGTCAACCTTATATGCATCTTAAAACCTCCAGTAAAACCTGTTCTGTCATGTGGACTCTTTTGAAAAGACTCTTTTATACCGCTAACGTTCCCAGTCTTTCTTCACAGTAAGTTGAAGCGTTAAATTTTCGTTTAGGATCTCAGCCTTTGGTTCCACACTTGGTTGACCCCATTGATCACTAAGGAACCATATTCCATCCGTATTTAATCTTCTGTTGTTAATATACTTGTATTTTCCTCACTTTGATCTGCCAGAGCTTTCTGTGGTCCCCTTTGGGCCCTCCTGATTTCACACTTAAGTGAATTACCTCACCGCAATGTTCTTCAATGGCTTCCCTTAATCCAGCTGGCTATATGTGACACGTGCTCCATTTCTCTTGATGAGAACCTCAATATCTCCAGTCATCCAGCATTTCTTAATTGTACCAGCATTATCCTAAACACGAACAGGAATATGCTGGCCCTGAACTCTCATTTTATCTCCCATTTTGAATGCTTCCCATCAGCCTGACGGCCTTTACTTGCAAATAGCCTCCACAAGCAATTCTTAAATGCTCTTGACTCATACCTTCTGGATTCAGCCAAGGCCAGTTTTGATCATTAACTTGTGAACCAGCCATGTTCTTTTCCATCGCTATTTTCAAACTAATTTGATTGTTGTGACTTTGCCAAAGTATTGCCTCACGAACGTCTCAGTTCCTTTCCCTACCGTGTTCCCCAAGGAGAGGTCAGGTTTACCCCTTCCTGCAGACTTTCCATTGACATTTTGACTGAGACAGTTTTCTTGAACATGCCTAAAAAATCCCTTCCTTCCACGCTCTGAACATTCAGGCAGTCCCAGTCTGTTTGGAAAGTTAAAATCCATGACCATTCCAACCCTATCATTCTTACAGATATCTGAGATCTGCCGACATATTTGCTGCTCCTTTTCCCGCTGACTATTGAGGGCCTGTAGTGCAGTCATATCAAAGTGATGACCAACTCTCATTTCTCATTTCCACCATTACAGCATCACTGGGCGATCCCCAGGAATATCTTCTCTAAGTGCTCCAGTGATGTTTCACTGATCAAAAACTCCAATCCTCCTTCTCTCTTATCTCCTGTTCTCTCCATCCTGTAGAATCTGTACCTTGGAACGTTGAATCCAGTCCTGTCCCTACCTCAGCTGTGTTCCTGTCATACCTATGGTGTCCTAGTGCCATGTCCATGCACCAAGTTAATCTGCCTAACCTGTTCGGCCTGTTATGTTGAAATAAAGTAGTTTAGTTGATCAGTTTTCCTTTATTGCCTGTTGTACTCTTGCCTGCCTTGTCTATTTAAATGACTCCCTTGAAATTCTGTCCAAGCCTCAACCTTCAGACTGTAGCCTGAGACCATCCCCCGCACTGTGGACAACACCCTCACCTTTCATGTCATCTGCAAACTTGCTAAAGATACCTTCTTCTTTCACATCCAAGGTATTAATGTACATAACAAACAGCAATGGTCCCTGCACAGATCCCTGTGATACACCCACTGGTGAAAGAATTTCAAACACAAAACCAACCCTCCACCAAATCCAATATGCCAACTTGCCTTGGATCCCATTGGTCTGTTGGACCAGCCTTCCATGTGGGACGTGGTCAGGGGCCATAGTGAACTCCATGGAACCCACATCATCTGCACTGCCCTCATCAATATTTTTAATCGTGATTTCAAATAAAACTCAGCTGAATTCATCAGACAGGTTCTTCCTTTACCAAATCCGTGCTGACTTTCCCTAATTGTTTCCTGCCTTCCCAATTATTGATTCATTCTGTCCATCAGAATTGTTTCCAATGATTTCCCTCCCCCCCGCGCCTCACCCCCCCCCCCACCCCCGCTGACAGACTATCTGCTCTGTAATTACCAGGCCTATCCCTGCTGCCCATCTTGAAGAAAGGAACCACATTAGTTATCCTCCAGTCATTTGACACTTCACCTGTGGCCAGCAAACTATTAAATATATCCGCCATGGCCCCAGTAATCTCCTTTCTTACCTCCCATAGCAGCCTGCGATACATTTCTTTGGGCACTAAGGATTTCACCCGTTTATGCCTATCAAAACATTTAATACCTCCTCCTTTTTGATCTTCACATATTCCGAACCTCACCATCTCAACGGAAATCTGCGGCTACAATGTCTTTCTCCTGTCTGCATATAGATAGGAAGTATTAATTGAAGGCCTCACCTACTTCTTCTGGCTCCATGTACAGCCTATCTCTTTGGTTTCCAACAGGTTGCACTTTTTAGCTGGGAATACTCTGACTCTGATTGTAGTCATAAAATATCTTGTAGTTTTTCCTTAATAGCGTCTGCCAAGGATATTTCATGGCCATTGCTTGTCCCTCATTTTTTAGGACCCCCTTGCGCTCTCTATACTTGTGAATGGCTTCACCTGATTTTATTGCACTGTAATTTCTTTATCAAACTCACGATATCACTTGATCAGTATTCACTGGACATGCTGCCTTTGTCATTCCCACTTTATTAACACACTGGCCATGGATTCTCACTTTATCACTTTAACATATTCCACTTTCCAAATATAGCCCTAACTGCAGGTAGTTCAGCCTAGTCTCTGTTTGCCACATCCTGTCTAATTATAGGCGACTCAGTTGTGAGGGGGACAGACAGGAGACTGTGTGGCTGCAGAAGAGACCCCAGGATGGTGTGCTGCCTCCCGGGTAACAGGGTCAAGGATGTTTCTGAGCATTTTGAAGGGGAGGGGGAACAGCCAGAGATTCTTATGCACATCGGCCCACATGACAGAGGAAGACAAAGGGATGGTGTCCTGTGAAATGAGTATCGGCGTTAGGGAAGAGGTTAAAAAGCAGGACTTCAAGGGTAGCGATCTCCAGATTACTCCCAGTGCCACGTACCAGTGAGGATAGAAATAGAAAGATAGGCTGGATGGATGTGTGTCTGAGGAGCAGGAGTCAGTGGCAGGGTTTTCAGTTCTTGGATCATTGGGATATCTTCTGGGGTAGAGGTGACCTGTCAAAGGGGGAGGGGAGTTGGAGTTGAACCAGAGGGGCACCAGTATCCCGTAGAGGGGGGTGCCCAGGTCGGCTGACTGGCAATGCACGAGGTCTGACGGGTAAGGCAGATGAGCTCAGAGCATGGATTGGCTCTGGGGACTGGGATATTCCAGCCATAACAGTTACATGGCCGACAGATATAGGACATAGATACAATGCTGGGCAAGAAACAGCTACATTCTAGGCTTCAATCCCACCATCTTGTGAGGGTCCTGCTTTCCCCTCTGCTGTACTGGTCCCCACTGAGACAGCACAGGAGGTGCCAGGCATCAATCCTGGCCCATGATGTATTAGTGATCCCTGTAATATCCTCCAGTAGCGAGAATCCTTCCTCTGTTTGGAATCTCCTCAATTCCACACAATGTTCTCTATCTCTGTCTCTAACCCCTAACACCCTAATCCCTAAACTTCTCCCGATACTAAATTCTTTCATCCCTGTAAACCCCGACAGTGCAGTTTATCCCTGTAAGCTCCTCCTACCAATACCACCGTCCATGTCAATACATTTGCCTTTAACCTCTCCATCCTTCCCTATCTGGGTAAACTTCTCCAGCTCCTCCAGCCCTTCCTTATCCGTGAAAAATTATTCAGTCCATTGAGTTGTCCAGATCTGTGTAATCCCTTCCAGACATGAGGCTCCTAGCTGAGAATCTCACTATCTGTGAAATCTCACAAGGAATCCTGATCTTAGGAACCTCCTTCACTTGTTAACATCCTCCATGACTATGGATACCATCAAGTTCTACTATCCTTATCTTGGAATTTAGTCTCTACAATCCTAATGATGCCAATACAATCTTCCTCTCTCAACCAGACTCAATCTCTGGAAACTCCAGTAGTCCCTACTCCCCTTGCTGTGCATGTAATCTCCTTCAGTCATTACAAATCTTTATACCTTTAATGTGCTCCCCTTATCACTACACTAATTATTTTTGTTACCTTCATGAGCTGCCGTAATTGTCACTGTGACTCTCACCATGTTCCATCCCTACATCCTTCCGTTTCTCTGAAAAGCCCTCCTTATTCCTAAAACCCTCCCTCTCTATGTCACCTGTTCCAGTCTCCACAACCCTCCCTATCTATGGAGAAACTAAGCTGCTCCAATAACATCAAATTCTCCTGATCTTTCTAATTCCCTTTAGTTGTGAAACTCTCCTCATCTCTGTAACATGCTATACTCCAGGGTTGAAAGCCCTCCCTATCTTTGAATGCTTCTCCAATTCTGAGAACAGCCCCAGTCATGTAACTTTGTCTTGCACCTTGAAACCTCCTGGTTGCTGAAACCTCTTCAGGCACTTTGTCTATTTCTGTTAATTTGCCCTGCTCTTAGAAATCCCCCTATCTGTATGATTCCCTACAGTCTCTGCAGTGTTCCGTATCTCTAACCACCAACTGCCTCCACAACCCTCCCTATATTTTTATCACTTCCAGTCCCTTCAGCACCTTCTATAACTGCAAACCCGCCATTTTCCAAGGTTACACCACTTCATCCAATGGCTGTCAGAATCTGAAGCCCACACTCTCTCTAATCTGCAAGTCTCTATTATCCGTTAACATCTGCAGCCACCAATGCTGTCTGCACCTTTCTTCGCTCTTCCAGTTCCATTAAGCTTCCCATTCTTGCACTGACTAAAGCCTGTGTATCTTAGTACTGTCCTAAAGGTTTTCTTGTCTCTGCTAACTGCTTCAGCCCGCCACTATCTCCATAAACATCGACAGCCCTTAAAGTGCTCCCTTTCTGTGAAACCACTTCCAGTCCTGACAACACCCCAATCTATGGAGCCCCTTAAATCTCTGCTTGTTGGGTAATCCCTTGAAGCCCTTGCCGATTTCCCGATCTTAGCACCATCCCCAATCTTTGTGAATCTCTAGTTCCCATAAGACTCACTTTCAATGTCAGGTCATCCAATCCCTAAATCCAGCTGTAACCTCCTTATCCTTCAACAATTCTTCGATCTGAATCTATTTAAACCTCACCGTCTCTCCGTTCCCCCAACCCTCCTGACCACAGGAATCTCTTTCAGTTTGAGCAATCCTCCCCAATTGTGTAACTCTCTCCAACCCAGTAACCTGGCTTTCTCCATTGCCTTCCTATCTAGGTAGCCTTCAGAACCTGGAAGCTGCCTTATAACTGTAAATGACTTCCGTCACTGCAACGTTCCATATCTCTGATAGTATATACAGTACACTTCTCCCTGAAACACCCCCTGTCTGTGCCTCTCAGACTGCCTACCTCTCCCTACATCCATCCCTATCCCTATCTCCAGAATCTAATCCAGTTCCCTCTGTCGCTGTGAATTCCTCCAACCCCCAAACCCGTTTGTCCCCCCACTGACATTCTTGACCAGATGTAACTGTTTAACACTAATATCCTCGAATCCCTGTAAGCCTGCCTATCTCTGTGATCTCTACCCATCTGTTCATCCCCCCCACTACTGAGGAATGACTCCCTGCATTCGCCATAAGGCAGATGGAATGACAGTGAAAAGATATGATGGAACTGTCATTCCGGAGATGAAGCTGCGGAATGACCATCGCTGGGAAGGGAATATTGAAGGGTTGTTGGAACCAAGGCAGGACAGGCAAAAGCAACCAAGTTGTGAAGAAAGGATGAGGTTAATGTATTAATGTGACAGAAATGTGGATCTGAAGATCACAATTTGGAGTCTATTTGGGTGGACCTGAGAATATACAAGCAGCAGCAACCGTTAGCAGTAATTATTTTATAGGCAACAGGCAGTGATGGTAATGTCAATATGATTACGCTCAGGACACTGAATATGCATGCAGCAAGAGCAGGACAGAAACTGTGTGTGACAGTGGTGTCCATCCCGACTGGATAACTAATGAGTATCAGGACTCTAATGGATGGATTCCTGGATTGTTTACAAGATGGTTTTCCATAACATCATATCAAGGAACCATCTACAAAAATGTCTGTTGTAGATCAAATACCGTGTAATAATCAATATCTAATAATCCCATTATACTGGAATTTTGTGAGCAGATACCCATAATGTTATCATGGAGATACTTAGTTGAGATGTTGGGAGGAGTCAGGAGTTCAAAGAGAGTCACTACACTCTGAGTGAAGACATTCCTCCTCATTCCCATCTTAAATGGGTGAGCCCTAGCTGATATTTTCTGCCCTCTGGTCACAGGTTCTCACACAATTGAACTGAAATGTAGTGACAAATATAATTATTGCAGATGAAATGAAAATTGATTCAGTTGGCGTTCATGAACGTGGGTATCCAAGGTTGCAGGAGGTTACTGATTTTTTGGAACGATATGCAGATAAATGGCAAATTGAGTTTAATCTGGACAAGTGTGAGATGATGTCAAAGTCAAGAAGAAAGTTAGGATACTGAGGGAGATTGATATACAGAAAGATCTTGGTGCATGTCAGTAACTCCCTGAAAATGGCAACAGAAGTGTTTCAGATGGGAACGGAAGCAAAGGGAACATGGCCTTCATCGGTCACAAAGTTTTGGACAGTGGTATGCATCTGATGTTGTAATTGTATAAAATTTCTGTTTGGCCACATTTGGTGTACTGTGCGCAATTCTCATCTTCACATAATAGGAAGGATGTAGAGGGTTTGGAGAGGGTACAACGGAGTCGATCAGCATGTTACCTGCGTTATGTTTTTAAGGGTGTGTTAGGTGTAAAGAGGGAATTAAACAAAGTTGGATTGCTTTTTGAGAGTATCAGAGGCTCACAGATGACAAGGTACAGTAACGTAACGTTAGGAGAGGGATAGATAATGTGGATAGTCAGAATCTCTTTTACAATGAGTAAGTTTCAAATACTAGAGCACAGAGATTTAAGGTGAGAAAGAGAAAGTTTAAATGAGGTACCTGAGGCAAGTTTTTTTTCTAACTTCCCAGCATTTAAACGATCAAAGCACTTCAGAATCTTGCATGTTTCATTCAGTTTCTCATAATTTTCTCAACTTCAGTGGGTTCATTCTCAATCTACTCCACCTCTTCTTATTATAAAATCCATCCATTTTCAACATCAGCTGAGTGAATGGCAGCATTTGATTTGCCTTCTCTATTACTTGATGACCCTGTAAGCTACTTTTTTCAGATTGATAATCAAGAACTCCCACAACCCTTTATGATTCCAATCCAAAAACAAATACTGTTAGTATGACAGTAAGTCAGGAGCATGCTGAAATGAGTGAGAAACGACCTATCAATAAAAATTAACTGGACCCTTAGAAACGCATTTCATAAAAGAGAATTTGTTTTTGAGCCTGTTGGATTTTCTTTGTTGGCAGAATAGAAAAGGGTGTGGCGGGCATGTTGGTACGGAGGATATGGTGCATTTGAATTTTCAGAAGTCTTTGTGCAAGTTTCAATAAGGGCTAAAGAATAACTTGGTAGAGAATAGGGTCCCTTAAATATCAATAAGGTCACCTATGTGCGGAACCCGAGGAGATGGGTGAGATCTTAAACAAATAAAAAGTCTTGTCATTATTTACTCTGGAGAAAGACATGGAAGCTCTGAAACGTTGGGAAATAAATTGTCATGTCTTGGAAGCAATCGTCAACACAGAAGAAAAAGTGCTGGAATATTAAAACAAGTAAAGGAACATCAATTCTCAGTATTTCATTAGGTCAATCCGAGAATATTGTGGGAAGCTAGGGAAGAGATTGCAGTGTCCCTAACATAGATATTTATAGTATCAACAGAGACAGTGAGGTGTCGGAAACTGGAGGGCGGCTA
The DNA here is from genome assembly GCF_047496795.1 of Chiloscyllium punctatum. Lineage (NCBI taxonomy): Eukaryota > Metazoa > Chordata > Chondrichthyes > Orectolobiformes > Hemiscylliidae > Chiloscyllium > Chiloscyllium punctatum. The sequence goes on along the minus strand of NC_092755.1, from coordinate 30,505,706 downwards.
ATGCTGTTCCATCAATTAAGGGCTGCAGAGAAAAGCCAGGAAATTATAGCCCCGTGAGCCCATTGCAGGGGAAGTTGTTGGATGAGATTCTGAGAGAAAGGAATTACGGATATTTGGAAAAGAAAGGGCTAATGAGAAATAGTTAGCATGGCTTTGTGAGTGGAAAACCGTGTTTCACAAACCGGATTGACTCTTCGAAGAGGTGGCCAAGAGATAGATGAAGGCAAAGCAATCCATGATGTCTATATGGTTTTCAGCAAAGCATTTGACAAAATTCCAAGGGATGTAGAATATCTAAGGAACAGAAGAATCGACGTTTCGGGCATAAGCACTTCATCAGGAAGGGCTTATGCCCGAAACGTCGATTCTCCTGTTCCTTGGATGCTGCCTGACCTGCCGCGCTTTTCCAGCAACACATTTTCAGCTCTGATCTCCAGCATCTGCAGTCCTCACTTTCTCCATGTAGAAATTCTAGTCAAGAGGAAGAACAAAGCTTACATAAGGTTCAGGACGCAAGGATCGTTAGACCTCTATAGGGTTACATGTGGGTTGCTCGTTGGCTCAGTGGTTAGCACAGCTGGCTTATAGCACCAGGGACCAGATTTCGATTCCAGTCCCAGGCGACTGTCTGTGTGGAGTTTACACGATCTCCCCAGGTCTGCGTGGGGTTCCACCAGGTGCTCCAGTTTCCACCCACCGTCCAAAGTTGTGCAGATTAGGTGAATCAGCCATGGTGAATTACCCATAGTGTTCAGGGATGTGCAGGATTGACATGTTAGTTAGGGTAAATGAAGAGTAATAGGGTGGGGGAATGGTTTTGGGCGGGATGTTCTTCAGAGGGTCCGTATGGAGTTGTTGGGTCAAATGGCCTGTTTCCAAACTCTGGAGTCTCACTGGAGGTAGCCAGGAAGGAACTGAAGAATGGACTTACGACAGATAGAATGGGACATGAGAAAGCTTTGTTGGGAAGGATTAAGGAAAACCGTAAGGCATTCTCCACTTATGTGAGGAACAACAGGATGGTCAGACTGAGGGTAGGGCTGGTCAGGGATAGTGGAGGGAATATGTGCCTGGAGTCATAGGAGGTAGGGGAGATCCTTAATGCATATTGTGCTTCAGTATTCACTACTGAGAGGGACAATGTCATTTGTGAGGACAGCATGAAAAGAACTGATATATGTGAACAGGCTGATGCTAAGAAGGAGGATGTGCTGAGAATTGTGTAAAACATAAAGATTGATAAGTCTATTGGACCACACGGGATATGCCCAAAGTTACTACAGGAAGCAAAGGAATGGATTTGTGCACCTTTGGCGATGACCTTTGCACCTTTACTGTCCACTGCAGTCGTGCCAGATAATTGGAGGGCAGCAAATGTTACTCCCTTATTCAAGAAAGGGAATAGGGATAATCCTGGGAATTACAGACCTCACATTCTTATGTCTGTGGGAGGCAAATAATTTGAGTGGACTCTGACTCCGTTGAAAACCGTAGTTTGATTCGTGATAGCCAGCATGGCTTTGTAAGCGGTCGGTCATCTCTCACAAATCTCATTGAATCATTCGAGAATGTGATAAAACACTTTTATGGCTCATTCAGATGGTATAGAGGCATGGGATACAGGAAACCTGTCTTTCTGGATCGAGAATTCCTGGCTCATAAAAGACAGAGGGTTGTGATAGATGGGAAGCATTCAGCATGGAGCTCGGTGACCATTGGTGTTCTGCAGGGGTTGGTTGCAGGACCTCTGCTCTTTGTGATTATATTTGAAACGACTTGCATGTGGTTGTGGAAGAATGGGTTAGTAATTTTGCCGCTGACATCGAGGTTGGTGGAGTGGTGTATAATGTGGAGGGCTGTTGTAGGTTGCAGCAGGGTGTTGACAGGATACAGACCTGGGCTGAGAAGTGGCAGATGGAGCTCAATCTGGAAAAGTGTCAGATCAATCTGAAAAATGATTCATTTTGGAAGGTCGAACTTGAATGCAGAATACAGGGTTAAAAGCAGAATACTTGGTAGTGTTGTGGAACAGAGCGATCTTGGGTTCCACGTCCATCGATCCCTCAAAGTTGCCATCCAAGCTGATAGGGTTGTTATGATGGAATATGTTGTGTTGGCTTTCAATTGCAGCGTATTGAGTTTTAAAGCAGTGAAATTATTCTGCAGCTCTTTAGAGCCCGTGTTAGACCCCACTTGGGATATTGTGTTCAGTTCTGGTCCCCTCATTACAAGAAGGCAGTGGAAGCTTAGCGAGGGTAAATTGGAGATTTACCAGATTGCTGCCTGTGCTGGAGCACATGTCTTATGAAGAAAGGTTGAGAGAGGTTTGGCTTTTCTCATTGGAGTGAAGAAGCGTGAGGGGAGACTTGGTAGAGGTGAAAAAGATTATGTGAGGCACAGAAGAGAGTGAATAGCTATGTATATATCATGGCATACATGGCTATTCTGAGCGGGCATAATTTTAAGGTGATTGGTGAGTGGTTAAGGAGAGATTTCAGATGCAGGTTCTTTATACAAAGTGTGTATGGGGGTGTGTGGAATGCACTGCCAGCGGTGGTAGGAGAGTCAGATACATTAGGGACATTTAGTATACTTGTGGATAGACACATGGATGGCAGTAAAATGAAGGGTATGTAGGTTAGTTTGATCTTACAGTAAGAATAAAAGGTTGGCATGGCATCATGGCCGAAGGGTCTTTTGCTGTACTGTTCTGTGTTCTACGTTCCATACGGTAAACTGGGAAATAAGCTCAGATCAATGTAAAATAATATGGCATGCATGCGAAGCTAGTGAACTGGTTACAAAATTGGCTTGATGGTAGGAGAAAGAGGGTGATGGGAGACATGTTGTTTTTCTGACTGGAGGCATGTGACCAGCGGTGGAGTGGGTCCACTGTTGTTTATCATTTGGATAAATGGTTTGGATGGGAATATTGGTGTCCTGGTAAGTAATTGTTTTGGGTGACACTGAAATTGCTGGTGATGTGGATAGTGAAGAAGGTTATCTGTGATACAACAGGATGAACAGTCCTGCTGGGATAGTGGGCTGAAGAATAGCAGATGGAGTTTAATTAGATAAATGCGAAGTGTTTCATTTTGGTGAAACAAACCAGGGTGGGACTTGTACAGTTAATGTTCGGGCCCTGGGTAGGGTTGCCAGTCAGTGACCCAGGGATGCAAGTACACAGTTCTTTGATAGTGGTGTTGCAGGTAGACAGGCTGGTGAAGCAGGTGTTTGGGATGGTTACCTTCATTATTTAGAACATTGAGAGTAGGAATTGGGATATCATGTTTTCTGAAGAAGACATTGGTGAGGCCATCATAAATTATTGTTGATCAGTCGGAAGATCTCATCAGGTTCACTTACCTCCTTCAGTGAAGAACATCTGACATTCTAACCTGGTCTGGCCTACGTGTGACTCCAGACCCACAGCAATATAGCTGACTCTGATCTGCCCTTTGGGCAATTAGCAGTGGGGGCAAAGAATACTGGTCCAATCAGTGACCCCCACACCCTATGCATGAATAAATAAAACTACATATGTCCCTCCCTACTTCTGCAAATACCTCCATCTGCAGCAATCCGTACTGGCTTTGTAACACCGTTTAAGCCCTGACCACTCTCTGTAACACTCTCACCACCTCCAGCACTTTCACCTCTCCCTGTTCATATCGTGTGATTAAGCCCTGAAAATGATTCCCCTTCCCATTGCCCTCCTCCTGCTAGCAGACCCTTCGCAATCCTTCTAATACTTACTGCTTAAACTCTCTCTCATTTCAGGATTTTAAGTATTTTGTGGTGATCTTCTAAGCCTCATACTCTAATATGATCCCTTTTGTCCTGAGTCGGGGATGGGAGGGAATTTCTTGCTGAGGTTTTGTCTGTTTCAATGGAATGTCCTTTTGTTGAGTGATTTACACTGTTCCTTCAAATGTTTTCCACTGTTCATTTACAGACACATGTTTCAGTTTGTTCAGCCTGTTTACCTTGGTCAGTTCTCATCTCAAACCCATGTCATTGGCTGTTTTTGTTTCTAGTTGTAGCTTGTCCTTTCTGTGATTTACTTTAAAATTTTATATTTCTTTAAACTGCACTTTAACACAATTTCTCGGAGGATCTCCCCAGGTGGAGTGGAGAATTCTGTTGGCTCAGGATCTGGAGTCGCAGTATGAGCGAGAGACACTGACAGAGGCAGAAATTGGACCCACACAATGAGGAATACCACATGGAGAGATAGGTGATATCACCAGACTGCAGGAAGATATCAGGATCAAACAATCATGAAGAAAAAGCACGTTTAGCTCCATGATGCATTGATATCAGTGTTCAGGGATGAGTAGCCTATGAGCAGGCGAAGTGATGGCCTAGTGGTGTTATTGCTATAGCATGTATCCACAACCTCAGCTAATGTTCAGGGGAGGAACGTTTGAACTCCACCATCTGAAATGATGGAATTTGAAATAAATTATTTTAAAAATAGTAATTGACAATCCATCAATACCATCACTGATGTACAAAAAAATCCAAACACTTCTCATTTCAAGAAGAATGTCTGCCCATCCTCACGTGGTCTGCATGACATCCCCACAGCAAAGTGTTTACCTCTCAATTACCCTCTGAAATGGCTGAGAAAGATACTCAGCTGAATGGCAGCTAGGGCTGGGCAAGAAGGTTTGATGAGCCAGAGACACCCACATCCCATTCTTGATTGTTATAAAACCTCCATTCCGATGGTCCCACTGGAACTGCGCTGGGACCAGTGTCCTGGCCAATCACGTCGGTAGGTTTATGGACAGGGCTTTAAACTGACAGAGAGGATGCAGGGACAAAGTTCAGGTGAACGGAGCTTTCCAAATCCAAAGAGAAAAGTTGAAGCATCAGAACAGCATGGGAAATGTGGCCGGAGACAAGCAGAAAGGAACAGGAATGGACAGAGACGAAAAAAAACTATATATCAACGAATAGATTTGTGACAGGAAATTGTGGGAAAGACTAAATTATTTTTTTTTGAATGGACAAAAGCTCTTCAATAACGTGGATGGATTTTTGATACAGAGGTGAAAGAGATTTAAACACCAGAGATACGTAGTTACAGGGTGAACAAAAGTAGGAAAATCAATATTCAATGTTTCACAACCTTGTGGAAACTCAGAGAAAATGGGTAACACTAACAATAATGGATAACAGAGGCATTACAGAGAAATAATTTGGCCGCAGATCATGAAGTAGAGTCAGTCTGAATGTTTATTCTCGCTACTACTTGCCAATGACACAAGCTCATTGCTCATCATTGCATTAAACAGGAACTTATTGGAACTTTTAATAAAAGTTTGTGATAATTTAGTGAAACTTTAACATTCATTTGCTGCCTTCCAATTATCTAGCACGACTGCAGTGGACAGTAAAGGTGCAAAGGTCATCGCCAAAGGTGCACAAATCCATTCCTTTGCTTCCTGTAGTAACTTTGGGCATATCCCGTGTGGTCCAATAGACTTATCAATCTTTATGTTTTACACAATTCTCAGCACATCCTCCTTCTTAGCATCAGCCTGTTCACATATATCAGTTCTTTTCATGCTGTCCTCACAAATGACATTGTCCCTCTCAGTAGTGAATACTGAAGCACAATATGCATTAAGGATCTCCCCTACCTCCTATGACTCCAGGCACATGTTCCCTCCACTATCCCTGACCAGCCCTACCCTCAGACTGACCATCCTGTTGTTCCTCACATAAGTGGAGAATGCCTTACGGTTTTCCTTAATCCTTCCCAACAAAGCTTTCTCATGTCCCATTCTATCTGTCGTAAGTCCATTCTTCAGTTCCTTCCTGGCTACCTCCAGTGAGACTTCAGAGTTTGGAAACAGGCCATTTGACCCAACAACTCCTTACGGACCCTCTGAAGAACATCCCGCCCAAAACCATTCCCCCACCCTATTACTCTTCATTTACCCTAACTAACGTGTCAATCCTGCACATCCCTGAACACTATGGGTAATTCACCATGGCTGATTCACCTAATCTGCACATCTTTGGACGGTGGGTGGAAACTGGAGCACCTGGTGGAACCCCACGCAGACCTGGGGAGATCGTGTAAACTCCACACAGAAAGTCGCCTGGGATTGGAATCGAAATCTGGTCCCTGGTGCTATAAGCCAGCTGTGCTAATCACTGAGCCAACGTGCCACCCACATGTAACCCTATAGAGGTCTAACGATCCTTGCGTCCTGAACCTTATGTAAGCTTTGTTCTTCCTCTTGATTAGATGTTCTACATGGAGAAAGTGAGGACTGCAGATGCTGGAGATCAGAGCTGAAAATGTGTTGCTGGAAAAGCGCGGCAGGTCAGGCAGCATCCAAGGAACAGGAGAATCGACGTTTCGGGCATAAGCCCTTCCTGATGAAGTGCTTATGCCCGAAACGTCGATTCTTCTGTTCCTTAGATGTTCTACATCCCTTGGAATTTTTTCAAATGCTTTGCTGAAAAACATATAGACATCATGGATTGCTCTGCCTTCATCTATCTCTTGGCCACCTCTTCGAAGAGTCAATCCGGTTTGTGAAATACGGTTTTCCACTCACAAAGCCATACTAACTATTTCTCATTAGCCGTTTCTTTTCCAAATATCCGTAATTCCTTTCTCTCAGAATCTCATCCAACAACTTCCCCTGCAATGGGCTCACGGGGCTATAATTTCCTGGCTTTTCTCTGCAGCCCTTAAGTGATGGAACAGCATTAGCCGCCCTCCAGTTTCCGACACCTCACTGTCTCTGTTGATACTATAAATATCTATGTTAGGGACACTGCAATCTCTTCCCTAGCTTCCCACTATATTCTCGGATTGAGCTAATGAGCTACTGAGAATTGATGTACATTTACTTGTTTTTTTGATGTACTTTTACTTATTCCAGCACTTTTTCTTCTCTGTTGACGATTGCTTCCAAGACATGACAATTTATTTCCCAACGTTTCCGAGCTTCCATGTCTTTCTCCAGAGTAAATAATGACAAGACTTTTTTGTTTGTTTAAGATCTCACCCATCTCCTCGGGTTCCGCACATAGGTGACCTTATTGATATTTAAGGGACCCTATTCTCTACCAAGTTATTCTTTAGCCCTTATTGAAACTTGCACAAAGACTTCTGAAAATTCAAATGCACCATATCATCCGTACCAACATGCCCGCCACACCCTTTTCTATTCTGCCAACAAAGAAAATCCAACAGGCTCAAAAACAAATTCTCTTTTATGAAATGCGTTTCTAAGGGTCCAGTTAATTTTTATTGATAGGTCGTTTCTCACTCATTTCAGCATGCTCCTGACTTACTGTCATGCTAACAGTATTTGTTTTTGGATAGGAATCATAAAGGGTTGTGGGAGTTCTTGATTATCAATCTGAAAAAAGTAGCTTACAGGATCATCAAGTAATAGAGAAGGCAAATCAAATGCTGCCATTCACTCAGCTGATGTTGAAAATGGATGGATTTTATAATAAGAAGAGGTGGAGTAGATTGAGAATGAACCCACTGAAGTTGAGAAAATTGAGAGAGAAACTGAATGAAACATGCAAGATTCTGAAGTGCTTTGATCGTTTAAATGCTGGGAAGTTAGAAAATAGAACAGTGCAGCAATAGGCACTTCAGCCCACCTTGATGTCATTCTCAACTCATCCCATGGTCCATGTCCCCCTTTTCTCTGCCCGTTCACGTATCTGGCTAAATGCCACTTCAAAACTTTACTCACTTTTCTGTTTCTATGATCTCGCTTGGCAACTTCCACTCTCTTTAAAAAAACAACTTGCCTCAGGTCCTTCATTTAAACTTTCTCTTTCTCACCTTAAACCTCTGTGCTCGAGTATTTGAAACTTACACATTGCAAAAGAGATTCTGACTATACACATTATCTATCCCTCTCCTAACGTTACGTTCCTGTACCTTGTCATCTGTTAGCCTCTGATACTCTCACAAAGCAATCCAACTTTGTTTAATTCCCTCTTAACACCGAACACACCCTTAAAAACGTAACGCAGGTAACATGCTGATCGACTCCGTTTGTACCCTCTCCAAACCCTCTACATCCTTCCTATTATGTGAAGATGAGAATTGCGCACAGTACACCAAATGTGGCCAAACAGAAATTTTATACAATTACAACATCAGATGCAAACCACTGTACAAAACTTTGTGACCGATGAAGGCCATGTTCCCTTTACTTCCGTTCCCATCTGAAACACTTCTGTTGCCATTTTCAGGGAGTTACTGACTTGCACCAAGATCTTTCTGTATATCAATCTCCCTCAGTATCCTAACTTTCTTCTTGACTTTGACATCATCTCACACTTGTCCAGATTAAACTCACTTTGCCATTTATCTGCATATCGTTCCAACTGATCAGTAACCTCCTGCAACCTTGGTTACCCCTGTTCATGAACGCCAACTGAATCAATTTTCATTTCATCTGCAATAATTATATTTGTCACTACATTTCAGTTCAATTGTGTGAGAACCTGTGACCAGAGGGCAGAAAATATCAGCTGGGGTTCACCCATTTAAGATGCGAATGAGGAGGAATATCTTCACTCAGAGGGTAGTGACTCTCTTTGAACTCCTGACTCCTCCCAACATCTCAACTCAGTATCTCCATTATAACATTATGGGTATCTGCTCACAAAATTCCAGTATAATGGGATTATTAGATATTGATTATTACACGGTATTTGACATACAACAGACATTTTTGTAGATGGTTCCTTGATATGATGTTATGGAAAACCATCTTGTAAACAATCCAGGAATCCATCCATTAGAGTCCTGATACTCATTAGTTATCCAGTCGGGATGGACACCACTGTCACACACAGTTTCTGTCCTGCTCTTGCTGCATGCATATTCAGTGTCCTGAGCGTAATCATATTGACATTACCATCACTGCCTGTTGCCTATAAAATAATTACTGCTAACGGTTGCTGCTGCTTGTATATTCTCAGGTCCACCCAAATAGACTCCAAATTGTGATCTTCAGATCCACATTTCTGTCACATTAATACATTAACCTCATCCTTTCTTCACAACTTGGTGGCTTTTTGCCTGTCCTGCCTTGGTTCCAACAACCCTTCAATATTCCCTTCCCAGCGATGGTCATTCCGCAGCTTCATCTCCGGAATGACAGTTCCATCATATCTTTTCACTGTCATTCCATCTGCCTTATGGCGAATGCAGGGAGTCATTCCTCAGTAGTGGGGGGGATGAACAGAGGGTTGAGGTCACAGAGATAAGCAGGCTTACAGGGATTCGAGGATATTAGTGTTAAACAGTTACATCTGGTCAAGAATGTCAGTGGGGGGACAAACGGGTTTGGGGGTTGGAGGAATTCACAGAGATAGAGCGAACTGGATTAGATTTTGGAGATTGGGATAGGGATGGATGTAGGGAGAGGTAGGCAGTCTGAGAGGCACAGACAGGGGGTGTTTCAGGGAGAAGTGTACTGTATATACTATCAGAGATATGGAACGTTGCAGTGACGGAAGTCATTTACAGTTATAAGGCAGCTTCCAGGTTCTGAAGGCTACCTAGATAGGAAGGCAATGGAGAAAGCCAGGTTACTGGGTTGGAGAGAGTTACACAATTGGGGAGGATTGCACAAACTGAAAGAGATTCCTGTGGTCAGGAGGGTTGGGGGAACGGAGAGACGGTGAGGTTTAAATAGATTCAGATCGAAGAATTGTTGAAGGATAAGGAGGTTACAGCTGGATTTAGGGATTGGATGACCTGACATTGAAAGTGAGTCTTATGGGAACTAGAGATTCACAAAGATTGGGGATGGTGCTAAGATCGGGAAATCGGCAAGGGCTTCAAGGGATTACCCAACAAGCAGAGATTTAAGGGGCTCCATAGATTGGCGTGTTGTCAGGACTGGAAGTGGTTTCACAGAAAGGGAGCGCTTTAAGGGCTGTCGATGTTTATGGAGATAGTGGCGGGCTGAAGCAGTTAGCAGAGACATGAAAACCTTTAGGACAGTACTAAGATACACAGGCTTTACCTAGTGCAAAAATGGAAAGTTTAATGGAACTGGAAGAGCGAAGAAAGGTGCAGACAGCATTGGTGGCTGCAGATGTTAACGGATAATAGAGACTTGCAGATTAGAGAGAGTGTGGGCTTCAGATTCTGACAGACATTGGATGAAGTGGTGTAACCTTGGAAAATGGCGGGTTTGCAGTTATAGAAGGTGCTGAAGGAACTGGAAGTGATAAAAATATAGGGAGGGTTGTGGAGGCAGTTGGTGGTTAGAGATAGGGAACACTGCAGAGACCGTAGGGCATCATACAGACAGGGGGATTTCTAAGAGCAGGGCAAATTAACAGAAATAGACAAAGTGCCTTAATAGGGTTCAGCAACCAGGAGGTTTCAAGGTGCAAGACAAAGTTACATGACTGGGGCTGTTCTCAGAATTGGAGGAGCATTCAAAGATAGGGAGGGCTTTCAACCCTGGAGTATAGCATGTTACAGAGATGAGGAGAGTTTCACAACTAAAGGGAATTAGGAAGATCAGGAGAATTTGATGTTATTGGAGCAGCTTAGTTTCTCCATAGATAGGGAGGGTTGTGGAGACTGGAACAGGTGACATAGAGAGGGAGGGTTTTAAGAATAAGGAGGACTTTTCAGAGAAACGGAAGGATGTAGGGATGGAACATGGTGAGAGTCACAGTGACAATTATGGCAGCTCATGAAGGTAACAAAAATAATTAGTGTAGTGATAAGGGGAGCACATTAAAGGCATAAAGATTTGTAATGACTGGAGGAGATTACATGCACAGCAAGGGGAGTAGGGACGACTAGAGTTTCCAGAGATTGAGTCTGGTTGAGAGAGGAAGATTGTATTGGCATCATTAGGATTGTACAGACTAAATTCCAAGATAAGGATAGTAGAACTTGATGGTACCCATAGCCATGGAGGATGTTAACAGGTGAAGGAGGTTCCTAACGTTAGGATTCCTTGTGAGATTTCACAGATAGTGAGATTCTCATCTAGGAGCCAGACATAGTTACAAAGACATGGAGGTATTTCAGTTCTGGAAGGGATTACACAGGTCTGGACAACTCAATGGACTGAATAATTTTTCACGGATAAGGTAGGGCTGGAGGAGCTGGAGAAGTTTACCCAGATAGGGAAGCATGGAGAGGTTAAAGGCAAATGTATTGACATGGACGGTGGTATTGGTAGGAGGAGCTTACAGGGATAAACTGCACTGTCGGGGTTTACAGGGATGAAGGAATTTAGTGTCTGGAGAAGTTTAGGGATGAGGGTGTTAGGGGTTAGAGACAGAGATAGAGAACATTGTGTGGACCAGAGGAGATTCCAAACAGAGGAAGGATTATCGGTTCTGGAGGATATTACAGAGATCACAAATACAGCATGGGCCAGGATTGATACCTGGGAACTCCTGTGCTGTCTCAGTGGGGACCAGTACAGCAGAGGGGAAAGCAGGACCCTCACAAGATGGTGGGATTGAAGCCTAGAATGTAGCTGTTTCTTGCCCAGCATTGTATCTATGTCCTATATCTGTCGGCCATGTTACTGTTATGGCTGGAATATCCCAGTCCCCAGAGCCAATCCATGCTCTGAGCTCATCTGCCTTACCCGTCAGACCTCGTGCATTGCCAGTCAGCCGACCTGGCCAACCCCCACTACGGGATACTGGTGCCCCTCTGGTTCAACTCCAACTCCCCTCCCCCTTTGACAGGTCACCTCTACCCCAGAAGATATCCCAATGATCCAAGAACTGAAAACCCTGCCACTGACTCCTGCTCCTCAGACACACATCCATCCAGCCTATCTTTCTATTTCTATCCTCACTGGCACGTGGCACTGGGAGTAATCTGGAGATCGCTACCCTTGAAGTCCTGCTTTTTAACCTCTTCCCTAACGCCGATACTCATTTCACAGGACACCATCCCTTTGTCTTCCTCTGTCATGTGGGCTGATGTGCATAAGAATCTCTGGCTGTTCCCCCTCCCATTCAAAATGCTCAGTAACATCCTTGACCCTGTTACCCGGGAGGCAGCACACCATCCTGGGGTCTCTTCTGCAGCCACACAGTCTCCTGTCTGTCCCCCTCACAACTGAGTCGCCTATAATTAGACAGGATGTGGCAAACAGAGACTAGGCTGAACTACCTGCAGTTAGGGCTATATTTGGAAAGTGGAATATGTTAAAGTGATAAAGTGAGAATCCATGGCCAGTGTGTTAATAAAGTGGGAATGACAAAGGCAGCAAGTCCAGTGAATACTGATCAAGTGATATCGTGAGTTTGATAAAGAAATTACAGTGCAATAAAATCAGGTGAAGCCATTCACAAGTATAGAGAGGGCAAGGGGGTCCGTACAAATGAGGGACAAGCAATGGCCATGAAATATCCTTGGCAGACACTATTAAGGAAAAACTACAAGATATTTTATGACTACAATCAGAGTCAGATAATTTCCAGCTAAAAAGTGCAACCTGTTGGAAACCAAAGAGATAGTCTGTACATGGAGCCAGAGGAAGTAGGTGAGGCCTTCAATTAATACTTCCCATCTATATGCAGACAGGAGAAAGACATTGTAGCCGCAGATTTCCGTTGAGATGGTGAGGTTCGAAATATTTGAAGATCAAAGAGGAGGAGATATTAAATGTTTTGACAGGCAAAAACGGGTGAAATCCTTAGTGACCACAGAAATGTATCCCAGGCTGCTATGGGTGGTAAAAAAGGAGATTACTGGGGCCCTGGCGGATATATTTAATAGTTTGCTGGCCACAGGTGAAGTGTCAAATGACTGGAGGATAACTAATGTGGTTCCTTTCTTCAAGAAGGGCAGCAGGGATAGGCCAGGTAATTTCAGAGCAGATAGTCTGACAGCAGGGGGAGGGAAATCATTGGAAACAATTCTGATGGACAGAATGAATCAATAATTGGAAATGCAGGAAACAATTAGGGACAGTCAGCACGGATTTGGTAAAGGAAGAACCTGTATGATGAATTCAGCTGAGTTTTCTTTGAAATCACGATTTAAAATATTGATGAGTGCAGTGCAGATGATGTGGGTTCCATGGAGTTCACTATGGCCTCTGACAAGGTCCCACATGGAACGCTGGTCCAAAAGACCAATGGGATCCAAGGCAAGTTGGGATATTGGATCCACAATTGGTGGAGGGTTGGTTTTGTGTTTGAAATTCTTTCACCAGTGGGTGTATCACAGGGATCTGTGCAGGAGCCATTGCTGTTTGTTATGTAAATTAATACCTTGGATGTGAAAGAAGAAGGTATCTTTAGCAAGTTTGCAGATGACATGAAAGGTGAGGGTGTTGTCCACAGTGCGGGGGATGGTCTCAGGCTACAGTCTGAATGTTGAGGCTGGGACAGAAATTCAAGAGAGTCATTTAAATAGACAAGGCAGGCAAGAGTACAACAGGCAATAAGGGAAAACTGATCAACTAAACTACTTTATTTCAACATAATAGGCCGAACAGGTTAGGCAGATTAACTTGGTGCATGGACATGGCACTAGGACACCATAGGTATGACAGGAACACAGCTGAGGTAGGGACAGGACTGGATTCAACGTTCCAAGGTACAGATTCTACAGGATGGAGAGAACAGGAGATAAGAGAGAAGGAGGATTGGAGTTTTTGATCATGACACTTCACTGGAGCACTTAGAGATGATATTCCTGTGGATCGCCCAGTGATGATGTAATGGTGGAAATGAGAAATGAGAGTTGGTCATCACTTTGATATGACTGCACTACAGGCCCTCAATAGTTCGTGGGAAATTGTGCAGCAAATATGTCGGCAGATCTCAGATATCTGTAAGAATGATAGGGTTGGAATGGTCATGGATTTTAACTTTCCAAACAGACTGGGACTGCCTGAATGTTCAGAGCTTGGAAGGAACGGATTTGTTAGGCATGTTCAGGACAACTGTCTCAGTCAAAATGTCAATGGAAAGACTGCAGGAAGGGGTAAACCTGATCTCCCCTTGGGGAACACGGTAAGGAAAGGGACTGAGATGTTCGTGAGGCAATACTTTGGCAAAGTCACAACAATCAAAATAGTTTGAAAATAGCGATGGAAAAGAACATGGCTGGTTCACAAGTTAATAATCAAAACTGGCCTTGCCTGAATCCAGAAGGTATGAGTGAAGAACATTTAACAATTGATTGTGGAGGCTATTTGCAAGTAAAGCACGTCAGGCAGATGGGAAGCTTTCAAAAAGGGAGATAAAATTAGAGTTCAGGGCCAGCATATTCCTGTTAGTGTTTAGGATAATGCTGGTACAATTAAGAAATGCTGGATGACTGGAGATATTGAGGTTCTCATCAAGAGAAATGGAGCACGTGTCACATATAGCCAGCTGGATTAAGGGAAGCCATTGAAGAACATTGCGGTGAGGTAATTCACTTAAGTGTGAAATCAGGAGGGCCCAAAGGGGACCACAGAAAGCTCTGGCAGATCAAAGTGAGGAAAATACAAGTATATTAACAACAGAAGATTAAACACGGATGGAATATGGTTCCTTAGTGATCAATGGGGTCAACCAAGTGTGGAACCAAAGGCTGAGATCCTAAACGAAAATTTCACGTTTCAACTTACTGTGAAGAAAGACTGGGAACGTTAGGGGATAAAACAGTCATGTGTTCAAAAGAGTCCACATGACAGAACAGGATTTACTGGAGGTTTTAAGATGCATATAAGGTAGACAAATCCCTGGGAACTAATCAAGTATATCCGTGGAGGACAGTTGTCTTTTTGATGCACAAAGGATATTTTGGGCATCAGCAATGGTTTCATACTTATTCATGGATTGTTACTTGAAATTTAAAAAAAAATATTGATTTAAAATTCCCCCATTTCTGATAGTGAGATACAAACGTGCCTCCAGTGAACATTAGCTGAGGTTTTGCGTACCTGCTCCAGCAATTAAACCATTCGGCCACCACTTCACCTGCTCTCAGATTGCTCATTCCTGACCAGTTATTCCAGTGCATGATGAAGCAAAACACGTTCTTCCGACACAATTGTTCGATCTTGATGTCTTCCAGCACTCTGGTGATATCACTCAGTCTCTCTTCATGTGGGATCCCTCACTGTGTGGGTCTAATTGCTGCCTCTGTCAGCGTCTTGCACTCTTGCAGCTACTCCAGATCCTGAGCCAACAAAATTCTCCACTCTAGAGAGACGCAACAGCACAGGCCAGGGATGGAGCCTCGGATTTTCCATACCTCTGTGGGACTTAATGCCATTCTCCATGTGTAGCTCTCACTATATCAGTATAAATTCCCATTCTGTCTATTTCTCTGCCTCCTGTAGGTACTCAGGAAGGTCCTGACTCAGTAGACTTCCCAGCTGTTGGGTGTCTCATCCACCACCACATCGAAGATGGTTGGTCAGCCAGAGAGACAAAGGGCAGGGACATCTGGAGCCTTCAATAAATCCTGCAGTGAGGTAAGATCACTCACAGTGCACAGAGCAGAGAGCAATGAGAGGGCTCCAAACATCGGCTAACAAGACATGATGTAGATACAGTGCTGGAGGGGTAGCACAGTACAGACACACCCCAGGCTCATTCCCCACCCCTACTGCAAGTTCTGTTGTACTAAGACTCACTACTCTGCAACACTGTATCTATGGCATGTCTTGTGGACCAGTGTCTTCAATAATTTGTAACTCTTATAATAGTTTCTGCCCATCCTCACGTGATCTGCACGACATACTCACAGCAAAGTGTTTGCCTCTCAATGACCCTCTGAAATGGCCGAGCAAGTGACTCAGCTCAAAGGCAGCTAGGGCTGGGCAAGAAAGGTTGGTCAGCCAGAGACACCCACATCCCATGAAAGAAAACAATCCGATTACACTGGGCCTCAGTGGAACCAGGATGGGAAGGGAGTCCTGGCCAATCATATTGATAGGTTATGGACAGAGCTTTAAGCTGAAATGGTGGATGCAGGGATAGGCTTCAAGGGAAAGGAGCTTTCCAAATCCAAAAAGAAAAGGTGAAGCATCAGAAAAGCATGGGGATGTGGCTGAAGATAAGCAGAAAGGAACAGCAAGGGAGAGAGTTTAACTAAAACTGTACATCAGTGAATAGGTTTGTGACAGGAGATTGTAGGAAAGAGTAAATTATGTTTTATTTTGGAATGGTCAAAGTATCTTCAATAAGGTAGATGGATTTGTGACACAGAGATAAATGGGATTTTAGACACCAGAGAGACACGGTTACAGGACGAACAAAAGTTGGAACATAAATATTCAATTTTTCACAATCTTGCGGGGTCTAAGGATGGGAAAGGAGGGTTGGGTAACACTGACAGAAATGGATAACAAAGGTATAACAGAGAAAGCAATTGGCCTCAGATCATGAAGTAGAGTCAGTCTGAATGTAAATACTGGCTACTACTTGCCAAGGAGACAAGCAGCAGAACAGTGTTAGACCCCCGAACAGCATTTCATTGCTCGTCACTGCATTAAACAGGAACTCAGTGTAATTTTTAGCCAAGGCATTGTAACAATTTTGAGAAACTTCAATATTCGCATAATCTGGGCCAATCACACTGACAAGAGTGGCATTCGAAAAGAAGTTTGAACAACTTTTTATTCTCAGTGTTTCTTTGAATAACACATTTTGCAACTAGTGAGGAACGTAACTATCTCAGAGCGACCGTTTTCTGATAACGCTGAGTGAATGAGTAATGTCACACAGAGAGATCCTCCGGGAAATTGGGATAAAGTGAAATTTAATTAATTAAAAAGGTTTAACGTGAATCACAGAATGGACAAGATACAACTAGAAACAAAATAGCCCATTTATATGGGGTTGAGAGGAGAACTGACCAATGGTTAATAGGATGAACAAACTGAAATGTGTGTCTTTAAATGAACAGTTGAAAGCATTTCAAGAACAGTGTTAAACACGCAACAAAAGGACGTTCCATTGAAACAGTCAAAACCTCAGCTACAAATTCTCACCTGTCCCTCACTCAGGACAAAATGCACCATATTAGATTATCGGGCTAAGAACATCACCAAAAAGTACTAACAGTTCTACAGTGAGTGAGTGTTTATGCAGTAAGTCTTAGAGGGATTGAGTACTGTCTGCTTGCAGGAGGAGGGCAGTAGGAAGGGGAATCATTGTCAGGGCTTAATGACACGATGCGAACAGGGAGAGGTGAAGGTGCTGGAGATGGTGAGAGCGTTACAGAGAGTGGTCAGGGCCTGAATGGTATCACAAAACCAGTACGGATTGCTGCAGCTGGAGGGATTTGCAGAAGTAGGGAGCGACATATGTATTTTTATTTATTAATTCATGGGATGTGGGTGAAACTGCCTGGACCAGTATTGGACAGCTGCCCATTGCTAATTATCCAGAGGACAGCTCTTATTAAACCATATTACAGTGGGTCTGGACTGACGTGTAGGCCACGCCAGGTTGGAATGCCAGATGTGCTTCTCTGAAGGACGTAAGTGAACCAGATGAGTTCTTCGTACTGATGAACAGTGCTTTTTATAGTGGCCTACCAATGTCCACCACAACATGACATCCCAACTCTTACTCTCAATGCTCAAACCAATGAAGGTAAGCATCCCAAATGCCTGCTTCACCAGCCTGTCTACCTCTGACACCACTTTCAAAGAACTGTGTATCTGCATCCCTGGGTCTCTGACTGACAACAATACCCAGGGCCCAATCATTAACTGTACAAGTCCCACCATGGCTTGTTTTACCAAAATAGAACACTTCATATTTATCTCATTAAACTCCATCTGCTATTCTTCCGCCCACTATCCCAGCAGTACTGTTCATCCTGTTTTATCACAGTTAACCTTCTTCGCTGTCCCGTATGTCACCAATGCCACCCACAAACAGACTTAACAGGAAACTAATATTCTCAGCCAAATATTTTGTCCAAATAACAAACAACAGTGGACTGACGACATCTGCAGTCAGAAAAACGAAATGTCTCCCAACACTCTCTGTCTCCTATATCCGGTTGACTAGCTCCTCGTGGATGATGTATCCTTTTACCTTGATCAGACGTATTCCCCAGTTTATCATGCAGAAGGTAGAACTTTCCGTACAGCACAAGTCCCTGTGGCCCTCAATGTTATGCCGACCTATTATCCTCCTCTAAGATCAAACTAACCTACACACATTTCATTTCATTATCGTCCATGTGCCTTACCAAGAGTCTATTAACTGTTCCTCATGTATCCAACTCTACTACCACCACTGCAGTTCATTTGACACACCCACCACTCTGCGTGGAGAACCAAACTCTGAAATCCCCCCTTAACCTTCTTCCAATCACCTTAATATTATACTCCCTTGTGATAGCCATTTCTGCCATGGGGAAAAAAAAAATCTTTCACTGTTCACTCTCTCTGTCCCTCTCGTTATCTTGTTCACCTCGGCCAAGTCGCCCCTCACCCTTCTTCACTCCAATGAGAAAAACCTTAGCTCCGTCAACCTTTCTTCATAAGACATGCCCTCCAGTCCAGGCAGCATCCTGGTTAATCTCCTCTTTACCCACACTAAAGCTTCCACATCCTTCCTGTAATGAGAGGACCAGAACTGAACGCAATATCTAATTGCGGTCAAAGCAGAGCTCTATGGAGCTGCAGCAAAGTCTCATGGCTCTTAAATTTAGTCTCTCAGCTAATGAAAGCTAATACAACATATTACATCTTAACAACCATATCAGCTTGGGTGGCAACTTTGAGGGATATATGGACATGGAACCAAACATCCCACTGTTACTGCGCATTGCCAATAATCTTACTTTTAAACCAGTGTATTCTGAATTCAAGTTCGACCATCGAAAATGAATGACTTCACACTTTTCCAGATTGAACACTATCTGCCACTTCTCAGCCCAGCCCCGCATCATGCCAATGCCCCATTGCAACCAGCAACAGACTTCGACACTATCCATCACTCCACCAACCTTTGTGTAATTGGAAAACTTACTAAACCACTATTCCAGTACCACATCCAAGTCATTTATAAAAATCACGAAGAGCATGCATACCGGAACAGATTCCTGCAGAAAAACACTGGTCACCGAGCTCCATGCTGAATGTGGTCCATATATCATCAACCTCTGTATTCTATGGGCCAGGAATTCCGTATTCAGACAAATAGTTTTTTCCCTGTATCCCATGCCTCCATAATTTCTGAATGCTTTGAGTTAATGAGGGGCTGTCGACAGGATGGAGGAGTGCTGTGGGGACTGCAGAATGTTACAGTGATGTCATGTGATGGAGAGGCTGGTGTGCAGGCCAGTAAGGGCTGGATGTTACAGACAGAGTGGGCTGTAGGTGTTGGACAAGATGACAGACATAAGGTCGTTTGTAGCGTTTTGGAGAAAGTGGACATAACACTAAGTTTAAAAGTCATTTAGGAAAGAGATAAGGATCGGGCAGAAATGAAGGGGCCAAATTTGGGGAGGCCCCCTAATCATTAGAATTTAACTGTCACTTTCATTATCAAACACAGACGCAGAGGAACTATTTGCAGTTGGGTTCATAATTGGAAGGAGGAAAAATGTTTTAGTGATACAGTGAGAATTCAGGGCCAGTGTGTTCCCTGAAGAGCGAATGACTCCAGCGAATAATGCTAAAGCGATATCGTGAGCTGGATAAAGGTAGTACAGTGTGATGAAATCAGGCGAAGCCCTTCAATTCTGAAGAGAGTACAAGGGGTCCTTAAAATGAGAGTCAAAGAATGGGCATGGAATATCACATTGATGTTAAGGAAGGGCCACAAGGTATTTTATCAATACAGTTAGAGCAAGAAGATTACCTGTTGAAGAATGGGGCCTGTTAGACATCTAAGGGACAATCTGTGCATGGAGCCAGAGGAAGCAGGTGAGGTCTTCAATGAATACTTCCCATGTCTATTCACACAGGAGAAAGGCATTGTAGCCGGGGATTTGTACTGGGATGCTAAGGTTCTAGAACATGTTAAGATCAATAAGGAGGAGGTATTAAATGCTTTCATAGGCATAAAGGTGGAGAAGTCCCCAGAGCCCAATGAAATGCATACCAGGCTGCAATGGGAGGAAAAGGAAGAGATTTCTGGGGCCCTGGCGGAGATATTTAATACTTTGCTGGCCACCGGTGAAGTGCCGAATGACTGGAAAATCGCTAATCTGGTTCCTTTATTCAAGAAGGGCAGCAGGGCTAGGCCAGGTATTCACATAGATTACATAGATAGTCTGACAGCAGTGGGAGGGAAATTTCTGGGAACAATCCTGAGGATGAAGCACCACTTGAAAAGGCAGGGACCAACTCGGCTGAGTAATCATGGAATTGGCAGAGGAAGATACTGTCTGAAGAATTCAGTTGCGTTTCTTTAAAATGTTCTCTCAAAATGTTGATGAGGGCATTGCAGGTGATGAGGTTTACATGGAACTCATTAAGGTCTTTGACAAGGTATTGTCCAAAAGGGAAGAGGCACTGGGACTCAAGGTAAGTTGGTAAATTGGATACACAATTGGTGGATCAACCTGTTAGTGTTTGATTTCCTTTCACCAGCTGATGTACCACAGGGATCTGTGCAGAAACCTGTGGAATACTAACTTCGATGTGCAAGCAGAAGGAATCATGAGTAGGTTTGCCGATGACATGAAAGGTGAGGTTATTGTCCACAGTGAGGAGGATGGTCTCTAGCTACAGTCTGATGATGATCACATGATAATCTGAGCAGACTTCAGTTCTGATCAATGTGAGGTCATACCCTGTGGGAGATATGATAAGCGGCAAGACATAATGAATGGTTGGTCCTTGCGGAGTACAGAGGAACACAGAGAACATGGTGGACAAGTCCCGAGACCCTTTCAAAAGGTGATTGTAGGGTCTATTTGCAGGGAAAGAGAAGTCTAGCAAGTGAGAATATTTGAAAAGTGAGATGAATTGAGCATTCAGCGCCAGCATGTAACTGTTTGTGTGCAGCTCAATGCTGACAGCATGAGGAAACACTGGCTGTAAGGTCTGGTCAAGGAAAAGGGGGCACATGTCAGTTATAGCCAGCTGGATCAAGGGAATCTCTGAGGATCACAGGGACTGTAGGAATAAACGTTGAGTCGAAATCAGGAATGCAGAAAGGGTACATGAAATAACGTCGGCAGAGAAGGATACGGAGAATCCAAAAGTGGTTGTGTAAAATATTATAATTAAACGAGTACCTCAGGACAAAATTGGGGCCCTTAAATATCAATGAGCTCATTGATGAGTGGAACTGCAGGATATTTACGAAACAAACTTTTCACTCCAGAACTTACTGTAGACAAAGACTGGGAAACTAAGGGAACAAGAGTAACAGGTTAGACCACATTTGGAGTTCTCTTTAATTCCAGTCTCCCAACTATAGGAAGGATGTTGTGAAAGTTGAAAGGGCTAAGAAAAGATTCACAAGATGTTGCCAGGGTTTTTGCTGAATAAGCTGGGGTTATTTTCCGTGGAGCATCGGAGACTGAGAGGTGACCTGACAGACGTTTATATAAACGTGAGGGGTATGGGTAGAGTAAACATTCAAGGACTTTTCCCAGGGGTTGGGGAGTCCAAAACTAGAGAGCATAGGTTTAAGGTTATGGGGAAAACGTTTAAAAGGGATTGACGGGACAGCTTTTTCATGCACATGGTGATGCGTGTGTATGGAATGAGCTCAGAGAGAGTGTAACACAGACTGATACAATTACAACATTTAAAAGGTATCTGGATGGGTATCTGAAGAACAAGGGTTTTGAGGTACATGGGCCAAATGCTGTTAAATGGGATGGATGAATTTAGATCTTCTGGTCAGCATGTTTGAGTTAGACCGAAGGCTCTGTTTCCACGCTGTCCATCTCTATGACTTGAAAAGAGTGCATAATATAGAAGAGGTGGTGCTGGAGGTTTTAAAACACAAAGGGTATGGAAAGCCCTAGGACCTCATTCGGTGTATCACAGGACATTGTGTGATGCTAGGCAAGAAATTGTGGAGTCCCAAGCATAGGTATTTGTACATTTGACAGCCATGTGTGATGTTGTGGAGATTTACCAGGATGTTGCCTGGAATGGAGAATAGGTCATACGAAGTTAGGTTGAGTTTGCTAGGCCTTTTCTCATTGGAACGGTGAAGGATGAAGGATGACTTGACAGAGCCTTTTTTCACTGGAGCCTGGAGGATGATCGATGATCTGATGGAAGTTTATGAAAAAGATGAGGGATATAGATAGAATTAATGGCCTTTTCCCCAGCATGTGAGAGTCTCAAGAGGAGGGGCCACATTTTTAAGTTGATAGGACGGAGATGTTAATAAAAAGACATGGGGGCAAATTGTTACACAGAGAGTGTTGTGGTTCTGTTCGCCGAGCTGGGAATTTGTGTTGCAGACATTTCGTCCCCTGTGTAGGTGACATCCTGAGTGCTTGGGACCCTCCTGTGAAGTGTTTCTGTGATGTTTCCTCCGGCATTTATAGTGATTTGTATCTGCAGCTTCTGGTTGTCAGTTCCAGCTGTCCTCTGCAGTGGCCGGTATATTGGGTCCAGGTCGATGTGCTTATTAATGAGTCTGTGGGTGAGTGCCATGCCTCTAAGAATCCCATGGCTGTTCTCTGTTTGGCTTGTCCTATAATAGTAGAGTTGTCCCAATCGATCTCATGTTGCTTCTCATCTGAGTGCGTGGCTATTAAGGATAGCTGGTCGTGTCGTTTCGTGGCTAATTGGTATTCATGGATGTGGATCGTTAGCTGTCTTCCTGTTTGTCCTATGAAGTGTTTTGTGCAGTCCTTGCATGGGATTTTGTACACTACATTGGTTTTGCTCATGCTGGTTATCGAGGCCTTCGTTCTGGTGAGTTGTCGTCTGGAAGTCGCTGTTGGTTTGTGTGCTGTTATGAGTCCTAGTGGTCGCAGTAGTCTAGCTTTCAGTTTGGAAATGCTCTTGATGTATTGTAGTGTGGCCAGTGGATCCTTTGGGTTGTGGATTGTCCTC
Source organism: Chiloscyllium punctatum (assembly GCF_047496795.1). NCBI lineage: Eukaryota > Metazoa > Chordata > Chondrichthyes > Orectolobiformes > Hemiscylliidae > Chiloscyllium > Chiloscyllium punctatum. The sequence continues at coordinate 30,482,700 of NC_092755.1, read as the reverse complement.
ATTTCGTGTTCTTTCCCTTCGGCATCTGTAGACGAAATTGCGTGGGTATCCGTTTTTGGCGAATACATTGTTTAGGTGTTCTTCTTCCCCTTTCGGAGTTTCAATCAATAAGCATATCGACCTGGACCCAATATACCAGCCCACCATAGCGGACAGCTGGAACTGACACGCGGAAGTGGCAGATACAAATCAGTATAAATGCCGGAGGAAACATCACAGAAGCGCTTCACAGGAGGCTCCCAAGCACTGAGGATGTCACCTGGACAGGGGACAAACCGTCTGCAACATAAATTCCCAGCTCGGCGAACAGAACCACAACAACGAACACCCGTGCTAAAAATCTTATCGCAAACTTTGAACACAGATGGTGGTTTGAGTGTGGAAAGAACTTCCTGAAGAAACGGTGTATGTGGGTACAAATACAATGTTTAAAAGACATTTGGTTAAGTATACGAAAAGGGAATGGTTAGAAGGATATGGGCCAGCAGCAGGCAGCTGGGATGTGTTTAGTTTGAAATCGTGTTTGTTACAACTGAAGGTTCAGTTTCCATGCTGTTCAACAATGACAAGAATATGGCTTTGTTCCATTATTAAAGAACTGCTGCGATGGAAAGCCATATGAAGTAAACACCAATTAGCCAGATATCGGTGGTGAAAGTGTTTCTGCCAGACAGGAGTTACATGCATCTGGAAAAGAAAGGATTGATGAAAGTTATTCAGCACAGCTTTGTGCATACAAAGTCAGGTCTCACTAACTTGATTACTTTCATTGAAGTTGTGACCATACATTGTCTACACCATCGTCAGTAGGGCCTTTGAGAGGGTTTAGCATGATATACTGGTTCATAACTTTGGATCACATGGGATCAGGGAGAGCTAACCAACTGTATACAAAGTTGGCTTGACAGTAGGAGACAGAGGGTGGTGGGAGATGGTTGTTGTTCAGATTGGAAGACTGTGTCCAGCGGTGTGCCATAAGGATCGGGACTGAGCCCACTAATGTGCATCATCTACATAAACGATTTGGTTGAGAATATAGGAGTCATTGTTTCTAATTTTATTGATGATCAAGTGAATGGTGAATACGGTTATTAAAGGGGATTTTCGACCAACTGAGGCAGTGGACCAAGGAATGAAAGATGGAGTTGAATTCAAATGTTGGATTTTGTCAAGACAAACAGGGATGACTAACATAGTCAATGGCAGGGCCCTGGGCAGTGTTGTCCAACAGAGAGAGACCAAGGGGTGCACTTACATTGTTCCTTGGAAGTGGCACCACAGGTGGACTGTTTGGTGAAAGCAGCATTTGGTACACTTGCCATCATTGGCCAGCACTTTGATATATGAGTTGGAGATATTTGTAACATTGTACAAAATATTTCCCTTGAGCAGAGGAGGCCAAGAACGGTTTGGATTGGAATATTAGTTTTCTGGTAAGTAAATGTTTTGGGTGACACTGAAAGTTGTGGTAAAGTGGACAGCGACGAAGGTTGTCTATGATTCAACAGGATGAACAGTACTGCTGGGATAATGGGCTGAAAAATACCAGATGACATAAATCTGAAGTGTTCCATTTTGATGAAAAGACCAGGGTGGGACTTGTGCAATTAATGTTTCGGCACTGGGTAGTTTTGAAAGTCTCAGACCCAGGGATGCAGATACACAGTTCTTTGAAAGTGGTGTCCTGGGAGACAGGCTGGTGTAGCATGCTTTTGGGATAGTTAACGTCAGTGGTCAGAGCATTGAAAGTAGGAATTGGGATGTCATGTTGAATCTGTACAAGACATTGGTGAGGCCATTAGTATGCCATTGTTGATCAGCATGAAGAACCCATCTGGTTCACTTCCGTCTTGCAAGGAAGGACAGCTAACATTCTAACCTGGTCTGGATGACATGTGACTTCAGACTCACAGCAATATGGCTGACTCTAAGCTGCCCTCTGGGTAGTTAGAAGTGGGGGCAAGGAATGCTGGTCCAGGCAGTGATACCCACACCCCACTGCCTGGACCACATTCAGAACTGAACACAATATTCTAAGTGGGGTCGAACCAGGGCTGTATAAATCAACAGCATGTCCTCACGGTTTCAAAACCCAATCCCCCAGCAATTGAAAGCCAACACAATATATTTCTTCTTAACAACCTTATCAGCTTGTGTAGCAACTTTGAGGGATCAATGGATGTGGAACCCAAGATCCCCCTTATAAACAACACGACCAAGTATTCTGCCTTGAAACCTGCCTTCTGCATTCAAGTTCGACCTGCCTTAATGAAATCATTTCACACTTTTCCAGACTGAACTCCATCTGCCACTTCTCAGCTCAGCTCCATATCCTGTTAATATCCTGCTGCAACCTACAACAGCCCTCCACACTATTCACCACTCCACTAACTTCCATGTCTTCGACAAAATTACTGACCGAATCCTCCGCACCCACGTCCAAGTCATTTATACAAGAAAAATCACAAAGAGCAGAAGTCCTGGAACCGATCCCTGCAGAACACCACTGGTCACCGAGCTCCAGGATGAATGCTTCCCAACTGGCATAACCCGCTGTCTTCTATGAGCCAGGAATTCTGCATCCAGACGGACAGGTTTCCTGTATCCCATGCATCTGCACTTTCTGAATGAGCCATAAATTTGTTTTATCACATTCTCAAAGGATTCAATCAGATTTGTGAGGCATGACCTTTCCAATACAAAGTCACGCTGACTATCTTTAATCGAACTATGGTTTTCCAAAGAATCATAAATCCTGTCTCTCAGAGTCCTTTCAATCATCTGCACACCACAACCATAAGAACGTGAGGTCTGTAATTCCCAGGATTATCCCTATTCGCTTTCTTGAACAACTGAGGATCGTTTGCCATCCTCCAATCATCTGGTACGACTCCGTTGGACAGTGAGGGTACAAAGGTCATCGCCAAAAGCACAGCAATCCATTCCCTCGCTTCGTGCATTAACTTTCAGCATATCCCGTCTGGTCCAATAGACTGATCTATCTGCATGTTTTACACAATTCTCAGCACATCCTCGTTCTTAGCATCAGCCTGTTCACATATACCAGTTCTTTTCATGCTGTCCTCACAAATGGCAAGATCCCTCTCAGTAGTGAATACTGACTCCAGGCACATGTTCCCTCCACTATGCCTGACCGGCCTACCCTCACGCTCACCATCTTCTTGTTCCTCATATAAGTGGAGAATGCCTTACTGTCTTCCTTAATCCTTCCCAACAAAGCTTTCTCATGTCCCATTCTAGCTGTCCGAAGTCCATTCTTCAGTTCCTTCCTGGCTACCTTTTTTGAGTCCCCAGAGTGTGGAAACGGGCCATTTGACCCGACAACTCCATACAGATCTTCTGAAGAACAGTCCGCTCAAAACCATTCCCCCTCCCTATTACTCTCCATTTACTCTAACTGATGTGTCAATCCTCCATATCCCTGAACACTATGGGTAATTTACCATGGCCGATTCAGCTTATCTTTGGACGATGGATGGAAACTGGAGCACCTGGAGGAAGCCCACGCAGACCTGGGGAGAATGTGTAAACTCCACACAGCCAGTCACCCGGGAGTGGCATCGGAATCGGGTCCCTGGTGCTATAAGGCAGCGGTGCTAACCACTGAGCCATTGTGCCAGCCCCATATAACCATTTAGGGGTCTTATGATCCTTGCGTCCTCAACCTTATGTAAGCGTTGTTCTTCCTCTTGAATAGATATTCCACATCCTTTGGAACCTTGTCAAATGCTTTGCTGAAGTCCATGTAGACAACATTGACTGCTCTGCCCTCATCTATCTCTTGGCCACCTCCTCGTAGAGTCAATCCGGTTTGTGAAACACGGTTTTCCACTCACAAAGCCATGCTGACTGTCTCTAAACAGCCCTTGCCTTTCCAAATATACGTAACTCCTTTCTCTCAGAATCTCCTCCAACAACTTCCCCATCACTGGGTTCAATGGGCGGTTCTTTCCTGGCTTTTTCTTGCAGCTCTTAAGTGCTGGAACAGCATTACCCGCCCTCCAGTCTTCTGGCACCTCACTGTCTCTGTTGATAATATAAATATCTATGTAAGGGACACTGCAATCTCTTCCCTAGCTTCCCACAATATTCTCGGATTGACCTAATGAGCGACTGAGAATTGATATACCTTTATTTGTTTTAATATTCCAGCACTTTCTCTTCTCTGTTGACGATTCGTTCCAAGACATGTCAATTTATTTCCCAAGGTTTCCGAACTTCCATGTCTTTCCCCCGAGTAAATACCGACAAAACTTTTTTTTTGGTTTAAGATCTCACCCATCTCCTCTGGTTTCACACATGGTTTAGCTTATTGATCTTTAAGGGGCACTATTCTCTACCAAGATTTTTTTTTTGGCCCTTACTGAAATTGCACAAAGGCTTCTGAAAATTCCAATAAACCATATCCTCCGTATGAACACCCGCCCCCTCCACACACACACACACTTTTCTATTCTGCTACTTATATTCACACCAACAAATAAAATCTGACAGGCTCAAAAACAAATTCTCTTTTATAAAAAGTGATTCTAAGGGTCCAGTTATTTTTTATTGATATGTCGTTTCTCACTCTTTTCAGCATGCTCCTGACTTACTGTCAGGCTAGCAGTATTTGTTTTTAGACTGGAAGCATAAAGGGTTGTGGGAGTTCTTGTTTATCAATCTGGATAAAAGTAGCTTACAGGGTCATCAAGTAAGAGAGAAGGCAAATCAAATGCAGCCATTTATTACACAGGGGCTGGAGTCTAAATATAGGGAGATCTTACTAAAACGATGCAAGATACAAGTCAGACTACATTTAGAATATTATGAACAATGTGTGTGACCGAAGGAAAGATATTCTTGTATCAGAGGCAGGCGAGAGAAGGTCCACTCGGCAGATGTTGGGAATGGAGAGATTAGATAATAAGAGGTGTAGTAGATTGAGAATGAACACATTGAAGTTAAGAAAAATGAGAGAGAAACTGAATGAAACATGCAAGATTCTGAAGTGCTTTGATCGGTTAAATGCCGGGAAATTAGAAAATAGAACAGTGCAGCACAGAAGCAGGCCGGTCGGCCCCCCATGATGCTATTCTCAACTCATCCCATCTGTATGTACATGGTCCATATCCCTCCATTCTCTGCCCGTTCATGTTTCTGTCTAAATGCCACTTCAAAACCTGACTCACATTTCTGTTTCTATGACCTCGCTTGGCAACTACCATCTCTGTTAAAAAAAACTTGCCTCTCGCACCTCATTTAAACATTCTCTTTCTCACCTTCAACCTCTGCGCTCTAGTGTTTGAATCTCACACATTGGAAAAGAGATTCTGTCTATCCACATTTTCTATCCCTCTCCTAACCTTATATTCACGTACCTGATCGCCTGTCAACCTCTGATACTCTCACAAAACAATCCAACTTTGTTTAATTTCCTCTTACACCTAACACACCTTTAAAAAAATAATACAGTTAACGTGCTGATAAACACCTTTTGTACCCACTCCAAAGCCTCCACATCCTTCCTATTTTGAGTAGACGGGAAATGCACACAGTACTCCAAATGTGGCCGAACAGAAGTTTTATACAATTACAACATTAGATGCAAACCACTGTACACAACGGTGTGACCGATGAAGGTCATGTTCCCTTTGCTTTCGTTCCCATCTGAAACACTTCTGTTGCCATTATCAGGAAGTTACTGGCTAGCACCAAGATCCTTCTGTATATCAATGTCACTCAGTATCCTAACTTTCTTCTTGACTTTGACATCATCTCACACTTGTCCAGATTAAACCCAATTTACCATTTTCTCTACACATCTTTCCAACTGATCTTTAACCTCCTTCAACCTTGGATATCTATGCTCATTAAACCCAATTCAACCTATTTTCATGTTATCTTCAATACTTATATTTGTCACTACGTTTCATTTCAATTGTGTGACAATTCATAACCATAGGGCAGAAAATCTCAGGAAGGGCTCACCTATTTAAGATGGAGATGAGGAGGAATGTCTTCACTCAGAGGATAGTGACTCTGTGGGAATTTCTGACTTCAGGGGGCTGTCAAGGCTTGGTCATTAAGAATATTTACAGCAGAGATGGTCACGTTTTAATGACTCAGGGAAACAAGGGTTTTGTAGAAAAGGCAGGAAAGTAGAGTTGAAGATCATCAGGTCAGTCACGATCTGAATGAATGGCAGAGCATCCTCAATGGGCCAAATGGATAAAGTCCGCTCCTACATCTCAACTCAGCATCTCCATTATAACATTATGGGTCTCTGCTCACAAAACTCCTGTATAATGGGATTATTAGATATTTATTATTTCACAGTATTTGATCTATAATAGACAACTTTGTTGATGGCTCGTTGATATGATGTTCTGGAAAACCATCTCGTATACAACGCAGGATTCAATCCATTACAGCTCTGATGCTCATTAGATATCCAGTCGGGATGGAGACCACTGTTACACACAGTTACTGTCCTGCCCTTGCTGCATGTATATTCAGTGTCCTGACCGTAACCATATTGATATTACAATCAATGCCTGGTGCTTATAAAAGAATTCCTGCTAACGGTTGCTGCTGCTTACTTATGCCCAGTTCCACCCGAATAGAGTCCAAATTGTGATCTTCAGATCCACATGACTGTCACATTAATGTATTAACCTCATCCTTTCTTCACAACTCGGTGGCTTTTTGCCTGTCCTGACTTGGTCCCAACAACCCTTCAATATTCCCTTTCCCGCGATGGTCATTCTGCAGCTTCATCTCCAGGATGACGGTTCCATCATATCATTCCATCTGCCTTATGGCGAATCCAGGGAGTCATTCCTCAGTAGTTGGGGTTTGAACAGATGGGTAGAGGTCACAGAGATAGGGAGGCTGACAGGGATTCGAGGATTTTAGAGTTAAACAGTTACATCTGGTCAGGAATGTCAGTGGGTCAAACGGGTTTGGGGATTGGAGGAATTCACAGGATAGAGGGAGCTGGATTAGATTCTGGAAATAGGAATAGGAATGGATGCACAGAGAAACAGGCAGTCTGAGAGGCACAGACAGGGGGTGTTTCAGGGAGAAGTGTATTGAATATACTATCAGAGATATGGAACGTTGCAGTGACGGAAGAGATTAACAGTTATAAGGCAGCTTCCAGGTTCTGAAGGCTACCTCTGTAGAAATCCAATGGAGAATGCCAGGTTACTGGGTTGGAGAGAGTTACACCAATGGGGAGGATTGCACAAACTGAAAGATTTTCCTGTAGTCAGGAGGGTTGGGGGGTTGGCGGTTGAGGTTTAAATAGATTCAGATCGCAGAATTTGAGAAGGATAAGGAGGTTAAAGCTGGATGTAAGGTTTGGATTAGCTGACATTGAAAGTGAGTCTTATGGGAACTGGAGAATCACCAAGATTGGGGTTGGTGCTAAGATGGGGAAATCTGCAGGGACTTCAAGGGATTACCCAACAAGCAAAGATTCGAGGAGCTCCATAGATTGGGGTGTTGTCAGGACTGTAAGTGGTTTAACAGAAATGAAGGGCGTTAGTGGCTGTAGATGCTTATGGAGATAGTGGCGGGGCTGAAGCAGTTAGCAGAGACATGAAAACCTTTAGGACAGTACTAAGATACACAGGCTTTAGTTATTGCAAGAATGGGAAGCTTACTGGGACTGGAGGAACGAAGAAAGGTACAGGCAGTAGTGTTGGCTGCAGATGTTAACGGATAATAGAGAGACTTGCAGATTAGAGAGAGTATCGGCTTCAGATACTGACAGCCATTGTAACGCCTTGGAAAATGGCGAATTTGCAGCTATAGAAGGTGCTGAAGGGACTGGAAGTAGTAATAGATTTTGGGAGTGTTGTGGAGGTAGTTGGTGGTTAGAGATAGGGAGCACTGCAGAGACTTTAGGGGATCATACAGACAGGGGGATTTCTAAGAGCAGGGGAAAGTAACAGAAAAAGAGAAAGTGCAGTGCCTGAAGAGAGTTCAGCACCCAGGAGGTTTCAAGTTGCAGGACAAAAATACAAAGACTGGGCCAGTTCTAGGGATTGGAGGAGCATACAAAATAGGGAGGGCTTTCATCACTGGAGGATAGTTTGTTCGAGAGTTGGAGAGATCTGGAAGATCCCTAACCCTCACCACCGCTCATACAGAGCTCCCAGCCTGACCCTCACCACCGTCCGCACACCGCCCCCAGCATGAAGCTCACCACGGTCCACACAACGCCCGCAGAATGACCCTCACTACCATCCACACACCACTCCTAGCATGAACCTCACCACCGTCCACACACCACACCCAGGCTGACCTTCATCCTCATTCAACACCGCATCAACCCCGACCCTCACTGCCACCAGCACACTGCCCCCAGCCTGAACCTCAAAACCTTCCACACACAGACCCCAGCCTGTAACGCGCTGCCATGAGTACACCACCCCCAGCCTGACACTCACTGCCATTCACATACCGCACCCAGCCGGACCCCCACCGCCAACCACACACAGTCCCCAGCCTGACCTTCACTTCCATCCACTCACCGCCCCAGCATGACTCTCAACGCTGCCCACACACCACACCCAGCCAAAATCTCACCACCGTCCACAAATTGACCACAGCCCCCAACACCGTCCACACACCACTCCCATCCTGACCCCCATTGCCGCTCACACACTGCCCCGAACCAGACCCTCAACGCTGCCCACACACCGCCCACAGCCTGACCCACACTGCCATCCACATACCGCCCACAGCCTGATGCTCACCGCCGTCCACACGATGCCCCCAGCCTGACCCTCACAGCCGTCCAACACCGCCCCTGCCGGACGCTCACTGCTGTCCAAACACCACGCCAGCTTGATCCTCAGCGCCACCCAACAATGCTCCCAGTCTGACCCTCACCACCCCCAGTCTGACCTTCATCACCGTTCAACACCGTCCTCAGCCTGACCCTTACCACCGCCCTAACACTGCCCCCTGCCTTGCCGTCACTGCCATCCACATCTCGCCCCCAGCCAGGCCATCACCGCCATCCACACACCGCCCCCACCCGACCCACCCCGCTTTCAAACCCCGCCATCAGCATTAGACTCACTGCCCCTCCACACACGCCCACAGCCTGACACCCACCAACATCTATCTTGGCACCCAGCCTTCCCTCACCACAATCTAATACCACCCCTAGCCTGGGCCTAACTGCCGTCCATGCACCGCCCCCAGCGTGACCCACACTGACATCCACACATCGCCCCAGACTAACACACACTGCCGTTCACACACCTCCCCTAGACTGACCCCCACCACCGTTCACACATCATACCCAGCCTGACACCCACTGCCGTTCACACATCGCCCCCAGCCTGATTCTAACCACCCTCCACACACCGCACCCAGACTGACGCCACAAACATCCACGCACCACCCCTAGCCTGACCCACACTGCCGTCAACCCACTGCCCCCAGCCTGACCCTCACCGCCGTCCGCACATCTCCCCAACCTGACCCACAAAGGTCATCCACACACTGTCCCCAGACTGACCCTCACCACATTTAAAATACTGCCCCTAGCCTGACCGTCACAACTATCCAACACCGCTCCCAGCCTGACCCCCACTCTCATTCACACATGACCCCAGTCTGACACTCAACACTGACCAAACACCACCCTCCAGCTGAGCCTCACTGCCATCGATACACACCCCGCAGCTTGACCCTCATCGCCGACCGCACACTGCCCCCAGCCTGAACCTCACCACCGCCCAACACCGCCCCCAGCTTGACCCTCATTGGCGTCCACCCACCGCCCCCAGCCTGACCCTCACCAACATCCCCACAATGCCCCTAGCCTCACCCTCACTGCCATTCACACACCACCCCCAACCTGACCCTCTCCACCATCCACACACCGCCCCAGCCAGAACCACACCTCCATCCTCACAACGTGCCCAGCTTGTCCTTCACCACCTTCCACACACTGTCCCCTCCTTGAACCTCACTGCCATCCAACATCGCCCCCAATTTTACCCTCACCGCCGTCTACAGGACGCACCAGCCTATCACTCACCGCTCTCAATACACCAACCACAGCCTGACCCTCACTGCCGTCTACACACTGCGCACAATCTGACCCTCACCGCCGTCCACACACCGCCCACATACTGATACTCACTGTCATCCACACAATGCCCCCAGCCTCATCCTCAATGCTGTCCACACAATGCTCCCAGCCTAACCTGAACCGCCGTCCACTCACCGCCCCCTCCTTGATCCTCACTGCCATCCAACATCGCCCCCAATGTGACCCTCACCTCTGTCCGCAGAACGCACCAGCCTAGCACTCACCGCTGTCTCCACACCACACAGAGCCTGACCCTCACTGCCATCTGCACACCGCCCACAATCTGACCCTCACTGCCGTCCACACACCGCCCACAGCCTGACCCTCTCTGCCATCCACACAATGCCCCCAGCATCACCCTCATTGCTGTCCACGCAATGCCCCCAGCCTAACCCACACCGCTGTCCACACACTACCCACAATCTTACCCTCACCGCCGTCCACACACCACTCCAAGCCTGAGCCTCACCGCTATCCACACAATGCCCCCAGCCTGATCCTCACCAGTGTCCACACACTGCACCAAGCCTGACCCTCACAGCAGTCCACACATCGCCACCAGATTGACCCTCACCGCCATACAACAGCACCCTCAGCCTGACCCTCAGCACCGTCCACACACTGCCCCCAGCCAGACCCTCACCACCGTCTGGACAATGACCCCAGCCTGACCTTCCCCGCCATTCACGCACCGCCCCCAGCCTGACCTTCACCTCCGTCCACACACCACCCCCAGCATGGCCCTCACTGCCATCCACACACTGCACCCAGCCTGAATCTCACCACCATTCAAACACTGCCCCCAGCCTGACGCTCACCGCAGTCCACACTCTGCCACCAGCCTAACCCTCACCACCACCCACAGATTGCCCCCAGCCTGACCATCTCTGCCATCCACTGACAGCCCCCAGCTTGACTCGCTCCACAATCTAACGCCACCCCCATCCTGACCCTCACTGTTGTCCACACAACGCCCCCAGCTTGACCCTCACTGCCGTCCACACACTACCCTTCGCCTGACCCTCACCGCAGTCCAAACAGAGCCCCTAGTCTGACCCTCCTCACTGTCCAAACACAGCCCTCAGCCTGACCCGCACCGCCGTCCACACGATGCCCCCAGCCTGACCCTCACCGCCGTCCAAGACCGCCTCCTGCCGGACGCTCACTGCAGTCCAAACACCACCCCTGCTTGATCCTCAGCGCCACCCAACAATGCCCACAGTCTGCCCCTCACTGCCTCCAGCCTGACCCTCACCATCGTTCAAAACCATCACCAGCCTGACCTTCACTTCCGTCCACACAACGCCCCAGCATGACCCTCAACGCTGCACACACACCGCACCCAGCCTGAATCTCACCACCGTCCACAAATTTCCCACAGCCCCCAACACCGTCCACACACCACTCCCATCCTGACCCCCACTACCGTTCACACACTGCCCCGAACCAGACCCTCAACGCTGCCCACACAGCGCCCCCAGCCTGACACACACAGCTATCCACATACCGCCCACAGCCTGATGCTCACCGCCATCCACACACCACCCCCAACCAAGGCCCTCTCTGCTGTCCAAACGCCGCTCACCGCCTGACCCTCAACAATGCCCACACATCGCACACAGCCTAAGTCTCACTGCCGATCACACACCGCCCCCAGCCTGACCCTCACTGCCGTCCACACAGTGCCCCCAGCCTGACCCTCACTGCTGTCCACACACCGCCCTCAGCCTGACCCTCACTGCCGTCCACACACAGCCGCTAGCCAGACCCTCACTCCATCCAGAAAACGACCCCAGCCTGATGCTCACACACCACCCCCTGCCTGACCATCCCCGACGTCCACACACCATGCCCACCCTGACCCTCACTTACGTTGATACAATGTCCCCAGATTTACCCTCACTGCCCTCATCACACCGGCCCCAGCCTGACCCTCACCAATGTCCACACACCTCCCCCAGCCTGCCCCTCACTGCCACCCAACACCACCCACAGCCAGCCCCTCACTGCCATCCACACACTGCAACTAGCCGGACCCTCACTGCGGTCCATTCACTGCCCCCAGCTTGACCCTCACTGCCGTCCCCACAACACCCCCAGCCTGACCCTCACTTCCATCCACATACCGCCCCCATCCTGACCCTCTCCACCATCCACGCACTGCCCACAGCCAGACCCTCACTGCCGTCCTCACAACGCGCCCAGCCTGACCCTCACCACTGTCCACTCACAGAACCCTCTTTGAACCTCACTGCCAACCAACACCGCCCCTAATCTGACCCTCACTGCCGTCCACAAAAAACCCACAGCCTGACCCTCACTGACGTCCACACAACGCTCCGAGTCTGACCTTCACCTCTAGCATGGCCCTCCCTGCCATCCATACACTGCCCCCAGCCTACCCTCACCACCGTCCACTCAACGCCCCCAACTTGACCATTCCTGTCATCCAACACCGGCCCCAACCTGACCCTCACTGCCGTCCACACAACGCCCCCAGCCTGGCCCTCACCACCGTTCACAAACCATCCTCAGCCTGACCCTCACCGACATGCACACACCGCCCTCAGCCTGACCCTCAACGCCGACCACATACCACCCTCAGACTGACCCGCACTGCCATCCATACACAGCCCCCAGCCTGACCTTCACCTCTGTCGACACACCTCCCCCAGCACAGCCCTCACTGCTGTCCTCCCACCGCCCCCAGCCTGACCCTCAACACTTCCCACACACACACCGCACCCAGCCTGAATTTCACCACTGTCCAAAAACCGAACCCAGCCTGACCCTCACCACCGTCCACAAAATGCTGACAGCCTCAACCTCACCGCTGTCCACACTCTGCCCCCAGCGAACCCGCACCGCCGACACAAATTTTCCCCAGCCTGATACTCACCACCATGCACACACCGCCCCAGCCTGACCGTTAACGCCCCAGCCTGACCACTCACAGCCCCCAGCTTGACCCTCACCACAATCTAACGCCACTCCCATCCGGACCCTCACCGTCGTCCACACAACGCCCCCAGCTTGACCCTCACTACCGTCCACACAGCGCCCTTATCCTGACCCTCACCACCGTCCAAACAGAACCCCCAGTCTGACCCTCATCGCTGTCGAAACACAGCCCCAGCCAGACCCTCACCGCCATCCACACGATGCCCCCAGCCTGACCCTCACTGCCGTCCAACACCGCCCCCTGCCGGACTCTCACTGCTGTCCAAACACCGCGCCAACAGTCTGACCCTCACCACCGCCAGCCTGACTTTCACCACCGTTCAACACGGCCCCCAGCATGACCGTCACCACCGCCCTAACACTGCCCCCTGCCTTGCCGTCACCGCCATCCACACACCGCCCCCACCCGACCCACACTGCTTACAAACCCTGCCATCAGCATGAACCTCACTGCCCCTCCACATGCGCCCCCAGCCTGACACCCACCACCATCTATCTTGGCACCCAGCCTGTCCCTCACTACAATCTAATGCCACCCCTAACCTGGCCCTGACTGCCGTCCTGGCACCGGCCCCAGCCTGATCCACACTGACATCCACACATCGCCCCATACTGACACCCACTGCTGTTCACACACCACCCCTAGACTGACCCCCACCACCGTTCACACATCATACCCAGCCTGACACCCATTGCCGTTCATCCATCGCCCGCAGCCTGATCCTAACCGCCCTGCACACACCGCCCCCAGACTGACCCCACCACCATTCACGCACCACCCCTAGCCTGACCCACACTGCCGTCCACCCACTGCCCCCAGCCTGACGCTCACCGCCATCCACACATTGCCCCAACATCACCCACAAACGCCATTCACACACTGTCCCCAGACTGACCCTCACCACAGTTTAAAAACAGCCCCTACCCTGACACTCACCACCATCCAACACCACTCCCAGCCTGACCATCACTATCGTTCACATATGACCCCAGTCGGACCCTCAACGCTGCCCAAACACCACTCCAGCCTGACCCTCACTGCCGTCGAAACACAGCCCGCAGCTTGATCCAAATCGCTAACGGCACACTGCCCCCAGCCTGACCCTCACCACCGTCCAACACTGCCCCCAGCTTGACCCTCATTGGCGTCCACTCACACCCCCCCAGCCTGACCATCACTATCGTTCACATATGACCCCAGTCGGACCCTCAACGCTGCCCAAACACCGCCCCCAGCCTGACCCTCACTGCTGTCGATACACAGCCCGCAGCTTGAGCCGCATCGCCAACCGCACACTGCCCCAGCCTGACCCTCACCACCGTCCAACACTGCCCCCAGCTTGACCCTCATTGGCGTCCACTCACCCCCCCATGCCTGACCCTCACCACCATCCCTACAATACCTCTAGCCTCACCCTCACTGCCATCCACACACCACCCACATCCTGACCCTCTCCACCATCCACACACCTCGCCAGCCAGACCCTCACCACCCTGCTCACAACGCGCCCAGCTTGTCCCTCACCACCGTCCACTCACCGCCCCCTCCTTGAATCTCACTGCCATCCAACACCACCCCCAATCTTACCCTGACCGCTCTCCACAGGACGCACCAGCCTATTACTTACTGCTGTCCATACACCACCCACAGCCTGGCCCTCACTGCCGTGTACACAGCTCGCACAATCTGACCCTCACCGCCGTCCACACACCGCCCACAGCCTGATCTTCACTGCCATCCACACAATGCCCCCAGCCTCACCCTCAATGCTGTCCACACAATGCTCCCAGGCTGATCTGAACCGTCGTCCACTCACCGCCACTCCTTGAACCTCACTGCCATCCAACACCGCCCCCAATCTGACCCTCACCTCCGTCTACAGAATGCATCAGCCTAACCCTCACTGCTGTCCACACAACACCCACAGTTTAACACTCACGGCTGTCCACACACTATCCACAGCCTGACCCACATTGCCGTCTACACACCGCCCACAATCTGACCCTCACTGCCATCTTCACACCGCCCCCAGCCAGACCCTCACCACCATCCGGACAATTACCCCGGCATGACCCTCCCCGCCATTCACACAACGCCCCCAGCCTGACCTTCACCTCCGTCCACACACCACCCCCAGCATGACCCTCACTGCTATCCACACACCGCAGCCAGCCTGAATCTCACCACCATCCAAACACCGCCCCCAGCCTAACCTTCACCGTAACCCACAGATTGCCCCAACCTGATCCTCACCGCCGTCCACACACAGACCCCATCCTGACCATCACCGCCATCCACTCACAGCCCCCATCTTGACCCTCACCACAATCTAACGCCACCCCCATCATGACCCTCACTGTTGTCCACACAACGCCCCCATCTTGACGTCACTGCCATCCACACACTGCCCTTAGCCTGACCCTCACCGCCATCCAAACAGAGCCTCTAGTGTGACCCTCATCACTGTCCAAACACAGCCCCCAACCTGACCCTCACCACCGTCCACATGATGCCCCCAGCCTGACCCTCACCGCCGTCCGACACCGCCCCCTGCTGGACCCTCACTGTCGTGCAAACACCACCTCAGCTTGATCCTCAGCGCCACACAACAATGCCCCAAGTCCGACCCTCACCGCCCCCAGCCTGACCCTCACAAACCGTTCAACACCATCCCCTGCCTGACCTTCACCGCCGCCCACACATTGCCCCAGCCTTGCCGTCACCGCCATCCTCATCCTGCCTCCAGCCTGACCCTCACCACCATCCACACACCTGCCCACCTGACCCACACCACTTTCAAACGCCGATCCTGGCATGAACCTCATTGCCCCACTCCACACACGCCGCCAGCCTGACACCCACCACCGTCTATCTTGGCACCCAGCCTGTCCCTCACACAATCTAATACCACCCCTAGCCTGGTCCTGACTGCCGCCCAAGCACCGCCCCCAGCCTGACCCGCACTGACATCCACACATCGTGCTCAGACTGACACCCACCCCCGTTCATACATAACACCCAACCTGACACCCACTGCCGTTCACACATCGCTCCCAGACGGACCCCACCACCGTCCATGCATCACCCCTAGCCTGACCCCCACTGCCGTCCACGCACCGCCCCCAGCCTGACCCTCACCGCTTTCCACACACCTCCCCAAACTGACCCACAAAGGCCATCCACACACTCTCCCCAGACTGATGCTCACCACAGTTAAATTACCCTCCCTAGCCTGACCCTCACCCCCATCCAAAACCGCTCCCAGCCTGACCACCACTATTGTTCAGACATGACCCCAGTCTGACGCTCAATGCTGCCCACACACCACCCCCAATCCTGACCCTCATTGGCGTCCACAGAACGCACCAGCCTAACCCTCACCACTGTCCACACACCACCAACAGCCTGACCATCACTGCCATCTACAGACCGCCCACAATCGGACCCTCACTGCCGTCCACACACCGCCCACAGCCTGAGCCTCACTGCAATCCACACAATTCCACAGCCTCACCCTCATTGCTGTCCACACAATGCCCCCAGACTAACCTTCACTGCTGTCCACACACTACCCACAGCCTGACCCTCACTGCCGTATACACACCGCCCACAATCTGACCATCACCGTCGCCAACACACCACCCCGAGCCTGGCCCTCACCACTTTCCAAACAACGCCCCCAGCCAGACCCTCACCACCGTCTGGACAACTACCCCAGCATGACCCTCTCCGCCATTCACACACCGCCCCCAGCCTGACCTTCACCTCCGTCCACACACAACCCCCAGCATGACCCTCACTGCCATCCACACACCGCACCCAGCTTGAATCTCACCACCAACCAAACACTGCCCCCAGCCTGACCCTCACCGCAGTCCACACTCTGCCCCCAGCCTCACCCTCACCGTCACCCACAGATTGCCCCCAACCTGATCCTAACCACCGTCCACACACCGACCACAGCCTGACCATCACCGCCATCCACTCACACCCCAAGCTTGACCCTCACCACAATCTTACGCCACCCCCATCCTGACCCTCACTGCTGTCCACACAATACCCCATCTTGACCTCACTGCCGTCCACACACCGCCCTTAGCCTGACCCTCACCGCCGTCCAAAAAGAGCCTCTAGTCTGACCCTCATCATTGTCCAAACACAGCCCCCACCCTGACCGTCATCGCCGTCCACACGATACCCCCTGCTGGACCCTCACTGTCGTTCAAACACCTCCCCAGCTTGATTCTCAGCTGCACACAACAATGACCCCAGTCTGACCCTCACCACCCCCAGCCTGACCCTCACAACTGTTCAACACCATCCCCTGCCTGACCTTCACCACCGCCCACACACTGCCTCAGCCTTGCCGTCCCCGCCATCCTCATTTTGCCACCATCCACACACCTGCCCACCTGACCCACACCACTTTCAAATGCCGATCCTGGCATGAACCTCATTGCCCCACTCCACACACACCGCCAGCCTGACACCCACTACAATCTATCTTGGCACCCAGCATGTCCCTCACCACAGTCTAATAACACCCCTAGCCTGGCCCTGACTGCCGCCCATGCACCGTCCCCAGCCTGACCTGCACTGACATCCACACATCGCGCTCAGACTGACACCCACCCCCGTTCACACATAACACCCAGCCTGGCACCCACTGCCGTTCACACATCGCCCCCAAACTAATCCTAAACGCCATCCACACACCGCCCCCAGACGGACCCCACCACCATCCACGCACCACCCCTAGCCTGACCCCCACTGCCGTCCATGCACAGCCCCCAGCCTGACCCTCACCGCTGTCCACACACCGCCCCAACCTGACCCACAAAGGCCATCCACACATTGTCCCCAGACTGATGCTCACCACAGTTAAAATACCGTCCCTAGTCTGACCCTCACCGCCATCCAACACCGGTCCCAGCCTGACCACCACTATCGTTCACACATGACCCCAGTCTGACCCTCAAAGCTGCCCACACACCACCCCCAAGCCTGACCTTCATTGGCGTGCACTCACCGCCCACAGCCTGACCCTCACCACCATCCCCACAATGCCCCCAGCCAGACCTCACTGCCTTCCACACACCACCCCCATCCTCACCCGATCCACCATCCACACACTGCTCTAGCCAGACCCTCACCGCTGTCGTCATAACGCGCCCAGCTTGTCCCTTACCACCGTCCACGCACCTCCCCTAGCCTGAACCCCACTGCCGTCCATGCACCGCCGCCAGGCTGACCCTCACCACTGTCCACACACCGCCCAACCTGACCAACAAAGCCCATCCACACACTGTCCCCAGACTGACGCTCACAACAGTTAATATGCTGCCCCTAGCCTGACCCTCATCACCATCCAACACCGGTCCCAGCCTGACCACCACTGTCGTTCACACATGACCACAGTCTGACCCTCAATGCTGCCCACATACCACCCCCAGCCTGACCCTCATTGGCGTCCAATCACCGCCCTCAGCCTGACCCTCACCACCGTCCCCACAATGCCCCCAGCCTGACCCTCACTGCCATCCACACACCGACCCCATCCTGACACTCTCCACCATCCACTCACCGCCCCAGCCAGACCCTCGATCTCGTCCTCACAATGCGCTCAGCCTGTCCCTCACCACCGTCCACTCACCACTCCGTGCTTGAATCTGAATGTCATTCAACACTGCCCCCAATCTTGCACTTACCGCCGTCCACAGAATGCTCCAGCCTGACCCTCACCGCTGTCCACACACCACCCACAGCCTAACCCTCACTGCCGTCTACACACCTCCCACAATCTGACCTTCATCACCGTCCACACACAGCCCACAGACTGACCCTCACTGCCATCCACACAACGCCCTCAACCTCAACCTCAATGCTGTCGACACAATGCCCCCAGCCTGACCCTCACCACCGTCCATGCAACTCAATCAGCCTGTCCCTTCGCCGCCATCTGCACACCACTCCCAGACTGAGCCTCACCGCCATCCACACAACGCCCCCAGCCTAACCCTCACTGCCGTCTACACACCTCCCACAATCTGACCCTCACCACCGTCCACACATCGCCCCCAGCCAGACCCTCATCGCCGTCCGGACATTGACCCCAGCATGACCCTCACCGACATTCACACAACGGCCCCAGTCTAACTCTTTCTGCCGTCCATGCAACACCTCCAGACTGACCCCCACCACCATCCATACAACGCCCCCAGCCTGACCCTCAGAACCCTCCACACAACGCCCCCAGCCTGACCCTCACCGCCATCCACACACCGCCCCCATTCTGACCTTCACTTCTATCCACACACCGTCCCCAGCATGGCCCTCACTGTCATCCACACAACGCCCCCCAGCCTGACCCTCACCACAGTCCAAACATTGCCCCAGCCTCACCCTCACTGCCGTCCACAAAATGCACACAGCCTGTCCCTCACCATTGTCCACACACCGCCCTCAGCCTGACCTTCACCTCCGTCCACACAGCACCCCCAGCATGGCCCTCACTGCTGTCCACACACCGCACCCAGCCTGAATCTCACCACCATCCAAACACCGCCCCCAGCCTCACCCTCACCGTCTCCCACAGATTGCCCCCACCCTGATCCTCACCGCTGTCCACGCACCACACCCAGCCTGACCCTCACCGAAATCCACACACCGCCCCCAACCTGACACTCACCGCCGTCCACACACCATCCTCAGTTTGATCCTCACCGCTGTCAACACAACGCACGCAGCTTGACCCTCCCCACCGTCCACACACCACCCACAGCCTGACCCTTACCGATGTCCACAAACCACCCACAGCTTGACCCTCACCACCATCAAACACCTCCCACAGCCTGACCCTCACCGCTATCCAACACTGCCCCCAGCCTGACCTTCAACGCTGTCAAAACACTGCCCTCAGCCTCACCCTCAACACTGTCCACACACCATCCGCAGTATGACCCTCACCACCATTCACACACCGCCCCCAGTCTGAACCTCTCCACCATCCACATACCGCCCCAGCCACACTCTCACCGCCATCCTCACAGCGCGCACAGCCTGACCCTCACCACCGTCCATTCAACGCCCCTTCTTGATCCTCACTGCCAACCAACACAACCCCTAATCTGACCCTCGCCGCCGTCCACAGTACGCACTCAGTCTGCCCCTCACCGCCGTTCCACACAACACCCCCAGCTTGACCCTCCGCACCGTGCACACACTGCCCCCAGCCTGACCCTCAGTGCTGTCCAAACAACAACCCCTGCCTGACCCTCACCGTCGTCCATGCAACGCAATCAGCCTGTCCCTCACACCGTCCAAACACCACCCACAGCCTCACCTCACCACCATCCACACACCGCACCAAGCCTGACCCTCACGGCGGTCCACACACCACCACCAGCTTGACCCTCACTGACATCCAACACCGCCCCCAGCCTGACCCTCACCGCCGTCCACACACCACCCCCAGGCAGACCCTCACCGCCATCCAGACAACGACTTCAGCCTGACCCCCATCACCATGAACACAACACTCCCAGCCTAACCCCCACTGTCATTCACACACTGCCCCGAACCAGACCCTCAACACTGCCCACACACTGCCCTCAGCCTGACCCTCCCCACCATCCATGCACCGCCCCCAGCCTGAGCCTCACCACCGTTCACACACACCACCCCCAGCCTAACCCTCACTGCCGTCCACATATTGCCCCCAGCCTGACCCTCACCGCCATCCAGACAATGCCCCCAGCATGACCCTCACCGCGGTCCACACACCGCCCTTAGCCTGACGCTCACCGCCACCCACACACTGCCCTCAGCTTGATTCTCACTGCCGTCCACACAATTCCCCCAGCCTGACCCTCACTACCATCCACACACTGCCCCCAGCCTGACCCGCACCGCCATCCACACACTGCCCCCAGCCAGACCCTCACCGCCATCCAATGACCCCAGCCTGACCCTCACCGCTGTCCACACACACCGCCCCCAGCCTGACCGCCACCACCATCCACTCACAACTCCCAGCTTGACCCTCACCGCCATCCAACACCACCCTATCCTGACCCTTACCACGATCCACACAACGCCCCTAGCCTGACTCTCACTGCCATCCACACACCACCCCAACCTGACCCTCACTTCTGTACACACAACGCCCCAGCCTGACCCTCACCACACTCCAACACCTGCCCTTGCCTGACCCGCACCGCCGCCCACACAATGCCGCCAGCCTGACACTCATCGCTGTGAAAATACTGCCCCCAGCCTAACCCTCACTGCCGTCCACACACCACCCCTAGCCTGACCCTCACTGCCGTCCACACACCGCCGCTAGCCTGACCCGCACCACTGTCCAAGCTCAGCCCCCAGCCTGACCCTCACCAACGCCCACAGACTGCCACCAGCCTTGCCCTCACCACCAGCTTCTCACCGCACACAGTTTGACCCTCACCATCCCCCGGCTGGCCTTCATCGTCATCGAACACAGACCCATCCTGACCCTCACCGCCGTCCAAACACAGCCCCCAGACTGACCCTCACGACCCTTCGCACATCGCCCCCCGCCTGACCTTCACCACCGTCCAACACCACCTCCTGCCTGACCCTCACCACCGTCCACACTACGGCGCCAGCCTGATCCTCACCACCGTTGATACACTGCCTCGAGCCTGACCCTCACTGCTGTCCAAAAACAGCCCCCAGCCTGCCCCCCCACCGCCATCCACATTCCGCCCCCAGCCCAAAACCTCACCACCTTCCACACACGGACCCAGCCTGACCCTCACTGCCGTCCAGCATCACCCCCTCCCCAACCCCGTCCAACACCGCCCCTCCCCAAATCCCCAACACCGCCCCCCCAACCCGTCCAACACCGCCCCGTCCCTCAACTCCGCCCCTTCCCAACCCCATCCGACACCGCCCCTCATCCAATACCGCCCCCTACCTAACTTTGTCTGACACCGTCCCCAACCCTATATGACACCGCCCCATTCCTCCAACGCTGTCTAATACCGCCCCACCCCTACACCACCCCCTCCGTCAACCCCGTCCAATACCGCCCCCTCCCCAACCCCCTCTGACACAACCCCCATCTCAACATCGCCCCCTTGCCCCAACCCAATCCAACAGCTCCCCCTCCACAACCCCATTCAACACCGCTCCCTACCTCAACCCCACTCTCTCCCACTCCCTCTCCCCTCTCACACCCTCTTTCCCTCTCTTCCACCTCTCTCTCCCCTCTCTCTCATCCTGTGTCTCTCTCGCCCCCTCGCTCTCTTGCCGCCCTCTCTCTCTGCCTCCTCTCTCTATCTTGCCCCCTCTCTCTCTCACTCACCCTATCTCTCCCTGTTCATTCACTCTCCCTGCACATACTCTCTCTCTCGCCCACCCTCGTTCTGTCGCTCTGTCCCCACCATCTCGTCCCTCTGCCTTTGTGTGTGTGTCTCTCTCTCTCTCTTTCTCTCCATTTCACTCTCCCTCTCTGCACCCACCCCACCTTGCTCACTCACACTCTCTATCAAGTCACTGTCGCCTCATCTCCCTCTCTCTCCCCTTGTCTCTCTTGTTCTCGCCCCTTCTCTCTCTCTCTCTTGCTGCCATCCCCCTCTCTTGCCCCCTCTCTCGACTCCATCCCTCTCTCCTCTTTCTGTCTTGCTCAGCTCCACTCTGTCTCAATCTTTCTTTCTCACCCTCTTTTTCTCTCTCTCTCACTCTCTCTCTCATCCTTTCTCTCTCACACTCTCTCTCTTTCCCTCTGTCTACTGCTTGCCCTCTGTCTATCCTTCTCTCTCTCTTCTCGTATGCCACTGTCTCGCTATCTCCCTCTCTCACCCCGTCGCTGTAGCCCCACTCTTTTGCTTCCTCACTCTCATCCTCTTTTTTCCACTGCAGCCCTCGTCCCCTTCTCGACAACCCTCTTGCAACTTTCTCTCCTTCTTACCCGTCCTCTCACTTTTTTCTCTCTCACCGTCTCTCCATCTCTCTCTTTCACTAGCCCTGTCTCTCTCTCTCTCTCTCTCTCTCTCTCCCCATCTCTCTCTCTCTTTCACACACGCACACCTCTGAACCTATCTGTCTATCTCTATCTTGCTCTCGCCCGACTTCATTCTGTCCCATCATTCTCTCTCTCGTTTCTTTTCTCCCTCTCTCTCAAACCCTGTTTCTCTCTTTCTTGCTCCCTCTCCCTCTCTCTCAAACCCTGTGCTCTCCCTCTCGTCCTCAATTTATCTTGCCCATCTCTCTTTGTTGCTCTCTAAACACCTCTTTCTCGCGACTTTTTTCTCTGACCCCCTCTCTCCTTGCTCCTCCTTCTCTCTCTTGCCCTCCTCTCTCTCACTGCCTCTCTCTCACCTCTATGTCTCTCTCGTCGTGTCTTTCTCTGTCTCACTGACCTCATCACTCCCTCACCCACTCTAACTCTTTCTTGCCCACTCTCTCTCGCCCCCACGCTTTCTCTCACTCTCTCTCCCACCTTCTTCCTTGCCCCTCTCTCTCCAACCCCTCTCTCACTCGACCCTCTCTCTCTCTTGCTGCCTCTATCTCTCTCTTGACATCCCGCTTTTTTACCCCTCACTTTATCTCTCACCCCGCTTCTCTCTCTCGACTCCTCACTCTCTAACCCCTTCATTCTCTCTCTCTCTTACGTCTCTCCTCTTTTCTCTCTCTCTCTCTCTGCCTCGCTTCCCCATCTCTCTCCTCCACGTTCTCTCTCCTTGTCCCTCTCTCTTTAAGACTTGCCCCCTTTCTCTCCCGCACCCTCCCTCGCACTTCTCTGTCTCTCTCTCGCTTGTCTCTCATTATCTCCGCTCCTGTCTCTCTCTCTCTCCCCCTCGCTCCCACATCTCTCTCTTGCTCCCTGCTTTCTCTCCCTGCTCCTTCACCCTCTCTCCCTGTTCTTTCACTCTCGATCACCCTCCCTCGGTGTCTCTCTCTCCCCACCTCCCTCCGTTTCTCCCTGACTGAATCTCTCTCCCTCCTTTCCCTCCCATCCTCTCTCTCTGACACACTCTGTCTCCCTGGTCCTTCCCTCTCCCTCTGAATCTGCGACTGGGGGTTGGTGGTGAGGCTGCTTGTGAGGGGTGGGGGTGAGATGATAGAGAGATGAGGGAAATGGTAGGAGGGGAAATGGGGTAGAGACGGAATTGCGGGAAGGAAGCAGAGACGGCAGGAGAGAGAGAGAGTGAAGGTGAGGGCGAGAGGGAAGAGTGGAGGCAGGTGGAGAAACTGAGGTTGGGGGTGTGAGAGAGGGATCGAGAGAGAGTGAAAGGAAGAGGTGGTGAGAAAGGGACAGTGTGCAGAAAGAGAGAGAGGGAGAGAAGTGATGAGAAAGAGAAGGGGAGAGGAAATGGGGAGTCCAGGTTGGAGTAGGGAGGAACAAAGGGAGTTAAACCCAGCTCCTGAGCTCAGGGCGCAGTGCCCTTCCCTTCCCTGAGGACCAGGACTTGGGGCTGAGTCTGTCTCTCTCCAGCTCAGCTTCTCCAACACAAAGACACACAACAACATCGGTCACTCTGCTGCTCGGCACGCTTTAATCACCATTTTTATTGTTTACAAATGGAAGTGATGGATACAGTCAGTGGGACGGAGCCTTTTCTCACTGTCACCTGAGTTGTGAGCAACATTGAAATGTTTCCCTGTAACCCTGCTAAGGGATAAGAATGGACAAACCAGCGCTACCCTCAGTCTGTTAAAGCGACAGGCTGTTCCATCGCGGAAACACTGAACTGAAATGAGAAAATCCTGGATGGATTGATTAATGGGGGAATTTGATTGATGGATGGATTTGGGTGAAGGGATATTTCAGCACATTCTCCAGTTGCTGCCTGAACTTAGTCTGGGTCACGGCATATATCGCGGTGTTTGTGCAGCAACTGAGGAGCTGCAGCATGAAGCCTAATTTGTGCACAAAGTCGTAGAGATACACAGACCGATACCCAATAGCCCACATCCTGTCCCATATTGAAAACACCGTTAACGTTGACCATAACAGGATGAAATTGGCCGAGATCACAAACAGTAAAATGATGGATATTTTTCGGTTTCTCATTTCTGTGTCAGACTGAGCGTCACCATTGGTGTGAGCGCGGAGTCTCCTGCGGGCTCTGTTGGTCACTAAAATGTGTCTGACGGTGAGAACATTGAGCAGCAGAATCAGGAGAAATGGGACACACGGGGTTAGAATGTGGTGGAGGCACTCGATTGTGGCCCAGAAACTGGAGTAACGAATAGTGTCTGTCACATCACAAAACCAGGGCTCGTTCACCAGCCAATATCGAATCGTGAGCATGAAATACCAGGAAATGTTCTTTAAACAGCTCAGCACAGTCACTGCTCCCAGAACCACAGCCGCCGTTTTCTCACTGCAATATTTACTTTTCAGCTTCTGGCAACAAATGGCCACAAACCGATCAAAGGTGAACATGACGGTAAACCAGACAGAGCAGTCCGTGGCTGCATAAAGCAGGACGGCATGGATATTACACACGGGGAAATAGACCATCAGGAAATAAAACTGTTCCCGATAAACAATGGGAATGTGTCTCAGTATCAGGTCGAGGATAATGACCAGGAGATCCGCCGCTGCCATGGTCCCCAGGTAACGTCTGACACATGGAGACAATCCACAATCTTTACAAAGCAGGACGTAGATGGTCAGAACATTAACTGTGAGGAAGTGAAACAAACCCATTATCCATCAGCCTGGAGGCAAAGGGACCCGTTTGATTGGGGACTCAGTGATATTTTCAAATGTGTCCCTGTATTCAGGGATTTATTACAATAATTGGAGCTGGAGTAAAAAATGGGAAGGTCGGAATTAATGACAAAAAAGTGACATAAAACAAAAGAAACCCTCCCTCCCCAAACACACAGAGACATCCATAAAGACAGGTGTTTTCTAGAACCTCCCCAATCACTCGATCACTCGAGGGTAGACACACGTCACTACTTCCCAGCTCCTAAAACGGAGTGTGCAAACCTTGCTGTCCTGAAGGATTCTCTCCCAGTTTCCTGAAGACAAACGGAGTTTGGGATTTCCTGTATTTTGGTCTAAATTGTGGATGACCCCATGTCCTGAAGAAATGTAAATGTAGGGAAAATGTATTCACCCCTTTAACTGTCTGAGGGGCCTTCGGAACAGTGTCCCCTTCTTCCTGGAATCGAACCTCTTCCCTCGGGATCTTATCGTTTGTTCAATTCACTGACGTCCGGCCGTTCACAAACATAGTCAGGGACAGGACGTTCTGGGGAATGGCAGTTACAGAATACCAGTGACAGAACCTTCCGGGCAATTGCAGTTATAGAATGTTGGGGACAGGTCGTTCCGGGGAATGTCAGTCGTAGAATGTCGGGGACAGAAAATTCCGGGGAATGTCAGTTATAGAATGTCAGGGACAGAACGTTACGGGGAATTGCAGTTGTAGAATGTTTGGGACAGGACGTTTTGGGGAATGTCAGTTCAAGAATTTCGGGGACAGAACGTTCTCGGGAATATCAGTTATAAAATGTTGGGGACAGGACGATCCGGGGAATGTCAGTTATAAAATGTCAGGGACAGAACGTTCTGGGGAATGTCAGTTATAGAATGTTGGGGACAGGACGTTCCGGGGAATGTCTGTTCTAGAATGTCGGGGACAAAACGTTCTGGGGAATATCAGTTATAGAATGTTGGGGACAGGACGCTCCGGGGAATGTCAGTTATAAAATGTCGGGGACAGAACGTTCCGTGGAATGTCAGTTATAGAATGTCGGGGACAGAACGTTCCGGGGAAGACCTTGACCTGTCCATCACCTATCCCCTCGAGCCACCCCACCAACATGATGTACTGTGCCTAGGAACACTGTAACATTAATGTAGCAATAGACGGAAGGTCCAGTCACAGGAATGGGAACTAAAGGCACTGCCAGAAAAGCTGACTTGGTTCGATAGACTACATTCTCAATCCATTAGCAGAACCAGCCCAGACACCATGCATCCAGAGGAGAGATCTGTTCACCGTGGAACACTGTGCAGACCAGGCCAGTGGACTGCTCAGTACAACCCAGCAGTCTGTCCAGATTCATCCATTACACTGGTCAATACAAACCAGCAATCTGTCCAGAGTGGAGCACTGCACAGACCACAGCACTGCATTGATCTTTAAACCCGGGCTGGATATCTGTCCAGCACAGGGAGCTGTGGAGACCACAGCAGGGCACTCATGTGTGAACCTGAAACAAATATCCATCCAGCAGAAGGAGCTACATAAACCACATCATTGCATTATCTATAAACCTCAACTAGGTAGTCTGACCAGCACAGCGACCCGTGCAGTGATCACTCGTGAATTAATCTGTAACCCATGAGCAGTTACCGTACCAGCATGTAGGACTGTGTACCCCACCCCAGTGCATTGCTCAGCAACACTGTGTTAGATCCCTGCCCAGTGTGGAGTAACTTGCAGCCTGGGCTGGAAGTGACAGCATGTGCAGCTCCCATCCATTTACAGCTCCATAATCTCCTTTGTGCCATGACAAGGGGGTGCTGTGGGTATGAACATCACTGCCAGAGAGAGATTGCGTGGGGAATCAGTTTAAATATCATCACATGGGAGTGGGTTGGGGAGTAGACAGAGAGGGGGAGATGAGAGGCAGTGTCATGAAAGGATGTGTTCCCATGTTTCAGAATGCTGAAATGTAGACACTTCGATAGCGTCCTGTAACATGAGCCAGTCTTCCTAGGAAAGGTGGGAAATAGGGTTATTGGTGTGAGGTGAAATGATAGAGAGTTTTGGATGAACATTTGTTCTGCAGCTTTGTAAATTGGAGTGGTTTCAACAGAGTCCAATACTCATTGGGCAGATTCTGACAATAATTTCTCTCAATGCCATTTTAATTTACTTGGACAGAGGGATCATCCGCAACAGACCGAGCTAGTTTTCTTATGCTATCTTATCAGACTCACCACATTAACTACACACACCACCCCATAGTGTCCCTCTCATTCAATACCAGCCCGATTCTCCCAACCATCATGACTGGAGGTACTCACGATCGTCCGGATACCACTGGATATTCCGTGATCTCTGGCACGAGTGCCATCTTTAAATGGCCAATGGGAACACGGTTGAGCTTTCTCAGTTTGGAGATGCCCTACACAGATTACCCCGAGCATGGCAGATAAGGGACAATTACACTACGATTTGTCGACAGGTTACGGAGGGCCTGGTGGATGGGCTAGTCCAGAGGGGGACCATTTTCTTCGCAGAGAGGGCCACACCATCGGACACACCTGGCATGGTCTGAGCTCACCACCCAGCTCAGTGCAGTATCTGCGGTCTGAGGAAATGCCCAGCAATATGGGACAAGCATCAATAACCTTCCTCACTCTGTCAGGGTAAAGGTCACCGTATTCTCTTTACTCCCTCACACTCACTGTATTTCTGTTATAGCACCTTCCCCACTGCCGTGTGCTTTCTCTCTCTACCTGTCTCTCCTGCTCTCTGTCTCTCCCTCTCGCTCCTGCTCTTTCTCTCCCTCTCTCTCCTTCTCCCTCTTCCTCTCTCTCACTTCCTCACTCCACTTTACCCCTCACGTTAATAACACTGCATGGGTACAACACCGTGGACTGATTCCATCCTAACCCCTCCCCTTGTCCCCCCAACTACACCGACACTAACAGCAGGGCCATCCATGCCTACCCATCCTCCCTCCCTTTCTCCCATTGCAGGAGAAACAGCCTGGAATAGGACAGAAAGGGCCAAGCCGGGTGGTGGAGTGCCCGATATCCGTTCCCTCCCCCTCCCCCTGCCACATGGAGAGGACCTGGTCGGAGCCGGAGTAGACGGGGACGCCTCGTGTGGAGTTTCTGAAACATCCACGTCCCAGCGACCGAGTAAGGAGCAATGATCAGTGAAGGGCAATTCTCACTTTAAACCCACTGGCTGCACCGTTTCCCCCCGGCACAACTTAGAATCCGCGGCCGTGATGCAATCTCCCTTTTTTTGTCAAGCTGGTACAAAGGGAATCTCGGTGGGCAGGACGGTTGTCTCACAACACATCGTCACCAACACCTCCCAGGAAGGGAGCACCGAGACTCCCTCCCTCACCTCCCCCTGTAAACAGCTCAGATACTGAATCTAATCTGTGAAACTTACAGCTCTCCCACTTGTCCTGACATCTTCAACAATCTGTGGTCATATACACCCAGCGCTCTCTGCTCCTGCAGCCCCGTTATAATGGCACAGCATGTTTTAACCTGTCTTTCATTGTTTTTCCTACCAAAGTGTATCACCTCAAACTGCTCTGCATTGATCCCCATCTGCCATAAACGTGAGCACGACATCAACGTGTGATTGTCTTGTTAGAGTTCCACACACTCCTCTATAGACTTCAGATTTCTTCCAGGTTCGGTGCCATCGACAAACATTGAGATTGTTATAGCGTCACAGTCCCCATGAAACAACTGAAATCCTGCCACACTCACGAGTGTGCGGCAGTGAAATACTGATATATTCCCACGGACAGAGTCCAATAATGAAGTGCTGTCAATGGATCAACAAACGTCCGAGACATACGAGACATAGTAGATGAAATATTGACAAACCACAAAGCAAGAGAAATCCGGATAGGTCCCACTTATCGATATTCATCAGGGTATAATGTGATGATGTTTAAAGCGTGTACTGTACCTTTAAGAGAGAGGGAATGCTGTTCTGAACTGAGAGCTTACAAGCTCCTGTGATACGAGAGGATAGAAGACCCAGAAACAATATATTGCGATAGAGCTGGATTCGGGTAATAAGCAGTTAAGAGAAAGAGGGTCCCGGTTTTGTGCATAGTTGATGTAAAATGTTCACTTTCAGAGTGAAAAAATAAATTGATGTTTTTATTTAAACAGTGGAATTTGGCAGATCTGTCCCTCATATTTTAACAGTTTACAAGGCGAATTGAGCATTTCTTTATGTTTAGTTTAAGTTACCAGATAAGCTTCTCGACGTGTCCTCACCATCCCCGTGTGTGTATCTGTGTGGGGCAGGTCTGGCAGACTCTGTGGTTTGAGATGTCTTCACCCTGAAGGTAGAGACTTCAACTTCTTTCTAACCCACGTAAGTGCTATACCAGGAGTGACATTTTTTTTTGCCCCATTGGCCTTTTTAAATTCGAAGCTACCCTGCAAACTTCTGATCGTGCAGCAGTGAACGTGTATGTTAAGGCCGATGGCGATGGGACAGGCTCACAGAACTGGCACATGGATCCTTGCCTCCTGAAAGATAGCAAATTCACTAAGTGAATTTGCGGGAATTCGCGGGAATTTAGGTTTTTATTGGGACATTAACTTGGGTACGGCCAGTAATCCGTCAGTGATCTGGAAGACTGCCAAGGCCTATGCAAGGGGTTTGATTATTTCTTACTCGGTGAATCGGAAGCAGCAGAAGGGACAGCAGTAGCGTATGCTCAAGGCTTAAACGAAGGCAGCTGAGACAGCATACATTGACAGACTGTCTGTAACTAAGTTGCAGCAGATTACAGCCCTCCGAGCTGCTCTGAACACTGCGCTCACCCAGACAGCAAACAGGGAGATTTCCTTTGCAAAACAGAGGTTATTCGAGTATGGAGCTAAACTGAGAAGATACTTGGCACACTTGGCCAGAATGAAGAGTGCCCCCAATCTATTACATCCATTGGAGAGGGTGCTGGTACTATCACCTACGATCCGAAAAGTGTTAATGCAACATTCAGAAAGTTCTACTCTGCGTTGCTCCAATCAGAGGATTGTGCAGACAGATTAGTGAAGACGGAGTCCTTTTATAAGACCCTGGATCTCCCAGGTGTAACTTCAGAGCAGGAGTCTCTTTTGAATGCCCCTCTGACAATCCAAGAGATACAGGATGAGGGAAAGCAGCTCCAGAGTAGCAAACCGACCGGCCCAGATGGCTTGCGGAGTGAGATTTATAAGGAGCTCATAGACATGATGGCTGGGGCAATGTTGGATATATTCAATTATTTTTGTAGACAGGACAGCCTCCCATCCTCTCAGAGAATAGCAAATATTACTCTTATTCTCAAAAGAGGGAAACCCCCAGAGGATTGCCTATTCATATAGGCCTCTACTGTTATTAAAAATGTGGACTTTAAAATTTTGTCGAAAATACTAGCTTTGAGGCTGGAGAAGAACTTGTCCTTCATTGTGAAAGAGGAACAGACAGGTTTTATTAGGAGTCGCAGGTCCCCTATTAATATCAGGAGAGTGCTAAATTTGGTGCAGGTGTGCCAGCAAGGTCGATTCCAGGCTTGGTAGTCTCGCTGGATGCAGAGAAAGCATTTGATTGTGTGTCGTGGCCGTACCTCTTTTATGTCATGGATACGGTTGGCCTTGGAGGTGTCTTTGCATGGTGGATAGCAGAATCATATAGTGACACTAAAGCAGCCGCAGTTCTCACTAATGGTATAATTTTAGCATCCGCAGAGGCAGCCGACAAGGGTGCCCCTTTCGCCGTTATTATTTGTATTGGTGATTGAGCCGTTGGCAGAGGCCACCCTGAGAGGCCCCAATATAACTAAACGGGTGGTAGAGTCAGGGAGGTATAACATCATCCTTACACAGATGACGTTCTTCTCTTTCACCCTAACCCGATGATATCTTTGCCTCATGTAATAGAAGTGATTGATTTATTTGGATCTTTCTCGGGGTATAATATCAATTTTATGAAATCGGAGGCCATGCCTGTCGGGGTGTTATTCTAATACCTGATCGTGGGGGTGCAATCCGATTCCCTTTCAGATGGTCACAAAGAGGTTTCCTCTATTTAGGCATTTTTATTACATCAGCCTTCAGTGAATTATATAAAGCAAACTTCGCGCAGGTGCTCGAGAAGATAAGACAGGACCTTCGGCTCTGGGAAGACATTCCAATATCCTGATTGGGTAGAATACCTCCGGTTAATAGGAATGTACTTCTTAGTTTCTTCTATCCCACGCAAATGGTCCTTTTGATGATCTCCAGGTCGGTGCTATGGAAGCTTTACAGTTGGTTAAGCTTGTTTATCTGGCACCATAGGTGTCTTGTTATGAAGGTCGCCAAATTGGAGGTTTTGTGGGAGATAAGGGGTGTGATTTTCTGAACTTTAAGAAATACCAACGAGGTTCCCTGCAAGCGTATGTGGCTGATTGAGCTTGCAAAGACCTGCGGTCAGTTTGGCTGGACATTGCGGCATCCCAGGCAAAATGTCCCCTCATTAATCTGTTGATCATGGGCAAGACGAGGACTGTTATCGACGATTGCAGAAATCCAATTGTCCTAAAAATAGTTAAAGCCTGGAAAATGATGAGGGCAATTTGCAAAAATAAACTTCCTCTTTTATTCCCGTTGTAGGATTGGTAGGATCCCAGCTGGGATTGTTGGATTCTGCCTTTCGGCTCTGAGAGTCCAGAGGAGTTTCCTGTTTTGGAGAAGTATTTGACGTGGTGGTCAGGATGGTTTTCGAGCAGCTGAGCCAGAAATATGAGTTAACTTGGAGGGGCCACTTTCGTTACTCTCATATGAGGAACATTAGACATAAAAATAGACTACATTAATGGTTAGTCCCCATAGGTTGGAAATGGAGAGAAGAGTGCTTCGGTCCACAGGTGCTCTCTCGGTCAGCACCCTCTATCATTTATTAAAAGGTAGTGTCTCAAATGATATAGAGCAGCTGCATGGAATCTGGGCTCAGGAATTGTAGGTGGAGTTCTCACCAGAGGAGTGGGAAGATATTTGGGAGACCCTAAGGAAGATTTCAATTTGCAATAGGATGTAGGCTATGCAGTTGAAGGTACTCCACAGGGTTTAATTGAGCAGCTGGTCTCATTTAAGACAGGAGCGTCCCCAGTATGCCCCAAATGTACAATAGATGTTGGTACACTTACTTATTGCTTGTGATCATGCCACAAGCTTTATAAGTATTGGTGCACTATAGCAAGTGTTTTGGAAGGGGTTTTGGGAACCGAGGTCAAGGTAAGTCTGGTTCCGTTCCTCCTGGGTTCGCTGAACCGTCCCTCTTTGGACTTGCATAGGAATAAATTGTTTTGTATTCTTTCATTTTGTGCGAGGATGGACATTCTGATGAACTGGATTCCAGGAAACCTCCCAGGCCTCTGATCGTGGGTGTAGATTAGTTATGGAGCCCACCCCCGGGACTTCCTTACGAGTATGGGCATCAGAAAAATGAACATTGTTATAGGACGTGACGGCCCTCTTTCAACCATATATACATGGTTTTATTGGCTATATTGGTCAGGACATTTATGTAACAGTGAGGGCTATGAGAGAAAGAATTCTGAAAAAAATACGGGTATGGCAACTCATGCTACCGCTGATGGGGAGCTTTGGTAGGATTGTGCTGGGTGGTGTAACTTCATGTAATTTAATTTAATTTGCCTTGGTTCAGCTCGGTTTAATCTATGTTTTGTTTTGCTTTTGTTTTGATATCAGCCCATTGATTTTGTGCACAGGGAAGATAAAGAGTCCTTTCAGACACTCATGCCTCTTACACAGCAACCAGAGTAGGTCATTTCACACCATGTGTCAATTATACAGGATTGGAGGGAATGAAGAGAATATAGAGAGGTGAGAATTCAAGCTGATCACCTTCACGATGGAATATAAAGTCGTGAGAAAACTGGTGGAATTTAAGAAAATTATTAAAATCGATTATTCAGGAATTAATGAAAGGACATTTGCCCAGTCAAGCCATAATCTATCAGAATCAACATAATTTTACAAAGGATGAATCGTATTTTCATTATTTATTTGAGTCTTTAAGAGTGTGAAACGCATGCTGCATAATGGGGATACTGGAGATGTAAAATCAGGACTTGCAGAAGACATTGAATAAAGTGTGCACTAAAGATCAATCCACAGAATTAGATCGCATATCGTTAGAAGTAATTTATTCGCATGGATATAGGATTGGCGAAACAAAGAATTGCAGTGAGATGGAATAACTGGTTCATTTTCTCTTTCCAAAAATACCAGAGGGCTCAGTCCCCAGGCCCCAACTATTAGCAATCAATACCATTACTTATTTGAGGGGATGGACATGCTATAATCAGTTTTTTCAGAAGACACTGATTCAGGTGATAAATTGTAATGAATGGTTAAGGATACGTTAGGCCATTATTTGGCAGATGAAATGAAACAATGAAAAGTATGAGGCCGTTTTAGTCGGTGTAAAAGAATGGCAACTTACTATACAAACAGAGGGAAACTACGTAGTGCTTAGGTACAGAGGGATGTGGTATCCTCATCCATATTGCAAAAAACACAGATGCAGGTGTAGCAGATAATGAGCTGAAAATGTGTTGCTGGAAAAGCGCAGCAGGTCAGGCAGCATCCAGGGAACAGGAGAATCGACGTTTCTGGCACAAGCCCTTCTTCGTGAATGAGGATGCTGCCTGACCTGCTGCGTTTTTCCAGCAACACATTTTCAGCTCTGAGATCCAGCATCTGCAGTCCTCACCTTCTCCAAGCAGATAATGAGAAAGGCAACTGCAAATTTGGCATTTATTTCTGAAAGAATAGATTATAAAGCAAGGGACGTGTTGCTGCAACAATGCCAGGCATTTGTGAGATCGCAATTGAGTATTGTTTAGAGTTTTGGTGTCCTAACTGCAGGAGGGATGTAATTACCATGGAGGCAGATCAGAAGAAGTTTACTAGACTGATTCCAGAGATAAGGAGTTTGTCATCTGAAGAGAGATTTAGCAATTCAGGCCTATACTCTCTGGAGTTTAGAAAAATGGGAGGAGATATCTCTAAAGACTGGACAATGCTAAAGGTGATTGATAATGTCGACATGCATTGGGTATGTCCTCATGTGGGGCAATCTACAACAAGAGATCATAGTTTTAGGATAAGTGGAGATGAATTAAAACAGTGATGAGAGAACTTCTATCAAAAGATTGTTAATCAGTGTAATTCACTGTTCCAGAGTGCAGTGGATTATGGGACATTGAGTAACTGAAGGGATATGGAGAGTGGGCCGGAAAGTGGGACTGAGACCGAGATGACTTCAGCCATGATTATATTCAATGTTGGAGTAGGCTGACATCAGCCATGATTGTATTCAATGATGAAGAAGGCTGACATCACATCTGATTGTATTCAACAGTGGAGCAGGCTGACATCAGATAAGATTGTATTCAATGATGGAGCAGGCTAACATCGGATATGATCGTATTCAGTAGTGGAAAGCGCTGACATCAGATATAATTTTATTCAGTGGTGGAGCAGGCTGACATCACATATGATTGCATTCATTGGTGGAGAGCACTGACATCAGTCATGATTGCATTCAATGTTGCAGCAGGCTGATATCAGCGATGATTGTATTCAATGGTGGAGCAGGCTGACATCAGAAATGATTGTATTCAATAATGGAGCAGGCTGGAGGGGCTGGATTGCTGACTGATGTTCCTCGTCCTTATTCAGCCCTTCGAACGTGTTACACAGGAATGGGGGAGGACTGCTTATCGAACAGAAAGCAGGCACTCCGAATAAATCAGATTTAATCAATTTAAAAGAATGTAACCAGTAGGGTCACACAGTGACCAGTGCAGGGTCCTCAGCTATTTACCATCTATATCAATGATCTAGAGGAGTGGAACAAATGTACTGTAACTAAGTTTGTCAATGGTACTAAGATAAGCAGGAAATTAAATAATCAATGGAAGTTGTAGAGTCTGTAAATGGATATGGACAAGTTAATCAATGGATAAAAGTTTGGCAGGTGGGATTTAACGTCATATAAAACCTGCCATTTCCTTTCAGGAAGAACGGTAGGCAGTATGTTACTGAAATACAGAGGGATTACAGGACTTAGTGACACCGTGTACACTGGAGGATTCACTCTGAGACGTTCAGACATGGCATGTGTTGCTCCATCACTCTGATCGTCTGCTGCCTGATGTTCCCAGCGGGCCTATTGTTCTCATCCACCATATTAAGGCTGAGGAGGCAAGGGTTAGACAGTGCTGTAGAAGGTTTCAAGATAACCAGGGTGGAACTGAAGAATGAATTTAGGAGAGATAAAAGTGTGCATGATAAAGGCTTGGCGGGTAGAATTAATGTAAAACCTAAGAGTTCTACATTTATGTCAGGAACAAGAGGACTGCCAGAGTAGGGCTGATCAGCGATAGTGGAGGGAACTTGCGCCAGGAGTCGGAGGAGGTGGGGAGGTTCTTAATAAATGTTTGCTTTAGTATTCACTAATGAGAGGGACCTTCACGTTTCTGAACACAGCATGAAACAGGCGGATATGCTAGAACAGGAGGATGTGTTGAAAAGGTTGAGAAACACATGGATAGATAAATTTATTTGGCTAAAAATGATATGCCCTAGGATACTATGGGAAGCTGCGCATTTTGCGATGATCTTTGCATCCTCACCGTACACTGTAGTCGTGGCAGATGACAGGAGGCTGGCAAAAGTGAATGCCTGGTTCAAGAAAGGGAATAGGGATAATCCTGGGAAGTATTGGCTAACCAGTCTTACACCAGTGACGGGCAAAGTATTAGAGAGGATTTGAGAGACAGTATTTATGAATACTTGGAAAATTATAAATGGTTAGAGACAGTCAACATGGCTTTGTGAGGAGCAGGTCATGCCTCATAGATGTTATTGAATTCCTTAAGGATCTGACAAAAAAGTTGACGAATTAGAGCAGTGGATGTGGTATACATGGACTACAACAAGGCGTTTGATAAAGTTCTCCACGGTAAGCTCTTTCACAAAATAAGGAGGCATGGCTTACTCAGAGATCTGGTTGTCTGAATGCAGAATTGGCTGGTCCACAGAAGACAGAAGGTGGTGGTAGAGGAACAGATGCAGCCTGGAGCTTGGTGACTAACTTGGTGATCTGTTCTGGAACCTCTGCTCTTTGTGATTTTTGTATAAGAGAGTTGGATGACAAATTGGAAGGGTGGGTTCATAGTTTCGCCGATGTCACGAACTTTGGTGGATTTGGTGGTTCGTATGGAGGGCTGTTGTAGGTTGCAACCGGACATTGACAGAATTGAGCTGATGAGTGACAGATTGAGATAAATCTGGAACAGCGGGATCTTGGGGTCCATGTCGATAGATCCTCAAAGTTGCCATCCAGGTTGGTGCTGTTGTTTAGAAGGCGTATGATGTGTTGGCTTTCACAGCCGGGGAGCTCAGTTTCAGAGCTGTGAGTTTATGCTGCAGCTCTATCATTCCACTGTTTAACCCACTGTGATAAAGTTGAATGCTGTTCTGCATTGAGAGCTTGCAAGTACTTATCATATGACTAGCTAATATTTTCAGAGTGTACTGGACTGAAACTATGTAACATCTGGCTGTGAAACAGATATATTGAGATTTGGTTGCTCTTTTGACAACTATTCGAATTTAAACAATCAAGTTGAAATTATGACCCACTATACTAAACCCAATCGATTTTAAATTTATTGTTTTGCCAACATCAAATCAAGGAGATGAGCTGATGTTGAGGGAATAAAGAGGCACGCATTTTGAAAGTTAGACAGAGAGTAAACTGCCATCGTGAGAGTCTGCAATGAACAACATTCTCGATGCAAAGATTCATTTTTTGGACGAAAAACCCTTGCATTAAAAGACAGAGCATGACCCAGGGAGATATTCAGTGGAAAGGAGGGCATTGGAGACTACAGCCACTGTCTGGGTTATGTAATTTTAATACAGTTTTTCTTTAATTGGAAGAATATATTGTTAAAGGTGGAGGAAGATAACAGTTCAGAGAAGGGGAAGCTTAGAGTTGGGAAAAACTGTTGTTGTTCAATGTTCACTTTTAGAATTAAGGAATACATTGATATTATTTCCGGTTAAGTAGCGGAATTTGCGAGCTCTCTGTCACTCTATTTTAACGGATTATGAGCGAGGTGAGCTTTTCTGAGTGTTTGGTTTCATTAACAGAAGCGTTCATCGCCACACTTGTAATGCTGTGTTCTAGTCACCTCATTAAAGAAAAGAGGTGGAAGATATAGAGAGGATGCAGAGAATTATTTATGGAACAGCACAAAGATTGACACAAGCCACACAGAGTGAGTCAAATACTGAGAGAGTCACCACGTGAAAAAATAAACACTGGCAGATTCCCGATGTCGATGTAAACATCAGTGTGGCACTGGGTGTAGTACGTCTGTATTGATGACTGGATATCTATGTGTGCGTGTGCATCTGTGTATCGGTATTTGTGCATGTGTGCCTGTATTAGTATAGGTGCTATTGCATCAGTCTCCGTGTGTGTCTGTGCATCTATGTTCATCTCTGTGTGTCTCTGCATGTCTGATTTTGTCACTGTGTGTATCTGCGTTTCTGCATTCATCGCTGTGTATACCTGCATGTATTTGTCTCTGTGTGTATCTGCATGTCTGTATTTGTCTCTGTGCGTATCTGCGTGCCTGTATTTGTGTCTGTGTGCAGCTGCATGTCTGTATTCGTCTTTGTGTGTTTCCGACTGTCTATATTCACCTCGATGTGTATCTGCGTGTCTGTATTCATCTCTGTGTGCATCTGTGTGTCTCTCTTCGTCTCTGTGTGTATCTGCCTATCTCTGTGTGTATCAGCGCATCTGTTTTTGTCTCTGTATATCGGTTTATCTGTGTTCAACTCTGTGATTATACGTGTATCT
Organism: Chiloscyllium punctatum; assembly: GCF_047496795.1. NCBI lineage: Eukaryota > Metazoa > Chordata > Chondrichthyes > Orectolobiformes > Hemiscylliidae > Chiloscyllium > Chiloscyllium punctatum. Next base: position 30,443,963 of record NC_092755.1, on the reverse strand, counting down.
GTATTCATCTCTGTTGGTATCTCTGTGACTTTATTCATCTCTGTGTGTAACTGCTTGTCTATATTTGTCTTGCTGTGTATCTGCGCGTCTATATTTGCCTTTCTGTGTATCTGTATGTCTGTACTCGTCTCTGTGTGCATCTATGTGTCTGCATTCATCTCTGACTCTCTGTGTCTGTATTCATCTCTATGTGCATCTGCTTGCCTGTATTCATCTGTATGTGTCATTAATTCGTCTCTGTGTGTGTCTGCGAGTCTCTATGTGTACCTGCGCGTCTGTGTTTGTCTCTTTGTGTATCTGTGTGTCTGTTTTCATCTCTGTGTGTATTTGTGTGTCTGTATTCGTCGATGTGGGCATCTGTGTGACTCTATTCATCTCTTTGTGATTCTGCATGTTTGTGTTTGTCTATGTGTGTATCTGCGTGTCTGTATTCATCTTGCGTGTATCTGCGTGTCTCTGTGTGTAACTTCGTGTCTGCATCCGTTCTTGTGTGCATCTGTGTGCCTACATTCATGACCGTATCTGCGTGTGTGTCTTCGTCTCCATGTCTATCTGCATGCCTGTATTCATTTGTGAGTATCTGTGCGTCTGTATTCATTTCTGTGTGTATCTGTGTGTCTGTGTTCATCTCTGTGTGTATCCATGTGTCTGTATTCATCCCTTTGGGCATCTGAGTGAGTCTATTCGTCTTTGTGTGCATCTGCGTGTCCATGTGCACAGCGGATCTGTCAGGCTCTCTGCTGTTTAAAGTGATGCAATGTCCCCCTCTGCTGGCCTTCCCACTCTTCTGCGTTGACAGCACCGCAGGGTGACAACCATCAGGGAATTCAGTCTGGGAGGGAGTGGGAGGGAGGCAGCTCATAGCGCCATCCAAACTGACAGAACCATCTGCACACGCACGCACACAGTTTGGTATATGGAGGATTGGAATCATACTGATGACCCTTAGAGTGGAGAATGTTCATGTAAAGTTATGTCTATGGCCACTCTGCAATGTGGAAGTGATTTGTCTTTGAAGATTATTCATGACACAAAGTGCACAAATTAAAGAGTATTTCCACCGCAAATGCATCCAAGCAAGGTTGACGGAACCAGTTGTAAGTCAATGCAATGAATATATTGCACGTTCACTATCTTGAAATGTTTTACAATATACTCCTACAAATTATAAATGAAAAAGATTGAAAAGTCCTGAAACTGACACAGTGGTGGTGTTAATATCTCAGGAACGATATCACTAGGTATCAGACAAAACTGCTCTGTGCTTCCAAAGACGTTATTTGAAAAACCAAACAGCCATGCAATGTGAGAGATTGACAGTATTTGATGTCCTCTGAAAGAAACAAAAAAAAACACTGACACTAGTGCAAAGGCATGGGGAGGCCAGCAGAGGGTGGCATTGTGTAACTACAAACTTAACAGGGGCATACATAGAGGTGTGGAGGGGTGGTGAAGGGTTGATCTCAATTTCAATGGATTTACCCCCAAAAAACGGCAAGACCTCGTCTCACGGAGATACACACAAACATACACAGACACGTTAAACACACAACACATATACAGACAGATATGGACACACAAAAACAAACACACACACTCCTGCACACAGTTTCTTTAAGATAAGTTGAATAAGCTTTTCATTAATTCAGGAATCAATGATCATTTGGTGAAGGCAGGAGAATGTAGGTGAGAAACATTTCAGCTTTAACCAATGGCACAGCAGATCCAATGGGCTAAGTGGCCTGATTCTGTCCAATTTTCCTATTTTCAGGAGAGAGTTGCTTTCAAAGGTTGAACTTGATTGCAGATTACATGGTTAAAGGTAGGACTCTTGGCAGTGTGGAGGAACAAAGGGATCTTGGGGTCGACGTCTATAGATTCCTCAAAGTTGCCAAAGCCCTCAAGGTGATAGGGCTGTTAAGAATGTGTATGATGTGTTGGCTTTCATAATCTGGGGCATTGCGTTTAGAGCTGCGAGGTTATGCTACAGAACCATAGAGGCCTGATTAGACCACACTTGGAATATTGTGTTGAGTTCTGTTCGCCCCATTAAAGGAAGGATGTGGAAGCTTTAGAGAGGGTGCAGACGGGAGTTCCCAGCACGTTGCCTGGCCTGTACGGCATGTCTTATGAAGAAGGATTGAGGGAGCTTTAGCTTTTCTCATGAGAGTAAAGAAGAATGAACAGTGACTTGACAGAGGTGTGCAAAATGATGAGCGGCACAGATAGAGTCTTTTTCATAGGGTGCAATGGCTAACATGAGGAAAATATAATTTTAATGTGATTGGAGGAAGGTTTTGGGGAGATATCAGAGGCAGGTTGATTATACAGGTAGTGATAGGTGCGTGGAATGCACTGCCAGCAGAGGTAGTAGAATCAGCTACATTAGTGATATTCAAGTAACTCTTGGATAGGCATAAAGATGATAATAGGATGAAAGCTCTGCAGTTTAGTTTAATCTTTGAGTAAGATAAAAGGTCGCCACACCATTGAGTGCTGTAGGGCTCTTACTGTGCTGTACTGTTTAATGTTCGCTGTTCTAATTTCTTGAACTCTTGTGAAAATATTGTAACCTGAATTTCTTTAACTTCAGTGGAGGTTAATTTGATCAGTATTTGATTGTCGAGGGTTAATAGAAATTTGGGGAGGTTTGAGGGGGGCAATGATCTATATCTGTTCGTAACTGTTCTGTCAAAAGAATGATGATTGGTTTGAGAGGAACCTATTTTGAGAATAAGGGGATTCCTATTTCAGACGGGGAAAGGGATGTTCCTTTCTCTTTGGGATTCTGTGGTCTGGTCTTCTCATGCCCAAGGCGCAGTGAAGACTGGGTTACTGAAAACATTCAAGGAGGAGTTATATAGATTGTTGATGAACAAGAGAATCAATGATTGTTGGGAACAGACAAGAAAGGGATGATTAGTTACAATCACATCAACAATGTCCATTCTGAATTGTGCAGCAGGTTCGAGGTGCTGAATGGCCACCTACTGCTCTTGCTTCTTGTGTTGTTCACTCACTGAACCCCACAATGCTGTTACAGAAGGTGAGGAAGCTCGCATTCAGCCATTCTGGATCGATTAATGAGACATGAGGAGGCCATTCTGTCCCTCTAAGGATTTACACAGGATTAGGATGAAGCTCTTCAGCTATTTCAGTACATTACGCAGCACAAGGGGAGATCACACCTACATTCTAGATCGCTACACAGGAAAGGGGGAGCCCTGGGTAACTATCAGAAAGTAGATAGTCGGAAGAAATGTGTATTTTCGGGTTGGAAATCTTTAACTTGGTGAAGTGACTCAGAGATCAGTGCAACATCAAAAGCTATTTAGAATCTGTAAATGATTTGCGTGTGGAGATGGACTGGATGGAACTCAATTGTCTCAACCACGAAGATTCGATAAGATGTCAAGAAGAGGTAGAGAGTCTGTAATGTGATATAGACAGGGAAGGTTAGTTTGCAAACCTTCAACAGAAACAGGATAACATGGGCTACCGAAGCTTGTGCTGTAGCAGAGGGTAAAACAACAGCAAAGTAATTAAAAGAAGAGAGATCACAAAACTCAGTTGTACAAAGGCATTTGTTCACCCTGGTACATACATCACACGGGGTTAGTATGCAGATGCAGCAAGTAATTAGGAAGGTATATGGAATTATTACTTCAGGAAAAGGATGTCAGGATGTTTTACTGCATCTGTACAGGGGAATTCTGAGTCAACATCTGATGTAGTGTGGGCTGTGATGATTCCATAAACTGAAACATAAATATACCCTATCGCTTTAGAAGCTTTGCGAAGATGTTTCACTGTACTTGCTCTAGGAAAAAAAGGCCTTATTCTGTCATACTGCACGAAAACAGACCCTTCGTTGTACCATGTCCATACCGACAGGTGTCCTAAATTAATCAAGTTCCATTTGCCTGCATTTGCCCCATATCCCATAAAACCTTCGTGTTCGCTCAAATGGCTTCATTCAAATGGCTTTAAATACTGTAGCTGCCCCAGCCTCCAACGTTTCCTCTGGAAGTTCATATCATACACTCTGTGAAAAGTTACCACTTTTTTCCCTTTTAAATCTTTCTCCCCTCACCTTCAATCTATGTGCTCTAGTTTTGGACTGCCCTAAGCTAGGAAAATGTTCTTGGATCTTCACCATTTCCTTGCTCCTCATGATGTTATAAACCTCTATAAGGCGAGAGCACTTCAGGGTTGAGAAAGAGAGGCGTTCGTATTGAACAGTTTAAGATATTGAGGAGAGTGTACCTGGTGCAAAGCCTATGGACATTTTCTCTGGTATGGGATTCGAGAACTGAGGATTCAAATTTAAGAAAACGACATGTATATGTTAAATACACTTTTCATAGTATAAGAAAACAAGAACTATGAAGACATGATTCTATTGGACAAAAATATGAGGACCCATACAAACGTAACTTAATTAAAACTCCTACATGGAGCAGAGAATAGGGACATAGTCATACAGTTCCGAGAATGTTAAAGGACGCCTCACGTGGTCCAGTTTGGTGTTCAGATAACATTATTGAATGTTTCTGCTCCGAGGTAGAGAAAATTCAACATGCTGGAGAAGCCACTGCTTATTGCTCCCACTTTTTTCTTGTTCCGTTCAGTCATCTTTATCAGTCATGTAGGATTACTGTTGAGAAATCATTGGCATCTCCCTACTGCCTAATTTCAAAGGTATTTCAGCCAATTCCGACTGTTCCAGGAATAAATCCTGCTTGTGTGAGCAGAACAAACTCAGAGGCAGAATAACATTTAATTATTTTACTTTTGTCTTGAGTTTAACTATTGCTTGGACAAAGCTCTTTCAAGCTGATATTTTGCAGGTTTTTTTTTCCTGCTTGTATTTAGGCATTTGTATGTGTGTGTCTGTGTGCACTTGCGTGTGTGAAACACTGTGTATGTCTTAGTGTGTGTGTCTGTGTGTATGTTGAAAGATAAATATTAATGTAAATATTTGTCCAAACTGTTTGCCATGTATTTTTCCATCTTATCTTTGAGTAACTTTGCCTTGGTGAACTATTTTTGCAAATGTGAGATATCGAGATGACTTGTCCCCAGTAAAGAACCTGATCTAATTTGAGACTTATATCATTGGTCATATCACCAACTTGGTAACATTTAAAATTTATCATGATTGATAGAGGAACGGGATTAGAAAATGAAACAGTGGTCCATCCAACCCCAGTCAGAACATGGAAGTGGAGAATTTCACAAAGGGTTGTTTGAGTGGGAATGCTCTTCCCCAGAGGTTTTTGGTGCCTGCGTGTTTGCATTTAGTCAAAGCATTTACATATTGGACAGTAAAGGACAATGAACTACACTTATGGAAGTGGGGCTGAGAACACATCCAGATCAGCCACGATCTTACTTCCTAGTTGAGAAGGCTTAATGTGTCTAATGACACACTCCTACTCCTCAGCCCTACGTCCCTATGTTCCATTGAGTTCCTCAAAACTGCAAGACAGGAGCATTTGGAGTTCATTTATTCTAATAACCTGGTGCACAGAAACAGAGGAGACCATTCACTCACTGAAGACTCGAGAGTGTAGCGCTGTAAAAGCTCAGCAGGTCAGGGAGCATCCGAGCAGCAGGAGAATCGCCGTTTTTGAACATAAGCTTCTGCCCAAAACGTGGTTTCAACAGAATACAAGGACGCCATTCAATCCATTGAAACTGTTGGATAAGAATAGGGATAGCTCATTCAGACCCTCCTACCTATTACACAAGGAGGGAAGGACTGTAGTCAGCACATCGAGATGTTAACCAGGAACCGGATTCGCCAAGTCAGGTCCTTGAGCAGCTTCCAGATGACCAGGACGTGGCCATTCAGCCTATCAAACCATGTGTACAGAAATAGGAACATGTCTTTGATGCCCGAACATAACAAAGAGTGAAGCGGAGTCGACTCAGATAGACTGCTCTATGTTGTTCCTCCTGGTTCCTTTGCTCGTGACTTTAACTTGGTTTGCTGAACGTGAGGGGGAAAGGTTAATGGTTTGTGCCAAGTCTCAAGGAAATGCCTTTTATCTCCAAAGACATTATTGCACTCCTACAGAGGTCAGAAGCTGGTGGGAATGGTGAACTATTTCAGGAGTAAGGCATTAAGGCTGCTGATAGATTTATGAAGAATGCATAGACACACGCCAACTGCACATTGAGACGGTGAGAATTCATTCAGAGCCTAGAGCTCCCTCTCAACCAACATGGGGTCTCCACACTGGTACGTGAACTACTGGGAATTACATATCATGGGGAAAATGCAATTTCTCACAAAATCACAATCTTTTTTCTGGACATCATAAATGTTCGTCCATAATCGTCAAGTTTAAATGTAATTTCTTGTTATTCTCTCGCTGTGCTATGGATTTCGCTGGATTATAATCTCATATCTTTTATCAGTTAATTATCGTTTACACAATGTAATTCAATAATTTGCTTGCAAAGATGCAAACATCTTTTTGCACATTTTGTGTGCCTTTTCTTTTTTATATTTGTTGTAGCCTTAGCCCAAAAGTAAATGTTTTGTTTACTGAACAGCCTTGGGCAACTGTCTGTGTGGCGTTTGCACATTGTCGCCGTGTCTGCGTGGGCTTCCTCCGGGTGCTACGGTTTCCTCCCACAGTCCAAATATATGCAGGTGAGGTGAATTGGCCATACTAAATTGCCCATAGTGTCAGGGGTGAATAGAGTGTAGGGGAATGGGTCTGGGTGGGTTTCTCTTCGGAGAGTCGCTGTGGACTTGTTGGGTTGAAGGGCCTGTTTCTATACTGTATGTAATCTAAAAAAAAGTGAACTCTTTATCGGGATTCAAGGGTCAGACATCATATGTATTTTTATTTGGCTAAGAAACAGAAAGGAACAGGAGACAGTGACTGTGTAGACTGACGAGGAATAAAGTGACATCCCCCCTGTTCCCAATGTCGTCTTGACAGACAGAATAAAATCAAATGTTGAGAAAGAAACAGAATGTATTCGAAAGAAGGAATTACAAGTGACAATGTAAATAAAACAGGATAATTTGAAATGGAATGGCCGAACAACGATTGATCAGTGTGTGTTTGTGTGTGTGTGTGTGAGAGAGAGAGAGTGTGTGTGTGTAAATGTGTGTGTGCCTGTGAGTGTGTCTGTCTGCGTGTGTCTGTGTGAGTGCATGTCTGTCTCTGTGTGTGTGAGTGAGTGTGTGTGTGTGTCTCTGTGTGTGTGGGTGCCTGTATATGTGTCTCTGTGTGTGGTGTGCGTCTGTGTGTGTGGGTGTCTGTGTGTGTGTCTGTGTGAGTGGGTGTGTGTGGGTGTGTGCATGTGCGCGTGCCATCATGCAGATACGTAAGACTGTTCATATGTGTGCAGCATATTCAGAATGAACAAGAGAGACATAGTTAACAAAAATGATGCATGCGCTGTACAAAATTTATGAAACGTTAACATGTTATTTAGTCTTCAGCTGGGATGTTATGTTCCCCTTCTTTCAACGTATCCTCTGCCTCCTGCCTCTTCCTTACATTCCCAGACCTAATCTCTAATTCTTATCAGGATGTATGTTATAAATTTCTGCTTCTTGTGTTCCAATTTATTTCAGTTAATTAATTTTCTACCGGGAAACATATACATTGGCCTGCTGGGTTCTGTCAACAACTGTTGCCTGTCATATTGCTGGAGATAAAAGTTCTGGCATCAGACCGACATTTCAACATATTATTCTGTTGCACAGACACCGTACAAAGGACCACAATACACGGGAATTGTCAAACCAAATACAGATGTACATCTATATCTATCAGTCATGTAGACTTCTCTATGTTTATATCTCCATGTCGAAATTTTTTCTCTCTCTCTGTCTCTCGATTTCTCTTTTAATCTAATTAATAAATCGTCCAATCGTTCTTTCTGTGCCCTGCTATTTACAGCTATTGCTCACTTTTGAATATGATGTCTTATAATTGAGTAATGTAACTACAAGACATGAGAGAGCAGTTGGCCAGAGTTAGTTGGAAGGGAAGCTGAGCCTGTGGAAGATGGTGAAGCAGCAATGACAGGATTTTCTGGGTCTGGGGATAATTCATCAGCACATTAGAAACTCATCCCAAGTAAGAAGAACAATATTCAGCAGAAGACAAGTCAGCCGTGTGTGATAACGAATTCAGGGAAAGCATAAAAATAAAGGAAAATGCACACAATGCGTTGAATATTATTGGGAATCCAAAGGATTACGAAGTCTACAAATTCCAACACAGATAACTAATAACAGCAAATGGGAGGAGAGGGTGAAACATAACATTACGCTTCTTAATCGTGTAAAAGAATATGGAAAGCGATTTTTCGATATATAACAAGGAAGACAGGGAGAAAAAAACAAAGGACTGTTGGAAAATGAGACTTGAGTAGTTTTGGGAAGCAATGGAATGGCAGAGGAATTTAATAGATACTTTATATCAGTCTTCACGGTGGAAGACACCAGCAAAATGCCAGAAATTCAAGACAGTCAGGGTATAGAGTTGAGGATAGTGACCTCAGTAAAGTGGAGGTGCTGGGGAAGGTGAAGTTGAATCAATCAGCGAGAACAGTTGGACAACAGCTCGTAGTTCGAAAGAGATATCGAAGGTAATTGTGGAGGCATTGCTGGCGATCTTTGTGGAAATCTTTGAGTGAGGGAGGACTGGTAAATGTAACCTCCCCGTTTAAGGAGAGAGCGAAACAGAAGACAGGAAATTATAGAAGGACTTATTGGATCTTTGGGTTTATGAAAAGATGTGTGGAGTAAAAGAACGAGGAAGTTGTGAAGTATATTGGAAAGGGTGTGATTAAGCTACAGCATATCAAGTGGTACGTGAACAATGCCATTGTGAACAGCAAAGATGAAAGTATGGTTAAAACAAAGGAAATCAGTTCGAAGCAGACAGGAGCATTAGTGACAAAAAGAATGTTTCCTAGATCCTGCAGTGAGAATGTTGAGATAAACTTGTCAGTAAACAGACAACAAGGAATGCATAAAAAGCACCAATAAAATCTGTTGCTAATAAGGTTTCAACGTGCAACGATGTAGCCAATACATATGAAGCTGAAAAAGCAAAGCAAGTGAGACAGCATATTAGGAACAGGAAAGCCAACGTTTCAGGCTGAAGGACTTCATCAGGATTGGGGTAAGGGAAGGGGAGCCGGGAAGTAAATAGAGGGAGGGGCGTGGATTTGGTGGAAGGGAAGGTGGAATGGCCAAAAGTGGGATGCAGGCAGAGAATTATTGTGATTGGTCAGTGAGAAGGGCGCAACAGATATACGAATGGGAAGATGGACAGCTTTGGTCAGGTAAGGGAAGGGGTAAGGCTGTGGGTAGAGAGACTTTGAAGTCAGTGAAGTCAATATTGTGATCATTGATCTGTAAGGTCTCCAGCTGAAATATCAAGTTCTGTTCCTCAGTTTCTGTTTGTCTTCACTCTGGCAGTGGAGGAGGCCAAAGATGGACATTTTTCCAGATGAACACGGGGAGGGGAGTGATTGAAATGGATGGCAACTGGAATGCTGAGTTTGTTAAAGCATGCAGAGAGCAGAAGCGCCATGAATATGTCACTGAGTCTCCATTTCGAATCCACAACATAGAGGAGACCACGTTGGGAGTTGGAGATGTGCTCACTGGGTCAGGATCAGGCTCTGTCTGGAGCATTAGAGTTCAGCACGAAACAACCAACTCGACTTTCCAGTTACCATTCATTTTAATTTCCACTCCAACTCGCCCGGCGACATGCCATCCTTAGCCTGTCCACTGTCAGAGGAACATCACCTGAGAGTTTTACCTTTGAAGTTGATAACCCAATGGCCTCAATATTGACTGAAGCCACTTCAAAAGCCCTCCACCCAAAGCCTTATCCCATGTCCCTTTTCCCTGACCAGACCCACCTGTATCTGCTCCATTCTTCTCACTGACCAATCACAGTAACCTCATACCTCCATGTACCTACCACCACTATACATACCCGCCGCCCTTCCATGTCCCATCACTCCATTTCAGGGCTCCCTTCCCACTCACCCGTCCTGACGAAAGGTCCAAGATCAAAATATTGCCTTTGCTGCTCCTCTATTCTCTCTGGCCTGCTGTGTTTATCCAACTCCAAGTTTATTAACTCTGGCCTCCAGCACCTATAGGACTTCCTCTCTCCAAGCTGTGGAACTAGGTGGTCTACATATTAGAAGAAATAAATTTGGACACTTGAAAAGATCGCGGATACATTCGTTATTTCTTAACAACCCAATACACACCTTCCAGGTGAAGCAGCATTTCGCTTGTACTCTTTCAATCCAATCTCCTGTCATTTCTGCTCACAATGCAGTATCCATTACGTTGGATGGAGACCAAACAGAAACTGTTTTGAGGAACACTCCCACTCTTTCTATGGGAATAACCCTGACCTTCTCATTGCTTCCCATTTCAATAACGTACCTTGCTCTCATGCTACCATTTCAATCCTGGCCTGCCGTCATGCTCCAATGAATCACAACTCTACCTCGAGTAACACCTCACTTTAGACCTTGGTACGTTCTATTCTGAAGGAGAATTTTATTCAATTCCATACTTCCACAGCCTTACCGCATTATGGCTCTTCTCCATTCTTCACACATTCTTTCTCCTGGTCTACCAATGAACTTGCCCTATTTGTGAATTGTTTGTCTTGCACTTAATTAAGGAACCCATATCCCCCCTTCACAATCTAATTAATACTCATTTTACATTTGATTCTCTTTTACCAGAAATTAAAGTCAACTTGTCAGTGGCATTGCTCCTCCACACCATCTTGTTTCCCGTCACCCCACCTCTACTTCGGTCAAGGGATTTAAAAGCCAATTTTCCAATCCTTTTCTGTTCTGAAGAGGAGTCACACTGGACTTGAAACGCTAACTGTGTTTTTCTCTCTCCGTGGATGCTGCCAATTCTGCTGTGTTTCTCCAGAAATGAAAAAGGCACATTTTCAATTAAACAAATAACGCTGGATACTTGAAATCTGAAACGAGAACAAAAACGAAACTGAGCCTTGAATAATGGTCACTGCACCCAAATGATTAAATCTGCTTTCACTCCACGGATGCTGCCAGACTTGCTTAATTTCTCTCGCAATTTCTGCTTTTCACCACGTTTCAAAGACATGTGTCAACTTGGCTCAAAAGCCCTGGTCAACCTGGAGTGCCATATACCGGGAAGTGAAAGATAACACAAGATGCACAATTTCTGTGTCTCTGAAATAACGTAAAGCTGGCATCACTGACGCTACAGAGTTCCCTCTGTGAGTCAGGGAGAGAAACAGAGGGACACGCATTCACTCTAAACACAGAAGGTAGCACATACTGGAAAGGAAAAGATTCAGATGATTATGTTAAAGGGTGTTGGGCAATGAGACAAATTGTAAGTGTGACACCATGGAGAGACCCTCAGTAGAATGAGAATATAACATTGGAAGTGTGCCACATCAGACACCAGAGACGGCCACTGAGTACTTGGCTGACGGGTGAGTGGGACTTGGTGTGACCTGGGAGACAGACAGCAGGACTGTATTGGAGATATTGCAGCTCAAACTGCGTTTTCCATGTGATGCTGTAGACCACAAAAGCAACAGATGCAAAATTTTATTCAACTATAATCTGCAACTTTTTGCCTGGGATTATCCCTCAGTCTACCATTACCAATAAGCGAATCTATGCTTCAGCGACGAGTGTGGTGAACATGCCAGGGCAGAACTATGCGTACCCAAAACTGGTAGCAAACCATAGAGCTACTACACTTGACTGTTTACATTCCAAACAGCAGAACTACCATCTGATAGGGAGGGCGGAATGATTGCAAGACCAACAGATCAGTTCGAAGTTCTACTGTGCTGCCAGATCCAGCCATTATTGGATTAAACATCTCACTGCAGGATAGGACCCAACACATGTCCCCCTCCTTAATAATGGAACAGCCCTTCACATCAGTGCAAAAGACAAGCATGTAGTTTTCTGCGACATACTGAGCCAGAAGTATTGAGTCAATTATCTATCTCACCCCGTCAAGATCCCCACAGAATTACAGATAGCAGTTTACAAATAATTGATTCGCTCTATGTGACATGAAGAAACATCTGAACGCAATAGATATGACAAAGGCAATGTCCAACAAGCCGTGTCCCTGGGGAAGCTGTTTCATTCCAGTTCCAACTCTGACATCTATATGGCAATCTGGAAAATTTGTCAATTATGACAAGTCCCTTAAGAGGAGAATAATTACAGTATGACGAACATCACCCCCTCAATTCCATAATGAGAGTCAAATTGTTGGCACTACTTTTTGACAGAGTTGTCAAGCAGCACAGAAATAAACTGCTCAGTGTGGTTTGCGATAGGTTACTATGTGGAGATGGAAATGTCACTGGATTTCTAATCCACACCAGCCTAATGATCTGTCAGCTGGTGGAAGTTAATAACAATTAATAAAATAACGAGATATAAAATCTTGAGTCATTAATAATAACCTTGAAGCCAATGTCAATTACAAACATCAATTTGATTCCCCAATGTACTTTCAGGAAGTGAATATCCCGTGTTTTCCTGGTCTGGCCTAAAACTGACTCCAGACACACAGACATGTGATAAACTCTTCAATAGTCTCTGAAATGGCCAAGCAAGACACTCAATGAAATCAAACTGCTCCGAAGTCTTAAATGATAAAACTGGTCAGAACACCCGGCATCAGCTTCTGCATCAGAAAAGGGAACCACAGACCTGTCAACACTGCAGAGACCTCCTTCCTAACATCTGAGAGCTTGTGACAACATTGACAGTGCTTATCCACAGACTACACAGAAACATTGGGAAAAGAGTAGGTCATTCAACGCAGTGAGCCTCCCACGTTCTTATCATGGCCGAGAATCTCCTCATTGCATTTCTCCTACTGCAGACTGTTATATGTTGCAATTGGTTCCATCAACCAAATGTTTGAGGTGTTTACGAATAGCTGAGACCCAAGAACATAATCCTGAGATACTCCACGAACCTTCATCTCCAATAAAAGGATCATTTTAATCCCGTTTTTCCGGTCCAAGGGCTCCTTTGCTGACCTACTTTCTTTTTCTTATTTTCTCCTCCAACTTTCTTTTTGTAATTTACTGACCTCAAGCTGGACCCAGGGTTTGGAACTCAAGCAAAGGCCAATGCGGAGGAGAGTGAGTCCTTACTTTTCTGGAGCAAGCACATGACCTGGAATTGGCAGCTGCAACATTAGCAGAGTCAACGTGAGTGAGATAGGGCCCAGTAGCAAAAGGTGATGCCTGAAGATTGGAGACATGTTGTTGGTTGGGTCCTGCACTGGTTGTATGAAGCGGATATTAGAAGGACATGATAGTAACATCGATGAGGTGGGCCCAGCAGTAAGAGACATGACTCTGACATTGGAATGGCCTGGCACAGGGGGCAATCAGCTGGTGATGGAGGAGTATCTGCCCAGTGGCAAAGATGGTGCCTGAGGATCAGCAACTTCGATGTTGCTCGGGTCTGATGTAGATGGGGCTGAAGCTGTCATGAAGGGGTTGGGTTGCAGGGGTGGCCGATGATGAGGAGCTGTCTCACAACCCATAAAATCTCATCAGGCTGTATCCTCTGTTTATTCCATTGTCTTCAATTATCCAAAATGGCACCACTTTGTGGCAACAAGTGAATGCATTTCACTGTGTTTTATTCTATTTATCCTGGGCAATACACCTGATCATAAAATCAAAATCAAAAACTTTTACTCACTCTTTCCTGCCAGCTGTCCCATTCTGTAACCATGTCCAAATATTTGCCACAATCCCATAAGATCTGATTTTGAACATTTGGGTTTGGGACATCAGCAAAAACATTCTGGAAAACCCCCTCGTAATCTTATCCTTGAGTATCACCACTCCCTCAGCCTTCTCTGCTCCAAAGTAAACAACCTGAGCTTATCCAGCCTCTCTCCATAGCTGATATGCTCCATCCCAGGGAGCATCCTGGTGAATCTGCTCTGCACCCCTCCACTACAATCACATCCTTCCTGCAATATGGCTCCCAGAACTATGCACAGTGTTCTAACACGGCCTAACCATAAACTTGTATAGCTCTGACAATCTATACGTCGGGGAATGAAGGCGCTGCCTCCGCTTCTCTCTGCCTTATTAACTCACGTATTAACCTCAGTCAAAAGGTTTATTGCTGGAAAAGCACAGCAGATCAGCCAGCATCCGAGAAGCAGGAAAGTCGACTTTTTGAGAATATGCTTTTCATTAGGAATGTCGCCACCAATCCTGATAAAAAGCTTATGCTCGAAACATCGACTCTCCTGCTCCTTGCATGCTGCCAGACCAACTGTGCTTTACCAGAACTCCACTTCTTGATTTTGATCTCAAACATCTGCGCTCCTCATTTTTTCCCTAACCTAGTACCCTGTGCCATCACATTCAGGGATCTGTGGAGGAACACCCTCTCAGCTTCTTAGTGTACTGCCATTCATTGTATAACCCCATTTCTTCACCACATGTTTATCAGGGTTATATTCCATCTGACCATCTGACCATTCCCTCTGTATCTTCCTGTAACATAAGGCCTTCCTCCTCACTGCCACCCGGCCAAACTTTGTGTCAAATACAAACTTAATTCGCACACTCCCTCACCAACCCCTACCCCCCACCCCCGGCCCCCGCTTACACATTCACATCTAGATCATTTATGAATACCACAAATAATAAGATACACTGCACTGATCCCTGTGGTACATCAGAGGGGACACTGGTTTCCAGTCACACAAACAGCCTTCCTCCACCACCCTCAGTCTCCTGCGAGTAAGACAATGTTTCATGTAACGCACTAAGTTACCCTTAATATCATGACTTTTTAAAAATCATTTTCACATATGGGGCTTTGTCAAAGGTCTTGCTGAAAAAACCATAAGAACAACATGCTCGAAAACAGACAATAACATTCACTTGGTATGACTTCCCTTCTTTGATGTCATGATGACTTTCCCTGATCAAACCTTGCCTTTGCAAATAGAGATAAATTTTCTCCTTTCTTATTTTCTCCAGTACTTGCCCTAACACGGATCTAATACTGACTGGTTAACAGGCAGGCTATTTCCACCATCCTTCCTGTAAAGTGGGACCATATTCGTTGTTCTCCAGTCATCTGGCAACTCCAACTTCCCTGAAGCCAGATTCGACTTAAAAATTTGAGTCAGCGCCTTTTCTCCTTTGTCTCTAACAGCAGCCTGTAATGCAACTTATCAGGACATGGCAATCAGTCCAATTTTACACCAGCCAAAGTCTCCAATCTCTGCTCGCATCTTATATCAGTCTGTTCCAGAACTTTCCAACCAATCTTTTTGAATTCTGTCCCTGCATCCTCCTTCTCCAAGTAAAACAGATATGGAGCTCTAATATAACAATCGATCAATGTTCTCCAGCTTCGCACACAGAGCGCTCTCTTGGTCTCTAATGGGCCAGTTGTATCCTGGTTATTCTGTTCTGATTGTTATAAGTGGACAACATCTTGGGATTCTCCCTAATCTTGCCTGGCAGCACTTCTCCATGCCCCTGTGTCAGTCCGTCTCTCTGTGTGAACATTCTAAGCTTCATTGTGATCGCCTTTCATTTTGGCAATCACCGGAGAACTCAAACTGAATTTCTCCATCAGTTAATCTTGCCTCTAATAAGATTGGCATGAATGTAACTTTTTAGTTTCTCTGTAATTTTCAAGTTCTCTGCAAGAAATTATCGTGTGTGGATGTTCCCCATTCCACACGTGTCCTTGCCTTCATTTTCCCATCAAGTATCGAGAGAAACGTTTGGTTATCCTAATGTTTCTTGCTAGTTTGCATTTTTAAAATTATTTCATTATCAGTTCATTGGTCCTCAAATGTCTATGAATCCATGGCTTACAACAATATCTGGCATTTTTCTGAGCTGCTTCCTTTGATCTAATTCAATCTTTAACTTATTCTGTCAACTATTGTTAAGTCACCTTTCCCGTTTGCTGTTTAAAATGTGGTGGATATGTTGATATTGTACATTTTAAGGTGTTTATTTAAACAACAACCATTGCTTGTCTTCCAGTGAATCTTTTCATGTACTTCTCCAATTCACCGAATCTAATTTTAGCCTCATACTTTCGTGAATTGCATGATTCAGGTTTATAGCCACAGTTTCAAAAACAACTGGTTTGTATTCAGACGTCATATAAAATTCAATATTATTATTCCCGAAACCTCCTTTTCAGCAGGGTTTTCAATTAGCTCCTCTGATCACATAACACCAATTTCAAAACAGCCTGACCTCTACCTCAGTGCTCAACTTACTGTGAAATGAAACCATCTCAAATACGCTCAGGAAATCCATTTTCCTCGCATGTGGGTTACAACAGTTTTGATGAAGCTTGACAGTGTTCATTATTACTGCAGTACCCACAAACCTGGGTACCTAATTTCCTGTTTTATGATAGACACAAAATTAGTATTGCAACTTTCACTTTGACATATAACTTCCATCAATCTTTGCTTCTCCTTGCTGTTTCTAAGCTTCACCTTACTAGATTCTGTGGAATCTGAGCGATGAGGCCTCTGGAGAGATTAATGGTAGATTCAGGTGAGATAGTTGGTGAATCCTATTTGGACTTTGAGATAATTTCGTCATATTATTCATTCTTCTCAATTGTTATTATGACATTTTCACCAGCTCTCTCGTTATGCTGGTAGCGTAGAGAAGGACAATGTTCTTTCAACAATGCTATGCCTTCCGTCAGACAGCTGAGACTGCTCTAACCTGGGAGGAAACCTTACAGCAGGTTGGTAAGAACATCGGAAAGAGTCCACAACAGAAGCCAATTATACAGCTAATTCCACTTCTCCAGCTTGTTACACAGGAACAGCAGAAGGATATTCAGGCCTTTGACCCTGTTACACCAGAACAGGACGAGGTTATTCAGTCCCGGAGCCTGATAAACAGTTAAAGGATAATGCTAATCAGCCCCTCGAGCCTGTAACACGGCACGCTGAGTAGAACATGAGGCACCAGTATCCGATTATGCAGCAGCAGGATCAGTCCATTCAGCCTCCTCAAGTCTCTGACGCAAGAACTGAAAGAGATTGTTCCACTAGAATAACAGGAGGACATTCAGCATGAGAACGAAAGAAGGAGATATAATCATTTGAGACATGTTATGGAAAGGTGGAGGCAATTCACCCATGTGTCAGTTGTATCTGATCAGGAAGAGACAAATCACTCTTTCAATCCCATTTCAGGGATGTAGGAGGTGATTGTTCAGTATCTCGAGCCTGTTGTGAAGCAAGATGAAGAGAACGTTTAGCCCCTCAAAATGTTGTTCAGCAACAGAAAGATTCCACAATCCCTCAGGCTTCTGACATATTATCAGGAAGAGGAGAAGCAGATTTTGAATCTGTAAATCAGGACATTCCGGCCACCAAGACTACAATGTAGGAACACCATGAGGATATTCAGCCAATGAACGTATAAACCAAAAACTGAGTGAATCCACTCA
The DNA here is from genome assembly GCF_047496795.1 of Chiloscyllium punctatum. Classification (NCBI taxonomy): domain Eukaryota; kingdom Metazoa; phylum Chordata; class Chondrichthyes; order Orectolobiformes; family Hemiscylliidae; genus Chiloscyllium; species Chiloscyllium punctatum. Next base: position 30,426,416 of record NC_092755.1, on the reverse strand, counting down.
GACACTCATTCCTATTACACAGCGATTGGAGCAGATTCTTTAAAGCTTTCTGCCTGTGAGCCAGGAACACGGGAAAGGGAACGTAGAGATTGCAAAAAGTTAGGAATTATGATAATCATCTTCACGTGTCACTAAAAGGTTGTGAGCAAACTGTTGGGAATTATGGGAAATTGTGAGACTCCATTATTAATTAATTAACAACAGAGGATTTGCAAAGTAAAATCTGAATACATCAGAATCAGCATGATTTTTTAAGAATTTGCTTGCTCGAATTCGTTAAAGATGTGACAAGGAAAGTAGACAATAGGGATCAATGAAATGTAAAGTACCTGGTCTTTGAAAATGCCTTGATTAAATGCTGCACAAAATATTAAGCTGTAAAATAAGAGGACATGGGTTTGGGAGGAGGTCATTCGCCTGGATAGAGGACTGGCGAGCCAACAACATGCAGAGAGATGGAATAGTTGTTTCGTTAGCAACTTTTGGGGTTCCATAGAGTTCAGACTACGTCACCCACAATTTACCATCCATTGTATTACTTGGATAAGAGTAGAGAAAACACTACAGCCACATTTTCAGCTAACATTAAAACAAGTGAAAAAGTAGGTTGATGTAATGGAGATGTAGAAAAATTACGAATGGACATGAAAAGTTTAGATGAATGCGCCAACATCTGGCAGCTAAAATTTAAAGTGGATAAAATGGCATTAACTGTTTTGATCAGAGGAATCCAACATGTTACGGAAATGGAGAGCAAATTCAGAGTGCTTTCGTGCAGAGGCATCTGGGTGTCCACGTGCAGACCATAGAAAACTCATATGTATGTTCAGCAGGGAATGAGAAAGGCAAGTGCAATTTCAGCATTTACTTGTAAAAGAATAGAGTATAAATGGAGGGAAGAATTGCTGCAACTCTGCAAGGTATTAGTGAGACGGTAACTGACGTACTGTGTTCAGGTTTGTGGTCCTGAATGCAGGAGTGATATTGCTACACCGAAGGCAGTTCAGAACAAATACATTAGATTGATTCCAGAGACGAATTTGTCTTTTGAAGTGAGTTTGAGCAGTTCAGGCCGATGCACTCCAGGTTGAGATGAATGAGAGGAGACCTCATTGAGGTCTGGAGGATGTTTAAGGTGATTGATAATGTCGTTGTGGAGTGGATAATTCCTCATGTGGGGCAAACTAGAATAAGAGATCATAGTTTTAGGATTAGGCAGAGCAGATTTAAAACAGGGGTGAAGAGAACTTACTTTTCTCAATTGGCTGTGAATCTGTGTCATTCACTGCCCCAGTTTGCAGGGGACGCTGGGATATTGAGTAAATGAAGTTATATGGGGAGCAGGCAGGGAAATGGAACTGAGCCGGCGATGACATCAGCCATGATTGTATATACAATGGCGGAACAGGCTTGACGGGCTGGATTGTTCCTCGTTCTTATTCAGCCCGTCGACTGTGCTCCACAGGAACGGTGGAGGAACTGTTACCAAACAGGAAGCAGGCCCTCTGGATAAATCAGTCTTAATCAGTTTGACAGAACGTAACCGATGGAGTCACACAGTGACCAGTGCTTGGTCTGCAACTGTTTACAATTGATATAATCAGGACGATATAACAGATGGACTGCTGCTAAGTTTGGTGATGACATTAAGGTAAGAAAGTCATTAAGTTATTAACAGAATTCGGAGAGTGAATGTGGAGATATGGACAGGTAAAGTAAATGACTAATACTTTGCCAAGTGGAATATAATGGAATGTATACCCTGTCAGCTTTTTCAGGAAGAATGAAAGGCAGCATGTTACTGAAATGTAGAGGGATTACATTACATAGTGATAGTGTGTTCTGGAGGATTCACTCTGAAACATTCCGACATGGGAAGTGTTGCTCTATCTCCATGATGGTCTGCTCCCTGACAAGCCCAGTGGGCCTAATGCTCTCAGCATACACGGGATATTTTGATGTGGTTGGTTGGCAGTGGGGAATGGTGGGTGTTTTGAGCCGTGTATCCAGGTGACAGCCTTTAGCCAAGAGGCTATTCTTTCTTTCCAATGGAGACCCAAAGAAGATGGGAATGGCTGACTGCTTCTGAATGAAGAGAAGATGGCTGCTGCCAGGATAGTGGGTTCTTTACCAACATGATGTCCTGTCCATGGGGGCACATTGTAACATTATTGGAGTAAGACTTCCTTCAGTTCCTGTAGCTCTCCTCCTTAACATGGGGGGGGGGGGGGGGGGGCACAGAGCCACGTACATCATCGGGAATCCTGTTATACGGAGAAACCACGGATACACCCGGCAGCTCTCTGCTGAGAGAGAAAACATGCTTCTCATCCAGCACATATATCGTACTTTTCCGAATGTTGACATTGATGTCGACATACTGGGAGATGATAGATATGTCACCCAATCCTGCCTGGAAGTTCCGTTTCATAGAAGCTGAATGAAACAGTGACCCTAACAGCCACCTGCAGTATCGTCCTTCCCCTAGTGTGAAGCTGCAGGTCGTGTTGAAGTGATACCGCTCTGTGACCAGCTCCTTGTTCATTCAGTGTCCCCTCACAAGCTGCTCCTTGGTTAAGTATAGCTTTGGAATCTGTTCCTGGAAAACCCGGGATGGATACAGCAGATCCCTTTCCCCACTCACACTGACTCTGTGATTTCAGAGCTTCCCCTCTCTGCCGCCTCTGCTCCATTTCTTGTTCATGCTACAGACCCAGATGCTGTAACTACAATCCCCATCCAAAGTTGTGTCACCAAATCCTCAGGTCTCCCTGAATGTCTGAAGCAGCTCACTTCACAGGCTTCAGGAAACCATCCCCAACCCCTCCACTAACAATCAATAGCAGTGGGCAGTCAGAAGCCCCTCAGCTACAACTGTTATGGACCTGACCAGACCAGACCGCGTCAAATCATTTTAAGCAGGCAGCTTCGACCTTAACTTTTCCTTATTTTAAATGTCGATGTGAACTGTGTGTTCCAGATGTGTTGCAACTGGTCACCCCACTCAACGTTAAGCAAAATGTAATCCATTCAAACGCTGTAGTTAAAACACAATCAAAGAGAAGAACAGATTGTGACAGCTTCTCTACAGGAACCCCTACGCAAACAACAGATACGGTGCCTTCTACTAATTAACTTAGCGAATACAGGAACATCCCATAAATGCACTCCCTGGCAAAAAGGTAAATTCAGACACAAAATCTTATGTGCAGTTCTCCAATCCAGGAGTAAGCAACTTTAAGAGAGTTTTCAGAGAGAATAGCAGCTCGGGACCATGTATTGAAACTTCCAACCTTTCTGTGACCCCGAGCAGCTTCTGAATGCTGCAGATAAAATCAAAACGAGATATCTGGTCTGTGAGAGCTGGCCGCTGTCATTCATTTGTTCCCACAGTTTTGACAAAATCTAAACACCTCCTCAGTTATATAGTTAAGCTCTTTTCAGGCGGCATTTCGGCATTTCTGCCTTTAAGACCTCTTTTCACAAAAAAAACAAGAGAAAATAACTTTTTAAAAGTGGCAGCATCGTCGCAACTCCCCGTTTGAAAAAAAATCAATATACACAAATAGCCTCATTTTAAACCCTCTGTTCTTACTGTTTCAGTATGTTACAATATGTATGTATTGCACTGAAAGCATTCACAACTCCATTCTATTTCAGTCAGTTTACTCCTGCCATAGAACGCCTCTATTTTGCTTCATCCAAGTCTCGCAACTTGTCAGCAAGTACGGTTTCTCTCCTGTCACTTGTTTAACTTCCAAATTGAATGGCAACAATAATAATTATATTTTAACAGACTGGAATTTATCACCCTAGGTTTCTCTAAAAGCGTTCAGGCGTTATGATCAGTCTATATATTTGTCTAAGACACGTTATTGGCAATTTAAATGCTGAAATATTGCAATGCCAACACCAAGCTCAAGGCGTCCTTCCCAAGTTTTAAATATTTCTATTCATGGTTATACCGCACACTCCAATCACACGTTACATAATAGAGTACTTTTCATCTCTCCAATAGTGCTTCTGAATGACATATCTCCTCATGCCTCAGCTTAAATGTTTTACATGTTTCTGTACCTCTTACTGCTGTAACCCCTTTACCTGCTACTCCTGGTCGATGCCACTAAACCTTAGTCTCACAGTTATATATTTTAAGATCTAGCACATTGTTCTCAATCCCTCTCAGAAGCCAAAATTTGATTTATGGATCAACTGATAATCATTTGCCATTTCAGATTCTAATCATGCCATTTCAACACTCTATCCTTCCACACGAGTTCTCACGACTACAGGAAATGAGTTTTTAAACAAATTCAAAGTAATAATCTCTCTAACAGTTTAATAATACCCTGACTCACCTTTCAAAATTACTTTGTTTAATTCCTTCAACTCAATGTACGTTTAACCAGGGACGAAATTATAGATTCTAAAACGTTATCTGTAAGCTTCTGGCACGAGCTAACATGCACTTCTGATGGCTTTCTTCACCTCCTCTTACTGGCCAGATACTTCCTCCAATAGGGATGCAAATGCCTCACACCTTATACCTATCAGCTTTGTTTGAATCAACAAAATCCAAATGGTCACTGGCCACCGCATTCGTGTAGCCACTTTCTCAAAAGAAATTGAAAAGACTTCTACATCCTTCTCATCAAATGTAGACAATGCCTGGATGTATTTAAACAGATACCCATCAGGACTTTGGCTACCATAGAGTTGCTCATCCTCACTATCATCCTCATCCAGCCTACCGTCTCCCTTTATCTCCACCATGCTTAGTCGACTTTCCTCTCAAACTGCTAACTTTTGAAGTTGAAAATCTCTCGTTTTTGCTTTTCTTTTTCCTTTTTCAGTCTTTCATCTTCCTCTCCTTTTCTTTTAATTCTACTTTTAATCATATTTCAAACTTACTCAATTCCTTTTTGTGTACAATTTGTGTTATCTGCAAATGGGTTCCAGCCATTTCCCAAGATTCTGATGGTGTTTCGAACAAAATTTAAATGCAAAGCTACAGCTGTAATTATCTCTCCTTTTCTCACAGACAAACACACCCCCAACTCCCGCTTGTCTGATAATTCTAAAAGCTTTGCCTTGCTCAACTTTTGTAAAATCTCCAACTTCACTTCTTCCACACCCAGATAAGTCTTCGAGACAGAAATAGCAATTGCTACACAATGCACTGTACAAACCAACCGAATTCAACAGCCAGACTAAAAGACACAAAACAAACAAAAGACGCTGCCTTTGAGCCCAAAAATCTATCTGTGCACCTTCTCCCCGTCCCCTAGTTGGTTTTCTCCAGGTGTGCCATTTTCTTCCCACAGCCTAAAGAAATGCAGGTTAGGTGAAATGGCCATGTTAAATTGTCCGTACTGTTCAACGATGTGTAGGTTAGTTGCACTAGTTAGGGGTAAATATAGAGTAATAGGGAGGGAAATGCATCTGGATAATTTACTTTTTGGAGGGTTGGTGTTGTGTTGATGGGCCAAATGACTTGCTTCCACACTGTAGGGATTCTAATCCTGCAGACAATTTGCAATTATCGATTTCGAACAGGACCAATATCCCCAGTTTGCTGTGGAACAGAGCAGACTGAGCTAAAATACTTAAAGATGGTGACCTGGTAGCCAACCTTTCCGAAGGTTTGATTATCAACAGTATGGAAACAGGCCGCATGGCCTAACAAGTCGACACTGACCCACGGAAGACCAAACCACCCAACCCCACTCCCCTACAACATATTTGCCCCTGACTAATGCACCTAACACTATGGGCAATTTCTCATAGCCAATTCACCTGACCTGCACATCTTTGGATTATGGGAAAAAGCCAGAGCACCCAGAGGAAACACATGCAGACACAGCTAGAATGTGTAAAATCCACACAATCATATGTGAGGATTGAATCCGCGTCCCTGGTGCTGTGAATCGGCAGTGCTAACCACTGAGACACTGTGCCGTACCACTAGCTCAGTGCAAATGCAGTTGTCAAATGGGTGTTTCAGATGTTGGTCAAACCACGTAACTTTAAGCAAACCACAATTTATTTAAACTCTCTAATAAATATACATACAAAAAGAAGAGGAGTTTATAATAACTTTACTGGGAATCTGAACAGAATAATAGATACAGTATCGTCCAAAAAAGAACTGTTCCAATGTACTAACATCCCTTGGCAAAAAGGCACATCCAAGGTGCACGCAGTTCTCCAATCCAGGAGGACACAGCATAGACAGGTTTTAGAGAGAATAGCAGTGAGGGATAATTCACTGAAGCATTCAACTTATCTCCGACTGCAAGCACCTGGTGACTGATTTTGCTCAGAAAAAATGGAAAGCCTGGTCTGTGAGAGCTGGCCTTTGTTATCATTATTAATGTAAAAAACCCTACAAGCCTCCTAAGTTAATAACTTCAGCTTTTTGCAGTAGACAGTATGGCATTAAATAATTCTCTTCAAAGAAAATGAGGCAATAACCTTTTTTAAAAAGTAACAGCATTGTCAGAGATGTTCGATACCTGGCACTTTACAATAATGCTCAAGGGGATTCTTCGTGTTTCTAGCCACACGATCAGCTCAGAGGGACACACACAGATGTTAGATGTTCATTAAACAAGCACAGACCACCTTTCAAAGACGTGAGTCAAAGCAGCTGAAACCTATCCAACCTGGAGCACCACATGGTACACACTGGGAAGTGAACAACATCCTGATACACACACCAACCACGGAACATGGAACAACATATGGGTCACACTGAGAAGAGAACAGCAGCCAGACACACACCCCCATCCCCGACATGGAACACATCGGGAAGTCATCAACAGCCCGACAGACACCCCGACTCCTGAACATGGAACACCACATGGGACATATCGGGAAGTGAACAACAGCCCGACACACATCCTCTGTCCATGGAACACCACATGGTACACACCGGGAAGTGAAGAACACCCCGACGCACAAACCCCTGTCCATTGAGCATCACATAGAACACATTGAGAAGTGAAAAACAGCCAGACCTGTACATGGAACACCACATGGGACACACTGAGAAGTGAACAAAAGCACAAGACACACGGTTTCACTGTTTTGGAACTTCACAACGTCAGCACTCTATACACAAGGGAGCCAAAAACCAAGGCCAGGGAAAGATACAGTGGGACAGAATGATTCACATTAAAGACAGAAACAGACAGTTAATTAACTGAAAGCATGTTGTGGAAATAAGGAGAAAAAAGACTTGGTAATGTGACTAACTGGAGGATTGACTCTGCAGAGCAAATACAAGAATGAGAATATTGAAAAGAGGTATTTTCAGATCAGCTGAAATGGTTTGTTTAATCAAATTCTAAAATGGCTTCACAGAATACTTCAAGCAACATAAACTGGGAGAAGATGACCGACTAACACGGAGAGCTGTGCAGACTATGCTAGTGCTCAGTAAACTGGATTATCTGCCCTGCATGGGGTGTATTGGAAACTTTTACTATCATATGAGAATGATACACATATCAAATACACAGAGCTGGGAAAGATTTCTATCTCCATTGGACCAGTATAAGATGTGAGTGTGCACGTGTGTATGCGCGTGGTGGGGGGCGTGCATTTGGGGTGGTTGAATGTGAAAATCATTGCATGAGAGCAAATACACTGAAAGGAAGCCAGGTTAAATATGAACAACTGTCAGGGATCTGGATAATCGACAGAAAGAAACTGGGGGATGTTTCATGGACAGTTGAGTTTAAGTGTTTGAGAATATTAAAAGAAAGATATTTCCAGACACTATAGTGATATAGATCAGCGTGTTCAGGAACGTCAGTTGGATGGGACTTTTGTCTGAGTCCGAATCAGATGTTTCTGCAGGTTTCAACCCGAGAATGTCAGCAGCAGATTGTTGTCATCATGAAGTCTGTATTTCACGGCTCAAGGTTCAAACAGCAGATGGGTTCACTCAGTGAAGTACATTCTGGAACAGTGAGTAGTTAAAATTAATAATGGTCAGGCCATGGTGTCAGGAATCAGCTCATGACCAATGAGATCACCAAAGTTGTGATTCGTCTGTGTCAAACACCACCTGCAAGTTCCCCTCCAAGCCACTCACCACCCTGACTTCGAAATATATCGGTTTTCCTTCACAGTCGTTGGGTCAGAATCCTGGAATTTCCTCCCTAACGGCATTGTGGGTTAACCCACAGCAAGTGGATTGCAGCAATTCAAGAAGGCAACTCATTACCACCTGCTCAAGGGCAAATAGGAATGGGCTGTCAATGTTGGCCAGCTAGTGATTCTGAAGTCCAAGAATTGAATTTAATAAAGGATATTGGCCCGGTATGGGATGGAGTCCCTGGAGGGAAATGGAGTTTGTAAACATAATAGTGGGCAAAGACCTCCACACTCCCAATATTTATATAGTAAGGATAGTGAGACAATGGTTCACATCTGAAAGCGAGTAGGTCAACACAGAGACCCATGAGTAACACTGCCAGAAGCAAGGAGGGAGACAGTAACTGAACAAGTTCACTGATGCAGTTAATACTGGTCTGTGGAGTCAATATCTGGATTCAGAGTCTCAACATGAACAATAATAGTCACAAGAAGTGAACACTATATGAAAGAACGAAAACGCAGTCATAACTGGTTTCTAGAAAAAAAACAAAGCTGGACGGTGAGACTTACCAGGGACACCAACGATAGACAGGAAAGGATAATAAAAATATTGAATAATGCGAAGTGCAAAATAGATCCGCCATGATAATGACAGCCAATCATAATATCGCGAAAGGTATGAAATATCATCGGATAAACCCTTGTTCATTGTTGGAACATTCCAGACTAATGTTCTCAATATATGATCGCTCCTCCCCTTCTCCATCTGGAGCTCCTTATCTCTGTTAGTGCTGTCGATGATGCTCCCGTTCATATTGTGGAATAATAAATTGAACAATTCCCATTTATCATTAAAAGATGGAAACTCTCCACTGGGATAATTAGAGTCTATGGAGACTAACATTAATCACAGTCACAGAACAAACAGGCTCAGTTAACCCCTTCCTTACATAACATTTCATATCATAATAAAAGAGAATATTTACTCAGTCTCGATGGAATGGATGAGGGTTACTGACGGACGGACTATAGATTTTTTTTTCCTTGTACGTGGTAGTATTGCCAGACCACTGCGGGGCTGTATTTGTCCCACTCTGTTTAAAAAGGAGAAAGGGATAAAATAACAGAGCAGCTGCATAAGATGTCTGCTGGGGAAATGTCTGGATGCATTAACGCAAGAGAGAAAGTGAGGATTGCAGATGCTAGAGGTCAGAGTCGAGAAAGTGCTGCTGGAAAAGCACAGCAGGTCAGGAAGCATCAGAGGAACATTGACATTTTTTGTGTAAACCCTTCATCAGGAATGAGGCTTGTGGCCCAAGAGAACTGAGAGATAAATGAGAAGGGGATGTGGTTGGGAAGATAACTAATAATTTGATAGGTAGATGAAGGAAGGGTTGGAGATGATATGTAAGAGAGGATGGTGGGGCAGATAGATGGGAAGGAAGTTGGACAGGTTGGATGGGGCGGTGCAGAGTTGGAAGGTTGAAACTGGGATAGGTTGGAGGGAGGATAAATGAGAAAACTGGTGAAATCCACATTGATCCTATGTCACTGCAGGGTCCCAAGGCAAAATTTAAGTCTTTCTTCCTCCAGGCGTCGGGTGGTTAAGGTTTGGTGGTGGAGGAGGCCAAGGACTTGCATGTCCATGGCGGAGTGGAAGGTGGAGTTGAAGTGTTCAGCCACGGGATGGTGGGGTTGGTTGGTGCGGGTGTTCCAGAGATGTTCTCTGAAGTGTTCCACACATTGGCGTCCGGTCTCCCCAATGTCAAGGAGACATCAGGAGTAACGGGTAATGTAGGCAACGTGTGTGGAAGTGCAGGTAAAACTCCGAAGGATGTGGAAGGATTCTACGAGGTCTCGGACGGAGGTGAGGGGGAGGTGAGCGTGCAGCTTTTCTAATTTTTGTAGTGGCAGGGGAAGGTGCCAAGGGTGGCAGGTGGGTTGTTGGGTGGCATGGACCTGACAAAGGAGTCACGCCGGGAATGTTCTTTATGGAACACAGATCGGGGTGGGGAGGGAAGTATATCCCTGGTGGTGGGGGACTGTTTGTAGGTGGTGCAAATGGGGGAGGATAATGCATTGTATCAGGAAATTTGGCGGGATGGAAGGTGAGGAACAGGACGTTCTTGGCATGTTGAGTATGGAGGGGTGATTGTTGAAGGCAGAGGTATGGGAAGTGGATGAGATGCTCTGGATGGCACCATCGACCATGTGGGAAGGGTGATTACTGTCTTTGAAGAAGGAGGCCATCTGGGATTTACACTGGGTTAAGAGTATGGTCCTGGAAAAACAGAACATGTCAGGCAGCATCCGAGGAGCAGGAACATTCGATGTTTTGGACAAAAGCCCTTAATCAGGAATAGCACTTTTGCCCGAAACATTGATTCTCTTACTCCTCGGATGCTGCCTGACCTGATGTGCTTTACAAGCACCGCACTCTGACTGTAATCTCCCGTATCTGCAATATTCACGTTTTCCTAGATGCGATGTTCAGCCAGTTCTGCCATACTGCCTTTAATTTTGTTCTCACTGCTGTAGGAAGTATGTTGTTAAACTAGAAAGCGTGCAGAAAAGATTTCCAAGTATATTGACAGTGTTGGGTGGGGCGGTGGTGGCGAGTGATCTTGAGCTACACGAGAGTAGTAAATGAGTAAATGGGCTGGGGCGAGATATCCCTGGAGCGTTGTTTCTGAGGAGTGACCTTTCTGAGGTTTATCGTGGTTAATCCTGATGCTCAGGGTGAGCTATGCCAAAGGCGAGGGAAATAGTCGGCACAATTATTCACAGTAAAACTGGACAATTATTCATCAACAACATGTCACCGAACGATAGAGGTAGACTGAAGAATGGGACTGGCCGGAGGAGTCAGAATTTGGATAGTCCAATCACATGAATGAGAATAAAAATAAAGGCATTGCCATATCAACTGAAAGGATTAGTTATATCACATTCTCACTCCACCTCAGCGAACCAGACCAGACACCATACACACAGAGGAGATATCTGTTCTGCGTGGAACACTGCGCAGACCAGGCTAGTGTACTGCTGAACACTACCCTGCAATCAGTCCAGAGCAGAACACTGGGCACACTGTAGCAGTGCATTGATCTATAAACCCAGATGAGATATATGTTCAGCAGGAAGCACTGTGCAGACCGGGTTGGTGTACTGTGCAATGCAACAATTTACGCAGAGTATGCAGACGACAGCAGTGCATTGATTTATAAACCAAGATAAGATATGCGACCAGAGTGTGGAACTGTGTCCATCATCTCAGAGCATTGCTCAGTAATACTGTGTTAGATCACTGCCCAGTGTGGGGAAACTTGCAGCCCATGCTGGAAGTAACAGGATGTACAGCTCCAATCCATTTACAGCTCCATAACTCCAATGTATCTTGTCACAGGGGTGCTGTGGGTGTGAACATCACAGCCAGAGAAAAATGGC